>NC_081362.1:12648088-13267463 GCF_030684315.1 Stegostoma tigrinum | reverse complement strand
CTAAACTATATTGGCTCCAACGCAATTCCAGCACCATTAGTTTAAATCGTGCAGCTATTGAACAATTTTCTTCTAACACGAGATAACAGAAGAACAGAACTATTGTGTTATATTAGAGCTGACTATATACCATAAACCAAACAATATTTCATTTTCCTGGCACTTTGATTTTTATTGATACGATATGGTAAGAATCATGTGATGGAAAATGATCTGTGGAAAATTAGTCTTCTGTCTTGCACTCCTGTCTGATATTCAGAATTGACCACAAAAAGAAGCTGGGATTCGTTGCCCAGGATGATTTTTGACTTCTGTACCTCCCAGTTTCTTTCGCTGTTTGGAATTGTTACACAGATAAATAAAGAATTAAATGCAGACAACCTAAAAAGAAATGAGCTCTGATCAAAGAAGTAAGGTGAAGGGAGAGATCGAAAGAGTGTTTTTTAAAGCAGTTTCAGAATTCAGGAATGTTAAATTGCACAAATATAAACCCACATGTTGCAGTTTCTCTGGTAGCCATTGAGGAGAACTCGTTTTTAATGTTCACTGCATTTTAAAGAAGATTATAAATATCTCGTCACGTGATCTTGCCATTGTCTTTTCCAGCTATCATTTCATTCATTTTGTGCAAATCAATGACATCTGTATTGTTGTCATTGCCATTAGTGCATCTTTTATGTTTCTGTTCAGTAATGGTGTAATAGTGTTTTTTTTATGTCACCAGTGCACATTGAAATTTGCATAGAACACAACCAGTTAATTCCCATTTTCTACATTTCATCTGAAATGGTTAACACAATAAAATCATCATAATTCCTCTATTATCTGCAGCCTCCATGCCCCCCCCCCCCCCCCCCCAATAGTCCTCTGACTGCCTTTGGAAAATTGCATTATAGGCTTGTGATGCTCAGAATTTTATTGGAAGGACAGAACGCTCAATCAGTGTTATTTTCTATCCCCCTCAACCCAAAAATATATAATGTGGGTGTTTCCATCAGTAATCTTTGATTTTCCTGGGATATTTCAGTCTGCATGCTGCTGATGAATTGTCTGAGTGCTGATAACTTGTGGGAGTCAAGTGTTGTCTGCAAGCACTCAATGTGAATAGCGTATTTGGTTTTTGCCATCCAAAATTGAATCTGATTTATGACATGCTTTCATTCTGTAAGCTTGCCAATTAACTACATTGGAAAATTGGTTTTGATTATTGCAATCAGTAAACACAAAGGCTTTTTACTGATTGTCACACTGATTGGAAGAGTTCTGACTTCAGTTCACAGTGGAAATGTTAACAAACAACTAAAAATGTGGTCTAATAGCATTGAACAGTGATGAGCTTTTCTTTCTGCAATTTAATGTTCAATTGTATAAAATAAAGCTTTTTTTAAACTTGACACTGCTACCAGCTGAATCAGTGTGTTTTTCCTGTAATGTACCCTATGCTGCTGAAGTTAAATCAGCATTTTCAATTTACAGATTGGTATCTTGATTTGTATTCCCCCATCCTGTAAAAATATGGGTAATTGTTCCAAGATTTTCATAAGCCTGAAACCTAATCAGCCTCTGTCTTGAGTAATGGAAAAGTTTTGAGTTTGAATCCTTATTAGAATGGGTAAGAAGCTTGTATAGGAGCAGCATGTTTAGCATCATGTTGCAAATTTATGGAAATATTCAATTTGAAACAGTGCTTTCTATATTCTTAGAATTCCGCAAACATTCAAAAAGCAAGTCTCAGTTGCCTGTTTTAAATACGCTTAAACATGGAATTGCTGCAATTTCATCTTTCCAGAAATACTATATTCATACATTTGAACTTGGATTAGATATATTTGCGTTTCTTTGTTTGTCATTGTGCGATATAGTACAATGTCAGTAAGGTTACTGGGAAGTCCTTCCTGTATGTTGGGGATTATAATACCTTATTACCAAGATTTCAATGTATGGTCTTTGCTGGAATTATTTTTTTGCGAGCATGAGGTAAATTCATTCCTGTATAGTGTATATTCAAACAGAATACTGCTTAAAGTCCATCTGGAGACATATACCAATTGTAATTAACTTTGCCCACAGTGACTCATTGATTGCACTTAACAGTGTGAGGCCTGGGAATGGGGATAGGATTACAGATCAGGATGTCTCCAAAATTTTTTGAATGATGAGGAGAGAGTACTGTTTTAATAAGCAATTGTTTTTAAGTTCTCTGCGTAAGTAAAAGGTGGTGTTGTATCTTTTTAGGACATAGACCTTACTACTACTACTACTACTTGTACTCATCGTGGGCAGTCCCTCTCGCAACCATTTGTCATCCCACTTACAAAAACACGACTTAAAATCTATCCCATTCACCAGCCATTTTGGGCAGTCTAATGTTTATTGATATAAACGCTCTATGACTTTGAAGCAAAGTTCTTCAGCACTTCAGACCATAAGAAATAGGAACAGGTTTGGACCCTTCTGCCATTCAATTGTATAATGGTTGAGCCAACATCCTTCGCATCCATTTTCCTGCCCTTTCCCTGTAGTCCTTGATTCCCCAACTGATATCTATCTCAGCGTTAAATTTACACAAGGGCTCTGCCCCCACACCTCTCTGTTGGAAGGAGTTCCAAAGACACTCAACCCTCTAATAAAATAAATTTGGGCACCTTTCATTCTGAGATGATGTCCTCCCATCCTAGACTTGTCTCACGAGGGGAAACATTCAGCATTTACTCTGTCAAGCCACTTAAGAATCCTGTGTATTTAATGAGATCACCTTTCATTTCCTAAATTCCAATAAGTCTCACCTTATTTAACTTTTGCTTATAAAGCAGCCTCTCGTTCTGAGGATCATCCTAATAAACCTTCCCTGAAATGGGCCCAATGAAATATATTTTCTTTAAATAAGGAGGCCACAACTGCCCTCAGTATTCCGGATGTGGTCTCCACAACATCCTGTACAGTTGAAGTAAGATTTCTCTACTGTGATACTCCAACCTCCTTGAAGTAAGGTGCAACATTCAATGAACGTTCGGGACGTTAGATGCCTTCAAGGGAGAGATCGACAAATTCTTGATCTCTCAAGGAATCAAGGGCTACGGGGAGAGTGCAGGGAAGTGGAGTTGAAATGCCCATCAGCCATGATTTAAATGGCGGAGTGGACTAGATGGGCCGAATGGTCTTTCTTCCACTCCTATGTCTTATGGTCTTTTAGTCTAACTTTCCTGATTGCCTGCTATACCAGTGCACTGACTTTCACTGTTTTGGGCACATTGAAAGTATGCCCAATTCCCTTTGTGCTTCCGTTTTCCTGGTCTTTTGTTTCCCCTCCGTTGAAAACTTCACATTTGTCAATTTTTTTGCCCACGTTCTGAACCAGCAATATATCTCTGCAAACTGTTTGTATCCCTGTTGCAGTTTGCTTTTCAATCTCTCTTTTGTGTCCACGTGTTTTGTCTCCAATCAGTTGTTTGTGCTGTAAACAACTGGATTGTGTAGGTTACAATCCAAGCAGCTGGTGGAGACTTCAGACTTCTCATTCATACTGGCAATATGAGTGGTACTGTATTTTTCTTACAGTTAAGATTCCACTTAGAAAGGGAAACCACATCAAAATTCAGTCTCCAAAATGGAAATAATGCTTTAAATATAGTCATGTAAATTGTCGTCTGCTATACCTGGCCAAAGATCAGGACCAGGGTCTGAAGTGTAATCAGAATCTCGAAGGAGCAGAACTCCCAAATGGGTGTGGCAGGCAGCATGTGGAAATCTATTACATGTATACACTGAGGAGCTTGGACTTCTCAAATCCACAGAAAATTGGTGGTGAAGGTAGTGAATGTTGAAGGTGGTCGATGGGGTTCCATTCAAGCAGTCTTTATCAAGTTTCTTAAATACTGTTGGAGCTCCACCCATTGTGGGTGGCTTGTTCTTTGGATGGGTGGTGTGGACCCACCGAGCCAAACAGCCTGCTTCTACACTGTAGGGATTCTTTGATTCTGAAGCTCAAGTCTTCGTTTGGGATTGTCGAGCTTGGTGGGTGGAATGAAGCCAACAGTTTCAGACTCCAAGCATAAGTAGTCAAAGACAAACACCTTAAAGTTAAATGGTTATCTCTGAGATTTTTTAATTCCTGAACTTTTCTGTGACTTGAACAAAATATGTTGAAAACAAAATACCATTTGCAGCATGAAACTATTCAAACTTGTTTCCACAGAGTTATCCTATTGCTGCCATTGAAGGTAATTTATGTTGTACCTCCTCAGATTGATATTGTTGCTTGGGAACAAAGGTATGGGATTCAACCATTCCACAATTAAAAGGTCACAGACTTCTCATCGGATTGTGGCTAATCTGCACTGAAAGTGCCTGTGTGCCTTCTCTTGCATCATTTCCCTTGAGCCTTTAAATGAAAAAAATTCAGATTCGAATTAACAATCGATTCAGGAGCAATTGTCATTTATTAATGAGTATTCCAAACTTCTATTACCCTTTGTGTTTCCTGTTTTCACATCTGAAAGGTCTGGTTCTATGTTTTTAGATTATGCCGTACAATCCTAGATCCCCTAAACAGCAGAAATAATTTACCTCTATCTCCTCCATAGGCCTCCCTGAATATTTTGAAACCTTTGATTACATTGTCCCTTAATAAGCTAACATCTGGGAATGCCATCTCAGCTAGTGTAATTTCTCATATAAATTTAATCCTTGAAGATTAGATATGATATACCTACTGCATGCATGACCATTATATCCTATCAAAGGTGTGGTATCCAAAATTGGTTGAAGTAGTGCAGGTGTGGCCTAATCAGAGGTTTAAAGATCTGAAGCATAACTTATTTTCTTTAGGTAAGGTCTGCAATTATCCGCCATCCCTAATTGCTCAGAGAGTAGTAAAGAGTCAACAATATTGCTGTGGGTCCGAAGTCTCGGACAGGCTAGACCAGCTAAAGATGGCACATTTCCTCTCCTAAAGGACATTAATGAACCAGATGGGTTTTTATGACGATCAATGATAGTTTCATTTCTGAGAATGAGCTTTATCTTCCAGAATTTAAAATCCAGCCGCTATGATGGTAGGATTTGAACCTGTGTCCCGAGGGCATTAGTCCTATTGTATGAATTGTTAGTTCAGTGACATTACCACAGCATTACCATTTCCTCTGTTACCCACATATATCCTGTTCCTTTGGGTATAAAGGCAGCATTTCTGTAGTGTTTTTTGATACACCAAGTAACCATCCATGAAATTTTAATTTGTGTAGCTGGAACCCGTGCGTTTCCAAGCATTCACTGTTTCTAGCTTTTTATTACTTTTGAAAAATACCATTCCATCCTTTTTACATTGAAAGTATTGGGCTTCATGTTTGCCTACATTAGCTACAATTTTACCCATTTTGTTTTATTTTTGTAATTTTATGCTTCCTTCTACACTACATACATTGTTGTTATCTTTGCATCATTGTCAAATTAGGATATGTCGATTACTATTTCATCATCTAAATTATTAATAAATACAGTGAATAGTTGAGGACGCAGTACAGATTGCCTCTGACTGCATTGATTTTCTCTTACATAAAAGGTGCCTTGTTATGCCATGATATATTGGAGTGTCGATGTGCAGTGACACAACAGTGGATGGTGGGAACTCCCAACACCCTTGTGCTGAGTTCTTTCTGCAGTATTGATGTAATGAATGCTAAGTGAAAGGCATGTATCTCTCAAAGGTAGAAGATTGTTAGTCTGCGCCACGGTAAACCTCCCAATAGATAAAATGAAGTCAAGGTTAGGTGTTATCACACAAAACAGGAAAGGAATGGGTGAAGGAGAAGAAAGCATTGCAGCTTTAGATATATCTGAGAGTACTTCTGAATTCCAGCATTAAGTGTAGAACTGAATTTGATTAATGGATGATTTAGAGTATTAAAATTTATGATTTATAATGTGTTTGAGAATATAACCTGAAATTGTCATTTTGTAAATGACAAGATTGCTTAATAACTGCATGAACTTCAGATAATTTACTGAATGTAATCCCATTCAGTTAAAATTGCTCCTACTGCTTTTCACTTGGCAAGATCAAACAAAATTGAATGGTGTGCTTAATATGCCTGACCATAAAGGTGACATAAATGAATGCAAAGCACAATAAAGTCAGCTAAACTGAATTAGAAACTTCTGTCAAAATATTGTCCCAAAGGTGAGGATGATTTGAGGTAGGAATTTAACATTTGCCATTTTGGGAGTCTGCAGTCAGCACCAAGCATGTCCAAGCTAGTGCAGTATAGCATTATGAAGAACAGAAAGAGTTTCAGCAATTTCAAGAGTGCTCATCACAACTTTGATCTAAAAGTGGAGAAACGAGCTGAACCCAAGAGAGGAGAGCAGGAGTGAACCAGCCTTGACCTCAAGTCAGCATTTGACAAAATGACATTGTGGTGGTGGGGAGGGGGGTGTCCCCTGTCAACTGGTTAGAATCTCACTTCCATGAAGCAAGATGGTTTTGCTTCTTGGAAAACAATAATCTCAGTCCCAGGTCATTTGAGCAGGATTTCCTCACTCTACCGTGCTTTCTCATCAACTTGTTTAGAAGTGTCAGTGCACACCTCTGGAGCAGGTGGAACTTGAGTCCAGGCCTCCTGGTTCAGGGGTAGGGACACTACCGCTGCACCATAAGAGCCCCATTCCTTGATAGTGTACTGGGACTGATCATCTTCAAATACTTTCATCAAAGATCCTCCTTCCAATATAAGGTCAGAATTGATGATAACTGCTGACGATTACCAGTTCCACTGACCACTTCTCAAATGTGGAAGCCAATAAGTAGTAAGACCTGGGCGACAATCAGGCTTGAGTGGAGAAGTAACACAACATTTGTACCTCATGTTTATCAGGCAGTTGCTATCTTTAGTGAAAGACAATTACACCATCTCCCCATGGCATACCATTGCACTGTCATCACTGAACTACCCACCACCAAGATCTTGGTTGCCACTATTGACCAGAAACTGAACTAGATTAGCTATGTAAGTATTGCAGTTTCAAAAGCAGGTCAGAGGCTTGGAGTTCTGAAGCACGTAACTCACCTACTGATGTCCAAAGCCTGCCCACCATCTACAAGGCACAAGGAATGATTTTGATGAAATACTTTGTTGATTGGTGTCCGATCCATCAACTTAAACATTGACTCCCTCCACCACGAATGCGTGATAATAAGTATTATATGCATGATTCACTGCAGCAACTTACCAAAGCTCCTTCAACAGCACCTGCCTAACTCATGGACAGGGCAGCAGGAACATGGGAGAACACCACCACCAGCAAGGTCCCCTCGAAGCCACAAGCTGGCCCGACATGGAACTGTACGTTTGTTTCTTCACTGCCCCAGTTAAGATTCTAAAAATTTCCTTCCCAGCAACACTGTTAATACACCTGCGTCAATGGACTTCAGTGGTTCTTTAAGACAGTTCACCACCACCACCTTGAGGGTATTTAGGCAAGGCCTACAAATTCTGACCTTGTCAGCAATACCGACATGCCATGATGGGAAAATGGATTTTTAAAAATTCTTTTAACAGTAAGGCTTTTTGCAACAAATTTTTGCAGTCGATTAGAAGGTAATCTCAGGCAGTAAAAAGGCATTGATTATCTATTTAGTATGTGGGATTTCATGAAAGCTTAATTGACTGATTTATGTTGAATAAAGTGAAGTTTAATTGTAATGCTCCTTGTGAAGACTTGATAGATTTTATGTTGTCCTTTTTCATAAGACCCCAGTATTGAAGATTTCTCATGCAAAAATGTGATGTTTTTAAAAATATTAATTCTATTAACATCATTGTATCATTCGCAGGTTTGAGACCACAAGATTCATGGCGAGGTCCACAACCGCTTTTTCAGCAGCTTATACCTCAGAGGTAAGAATAACATATAATTTCAAAGCTTTTATTTATTCAATCTACCCAGAAACTAATGTAACGAGTGTGGTATTTGCCTTTCCTTACCTTTTTTTTGCCTTTTATGCTGTCCAGAATCCCTCGACCCCAATATCTCCAAAAAGAGATTAATTAGTCGTTTTTCTTATTCCTCTTTATGGAATCCTACTGTGCACAATTGGCCGTTATGTTGCATCACTTGTGTGCTGAAGGTGTGAAAAGCACCTTATAAGTGGAAATGTGTTTTTCAGGTTCTTTTTCTGTATCTCGTATCAACCTTATTTAATTTTGATCTAGCATTCGTGGGGCACGTGATGACATGTGATAAGTACATTATAGTCATTGATTCTCTGTTTTTTCAACTAGTCCTTGTGAAACCTGCCACTATTGAAGTTATGCTGTGCAGTGTTTAAAGGAAACACTGTTGTCTTTTAATGGCAAGGATAATTGTTCTTTTGCCATGTTTGACTGTTTGGGTATGTTATCTATATCATACTACTTCAAGCCAAGTTTCCTTTAAAACAGTGTCTCATTTAAGTCATCGTGCATCATTTTTATTTTAGAAAAGCATATCTATGTTGCTGATGCATTCAGGTGGTGAGTGTACCAGTCTTGTCTGACTCCGGGTACCCTGAATTCTTTGTTTTCCAAGCACAGAGTAGGTAGAGGTACTGATACCTGGTTTGCTGTGTTGGGAATTATAATCACCCAGGCTTACTTTAAGTAGGTATATCCAGTGAATTGGACATGATTCAGGAGTTGATCTTGACCATAGAAGTCATTGCTGTTTACCTCAGAATATCAAAACAACCTGGGAGGATTTCCAATAATGTTCCAGTAATTATCTAAAGACCCATATCATTTGCCTGGTCGTTTAGATGCTAACAGCGATGCCTTCAATGGCCTGATATCCTTTTGAGGCTGATGCATGAACAATGACCATTCAGATTAGTTACTTGATGGTGCTCGATGTCTTTACCACCGCACATTATTTAGGGTGCAATAAAACTGAGGTGGTAATCTGTGCTGTGCTTGCATTCAGGGCAACATTTGACAAGGTGCTTACTTGCGAGAAACTATTTTAAATTCCTAAACAATTTGTATTAAATTATTTGCAACAAAGCATTGGTTGAAATTGTTTTTAAAATCTCTGATATATGCACCCTTTTGTGAATTGAATGGTCAAAGATAGATCTTTGTGTCACTGCTCAACTGGATATGAAATTGCATGAGCAACCTGTTTACAAGACTGAATAAAAGTGATCTTTAAATATCCTGGACTGTTTGTTTGTTGATCTCAAAAGAGCACAAAAATGTTCCCATTCTTCAGTTTGCACAGTTACTAGGCCTGGATGTGCAGGAATAAACAACAAAGCCACTAACAGGGTATCTACCTATTCAGAGGCCGGTTAATGACAGTAAAGTTTTTGTTTTTGAGAGTCTGCTATTAAAGATCCTGTGCATTGAAAGCATATTGATGAAAATTAATGCTCATTGCATTACTCATAATCATAAACTTTTTAAACTTTAGTAATCCTATTCCAACTTGCCCAGCAAGACCTTGTTAATATCAGGTTTTGGTATCTATATTTCCATTGCTGTTTGTAACTTTCAGTTATGTGCTAGTTGCCTCTGTAAATTTAGTAGCACAATACTGCATTCATGTTTTTATTAATGAAACACCGATAACCTGACCAAATGTATTTCAGTGAGATTTGATGGTTCTGGCAAAAGGCAGCCCAGAAACAATCGTTGTAAAAATGAGAATGTCCTATTGAACTTGCTGATTCCCACTTCATTAGTATGAATAAACAGCTCAAACCTGAACATAAGTGACACAAATTTGCAGAAACACTGGAAACTTCCAGTTACTTATGCAAATTATGAAGTTGGAACATGGGTGTTTGCAACTTCAGGGATAATTAGCAGTATTGTGGGAATCGGCAATTTGACCCCTTAAGTTTGTGAGCTTGTTCAGTGAAATCACAATTAATCTGAGAGTTAATTCCATTTACCATATTTGATTCATTTCTCATACCCTATAGATAATTTTAAATTAGCTTGTTTAGATTGATAGTGGCCTAGGCCCAACCCTCTTCAGCTCCTTCATCAATTACCTTCCCTCCATCATAAGGTCAAAAGTGAGGATGTTTGCTGATGATTGTGTAGTGCACCATTCGAGATTCCTTGGATACTGAAGCAGTCCATGTTGAACTACAACAAGATCTCGACACTATCCAGACTTGAGCTGACAAGTGGCAAAGAACATTTGCACCACACAAATGCCAGGCAGCGACCATTTCCAATAGGAGACAATCTAATCACTGCCCCTTGACATTCAGTGGTGTTACTAACACTAAATCTCCTGCTGTCAACATGATTGGGATTCCTATTGACCTGGAATTCAACGGGAACTCGCCACATAAACACAGTGACTGGCTGCAAGAGCAGGTCAGAGGCTGGGAATACTGCAGCGATTAAGTCTCCCCACCTGACTCCTCAAAGCCTGCCTTCTATCTACAAAGCACACGTCAGGAGTGTGATAGAATAGTCACCATCTACTTGGTTGGATGCAGTTCCAAAAACACGCAAGAACCTTGACACATCCAGGACAGGACAGCTGGCCTGATGGGCACTGCATCCACGATCCCTCCACGACCAACTTTGGGGAGCAGCAGTGTGTACTAACCACAAGATGCACTGCAGAAATTCACCACACATTCTTCAATAGCATCTTCTGGACCTACAACCACTTCCAGCCAGAAGGACAGGGGCAGCAGATACAAAAACAGAAGTTGCTGGAAAAGCTCAACAGGTTTGGCAACATCTATGAAGGAAAAAAGATCAGAGTTCACGTTTTGGGTCTGATGACCCTTCCTCAGAACTGATGGTAGCTAGTTAAACATCAGTGTATATGCAGAAAATAGGGAGAGGGGTGGATTCGGGATAGGATAAAGAATAGAGAGTCTGAAGAGAGCGAAGAGCAGTTGGATAGACAAAGGAGTTGATAACCATCTGGCTAGGAGGATGAATAGTTGTTAAAGAGGACTGTTAGTGATTTAGTCTGCCATTACACACTACCTATTCTATGTGATAACAAGGCCTGGTGTGTGGGGTAGGGGACTTGGAAATGGATGAGTTAGGCTGTAAAGTTATTGAACTCAATATTGAGACCAGAGGGCTGCAATGCAAAATGAGGTGGTGTTCTTCCAGCTTGCATTGAGCTTTGCTGGAACAGCAAAATAAGCCAGAGAGACACGTTGGCCCGGGAACAGCGCGGTATGTAAAAGTGGCAGGCAACTGGTAGCTCAGGGTCTCTTTTGCAGGCAGAATGTAGATGTTCTGTCAAGCGGTCACCCAGTCTATGCTTTGTTTCCCCAATGTAGAGGAGACCACGTGAGCAACACATGCAGTAGACTGGATACTAGGAAAGTGCTAGCGAAGTGTTATTTCACCTGGAGGGTATGTTTGAGCCCTTGAATACTGGGGAGGGAGGACGTAAATGGGCAGGTGTTGCACCTTCACCAGTTGTAGGTGAGGATGCTGAGGGGCCCGGAGTGGGGGTGTGTTGGGAGTAAGGGAAGTGTGGACCAAGGTGTCCTGGAGGGAATGGTCCGTATGGAAGGTGGACAAGGGAGGGATGGGGAATATGTGTCTGGTGGTGCAACATCCATGGAGAAGAGGAGGCATTTGGAGCCTGAAAACTGGAAATTTTGAAACTGGAGGAATCATGGAGGTACGGGGCAGGAGCAAGCTGTAACAGTGGGTCTGCCCATTCTTGTGGACTTTTGGGAGGAGGTAGAAGTGAGCTGTGCAGGACTGTGGGACTAACAGCTTGGAGGCCGAGGGTGGGGGTGGTTAGGTCACGTCACCAGATGAAATGAGATCAATTACGGTAGTTGATTACTAAATAAAACCAAAAGAACTGCAGATGCTGTAAATCAGGAACAAAAACAAAGATGCTGGAAAAACATAATTGATACAGTGGCCTGACGTGTCATGGTGAGGTCATGGTCCAGGGGAAGATAGGAGGAGGTGTCTGAGAGTGGCACTGAGCCTCTGCAATGTACCCTTATCAGCAGGCTTAATAACAAAATTACGGTTAGATCTAAGCGCACAGAGTGCAGTCAGTTTGGAGGGAAGTAGGTTGGATTTGGTTTGAGAGGGGGAGGACAGAGAAATTGAGGCAACCGGTATCATGTTGGCAGTTCACAATTAACATATCGAGTGCAGATAAAAATCCAGAGGGAAGGGTCCATGTGGAGGGAGAGTGTAGGAACCAGGCAAAATGGTCTGTGGGACAGGGAGAGGACTCTTGTCTGAAGAAATGGGCATGGAGGTGAAGATGGCAGAAGAAGAGTTAAACGTTGCATCGTGCCTGAAGTTCATTAAGGTGGAACACAGGAATAAAGCTGAGGCCTTTGCTGAGCGCAGAATGTTCAGCATTGGAGAGCAGAAGATTAGGAGGAATGGTGAATACCTGACAGGAAGTGGGGTTGGGGGGGTGGATTCAGAGTGCAGTAGATATATGGAAATACCACTGTTGGTTCCCCCCCAAACCACTCTGTACCCTGACTTGGAAATATGTTGCCATTTATTCATTGTCCCTGAGTCAGAATCCAGTAATTCCCTACCTAAGGGTGGCACGGTGCATTATTATTTAGCACTGCTGTCTCACAGTACCAGGGAATCGGGTTTGATTCCAGCCTTGGGCAACTATTTGTGTGGAGTTTGTCGTCTTCCCGTATCTGCGCGGGTTTCATCTGGGTGCTGCTGTTTCCTCCCAGGGTCCAAGGATGTGCAGGTTTAGCCGGGGATTAGCCATGGGAAATGCAGGGTCATGGGGCTAGAGTCATGGTGGGGTACGGGGAGCGATGGAGTGTGATGGGGCAGTTTGGGCAGTCAGCGGGAATTTGATGGGCTGAATGGCCTGCCTGCACATTATAGGGACTCTGTGATTCTAAGGATATTGTCAGTCACTGCCACCTTTTCATGGCAACCAGGGACTGGCAATAAAAATCGTGGCTAGCCAGCAATACCAACGTCTCACAAGTGAATCAAAAAAATTGGTAATAATTGATGTTCTATTCATTACCTTGTTGACGAAAGAGCAAAATTCCTAACTTGTAGAATATTTTTCTAGTTGCACAACTGAAATGCCTGTATCTAATCAGGTCAATAATTTGCTTTTAATTTCATAGATTTTGATAATGATTAAAACAGAAAATATTTGGTTGGTCGGGTAACATTTGGGGAAAGAAGCTGTGTTAACAAGTTAAGTTTGTGATCTTGCATCACAAAGGTGGAGTGTTAGAACCTGTAGGTGGTTCCACAATAACATGTATTTCGTTAACATGAATTGGCTGTAACATGATTGATGGATAGTGGACACTGTTTGGATAATACGCATTTTCAGCTGTACAGGTGTGGTGATTTCCTGCAGCATGATCTTCTATAACACTAGGTCACACAAGAATGCAACTTTGGGCTATAGGAGAACTGCCTGTATTAGATTTTGCCAGCTGAAAGGGTGTGGTGGGAGAACAAAAAAGGAAGGCCTGTGATAAGGGGAAGGACATGGCAGATTAGAGGGGAAAAAATGGTTACGTGGTACAGAAACCAACGGGAGCGGAAAAGACAAAATGAAACAAAAGATTTGTCTAATTGGATCAGTGCAGTTGGTAGACTAGCGACCATCAAAATGCAAAGTAAAAAAGACTAAGCAGTAACTGAAAAAATAGTAGGAAAGTAAAATGGACGAAGAGGTTATGATCTAAATTTCTTTAAATAATCATTTGGTAGTACAGAGTGAGTTGCTGAGAAAATACATTTTATCAAGGCTTTTTGTCTAGCACTCATCAGGACAATTCCCAAGAATACCAATTCAGACTGACAGCCACCATTAATACTGCATGAGAGGATAGTGCTGATTGATTGGACATGTTCCATAAATCAATAACCCAGTCTGTTTGCTGTCCCCAGTGTAGAGTTTACCACATGGTGAACAGCAAACATTGAATACTAATTTGAAAAGTGCAAATAAAGGAAAGCTTCACTTGGAAGGAATGTTCATAGTGTTGAACGGTGGGAAAAGTGGAGTTAAAAAGGCAGCATCCGCATCACTTGCAGTTGCTTCGGAAAATGCTGCAAACAGACCTTCCCTTTTATATCATTACCTGACTTCTAGATGTTTGATTGAGGTTTCTCAATTGCCTGATATAAAGTGGAGATTGTTTGCTTTTCTTTGATTAAAATCTCAAATTACAACCCCCCGCCCCCCCGTCCCAAGTTTCTATTCTTCAGGAGCTCCTTAGTTTTAGTCAGTGCTCAGATCAACTGATTATTGCCATCAGCTCTGTGAAAAATAATTCTTCGTCCATTAAGAAATTTCCAGTGCTCCTTTCTGATATGGAGACTATTTTAGACTAAGTAACCCTGAACTTCTCTACACTAAAGTCAAATAATTCTGTGTACGAAAATTTATTTTTTCTAAGTATGCTTCATTTCTATATTTTGTTCATTCAGTTAAGGTTTGGTTTGAAGAATAAAATGGTCAGATGTATGTAGATAATTTAGATTTGGCCTTTCATTCAACAATTGCTGCTTCTTGCTTTGATCATCATTTTGTTTAGATTTTGCAAGCAGCATTGGTGGAGAATGAATTTAGTAAAGTACCTCAGCTTTGTTTGAATCTTTTCAATCTGTTGGGTTAATGAACTTGACTGTGGGGATTTATTAAACTGGACAGTCATGAATAAATTAAAGGTAAAAGAACATTAGGTTGATATCATTTATTTTGAAAAAGATAAAACATTTAACGTTTGGTACTTCCTGTAGGTACCATTAAGTTTTATTTTAATATTTATGCATTTTTACTTGAGTGTTCTTCAAAAATCACTTCTATATTGTACATGCTTCCCTCTCTAACATTTTCTTTTGTTTTGGCCAATTCTTCATAATTAAAATAGAATTTGCTTTAACTTCCCAAATGCAACAAGAAAAGATTAACTTCCTTAGTCTTATTTCAATAAGCAAGTTAAATAATGCATCTGCTATATACTAAACTTGACAAAAATCATTGCTCTTACTTTGAAAGCTGGTCATTTTAAGGCCTGTTGCGTATATCAATTCCATGTTGTGTGTAATTATAAAATTCAGTATTGGTAGTTTAAATCTGCATGAGATTTGTGGGTAGGCTAAGTAAATTTCTTTTGAGAATTGTGAAGATTAATGAGGCATAACTAATGTGTTCTGCCATTATCATTTTGTGCTCGAACCACAGTATTAGTACAGACGAACCATTGATTCTTGCTACAGACCTCTTCAAGTACTAATCAGCTTCTTTGGAACAACTTTTCAGGCTTGACAAGCCTATTGTGGAGCAGTGTCACTGTAGGTCAGTAGTTATTAGTGACAACCGAAAACAGTTTCTTTAACTACTTAAGTTTGAACTGAATTAAATACAGAAGAAACCTGAAGGAGGATTACTGAATTTGTAAAGTTCAATAGTACTGTGCAGTAGAATGAATGTGACATGGTTTTGTAATAAGGGATTTTGTATGGAATGTTGCATGAATGTGAAATTTTTGTATTAGAATTTGTTTTAACTCTGTAAATTTAAGTGAAAATGTTTCCTGAGTGTGATGCACCTTTACTAGCTTCATTTTCAGAATATTAATATTGTACTTTGAAGAATTCATGTAAATAATACTAAGGTTAACAGCTTTAGGATGCTATTAGGATGTTCATGCAGTATTATATTTCTAAACAGAATAGATATCTTCAATGGAGGATTGCATGCTATTCTTCACTTTGTAATTTAAAAAATAGGTCCACCTTTGAACTCCATTGTGAGTCTTTAAAGTAAATCCAGCAACTCTTGTTTGCTGTCTTGTTGATTTGTGACTGCAAAATAAAAAGAGACTGTCTGTCCTAAATTTAAGAAATGTGATCCCTAACTCTATCTGCTGTAATCTGAGGATATTTGTTTTGCATGTATCAGGTTTATTTTGAGGGATGTACAAATCATGTATTGATCTCGTTTTCTAAAGTTCAGTGAAATTACTTAAGTAGCCACTGTCACCACATCACAGTTACATGCATTTTGTACGTGGCCAACTTGAATTTACTGAACCCTGATGAGTGATGTACCTTTTCAAATCCCACCTTCCAAAGTGAGCAGTTTTACAGTTTCAGTACAATATAAAGGAACAAATTGCAGTTATTTCAAGAACTTTTGATATTTGCAGATCCAAAGTAGTTTTATCTAAGCTTTTTAAGTTCTTTCAAAGGAAATACTTGTCTATCATTCGTTGTACGTGAAGTGAGAACAAGGGAGGTTCCTTGGCATGAGCTCCATAAAGTGGAGGGGGAGGGTACAGAACATACAGCACCTTTTTGAAATCTGGGAAACTGTTTATTCTGAATGAAGGAATCTTTGTCAAGGAGGGTGGAACTCTGACCCCTTAAGAAATGTTAAACTTATACACGTGCAAAACCAATATATATTTTATGTTCATAAATAAGCTGAGGAAGCTCAGACAACCTGGAGATACAAGCATGTGAGAAT
Source organism: Stegostoma tigrinum (assembly GCF_030684315.1). NCBI lineage: Eukaryota > Metazoa > Chordata > Chondrichthyes > Orectolobiformes > Stegostomatidae > Stegostoma > Stegostoma tigrinum. Next base: position 13,250,981 of record NC_081362.1, on the reverse strand, counting down.
TATGTTTCAACCAATTACTTGCATATAAAATCAGTAGCTTTGAATGTCTTGAATTTGCAGTGTAATTTTTGCAAACAAAACAAAAAGGTAGTTTTAATGTTGTAGATAGATGCAATTAAATTATTTTGCAATTGGTGCTTTTCTAGGCCTTACATACCTGTTCCTTATCCATCTTAAGGATGGTGGTGACAATTAAATATTTCTTGTTGGGAATCTCGGCTGACAAACTGGGTTATAATTGAAGTGGATTCTTGTTCCCATATAAACTGTACACCTAATGTCAGTCAGTCTGTGCCAATTAGTGCTTGTGTTGCTAGGTCACCACGGTCAATTGAAACCGCATCAATAGGACTTGAAAAGGTTTCTTCCCGATCAGACCTCCTGACATATTGAGTAGCATAATGGATGGGAAAATACAGCCATGGCCCTACCCTAGATTCAAAATACTCAGCAGTAAGGATTCATTTACAACCTGCAATTAACTGGAAAGAATAGGCTTCATGAAAGTGTCTGGCTATTTGGAAAATAAAGCCCCCTTCTATGGTTGGATTTGTTTACTACTTGTGAGGATTGTCATCCTTTTTGGTTTCGGCCCAAAAAGGTTTTCCCTTTCTTGGAGCTATCAGAAGGGGCTTGAGTTCATCAGTTATAAATTATGTATGTTAACATGTTAATCCAAGGGATTTAATGTAAAATTATTGGACAAAGTGAAAGTTTTACTATATGCTTTATTACTTTAATCATATATCACTGCTTTCATCAGACTGTTATGGAGGCTACTGTTTGAATTCAGTAGTTTGATCAACAATTTATATTTTTTATCCGAGATGTTTAGACTAATTGTGTCCTTGGTATTTTTTTGGGGCTCTAAGCTTTCGAGTGTGGGAGACATGTGCTTGGAAAACTAGCAATTAAGCATTCATGAAACACTGATTATCGCTATTTGATTGCAGAAAAGATAGCGATTTAACACACAGCACCACAGCGTGGTTCAGAAAGAATGTTTTCAGACAAAATCTGGAATTGAAGATTGGAGTGTAATGTGAAACATATTATCTGCTTGAATCATTGAATCCATACAGTGTGGAAACAGGCCATTTGGCATAACAAGTCCACACTGACTCACCCTCCCTTACCCTCTAACCCTGTATTTCTTATGGTTAAACCACCTAACCTACACTTGGGCAATTTAGCATGGCCAGTGCACCTAACCTGCACATCTTTGGACTGTGGGGGTAAACCGGGCCATATGATGGAAACTCACACAGGTGCAGGGAGAATGTGTAAACTTCTCACAGACAGTTCCCCGAGGCTGGAATTGAACCTGAGTCCTTGGTGCTGTGAGGCAGCAGTGCTACCCACTGAGTCACCATGCTGCCCCATACTAATTAGTGCTCAAGGATTTTTCTATACGGTATAATAGTGTACATAGCCAGAATTCAGAAAAGCATTTCAGTCACAAATTAGAGCATGGATTGGGTGAAATGTGTACATTTTGCTAGTGTTATATTCTTGAAGAGTTGAGCAGTTGGCACAAGAATTTGACCTTTGAGTGTTTTAGATTCAGTTTTCCCTGTATAAGGTACAGCTTTCCCTCTGTTATGTTACTGATGTCTCTTGCTGCATTGCAGAGTCACTTTTTTTGGAGCAAGAGAATGTAGATTTTTCAAGTTTATCTTGCTATTTATTTGAAGATATAATGAATAATCTAGAATTTTATTGATGGAGATCCTGGAACAGACCACTGCAGTGAGTTCTTTCTCAGGAAACTCTTTCATAAGGAAAAAACAAAAGCAGAAAATGATGGGAATAGTCAGCATTATGATGAAAAGTTCTAGATCTTGAAGCATTAACTCTCTCGGTCCACAAATGCAGTCTGACCTGCTGAGCACTTTTCGAATATTCGATTTTTATTGCTGATTCTAGAAGTCTGAAATATTTTACTTTTGTCTGTCTTTCATGTGAATATCTGGTCATTTCCTGTCCTCCCCCCCCCCCCCCCCCCCGCCAACACGCGCACACGCACACCGGCCGACGCCTCATAATATTGGAAGACAGTTCCATAGCCTGTTCCTATTCTGCTGTCCGCAAATCTGACTAACTGCTAGAGATTGTCTGCGAAGGTCTGCATTCTGATTTATCCATTGACCCCCCCCAGTCATCCATAAAATGTGTACTTTTAATGGGCCATAAAGTTTGGTTTTGTGAATTAAATATCATCCACTGTTTTTGGAAGAAAGTATCAACAGGAAGACTACTTTTATTTACTTCACAGAAACCAGGGGATTGAGCAGCAGTTAGCATGGAATCGTATCATACAGTCTCAAACTGGTATGTTCCAGCAGAATCATCACAGGCTTGGATCAATAATACCAAACCCTTACCAGAGTCATGATCGTAGAGGACGACAGGTAACAAAGCAAACAATGATATTAACAAATTGTTTTCTTTTCATTGTTTATTTGATGTTGGATTAATATCCTTTTGGTGTAACGAAATAACTTGAAGTACCTGAACTTTAATGTGTGTAAAATCCAACTTTCAAATTCTGTGTATTGAGTCAGTGGCTGTTCCATTCCCCTTGTGCGCAGTTTCTTTTTTTCAGACGTCACGCTTTGTGATTGAAAATCATGGCTGTCCAAACTTTCATGGCACCCGCTCTTTGATAGCAACCATTAGGCTCTAATCTTAGACTTGTTCTTTTGAAGCTTTTGGCATAGATCCTCCAATGTCTCCCTCTTGCCCTATGATGCTCAATTGTACCAATTGCTGCCAGACACTTGAGTTTCTCTCCCATAAATTGTGACACTGTCTTGGTGTTCTGAAAAGCTACTACTTCTGTACCTGCTTTCCTCAAAACTTTTATTCGTTGTGCACGTTGCCTAAATAATACTCTTTATGTCTTAGGAACCACATTTCTAGCGAGTTTTGAGAAGATTTGTAGCTCAGGTTGAGTTTCTGGATGTGAGTTTGCTTGCTGAGCTGGAAGGTTCGTTTTCAGACGTTTCATCATCATTCTATGCAACATCATCAGTGAGCCTCCAATGAAGCGTGATGCTATGTCCTGCTTTCTATTTATCTGTTTAGGTTTTGTTGGGTTGGTGATGTCATTTCCTGTTCTTTTTCTCAGAGGATGGTAGATTGATTTGGAGCCAATGTGTTTGTTGATGGAGTTTTGGTTAGAATGCCATGCTTCTAGGAATTCTCGTGCGTGTCTCTGTCTGGCCTGTTCCAGGATGGATGTGTTGTCCCAATCAAAGTGGTGTCCTTCCTCATCTGTATGTAAGGATACTAGTGATAGTGGGTCATGTCGTTTTGTGGCTAGTTGATGGCCATGTATCCTGGTGGCTAGCTTTCTGCCTGTTTGTCCAATGTAGTGTTTGTCACAGTTCTTGCAAGGTATTTTGTAGATGACATTCGTTTTGCTTGTTGTCCGTCCGAGTACTCTGACCTCTTGGCATCAGGGTGGCCCCCAAACCCACCAACACACTAAAACAGCAGCTAATGAACTTAAAAGACCCTATACAGACGACAAGCAAAACGAATGTCATTTACAATATACCTTGCAAGAACTGTGACAAACACTACATTGGACAAACAGGCAGGAAGCTAGCCACCAGGATACATGAACATCAACTAGCCACAAAACAGCATGACCTGCTATCACTAGTGTCCTTACATTCACATGAGGAAGGACACCACTTTGACTGGGACAACACATCCATCCTAGGGCAAGCCAGACAGAAACACGCGCGAGAATTCCTAGAAGCATGGCATTCCAACCGGAACTCCATCAACAAACACATTGATTTGGAGCCAATCTACCATCCTCTGAGAAAAAGAACAGGAAATGACATCACCAATGCAGGAAATGACATCACCAACCCAACAAAACCTTAGCAGATAAATAGAAAGCGGGACATAACATCAGCGCTTCTTCGGAGGCTCACTGATGATGTTGCCTAGAATGGTGACAAAACGTCTGAAAACTAACCTTCCAGCTCAGCGAGCAAACTCACATCCAGAACCACATTTCTGTGACTTATATTCCATATCTTGCTCACATTAATCACAAAACATGTTGAATTTTGTTTTATTTAATCCTGTTTTGAAAACTGATGTCTATTTTGTCACTCTTTCCTTCATGAAACGCCATTGTAGGAACTTAAAACTTTTAAGGCAGCTTTGGTACTAACACTACCTTTAGAGTGATAAGCTAAACTTGAAACATTGTCCAGCACAGCTTTAGAAGTGATGAAATTGACAGACTAATTAACTTTGCATTAAATCTGAGTCGTGCCATTAGCTGTTCTGAAGAATCTTGATAAATGTACTAAATACAGATAATTCATATTTTTCAAATTCATTCATGGGATATGGGTATTGCTGGTTGCATCAACATTTATTGCCCGTTCCTAGTTGCCGTTGAGAAAGTCATGTTGAGCTATCTTTTGAACCACCGCAGTGCTGCTTAGAAACGAGTTAAGTGTTTTCTTAATACAGCTGATATCCTCTGCCCTTAGAAGTCACAACATGCTGTTTGGATGACAGGATGGGCAAAGAAATATTTGTCTTATTCTGTGCACTGTAGAAGGCTCGTTGAAGCAGTGCGTCTGGCTGACTTACATCATTGTAACAATCGTATGAATAGTTGTTCTGTCTGTCGTGTCCTTGTCAGCTCATCGCAGCAGCAGCCCATCTAGTCCTCCTCCACTGCTTTCAAATACTTAGCCATTTTTCTTTTGAATGTCTTGATTGAATCTGCATCCACAACAAATGCAGGCAGTGCATTCCAGCTCCCAACTGGAGGTCTTTGCTGCCAAACATCTTTTAAAAATATTCTTTTTATAGTACCTTTTCTTGTTCTTCTGGCAAAATGTCACTTCACACTCCTCTGCATTAAATTTTATCTGCCCATTCATGTACTTGTCCATATCCTTTAGAAGACTCACACTTTTTATGTTTCACAATGCTTCCAATTTACCATCATCCCTAGAATTTGAAGTTATACCTTGCACATCCAATGCTATTTGTTGAATGTCTTTGATCTCCAGCAAAGCAGATTATGCTGGAAAAGAATCTGTCTTAACTCTCCATAATTTACATTGTAATATCCAATTAACTAGGAAGTTACTAGGAAGGTAAATTTTGAATACCGCCTCTCATGACTCAGTACTTCAATTAAATGAAGTATCAATTCTGTTCATGCGATTGTTACATCAGATGGTGCAGCATAGGAACGTAGAAAATTTATGGCACAGGAGACCATTCAACGGTGTCCTTTTTATGAAGAAATCTAAGAGCCAATCGCAGTGTTTTTTTTAAATGGCTGTGCAAAATGAATAAATTGGAAAGCAAAGAAGGTGCATTGGTTATGAGATTCCACCCCACTCCATTTGTCCATTGTTGGAAAGGAGCATTTAACACTCTTCAGTTTGCCAGTGTTGACAATTTTAATTAATAAAACTAATAAAAATACATCTGCATTAAAAGTGTAAATCGTGTCTGATACAGACAAAATGAAAAGATCCAAGTAATGCATAAACAGATAATTTCTGATCAATGTCATTCATACACCTCTTATACAGAATGTTGCTCTTGCTGTTTCACCATTGTGAGCCCTTCCTCCTATTCTCTCGCTCTCCCAGATCCCACTTTCATCCCACTGTTCCATTTTCCCTCTCTTAGAACATTGAATAATACAGCACAGGAACACCTTCAGTCCACCATGTCTGCACCAACCATGATGCTTTCTAAACTAATCCTGTCTACCTACACATGATCCATATCCTTGTATTCCCTGACTGTTCATTTTTGTTTAAATGCCTCTTACTTTTATATGTACTTCTACCACCCTTCCTGGCAGATTATTCCAAGCAAGTACCTCCATCTGTGCAAAAAAAAATCTTGCCTCACACTTCTCCTTTAAACTTCCCCCTCCCTTAAACTAATTCCCCCTTGTATTTGAGATTTCCACCCCGGGAAACAGTCTCTATCTACATGTGTCATAATTTTATCTACCTCTCTCAGGTCGCCCCTCAGCCTCCAACATTGTAGCACAAACAATCCATGTTTGTCTGGGATAACAGTGTGGAGCTGGAGGAACACAGCAGGCAGGTAGCATCAGAGGAACGGGACAGTTGACGTTTTGGGTCAGGATCCCATCTAATTTCTGAAGAAGGATCCTGACCCAAAACGTCAACTTTCCTGTTGCTCTGGTGCTGCCTGGCCTAATGTGTTCCTCCAGCTCCACACTGTATTATCGCTGACTCTGGTATCTGCAGTTGTTACTATCTCCATGTTTGTCGAACCTTTCTTTTTTGATAAAACACTCCAGTTCAGGCAATATCCTGGTAAACCTGCTTTGCACCCTGTCCAAGGCCTCCATATTCTTCCTATAGTGTGTTGACATACTGCACACATTACTCCAAATGTGGCCTAACCAAAGTTTTATTCACCTGCAACATGACTCGCCAACTTTTATACTTGATCCTCCGATGTCAAAGGCAAGCAAGCTAAATGGTTATTCACTTGTTTTGCTGCTTACTGGGAGCTATGGACTTGCAAGATCCCTCTGTATTTCAGTGCTTCTAAGGGTCCTGCCATTTACTGTATACTTTGCTCTTTCATTTGACCTTCCAGAATTCATTGCGTCACACTTGTTCAGAATAAACTCCATCTGCTGTTTCTCCACCTAACTTTCCAACTGATCTATATCCTAATGCATCCTTCAACAATCTTACTCACTATCCACAACTCCGCCATTTTTCATGTCGTCTGAAAACTTACTAACCTGACCATCTACATTTTCATCCATTTCATTTCCTTTTCAGAGCAGGAGAGGTCCCAGTACTAATCCTTTTGGAACACCACTGGTTACACATATCCAGTCAGAATAACATCCCTCCACCGCTACCCTCTTTTTTACGACCAGGCTAATTTCATATCCAACTTACCGACTCATTGTGGATCATTTGGTTTAATCTCCTAGACCAATCGACGTAAGGGACCTTGTCAAATGCTGCAGTGAAGTCCACGTAGACGACATCTACTGCCCTACCCTCTTCAGTCATCTTTGTCACTTCCTCAGAAAACTCAGTCAGATTTGTAAGACAAGGCCTCCCCTGCAGAAAGCCATGCTGACCATCTCTAATAAGCCCTTTCTTTTGCAACTGTGAGTAAACACTGTCCCTAAAAGTATTTTCCAATAATTTCCCTACCACTGGCCTATAATTTCCTGGATTACCCCGTGGCCCTCCTTAAACAAAGCAATGACATTGACTTTTCTGTAGTTTTCTGGGCTCTCTGTTAGAATCCCAGCAATTCCTCTCTTGCGTCCCTCAATATCCTGGAATAGATCCCATCAGGTCCTAGGGACTTATCTACATTTAATATTTTTCAATACATCGGACACTACCTCAATATCAACACGCCCTAGAATATCGCTTCCTAATCTTGCCATCATTCTCTTCCTGGTGAATACAGAAACAAACTACTCATTAAAAGCTACATTCACTTTCTCTGACTCCATGCATAAATTCCCTCCTCCGCCCTTGAGTGGGTCTACCCTTTCCCTGGCTAACTTGTTGCTCCTAATGTACGTATAAAATGTCTTTTTATTCTCCTTATCCTTCTTGCCAAGGACATTTCATGGTCCTTTTTAGCCCTCCTCCTACGTTGTTTTAAGTTCTTTCCTGCTTCCTTTATATTCCTCAAGGACTTTGTTTGATTTCATTTTCCTAATCATTACATATGCCTGCTTTTTCTTTTTGCTGAACTTTCAATATGTCTTGTCATCAAGGGTTCCCAAATCTTGCCATCCTTGTCTTTCATCCTCACAGGAACATGCTGGGCCTGAACGCTCAGCAGTTGGCCTTTAAATGACTTCTGCATGGCAGGTGTGGATTTACACTCAAACAACCCCCGACCCCCCCATCTAATTTCTCTAGTTCCTGCCTGATAGTGTTGTAATTAACCTTCCCCAGTTTAGTAATTTCACCCAAGGACGAGTCATATTTATAACTGTCTTAAAACCTATGGAATTATGATCACTGTTGGCAAAATGCTCCACCTTCGAAACTTCAATCACGTGGCCAGGCTCATTTCCTTTCCTAATCTCTCAATAGGTAGACTGAAATTAATTACATGCAAAGTGGCATCACATGTGAATCGTCAAGTGACAATTATAATTGCAGCTCCATGTAAATTCAAATACCTTCCTGTATTTTCTTTCTGTAAAAGCCATTACACTTATCCAAGTTGAGTTGACTGAGCTTTCCTGAGCAGTTTTGCAGCTGTGACAGAACCTGACACATTAAAACTGCTGGATCCCTTGTTCTTTCTCTTTGAGTTAATTTGGAATGGGACTGTTAGCTGACCTGCTTTTACTGTGATTTTTTTTTTTAATTTGGTGATTCACCACTGAGCCTATCAACCAAACTAGCTATGCCTGAAGCTCTCATTCTCAGCATGCACCCTGCTAAGAATAATCCAAAGTGAATATCTATTTGCACTCTGAATTGTGGTAACAAATCAGTCGACTCCAGTCATTTTGGATAATCATTTACATGTCAATTCCCTCTTAGATAAATGCTGCAGCAGTGTGATATTCAAAAGAATTCTGAACAGCTTAAGGGAAGGTGATGGCCTGGTGCTATTATCTCTGCACTGTTAATTCAGAGACACAGATAACGTTCTGGGGATCAGGATTTGAATCAAGCCATGGCAGATGGTTGAATTTGAATTCACTAAAATATCTGAAATTAAGATGATGACCACAAAAACATTATTGATTGTGGGGGAAAAAGCCATCTGGTTCACGGATGTCTTTTAGGGAAGGAAACTGCCATCCTTACCTGGTCTGGCCTACATGTGATTCCAGATCCACAGCGATGTGATTATCTCTGAACTGCTCTCTGGGCAATCAGGGATGGGCAATAAATGCTGCCTAGTCAGCGATGCCCTCATCCCGTGGATGAATAAAGAGCTTTTACTCATATACAACTTGTTTCCAAATCCTTTCTACGGAAAAATGGTCAGAAAATACTAAGGCTCTGTGACGGTATGCAGTTTTGTATGATTACACGTACTTTGATCAAAATTCATGTGTTGTGCATTGTATTTAGTTGTAGCCTTTGTTCAATCATTTTAAATCTCTGGCAACATTTTATCTTTCAGGGGTATCCTGACAGACGTTACCCATTGCCACCAGATTCTGGAAGATACAGCTGGAATTAAGAACTTTATCTGGCTCTGCAACACAAGCTGTGCCTTACAGGGTCCAGTTAACTGATCAGCGTACACTCAAGCTGAATTTTAACCATTACACCTGTAAAGAGTGCTGACGTAGTTTTTAACGTGTTTGTATGTACTTTTGTGCTTAATGTTTCACTTGCTGTAAAATGGATTCTGCAGTTTCCGTTTCTTTTAAATTGTCAAGATGGGGCGTGATAAATATATTGCAGAATGTATACAGCCAGGTTTAGTTGTTAACACCATAATGAGTTAGTCTATCTCAAAACTGTTTAGAGAAATTGAGTTTTTATGCCTGTACACTGTACATCAAAAGTGATCTTTAGTAAATGCTTTAAAATATTTGATTTACTATTCCTCTCCTATTCCATTGTTTCTTTTGTAATTTTTTTGAAGCCAGTCCCAACTTCGGTTGGGAGCAGTTTATTCTCCCGAACAATGTATTTTTTTTTCTATGAGCAAAGCTGTCGTATGATGATGATGTATGCATTTATCTTTATGGTTCACTGCACCCACATATATACATGCTGTTCAAGATAGATATTATACCCCTTTGTGCCAATATGATTTATGATCAGTTGTGCGCAACATGATTTGGCCAAATGCTTGGGGTGGATTTATCATGTCCAAACTTGTACTTTATTTTAACATTCACAGTGAAAGATCCTTTCACGTTTGTGAAGGCCATGCAGAATTTGTACATCAATGACAGTGCACTGTCCATGTACTCATTTGGTATTGTGAGCCTATTCACCAATGCACCATTCAAGAAAGCTGTAAGATTGTACTGTGTACTTGCTACTATTATACTAAACTCTATTCAGTGAGCGTATGAACTCCCTACCTCAAGTAGTTGAGTTCAGTCTTAATAATACCATGTATGCCTAAACAGATGGTGTTACTTCGGGATCCCATCCAGACCCAACTCTTGCAAGCATCTTTGGGTTTTATGAGAAATGTTTCTTCGATGAAATAGCACCAAACATTCTTACACACTTTCTTATATGCAGATGATATGTTAGATATATCCAAATCGGCAGCAGTATGTCAGAATTTCCTTGTCTGTCTTAATGGGTTCCATCATGCCCTCAAATTCACCTTTGAGATGCAGTAAATCAGTTATCTTTCCTTGACATCATAGTTGAGAACTCTGCCAAGGTTCAGCATTACTGTCTGTCACAAGCCTATCTTCACTGGTCAGTAGACTCATTGGGATTTACAAGGTTGCCAATCAGGCAGATCTTATGCTACACATGGAACCAAAAGAATCTTATAATCTAATCATTCCCATGGTTCAAGGCACTGCAAGATTGGCCTTAACAGTAACATAGTATAGAGAGCCTGAGCCATTGATCACTCTCCAAGCTTGATGATGAAATGGGGCACATCAAGCCTTCCTAAGATCTTGGTACCCTGATCAAATTGATTCTCAGTATTTATTCCATTATGAATAGGCTGCCACTTTTGGTCCTGAAAAATTTGATTATATTTGAAGGATAAGATATTTCACAAGTTTGAGCAACAGGTGAAGCACTATTTTCACACTGCTACTTTTCAGTAGGACCATGAGTGGTGTTTGCTTCTAATGCAATGCTATCAGAAAGCCATTTTGCCTGTCACACAAACTAGCAATATGATATTGGAATTTCAGTGCTGTCATGATATTAGTCATATCGGCAACATGTCCCAAAGACTTGGATCATTCCCAACAGCATTTCCATCAACAATTCACACCAGGCAAAGTATTAATTGCATCCACCCAGGCTGTAATTGCAAGACTCAAAACAGTGTCTAGCATTTTATTTGATTCCACAATTGAATTACAAATGCCAAGTAATCTAGAGTGCTAAGGATTTTAAAGTTGTCATTTCAGACTCTGGTGTGCATCATCTCTTCTGTATGAATATACAGGGCTTCTGTGCTTTGCAGACAAAAAGAACCTGTAAATGGACCATGACAATTTCAACATTACAAAATGTGGGACAGCCATTCATTCTCTGGCTTATTCTGTAGGGTGATGCCTTAACCAGTCAGGGTCAACTTGCCTCATTTAGACATAATCAAAGTTTGGATGTTAACATCCATCGTAAATTTATAGGCGTGCTGTCGCAGAGGATGCATAAGTCAGAGTTCACTTGCCAGACAATTAGCACTTTCTCATATAAATTGTTGTTCCCTTTATATATTGGTATTCTTACAAATATCCTGATGAGTGTATGGCAAAATGCTTTGATAAATGCCTTTTTCAGCCATTCTCAAGGTCTGTGCTACCATGGACTATTTGTTCACTATATTTGTAGTATTTTATTGAAACCCATTTAAAGATCTAGATACACCACAAGCCACTGGTTCCCTGTTTTTTACTCTATTGATAAAATCCTCAAAATGCCTCCTAAATTTGATTTCTTTTTCATTAATCCATGTTGACTCTGCCCAAATAGATAATTCTCTTTAGGTGCCTAATTACCACATTCTTTAGTAAAAATTCAGTATTTCCATAATACTGATGTCAGGCTAATCAATTGTAGTTGCTGGTTTTCCAGTACCTTTCAGCATTTACCCCATTTTTTAGAATGCTCACACTCCAACCTCTCTTTTGCTATATGTCATCCCTTTTGCAGAAGCCCTCTTAAAAACCTTTTTTTGGCCACTTGCCCTAACTTTCATTCTAATTATGTTTGGTGCTGATTTCTATATGGAAAATGCATTGATCAGTTTGAAACATCAAAAGCATTTTATAAATAAATTATTGCTAGCAGCATGAGTGTTGGCTTCATGGCCAAAATTGAACACAATATTTTTGAGGTGAGTTTGGTCAGAGTACTGCTCAATATTAGCAGGATATTCTGATTTATTCTACTTATTTGTATCTTCTACATTTTGTTTAATACTCTACTAATATGATTGGCATATCACTTTTTGCTCCATTTTTAATTTTCATACTATAACATTTAATTTTGCTTTCAGTATGACTTGTGACTACTGATATTGAATTTCATTCATTGTCATTTGGGCCATTTGCTCTTAATTTTTGTATATCTTGCTTCTTGGTTCAGTTTCATTCTAATCCGAATCGGTATCCTTTACCGATCTAAATCGTTGCATTGGATTTCAGAATTCAAGCCATTACTGTTTATTATGGCGTTTGTCCCTAGATAACTGTTCTTGGTACAATTCCCTGTTCCATCCTGTCCAGCCATCTTCGCACTCAAAACGAAAATGTCTTCCTCTACGGTAGTTGCTAATCCTTACCCCTTTTGGGATTCCTGCCGTTTTGTGGCTGATGCAGCTGCAATTTTTAATATCCTTTCTAAAAATCTGTACAGCTCTTTCATGGTTGGTTTTCCTTGGCATTTCTGTAAGCGCCTATCTGCCCTATACTCTATTTTATGCAAATTTATTTAAAGTAAATATGCATAGAGGAACCACATTGTGCCTTTTCCTTTGCTGTGGGCCTGTGTGTTAGTTTTACCAGTCAAATTTGTTCTAAATTGTAGGAGTCAGTTGTGCAACACTTCTTAAACCCATTACTTACCCATGTCCTTCTAATTGGTATGGGAATACCATTTTTCACCATGTTGACTTGAAAATTTGTTGCCTTCGTTACTGGGTTAAATCCTTACACAGGAGCAAAGCTTACCTTCTCAAGGGTAATTACAGATGCACAATTAAAGCCCCCATTTCAGCTCTACCACTTACAACTTATTGCCTGGTAAATGCAGTTTTGTTTGCCATGAGCACAAGACAAAGGCATTTCCCTAAAAATACAGCTCGTGCACCTGCACGGAAATTGGTTTCTATCTGTTCTTACTTGAGGGATGTATCTTCTAAGCAGCCCTCATTTTTCCACTGTGGTAAATCCATAAACAAATGGGAATAAGATCCTCACTTAGGAATTGAGACTAGGTGTCAAAATCATGCACTAGTAATATGACTCAATCCTTCATCTGGAAGATGCATAGGAGCTGAAGAAAGATTAAATGACAGTGTCCTAACAAGAATCACAAGATATTGGTGCAAATGGATATCCTATGCTGCTAGACATTTCTTTCCCATATTATTATAACTAAACTTTCTTCCTAATTTGCTCAAGGTTCTGAGGTTCATGGAAGAACTGAAACTCCCCTTTATCCTCTCCATGAAATAAAGACCATGAGAATCTTGCAGCATTACGTCCTGAGTGGGGGTGGACTTGTAAAGGGGTGGCATGGCCATGGTGCGTGTTCCAGTTTGTGAGCTCCAGCCACCTCTTGACTGTGATTGTACATTCCCTTCACACATTATCCCCCTTCAGAATGGCCTCAGGGCTCTCTGCTTCTTCATGGAAGAGCAGCTTGATTCGTACTCACCATCCTCAAACTGGCTGAACTTGCTTTGAACTCCTTTAACTCCTCTCACACCCTTCAGATCAAAAGTATGGCCATAGGTGCCTGTTCTTTGTGGGATACGTAAAACATACCTTTATTCCAATCCTACGCTGGTCACTCCCTCCCTCCCTCAAGTTTAGGCCATAATCAACAATAAAGTAACAAGATTCCCTCTTCACAACATGTATGCCCAATTCAATAAAATCACCTATTCAGAAAGTCACAATTATAAAGAAAATGGTAAAGTAATTCCCCAGTTTTCTAAAATTTAATATCCATACACTTGACGAGAGACACTGGCCATTGTCCTTTATATTCTAATTTATAAAGTTTGAAAACTTTGATAAATCTAATGCTTCAAATAGAATTTGATTCATCAAGCACATCTATGCTTAGACTGCAGTTCTACTAAAATAAAACAAAGACTCAGAAAAATCTGTTAAATAGCAGATATGTAATAGTGTCACTGAGCAACAGTTAATTGTTTCATTTTACACTATTAACAAATGCTAGAGATAGATTTCCCTTTGATTAATAAGCAGTTAAGTAAGTTCAAAAATCAGGTTACCTTAAATGATCTGTGCAGAGCAACCATATAAACTAACTCTTTAACCAAACTTGGTATGAATTTGGTCAGGGCTGAATAATCAAGAAATATTAGCCCACATTTGGTGGAAGGGTATCTAATGCTGTCAGCCCATTCATTGGATTTGTCCAGGCAAGTTTAGGCCATTCTGTTTTTCAGTGCGACAAATTATTTAAAATACAAGCTGTTAACAAGGCAAATAGGGTGTCTGGAACCTAGGGAAACAGGACAGGTAACTATTTCCAAAACGAACTGAACTGAAAGGTTATGGAATTAAGCAAGGATGAATAAGCAGCAAGAGTGGAAGAATTTAATGTTAAATCTGATACATAAAAGGAGGGAAAGATTTGCATTGAGGGGGTTTGAAAGGAGAATCTTTTATTTGAAAAGAGCTATATTTTAAAAATCTCCAACAATACCTGAATAAATGAAACTTCATATCTTTCATGGCTAATTTTTAGTGTCAGTATGAGGGAGTGGCTATAAAACATGCAGCATCCTGGGCTCATGGTGACAGTGCAGTCAATAACATTTTAAACTCCAGTTGAGAGAATGGCAAAAGCAGGCTGTCCTTTATTCATAGGGAGTTGAAAAATAAGAAGGATATGTCATAGAGTCGTGGTTTTTCATGTACTGCAGTATTAAGATCAGTTCTAGATATCGTGCCTTTAAGAAGAATGTGAGGTAGTAGAGAAAAGGTTCATACTAATATTTCCGGGGGTGAGGAACTTCAGTTACAGAGTGGACTCTTCTCATCAGAGAAGGGGAGGTTTGATAGAGGTGTTCTAATCATCGTGGTTCTTACCATGAGTGGAGGGTAAAACTGTCCCCATTAGTTGAAGAATATAGAACAAGACAGCACAGATTTAAGGTAATGTAATTGTCTAAAGATGACTCAAGGAAAATCTATTTCACACAATGATAGAATTGCAACAGGACTGTCCAGTTAGACCCATTGTTTCAGCCTGCTCATGCCCCACAGAACTCAGCTCTTCCTACCTTGACTCAGTCTTCTCCCCCGGTCCAATCCCTATCCACATACATCCATGATTCATCTGACGCCTTGCGCCAGTCTCAAAGCTTCCAGTTTACTGGCTCCAGCCACCACCTGTTTACCACAGATGTGCAATCCCTTTACATATCCATTCCCCACCAGGAGGGTCTTGGGGCTTGCTTCTTCGTGGGACAAAGTCCTGAACCATCCCCACCCACCACCGCTTGGCTGAGCTTGTCCTCACCCTCAACAACTTCTCTTTCAACTCCTCTCATTTTCTTCATGTAAGAAGGGTTGCCATGGGTACCGCTTGGGTCCTAGTTATGCCTGTCTCTTTGTGGGGTATGTGGAACATTTCTTGTTCCAGTCTTATTCTGGCCCCCACCCACAGCTCTTTTTTCAATACATCAATGATATCATCTGCTGCTCCCCTCTCTTGTCAAGAATTGGAAAACTTCATTAATTTCACCTCCAAATTCCACTCTGCCCTCACTTTCACCTGGTCGATCTCTGACTCCTCCCTTCCCTTCCTCGACATTTCTGCTTCCATTTCTGGGGATAAACTGGCCATTAATATCCATCACAAACCCTCCAACTCCCACAGCTACCTGGACTATACATCCTCACACCCCACTTCCTGTAAAGACTCCATCCCATTCTCTCAGTTCCTCTGTCTCCATTTCATATGCTCAGATGAGGCCAACTTTGACAAGGGAGCCTCTGAAATGTCCACATTCTTCCTCAACTGAGGATTCCCCAGCTCCGTTGCCAAAAGGGCCCTCAATCGGGTCCGACCCATCTCCTGCACTTCTGCCCTCACCCCTTCTCTTCCAACCTACAACAGCGATAAGGTTCCCCTTATCCTCACCTACCATCCCACCAGCATCCACATCCAGAAGATTATTAGATGCCACTTCCACCAAGATGCCACCACCAGACACATATTCCCTTCCCCCCCTTGTCTGCCTTCCGCAGGGACAGTTCCCTCTGGGACACCCTGGTCCACACTTCCTTTGCCCCCAACACCTCCCCACAGCCCTCCGGCACCTTCCCCTGTAACCAGCGAAGTTGCAACACCTGCGCATTTGCCTTCTCCCTCTCCAGTATCCAAGGGCCCAAACATACCTTCCAGGTGAAGCAACACTTCACCTGCACTTCCAAGAATCTAGTCTCCTGCATTCGCTGTTCACAATGTGGTCTCCTCTACACTAGGGAAACCACGTGTAGACTTGGCAGCTGCTTCACAGAACATCTATGTTCTGCTCACAAAAAAGACCCTGAACTACCTGTTGCCTGTCAGTTCAATGCACCACTCTCCTCCCTGACCAACATCTCTGTCCCCGGCTTGCTACAATATTCCAGTGAAGCCCAGCACAAGCTGGAGGAACAACACATTATTTTCTGCCTGGGGACCCTACAGCCCCCCGGACTCTATATTGAGTTCAATAATTTTAGGGCCTAAACTCTCCCGTGTCCCAGCCCCCCATTCCACACACCAGGCCTTGTTACCACATTGCCTGCCACTACACACCCCCCTGTTGTTAGTCACTAACAGCCCCCATTAACAACTACTCACCCTCCCAGCCTGATCGTTAGCAACTCCTTTGTCCAACTGTCTTTCTCTCTGTTTGGGCTCTATCCTATCATTTAGTCCCTACCTCACCCACCTCCCTATTTTCTGCATATAAACTGACATTTTCCCAGCCACCAGCAGTTCTGAGGAAGGGTCACTGGACCCAAAACTTTAACTCTGTTTTCTCCTTCAGAGGTGCTGCCAGACTTTCTGAGCTTTTCCAGCAACTTTGTTCCTGATAGAATTGCAATGCTCTGCTTAAGAATATAGTTGAGGCAGGTTCAGTTGTGGCATTCAAGAAGGAATTGGACTATTACATGAAACAGACGAATGTGCAGGGTTACAGGGAGAAGCTTGTTATATTTTTTGCTCGATATTCAGCCCCGTCGCTGTCAATTAAACTAAACATCATGGGCGACAGGGAAGCTGCAGCTGATGTGACATCACCTGTTTCTACAACCGCTTGAGACTAATTTCTAGCCCATAATGTTAAATTTTAATCAGCAGGATACCAGCAAAGTTTCATTTTGAACAAAGCCAGAGTATAATTTGAAACTTGGCCCCGTGTTGCTTCAAGCAGATAGCAATTTAAAAATACTATCTATGGAAGCAAAATTCTTCAACGGTTCTGTGAGAGTTTTGCATAATGTGTGCTGCACAATTAATGAAGTAGGTTGAATCTTTGATTGTCATATGTCAGAATCAATTGCTGATTATATACAAATTACTTTGCTTCTTTTTCTCCAAGATTTGCTTTTAAATTATCAAGTTCTTTTTTTAGTCTGAGGTTTTGCATTTTACCATAGTTATATACATAATTATGTTGTACCTTTTTCTGATTTATCCTTGAAACATAACTACAAAATAAGTGATAAACTTAGCCTTGTTGCTGAACATTGCTTAAAGATCATTGCTAAATATTACTGATTCATTTTACATTATCACTATTGATTACTGGTTTTTCCACTTATTCTTGTCATCTTGCCTTGTCTTGCTTACAAGAAATTACTACGTGATGGAACCATGTCTAGGGCACAGACAAGTGGGAAGAGGTCAGACAATTCTAGCTCAGAAGAGGGGTAGGTTCCCTGGAGACTACTGTCCCTGTTTATATACTGGCCTTATGCATGGTACATGAGAATAAACCAAAAATATAAAATTCTGCAACCTGGTACTGTAAGCGATCATTCATTTGCTTTCTCTGCTGAATAAATCAGTAATGGTTTACTAAATTATACTGTTCAAGTATTAACTGTCACACAGGGTAGCATTTACAATTACAATGAATCCGCCAGGCTATGCTTTCATTAAACTTTGATGATATATTTGTTGATGGAAGTTTGGAATTAGGTTGACCCTTAGTGGCAGATTTGGTGATTCAGACCCGTGCAAGACAATGTTTTCTATAAACTCGTGTCAACTGTTTATCTGATGTATCAATGATCAGTGTACCATTTTCAAAATAAGGTTTTATTCTTAGAAGGAATGCAAAGGTTGAACGACAAATAAAGCTTAAGCAAGGCAAGGCTGTATTCCATTGAATGGGGGTTCTCAAAACCGGGATTGCGGAATGGCCACAGCTGTTGAGCGGACACTTCAGTGGATTAACCCCGGGATTGGTGCTGAGGCTTTTGTTGTGTACACAAATGCTGCTCTCATCTCTGAGACTTATTCTGGGTGTTCAAAACAATGGGGACAAAACCATTGGACTCCACTCAGCAACAAGCTTCCCTGGCTCCCTCAATGACTCTCACCTGCTCAAAACCTTTATCACCCTTCTGTACTATCTGAACAAGTCTCTCCCTTTCCTAGTCCAACTCTGGCATTGCTCAAACTTTCATTGCATAAGCAGTCACAGTTAGTAAAATATTGGAGAGCACTCACCTAGAATTTAGAAGGTTAAGGTACAAATATATTGTGAGAAACAAATATAATTGTTTGGGGGAAACTGTTCCACTAGTTGGGGAGTCTTGATCTTGAGGTAATATTAAAAATAAATGGTTGACCATTCAGGAGATACCATACAAAGATGTTAGAAATTTGGAATTTTCTTCTGTAAACTGGAGTAGATATGTGAATAATTAAGTGACTTTAGAATGTAAGAACAATTTTTGATTTTTAATTAAAGATAAGGAAGATTCCCTAATATTGTTTCATTTATTATTAAAATGGACTTTCTCTGAATTTAAAATGGTTGCTAGTGAGCACATAATTGGCAAGTAAGCTGCATGTAGAAATTTCCAATAGTTACCAGTGCACAAACAAGCTCCTCATCACTTCGAAATTTCCCACTCCCCACTGTGTGAACTTTGCAATGAAACTTACTTGACAGAGCAACAGATATTGCATCATCCCAGTTGGGTTTGGCTTGAAAAAAGACAAGGATAATCATTATGTCAGAAATGGTGCTAATGGCCTCACCTGTTACACATGATAATTTGTCAATAGACTTTGAAACCACCTTGCTAGTTTGACAGGACCCCGTTACATGACTGAAATTTGTAGATTTTGAACAGTGTTATTTGTACAACTCTGAACTATTCTCTCAGACTTTTTTTTTAGCATTTGAGCAGACAACAAGCAGTTCCAAGCTGTTGAATAATGGGGTGCATTAAAAACTGATTTTTCTGAGTAGTTACCGTGTGGTATGAGATTTCATTGTACAGCTATTACAACAGTAATTACCTTTGCAGAATTCCAGCCCAGAAAACAAAAGAAAGAAACTGAGAAACACAAGGGTCATAATGTGTAGTAAGCTAGTGTCAACTGTTTATCTGATGTATCTATGATCTGTGTATCATTTTCAAAATAAGGTTTTATTCGTAGAAGGAATGATTACTAACCCTCAGATGAAGGTGGACAGGGGGACAATGGTCACCCAACATCATGAGTGGCTGTGCCACATCTATTGGCCAAAAGAATTCAGACAATTGATTGGCACAGTGTAAGTTAATTGCCCTTAGTAACATGATATAACAATAAGTGCTCAGTGACAGAGTGATTTCTTTTTGGAGAGCCCTCATCAATCAGATATTGGCAGCAGTTTATGGTGGGTGGGTTCCTGAGACAGCCATCTTCATCAAGTAGTCCGCAGCAGGCAGGCAGAAGATGGACCAGTAGAAGAGCAGGAAGACACAGGGAAGAGCAGGATAGCTGTCCCTACAACTTTAATGAGACCAATACATTCTGCACCAATAGCCTGTTTGTCCTTTGATATCAGTGAACTGTTGCATACTTTCTTTATCTAATGATTGAACCTAGTATACCTGAGAGCAGAGACTATCACCCATGTATTGAAGTTCCAGAGAATCTTCAAGCCTCACTTCATGCTTTTGTGGAAGCATATTGAAGAATTGGTTTCAGCCTCTACCACAAGAAAGCTCAATTCTTTATCAAATCATCCCAGGAACTCATCCCAGGTCAAGCTCTGGTCCATCATCCATGAAGACCAACAGAGAAAACATCCCAGATGTGGAAAATGTCCCCTAGCTTGAGAGGATACCTCTCATCCAAGGCTGACATCAGTGTAGAGATACAATTCAATCTGTGAGTGTCACCTTTGGAAGCTTAAGGATGAGAGTCCTTGATGACCACAGTAACTGCACTGATATCAAAAACTTGTGCATAAGACAGTCATCCTTACAACTCTTCCACATGTTTCCAATACTTGGACTATGTATAGAGACCACTTCAAAACCCTTGAGAAGTATCATCGATGCTGTTTGAGATGGATTCTCAACATCAGCTGAGAGGACAGGTGTACTCACAACAACAGCAGCCAATAGCACTAACATTAAGGCCATGGTCATGGGAATCCATCTCCCGTGGGCTGGCCACATGCTTACAATGCCTGACTTCCAACTGTCAAAGCAAATCTTCTTTATCCAGCTCAAGGAAGGAATTCAAAAGTCAGAAGGACAAAAGAAGCATTTCAAAGAGTCCATGAAAGCTTCCCTCAAGAAATGCAACATTGATGTCAATGTGGGAGAGACCCTTGTTCAGAAGAAACCAAGTTGAATACAAGTTGTATGAGGGGGCACAACTCTTGGAGAATTCCTGTTAGCAAGAGGGAGTACAGAAAAGGAATTGGAGAAGGGAATGCCAGTGATCTTGAGGCCAAAGACCAATTCCACCTCCTGAAGAGAAGTTTGACACCATCCAGGGCAAAGCAGCCCGCTTGATTGGCACTACATCCACAAGCATCCACCCCCTCCACCACTGACGCTCAGTCGCAGCAGTGTGTACTAGCTACATGATGCACTGCAGGAATTCACCAAAGATCCTCAGACAGCACTTTCCAAACTCACAACCACTTTCATCTAGAAGAATAAGAGCAGCAGAAATATAGGATCACCACGACCTCCAAATTCCCCTCCAAGCCATTCACCATCCTGACTTGGAAATATATCACCGTTCCTTCACTATTGCTGGGTCAAAATCCTGGAAATACCTCCCTAATAGCATTGTGAGTCAACCCACAGTTGGAGGGCTGCAGCGGTTCAAGAAGGCAGCTCACCACCACCTTCTCAAGGGCAACTAGGGATGGGCAAGAAATGCTGGCCAGCCAGACACCAACATCCCACAATTAATTTTAAAAAAAACCTGTCAGTTGTGCAGATGGAGATGCGGCTCTAGTTTCAGGTTCATCAGCCATACAAGGGCCCACGGAATCCATGTCCAGTGAATGGAATTTTCTCGGTGAAGAATCACACTCACTAGTGAGTGATTGCCAATGACAGTGACAAGTACCTAAACTGCTGCTGCTTAACAAACTCAATAAACTATCTGAAAAATACTTTCAAATCATCGCCTGCCTAATTAACTGTGATTGCAAACCCCAGCAAATCAACAAATTGGTGTCAGTAGCATGACCGTAGGAGTTGGCGTTTAATTGGCCTTATATTTGAGAAGCTGGCAGAAGCAGCAGTCTTCGATTGAAGTTACCATGTCACTGGGATATTCTAAAATGCAACTCTCCGTTAAATGGAAAAGTTTGGATCATCGGCATCAGGGGCTGTTCTGGAAATTGTAGCAATGTGTGATGATAATTATGAGTGTGCCATTGATGGGCTTTCAAAAGAGGCTATGAAATGAGTTAAGAATATTTCAGAATAAACAAGCCTCTGGTGCCCATTTGTGTGCTATCCAACTGGATAAGGAAAATAGAAAGCTGTGAAAATTGGTAAAGGAGTTGCAGGATAAAAATGATTGCCAACATTGAGTGCAAGGTACCCATTATGTGTAATACATGGAAAAGGCTGCAGGTAGACTCAGGGCTCTAAGTGAACATTGACATTGAAACCAATGATGAAACAGACTTCTTCCCTGATTGAACAAAAATTAAAACAGGGCAAGTAGAAATCTGTAAACAGACAGAAGCAGGGACTGTTAACTTGCACGACAAGGTACAAACCTTGGAATGTAATTGAGTGTTTCCATCTGTTCCACCTCTATGTAGTGAAACAAAGCCAGTGTGTAACATCATCTGTGTGATGTAGGTGGTGGGAGAAGGAGTAGGAACTTAGTTACAGCTAAGAAAGAAGTTAACAAGTCCCTTTTCCCCAGTAAAGTTAAAGGAGCCCCCTATAAAAATTATGTTGAGTTCACACAGAGTTCCCATGACAGTTACAATGAGACTATCCCTTTCATTTGACTGAAATCAGCACTAAAACAATGAGTAATACCAAAAACATCATCAGTTCAAGTCATAGACTCCTCAATGCATGGAAGCAGTCCATTTGGGCCATCAAGTCCACACTGACCCTGTGGACAGCATCCCAGCCAGACCCACCTGCCCTAACTCACCCTGTAACCCTGCATTTCCCATCACTAATCCACAAAGACTACTCATTTAAAAGTCTTTTGCATCATTTTAGTCAAAAAGTTTAAAATGTATTCTTTTAAACCGCTGTGGAAGAGATGCTGTGAAAATAAAACATTTAGTTTGTTCTCAAAACATAGATGAACTCTTTTGGAAGATAATTTGAACTCAGAATTAGGAATAAGAAATATTTTGCCAGTTCCACCCATTGCTTGTTTTGAAGGTGGTCTCAAAGAAATCTTGAAATTTTGTTTTGAGAATAGAAATATAAAAGGCCAGTTTAAAATTATCAGATAACTTCAGTAGTTCTTTTTAAAGGGAGTATGTGATACTATAGCAATGATGTCACCTGGTGACTTGATCCCAACCCTTCTCATCATAGTGGATAATTAATTCTTGGTGGTGACAATTTTTTACTCTGAACACACACCTTCTGTTTGGCAAGATGTGTGATTCTGGAAAGGACTAAATTCTGGACTTCCAAAGTTGCAGGTACAGTTTGGACATTATTAATCCATCAGGCTTCTTGCAGAGCTACAGTGGATTTGGTTTTTGTCTTTTTAAACAGATTTCAAGAACATAGTGAGGGAATCAGGAGTTTTGCTGAGACAATGTGTTTGAGAATACTCTGAACAACAGCACACTGAACTGACTGCAATCATTTGTGTCTTCAATATAAAAGCACTGAATAAAAACACCAAGCCTAATTTAATTGTTTCTGATATTGGGATTGATAAAATACCTTGAAACAATTTGCTATTTCAAGCACACAGTGGAGAATTAAATTAAAGTTTAAGAGCGAAGAGCATTTTCTGTGCATTTAAGTTAAAGCTATTGAAACCAGCTTGATGTTTTAATTTGTATCAAAAAAAGGGAAAGACTTTAAGATTTTGGAGTAAATTTGTAGCTCGGGTTGTGGGTGTTGAGGTTGGTTGGCTCGCCAAGCTGGCTTTTTGTTTCACAGACGTTTTGTTACCATGCTGGGTAACATCCTTGGTGCAGCCTCCGATGAAACGTCGGTGTGTTCTCCCACCTAGTTTTTAAACTCTGGGGTCCATCGAGATGGATTGCTTCATTTCCGGTTTTCCTTCATAGTAGAATGTATATGGGGTCAAGTTCAATGTGTTTATTAATAGCATGCTTCGTGGAGTGCCAGGCTTCTAGGAATTCTCGTGCCTGACTCTGCCTAGCATTTCCTAGGATTTTGGTGTTCCAGTCAAAACGGTGGTTCTCCTTGTTCATGTGGATTGAGATGACTGAGTGTTGGTTATGAATTTTTGTAGCCAGTTAGTGTTCATGTACTCTTTTTGTTAGTTTCCTTCCTGTTTGTCCGATGTAGTGTTGCTCACAGTCACTGCAGGGGCTCTTATAGATGATGTTGGTCCTGTCCATTGGCAGGGAGTGGGTCTTCAGTTCAGGTGAGCAGTTGTCATAGGGTTGAAGTGGGCTTGTGTGCCACTCTGATGCTCAGCGGTCATAGGAGTCTTGTGGTGAGTTCTGCTGTGTTCCTGATGTAGGGTGTGTGATGAGTGTGTTGGGGTGTGTAGTATCTTTCTGATGTTGTTTGTGTAGGCATCTTCTGACCCAGTTTTTTAGAAATCCATTATCCTTATCGGAACTAACCACAAGATTCCTACGACCGCTGGGCATCAGAGTGGCACACAAGCCCACATCAATCCAGCGACAACTGCTCACCCAAACTAAAGACCCACTCCCCGCCATGGACAGGACCAATGTCATCTACAAGATCCCCTGCAGTGACCGTGAGAAACACTACATTGGACAAACAGGAAGGAAACTAACAACAAGAGTGCATGGACACCAACTGTCCACAAAAAGACACCACCAATACTCACTCATCTCAATCCACAAGGACAAGGAAAACCACGATTTCGACTGGGACAACACCAAAATCCTGGGACAAGCTAGGCAGAGTCAGGCACAAGAATTCCTAGCAGCCTGGCAAAGCACGAAGCATGCTATTAATAAACATGTTGAACTTAAGCCCATATAATTCCACTATGAAGGAAAACTGGAAGTGAGGCAATCCATCTCAACGGACCCCAGAATTTACAAACCAGGTGGGAGAACACACTGATGCTTCATCGGAGGCTACACTGAGGATGCTACCGAGCATGGTAAGAAAACATCTGCGAAATAAGAAACCAGCTCAGTGAGCCAACCAACCTCACCAGGGAAAGATTATTTTGAAAAAAATAAATAAATAATAACTAATGAAACCGGTCAACCTAACAACATTGTTGAGGCTGTATGCAAAATAAACCTTGCAGTCAACTGTTACCATTTTTGAATATGGGATAATTTTTAAAGAAAGAAAAATGAATAATAATCTAGAAATTTACCTTTGAGAAAATTGCATATATCAACAAGCAGAATTTGGTCATTTTTAATACAGTAATATTTGATTTCTGTTTTAAATGTATTCTGAAAATATGTTTCTTTTTAAAATAACAGTCAGATTTCCCCAGAGCTCCTAAATCATATTGAATGATAATTAATAGGATGACCCACTTAGAATGAAGAAATAATGACAAAGAAAATGTTCCCATCTCTCATTGTGTTCACATTGCATTGAAATTCTCATAAAAGAGCAACTGATATTGCACCTCCATGAAGCAAACACAGATATTGCTTGAGAAATTCAGCAGGCCTGGCAGCATTTGTGGGAAGAAAGTAGAGGTTACGTTTCAAGCCTGGCGCTTGTTCATCAGAACTGTTAGCAGCTAGGAAAATGTGGTGGTTGCAGGAGGGCAGAGGAGAAGAGGTTGATGAATAGGTGCAGGTGGAGCCCAGAGAAAGAGAAATATGGAAGGGGGTAGGTAAACAAGCTGATTATGGATATCAAACCTGAAGAAAAGATAAATAAGTGATAATAAGAGCGAGAGTAGGAGAATGTGGATGTGCTGTATTGAATGCAACTGTGATAATTGGCCAATGAGAACGTGGGAAAGGGTGGCTGTGCTAAAATCAAATCCTGTCATAACAGGGCTGGTACAGGTTGGGTATAAACATGGAAGGATGGAATCAGGCTCTAAGCTTATTGGACCTGATGATGAGTCCTAGATGCTGCAGGGTCCCAAAGCAGAAAATGAGATGTTGTTCTTCAAGCTTGTCCTGACACTCATTGAAACACTGTAGTAGGCTTGTGACAGAAATGTTGGTGTGGGAACACGGGGTGGTGTATTGAAGTGGCAGGCAACTGGAAGCTTGGGGTCATTTCTGCAGGCAGGGCATTTGTGTTCTGCAAAGTGGTCACCCAGTCTGTGTTTTTACTCGCCAACACAGGGGCAATCTCATTGTCTCCCTGGCTGGGTTTGGTTTGGGAAATAAAAGCCACTAATAATCATTGTGCCAGAAATGATGCTTAACAGCCTCATATTTATCTCCTGCAACACACAATGGTTTGTCAAAAAATGTTTAAACCACTTTGCTAGTTTGAATTGCCCCATCCAGGATCCCTGTCACATGACTGAAACTTGTTGATTTTAAGCAGTTTTAATTGTGCAGCTCTGAACTCTATTCTCAGACTGCTTTTGAAAAGTTGGAACACACAACAAGCAGCTTCAGGGTCAGCTAAAACCTGCCTCTTGTCTTACATTAGGGACATCTCAATTTTTGAGAAGAATCCTGTACTTCATCTGAACTGATCTAATCCCAGTCTGCCAGACATTCATGCGAATTCATGCCCATATCTTTTTTCAAAGTTGTTCATAACTGTAACTTCTATTGCTACTTATCTTTTCTTTATGTGTGGAGAAAATTTATCCCTGGGTTTGAATGCTTGAATATACCATCCTTTTGTTTTTAATCCTAATGACAGTTTGCTTTGGATCATTTAAAATTAAACTTCATGTACAGAGGATTAGAGGGGAGTACACCATTGTCTATTTTGGAAGTGGGCATTATAAAAAAAACATTTAAAAACTACCTCTGTTCCAACTGAAAAGGACAACCATAAAATAACTTAACCCACATCTCCATCTTTCTCAACAATGACTGTTAACCAAAAGTATTAAGAGATATTGGCAAAGGTGAGGAATGGAGTTAGGTTCCAGATCACCCATTATCTCATGGGTTACCAGAACAGGCTTGAGGGGCTAAATCACCTTCTCTTATTCCAACAAGTCACTGTTGATTATTAATCAATCAACATTTCTCAAAGTCCACGGGCTAAACTCCTTAAATTCAGAATTTCTCTAGAGGGTGAACAATTTTTTTCGCATAATGTAAACAACCTCTATAGATTTCTTCTTAGCTGCATTCAGAAGTATCTAAATATGATGTTTTTGTTTTGTATCAAACACCAATCAGAAATAAATCTTCATCCCTTAACTGCTTATTCTAAACTATATTCTAAAATTGACAGATAAAACCAATGTTGTCATAAATACTGGATATGAAAGCCAAATATTATTGTTGATATTATGTGTAGGATATTTACAACCTTTACTAGAAGCAGATAGTTTAATTACAATTTTCAAGTCTTTAACAATTTTCTTTGTCCATTCAAAGTCAGTACGTGAATGGACAGCAATAGTTCAAACTATTTTTAGAAGCCATCTTTAGTAACAACCAACTAAATTACCAATGTACAATATTAGGAATTGTGCAGAAAGCTTTGAGGAATCTGCAATTTACATTAGCATTGGAAATTGTAATTGTCTTGACCTATGAATCTCCCCTGATTCTGGTAACACTCAATATCCTGTCAAAATGAAGAATGCTTGCTTTCAAATAATTTGGAAAGTATCTGAACTACTGAAGAGACTTGCTTTTGAAACATAGTGTATAGTCGTGGTGTGGTCTCATCATTATAGTGTTGTTGGAATAATTATCTACTTTTATATGCAATCTCACTTGCAATAAATGACAGCATTCTATTTCTATTCCAAAATTATTTCCTGTATACTTTGTGTGATTTGTGTACAAGGTCCCCCAAATTCCTCTGCACTGCTGTATTTTGCAGTTTTTTTCCATTTAAGCAATATTCTGCTTTTCTATTTTTCTTGCCAAAGTGGATGCAACATATTTTCCTGCATTATACTCCACCTACTTTTTTTGGCCAAATTAGTTGGTCCATCTGGTAGCTACTTTATGTTTTCTTCACCATTTGTATTTCTACCTTTCTTTATTTCCTCAGAAAAATTGGCTAAAATGCAGTTGGTCTCATCAGTAATGTAATTAATATACAAAAGTGAAGTTGCTGGAAAGCTCAGCAGGTCTGGCAGCATCCGTGAAGGAAAAAACAGAGTTAGCATTTTAAGACCGATGACTCTTGGTTTTTATGTAATTAATACAGATTGTCAACAGTACAGGTCTAAGCATTGATCCCTGTGCCACTCAACAAGTTACACGTTGCCATCCTGAAAGTGACCTACTTATTTCTAACCTTGTTTCATGTTAGAAAACTACTTCTCTATCAATGGTAATACATCACCCCCAACACCGTAAACCCTTACCTTATATGGTAACCTTTTATGTGCCATGTTATTGAATACCTTTGGGGAATCCACATGCATTACATCTACAGGTTTCCCTGTATCAGTGCTGCCTGATCCATCCTCAAAGACCCCACTAGTACATTTTAACAAACAAGATTTTCCTTTAGCTAAACCAGGTTGACTCTGCCTGATTGTGTTTTGAATTTCTAATTACTTATTTAACAGCAGATTCCAGCATTTGCTCAATTACAGATGTTGAATTTATTGACCTCTAGTTTCTGCTTTCTGTCTCCCTGTTTTCTTGAATAATAGTAGTACATTTTTGATTTTCCAATTTGATGTGACTTTTACAAAATCTTAGCACTTCTAAAGGAATACACCCAATGAATCCATCACACTTGCAGCCATTTAAAAAATAATAATAATAGGGGCCATCAAGTTCAGGGGAATTGTTAGTCTTATGGCTCACTTCTTCCATGAATTTTTTGAGTGCTAATGATTGTTTGAAGTACCATGCTCCCTTTTAGACTCTTGGTGTTCTTCTATGTTTGTAATGTTTAATACTGCAGACAAGGGACAAAATACACGTACAAAGCCTCTGCCATTACTTCCTTTCTCATCATTAATTCCCCCAGTCTCAACCTCTAAGAAACCCGTGCTCAGCTTAACTCTTTTTATATACTGTCAGAAGGTTTTGCAGTCTGTTTTTATCTATCTTGATTGTTTCATCTCATGCTCCAGTTTTCTTAGGGACCATTTGGGAAAGTTTTAGGTAGCAGAAATCTTCGGAGCTACCACTGATTCTCCTACAGTTGTATGTCTCCCTTTTCTCTCAATATAACATCACCGTTAACTCCCTTCGTTAGCCAGGGAATATTCAACTTTGTCATAGATACCTTCTCACTCAACATAATTGTTTAATCGTTGGTGATTTATGGAGTATCTCCTTAAATGTCTGTCCGCCGACAAATAAAACATGAAGTCGCTCCCTCTCTTGACCCGAAATGGTTGACGTCCGCAGCATCCCTCGAGAATCCCCCGTTGATTGGTTAGTTTTGTTGCCTGACGGCTGAATAGGCCGACAAACCATCCTTAAGGTACTGCTTCAAAAGTTTAATGACATTCACTGCTCCTAAAGACGCCAAGTTCATTAAAGGAGAGATTGAGAGTTAGCTTCACTTTATGGCATACAGTGTAACTGACCCCAGGAAGAAAGTACATGTTCTTGGAGAGATCTTATTGAAAGGCAATCATTTCAGACCGAGCTTTGGGATTAAATCACTGTCATTGTCTATATCCAAATGCATTTCTAATTTTTTCTTTGCTATCTTTCAGAATAATGTGAGCCTACAAATAAAAGTTCATGAAAGCAAAGTTCTGAGGAAGTGTCACCGGACCCGAAACGTTAACTTTGTTTTCTCCTCCACAGATGCTGCCAGACCTGCTGAGCTTTTCCAGCAACTTTGTTTTTGTCCCTGATTTACAGCATCCGCGGTTCTTTTGGTTTTATCATGAAAGCAAGGATAGCTGCCGTTGATCTAATAATTGCAAAACTAAATGGGCGCGAGGTGGGGTCAAATGGCGCTTCAGCTGTGGACAGCAAAATAGACCTGCTACTTTTGGGCTGCAGAGGTACATTTGAAGTAACAAGTGCAACACTTTTAATAGGGTAGATCATGACAGAGAATAAAATTATTGCTGATTGTTCGGAATTGACTACAATTAACCCGCACGCACTCTAATCTTCATTAACAAAGAGTTGGGCTGGAGCGCAATCACAGCAGCTCGACTCCTTACAGTGGGGTATTTCTAGATTAATAATTCTTTGGAACTTCTCAGAAATATTACAACGAAACATTCTTGCAATATTTCGAAGAATGCAAGGGTTGAAGCGATATATCGGGTTGACTGGAAAGGCATTTGAGATATAAGCCTTTCAGTTCCCGTGAGTTTTCGATGACCCAATATCAATTCCGAAATGAGGTTTTATTTAAGCCGGGATTTTTTTTGTGGAGTTGTTCCGGGGTAGATTTTAGTCTGCACTTTAGATTTAGAAGAACGTGTCTTTATGATTAAGCGTGTTTTATGTTCATAAGAGCAAAAATGGCGAAACATCTAAATCAACTCTTACTGTGTGCCAATTGAGCGTTTTGTTTTACAAAAGCAATGTCATGTCTGTTTGTACGCTTTGCATAAATTTGTATAATTGATGCTAATACACCCCTTCCCCCAAAACCCACCTCCATTTTTGTCAATATATAAAAGTATTCCGGAATTGTGTTCTGCCAAAACTACTTTCAGGCTTCCAAAAAAAATAGATTGTTGCTAAATAAGGCGGGAGAACCAACACATTTGTATGTTGAATACTTCAGGCATATTGCCCCGTAAGAATAGTCTCAGTCCAAAAGACCTCTACAACGTAAACTGTGCCCATTCTGAGGTAAGTAGACCCTGTCATCAGAACCAGTTTCTTTGTGCAAGTAGGCAATGGAGATTGCTGTTGAAATGGCCTGGATTCGAACGAAATAGGTAGATCAAAAAGATACGATTTCTGGAAATGCCTTCTTGTGGTAAGTAGCGAGCCCGGCGCGTTGGTCTGTAACTATTGCAGAATCCTCCAGGAGGGGTTCACATTACACAAGTTATTACATTTCCTGAAATGAGATTGTCTGAGTGGTAGTCGTTCAGCGGAGGGGGAGGGGGGAACCCCATCACATCTTAGGAAATCAGGACCTAGAAACTGGTTAGAATCTTTTTACTCTGTGTGCCAATTGAAGTTAACTTGTTTCATACAGTTGGGAAGGCGGTGGGACTGGATCTAGGGGCGTTGGAAATTTCACAATGCGGCTGCAGTCACATCATATGGGATCAGTACCATTGCGGCTCAACCATTCATCCATTTCCTCGC
This sequence comes from Stegostoma tigrinum, assembly GCF_030684315.1. NCBI lineage: Eukaryota > Metazoa > Chordata > Chondrichthyes > Orectolobiformes > Stegostomatidae > Stegostoma > Stegostoma tigrinum. The sequence goes on along the minus strand of NC_081362.1, from coordinate 13,220,018 downwards.
GACATTATTAACAACTTTTGGACGGCACCTCCAGTTAGAGCAAGCCAGAACTTTAGACCCGCTTCCTATAAATTTGCAGAGATTATTTTATAGAAGGTAATGCGTGACATAATTCGATTTCTTAAAACTCACTAACTCAAGAAGTAACTCAATGAGTATTATGTACCAGTGACACCCTCTCTAAACGAGGAATGCCCCCTTTCTAACAATTGCGCGCTTTACATTCTGTGTTACAATAGTGACACGAAGTCAAAGTCTTGAACTGCTGTACTTGACTTCAAGCTGTAATTTTAACATGTCAATTCGGCGGTTTTCAGCAGTTTTATTTCGTTGTATGTATACCACTTATTCCTACTTCCGTGCAATTGTTTGTATGTCCGATACTACATATCGACAAGAAAATTAAAAGGGAGAAAGCAGCAAACTTCCAAAGTTTGCTATTATTTGAGGTAGAAATTTCTCTCCTGTTGAAAGGATTATGGATCCTTCACCTGGTTCAGTTCCTTCCCTTCAATGTCATATTTATATGATTAGCTCCACGTAAGCTTTCTACCGTATTGGCGGAGAGTGTGCTATTGTTGAATCACAGAACCGTTATCTTCGTCAGTGATGGAAATAGACTGAAAAAAATGAATCTCCCTGAACCCAGTTTAAACCAAAACCAAACGCAAAAGTGTGGTTCCTAACAGTGGGATAAAAAGATAGCTTTACACATCGGGCAGAATCGTGAGGCAAAGTATGAATTCGTTCGCATTGGAGTTATGCATATTTCTTGTGCCGCATTTTATAGGCATGGGACGTAAAACAGAGCGGTGATGCATCATTGTATGACCAACGTTGTTCTGTTGCATCACCCTGCGTCGCAAATTTCGTTTGAGGTGGAAAGAAGTTAATTCCGGAAAACCCAGGTCAAGTTGGCGGAAATATATCGCCAGTTAGTCAATTTCCGAGCAGTCATGTCATCTAGTCCGCTCTGGTTCCATCTGCTGTGTTAGAAAATTCCAAACATTTGCAAGCACAGAAACCAAATGTAGCCTTTCGTGAAATTTCCTAGGGTTCAAATCATTCTACAGAGCTATTAAGACCTTTCTTCCGAATCATTTAAAATCAGGTTTATCTCTCGTTCACTGGATGACAATTTTCACGCTTTACTTAGATATTTCCAAGATACATCACACACCCTCTCCAAAAAAGCAGGTGTCTGTTGCAAAAACAGAAATTGCTGGAAAATCTCAGCATGATTCTGCCAGATCTGCTCAGCTTTTCCAGCAATTTCTGTTTTTGTTAGTGATTTATAGCATCTGTAGTTCTTTCGGTTTTTAAAGTGTTTGCTGCATTTGAAAACTGATAGACAACAAATCCCACATTATTTGGATGTGTCCTTGGAATCCACTTCTGGTCTTAATCGGTCTTAAGGTCTCCTGTCAGTTGTTGGATGTGCCCCTTATCCTCGCAGGGATAAACTAGGTGTGAGGTTTAAAATATAAAACAGCACAGACTTTACCTACACCCTTTTGCATCAAATAGATCCAACCACACTTGCCAGATTCTTTATCCAAATGTTTAATGCAAGACTGTTGAACAGGTAATTGTTCCTTTATATAGTATATATACAAAAGCAAACAATAAGCGCAGAAGTATCCCTGCTGACTGAATGCTATTTAAAGGTTTAGTGTTCATAAATATTTTCAATACTGAAGCGCCACAATGCAAACGCCTTTAATTTGTTTGAAAGGAGGTTGCAAGCGGTGGAAGTGGAGGATAATGTTCTCATTCCACCATTTAATACCTAAGACCTGGGACCCAACGTCCGGCAGAACCTCCCCCCCCCCCCCCCCCCCCGTCACCACCGACCACCTATTTATTGCAGGGTCAGTTTATTTTGATTCTGCCAGGCGAATACAGATCAGAGGCATCTCACGCCATCGCCTTTGGTTACCGGAAAAAGGCGCACAGCGGCCTGAGCAGAGCCAGAAATACCAGCAGGTCCGAAGTAACTGTGCAGTAACACGCCAAAGCAAATAATATAGCCCGAACATCGAATAATGCTACATCGGATGTTGAACGTGGTTCGAGCACTGCGCCCTTAACTCCTCCGCGCCGATGTAAAGGTTAAGGAGTGGTGCTTTCCATTTTGTCTTCAGACACAAAAGCATTTCGAAGTCTAATTTGAATGTATATTAGGTTGATTTGAGAACGCGAACCACGCGTTTGCTTTTCAAAGGAGGAGTATTGCCCTTCCAAATCGAAGAAGTATGTTTATAGCGGGACTTTATAGACAAAAACCCATCAAATTATAATAAGTAAATGCATTCGAGATTCGCCGAGAACGTTCGTCTTCTGAGGATAACGCAATTACTTGAGAGAGAGGGAAAATAAATTAACCTTCAGTTGGGCTGTGCCTTCAGGAAATTACTGCTGTTAAATGTGACAGGAAACCAAAATTTTATGTACCTCACAGAGGCGATTGCCAGAACATCAAAGTGACTCTATGAGATACCTACTCCGGGTGAAAGTTTGACCGATGTAGAGTGACCTGGGTTTTAACAAGTTTTTTCCCCATTGTGAAGCTGGTTGGAGTTCAACACTATTGAGAGAACAAACGGATTGAGCCGTTCACCAGTGGGGCCTCCCAACCAATGTCACAAGTACTGTTTTTGCCTGGAATTCGTTTATTAATCATTTAAGTGAACAATTAAAATTGAGTCTTAACACTACTACACAGGATCTGGAATCAATGTACTGTTTGAACGTTTTCTTTCACCTGACCAAAAAGAGCGTGCTTAGGGGTGAACAAAAAAATACATATCGCGCCGTTATTTGGAAACAAGATAAATAATTCGAACGAATTTCTATTCGAAACGCGTTCACGTGTTTCCCCCATTTTTCGGCTTTAGAAAAAATTGTGAACCAGCCCGAGCAGCTCACTGCAGAATCATCTGAGGAAAAGCAGTCAGAACGTTTGCAGGTCAACAGCCAGGCATGTTGTTTATAGAGCCCTCCCTTGTTAAGCCTAAATAGACAGCACACACTATTGTAGTCATAGCGGGTCCCTTGTGGAAACTGTAAGGTACAGTCGCCGACACTGTGACCGAGAAACGCGCGATGCGCCGTAACGGTGAGCGCCGATCTCGCCCGGTTCAACAGCGCGATGACAACGGCGCTTCTCTCCCCTGTTGGTGTTTTAATCAAATTTCAATTGCTAGGAATTTAGATGATTCCGGTTTAATCGGAATCCACGCAGTTTTCGCGTTGGAGAGAGAGAGAGATATCGGGGTGAAAACAGGAGCAACGTTTCAACAATTCTGCAATCTGCCAAATGCGGCAACATAATTCGGCCGTGAGATCATCCCGAGTGTGCATTTGGCGATTTCATGACAGTTTATTTTACAACCGGTCTACAGTCATTCGTAATAAAAATGATTCGTTTTCTTTCTATTCTAACTGTGCGAGTATGCATTTGATGAAAAATACGTTTGACATCTTCAATGAATTTTAAAAACGTTATAATAAATAACAAGACCTAAAATTCCCCATTGACATAAATGTCAACAATAGACAAACCAACATCGAGATGAGAACAATGTCAATAATGCGTAGATTTTGCATCAGTCTCTTTGTAAAGCTCGTTCAATTATAAATATGGAAATATTTAAACGAAGCCACGTTTCTTTTCTGGCTGTCCATTTCCCGTGTTTAACTTAAATAAACAATACCATCCCCCGAAAAATATGCTGAGTTGGAAACAATGTCACGAGAGACCCGAGATATCCTGAACATGTTTCGGAATTCCCACTAAAAAAAACTGCTCAAAATCGCGTTAGATCCCATTGACAGTAAAAGCCGCTTTGGTACGGCATGTCCACGGTGCCTAGTTAAAGGCGATGGTCGTTCGAAACGGATTATAGACCGCCTGGATGCAGCGAAGGAGCTCATAGATGACACGGCAATTCCAAATTGCTAACCGCATTGCTTTTTAGCTGGTTCTAACAGTAACAATAGAGGCAAATTATCGTGAAACAGTTTTCCTTTCATGCTATTTATTCCTTAATTCCCCCCCCCCCACCAGATTACTCACTAATATTGTGGCCATTTTGTGGCTTTCTATGTCACACTAGTTTCAAACCACACTTCACAATTTGTCGGTCTCAAGCACATTCCCTTAAACCGAGGGCTTTATTTCTGTTTGAAGCATTAATGCTGATTTTTTTTTCATTTTATATATAAAAAATTTTTACATCAGCAATCTGCTCCTTGTTTTAAATTAACCAAACTCTGAAGGGTATATAATTCAGTCTTGAATCAATAAGCTACCACATCGAACTGACTGCACAATCCAGAGATTAATTTACAAGAATGTACAGCTAATTCGCAACAAGATCTGGAAGGTATTAGTGTTGCCAGTAGAACATTGCTGGGCCATGGATGAATTGGTATTTCGCACTTCATTGTTCTACCTGGTGTATGGTCGTGTTGACTCCCCCGAATTTGGAACAGCATTCACGATCCAATTCAACAACTTGTTAACTACAATTACACAACAGTCTAAACAAATCCAAATGGTCACAATTTTTTTAAAATTTAACCGGTATTTATCTTATGTGTTGCGGCGTCTTTTCCCAAAGTCTGTGAGGGCTCCAAGTTAACATTACGTTGCATGTCAATTGTTCCTCAGATTTCAGAAAAGAACCACGTCCAAAAGAACCCGAGTGCTGCAGTTCTGGGTATGTTTTGCAAAGTTTGCCAGTCCAAACCTTATACAAATGTCTCACCCATCTCCACTCGTGCCTTGGTAAGGAATTTCTACCAGGTCCGACCGTACAGCAGGCCAGGATTCACCATATTACCCGTGTAGTCTGCAGTAGCCGTGTCCATTTGAGACATGTTAGTGACCGAATTGTGAATAGACGATGGATTTGGCGACACTTGGGCGAGATCTTGGGTTTGAGCGAGTGAATTCACTTGTTGATTCTGTTGCTGAGAGATGGTGTTGCTGGCGACTGGGAGGATCCCATTGGCGCCCTGTTGCTGCTGAGCTTGTTGGCTGGGGGTAGGGGTGCTGGAGCCGTTTTGACAGGGCTTACCGTCTTTCACAAGCACTGGCACGGCCACCCTCCTGGGAGACTGTTGCTGCTGACACAGGTTATTCTCCTGCTGCATTTGTTGAGTAGCCTTGTCTTTGGCCTGGCGTTTCATCTTGTAGCGATGGTTTTGGAACCAGATCTTGACCTGGGTCGGGGTGAGGTGAATCATGCTCGCCAGGTGTTCTCTCTCGGGAGCGGACAGGTACTTCTGCTGCTTGAAGCGTCGCTCCAGCTCGTAGACTTGGGCCTGGGAGAACAATACTCTTCTCTTTCTCCTTGGGGCTGCGTGCAAAGGTGCCATAGGCTTGGTGGAATCTGTCATTCCCGCTAAAGTCCCCATTCCAGACATGTTCATCCCTGAAGATGTCCCCATGAAGCGGGAGACTAAACAAACATTTCAATGAAATAAATGGTTCTGATTAAAAAAAATACCGGGAGGTAGAAATTTTACTCAGACTAATCAACCATTTTCTTACAAAGCAGTTCTGTCATTTACACAATACTTAATCGTTCATATCCTATCCTTTATTTATTCCCCGAACAAAATTATACATTAATAAAGTTAAATAAACATTAATTGGCTTGATTATTCCAGTCCTAAGTACCATCTGCACAAATATGGCACATCAAAAAAAACCGATTATGTTGACATGCTGTAGAATAATTTCATAGGGCCTGACCTGCTCGGGGCGTTTCTGAAGTTAAGCATTGTAGTGTTGTCTTGCAAACATGCTGAGCTATCTGCTTAAATTTCTTCGACATGGCATTAAAACAATGGATAGTTTATTAGTTAGAGTTAGGGAGTGAAATATTACCCCCAATGAACGTCTACATTAAGTTTATCACACAGCTCCTTCTCTCCCCGAAAATAATCTATTTCAATCAAACTCCGCCACTAAGCCAAGCCGAAATCATAGTGAAATTGAGAGAAAACTTCTATTTGAGGGAATCTTACTTGTTGAATATCTGGGATCCGGGTTCGTACCGCCGTACCAGCCACTCCCTGTAGCGCTGTTCCTCATGGTGTCCTGGTATGAGGGCAGTTCCCCCATGTTGCCAATACTCCCGTTGCAGTAGCCTCCCATGGCCCCGTGTGAAAACTGAGAGACGCCGTGTGGCATATGGTAAGTGGTCGCCACCGTGGCGTTGTGTCCCATGGCGTGTTGCTGCATGCTGGACTGGGAGACCTGGGCTTGACGGTAGCCCCCCAGAGGAGGTCCGAGGTTGCCAGCACCGTCCATGCCACCAAACTTCTTGTAGGTCTCCTCAATCGGGCTCAGGATGTCTGTCACTGAAAACGGCGTTGTGTGCTTTGGGCTCAACGACATGGTTTAGCGACAGAGCAGGTAAAATGGTTTGAGAGGATCTACCCGCGTGCCGCGCTCAGCTCTCCCTCTCTCGCTCCTCTTGTGGATGTCGACGTAAGAGGATGTTTTGGAGTCCGCCTGAGATCCGATTGATCGGCTTTGGAGGAGGCGAGCCCCGAATCCTCTTGTCTTTGATTTATTTTAGCCAGGCGCCAGGTTTACGACAGAGTCCTAGGGGAGGAGCATCGGTCGAAACGAGCAAACAATAGTGCTTGACATCTTTACAGGATAATTGAGGTAAATGTTGGTAGGTCCATATTCAGATAAACGTAATACCAGGATAAAACTTGATTAAATACTTTTTGAGCGCTTCTGGACTCTAATGTAACACCTTTGATATATATTTCTGATTAACGCGCATCGTGATGTTCCATAGAGTTACAGGAAATGGCGAACTTTCACATACTGTAATTGCTGTTTACTCATTAATGGGTATTCAATTTTCTTGAAAACTGAGAGTTTGTTAGCTGCTACTAGTTGGTCCTTTGCCCTGCTCTGGGACTCGAAATATCTAACGCATTAGCTAACAGAGCTATTCACTGTAAGGAGCAGCACCAGGACGCTTAGTCAAATAGATGGAATGTGCGGTCTTCCCTTTTGTAGAAGTACAATGCATCTTAAAAGCATCAGGTTGCTGCTGAGGCGTTCTTGCAAATAAGTACTCCCATGCATCGAAAGTAAGGGATGGATGTTTAGACTTTGTTGTACACTCTGTCTCATCTTAGTTGTGTTTCCTTCCTACAATATAATTGCTAGTGGCACCTTCGACTTAATCTTTGGCTCATTTTATGCGCGCGAGCAGATAAGAGCATCACTCTCAGTTTGTAACTGCATCTTTGCCAACTGCTTGTGGGGGTGTTGGGGGTGTGGGGAAGAAGCCGAACAGAGAAGAGGGAACACTTATAAATAAAAAATTCCCCGGGTCACGAGCTGACTACATGGAGAAATCAAATCGTACGAAGATGCTTCCTACTCTTAGTTTGGTTGAAATAGGGAAGTGCGACAACAAAATTGAAGATTACTATTAAACAGTCAGTTGTTATTAGATCATTAGCACAGCAAATGCTACACAAAATGTCCTCCATTTATTCTAAATGATGCAACTTTCTAAGGCAGACATTCCCTAAGATGTTATACATGTACTTTATTCTCTCTCTCTTTATACATTTAAAGCTACTCCTAGTAAATCTGTAGGAAGGTTTCGGTCATAGGAATATCACTTAGGAATGTTTGAAGTACATCTTAAGGGGGCGAGGGAGCGTTGGCAATTCAAGAACAAAATGACACAACCATTAAGCCGAGTACCGTCCGCACTGCTACCTGCCCCGAAGCCTGCATCAACAAAGCCGCACTTCATCTAAGGAACCGATTATACAAAGCACAACATTTTACTTGAATCGCACCATCCTCATATTTAAAATCAGAACGTTCAGCAACAGAATCGATTTATCAGGGCGCGTTTCCCAACAATAGGTTTTTGATTTGTTTAAGGTTTTGGAGTGGAATAACAGTGGGCAGTTGTGAGAAATGTTTCTAAGTTAAAGAGTCATTATTCTGACCAATTCCAACCGAGTTAGCTGTATTAGTTAACTGGAGACGAACTCAGCGATACAACATTTGCTCGGCCAGTTCTGCATTCGAAAAATGTTGGAGAAATTGTTCAGCATTCGCCAGTTTCTTTAGAAAGGGTAACTGGGCGGAGATGTTATGCCTGGTGCAGCATTACCTTTATTTTGAGAGATGTTTTAGAAGTTCAGCAGTCTCTAGGTGTTTTCCTACTTATATATCCTGCAGGGTAGACCCGATGATTGTGAAAATTACCAGCGAAGTATGTTAAAATCGCCGCGGCTAAACCCGAATGTTGCCATCCGTCCCTGAATCCATGTTTAAAAATTCCACACGCCCCCTGTGAAGGGACACGGTCGCTTTATTAGTGCAGTTGGACGGTGAAGTGCTTCTGTTTGCCTAGGTACTTGTTTGATGCCGGATTCCCGTAGACTGGCTGGAGATGAGGAGGCCAGTCAGACTCAATGACTTTGCCGCCACTCGAGAGGTTAGGAAGAGGGAGGCTTTGTCAATAAATGTTGCCACTAATCCTGGAATTGTGCACCCTCGAGTTTAATGCAAGCGGTGCCGGCCAGACGAGAGCACACGGGACTGTGCTCAAAGCAGCGCCAGCTATTCCGGCCTGAGACAGAAGCTCTGAGCCACTCACTGAAACAGGCCCCGCAATTAGTAAGTGGACCTTGTAGAATGGGCACCATCTCATGTTTCTGTGAGAGGGGGTGGGGTCGGGGTGGTGGTGGTTGTGGGGGCGGGGGGGGGGGGGGTGGGGGGAGGTAGCTGGATACGGGGAAGAGCCAGACATCTGAATGAAAATCCCAACTGGCTGCTTTCAAATGGAGTTTGCAAACAGGACTTGGCCGGCCCAGACGATGTGCTGTCAGGATTAGTACCCGAGGGTAAGTTCAGGTGGCGATAAGAGAAAGCCTGTTGCTGCCGGATCCTCTGCTTTGCTTCCAACAGGTGTGTGTTCTGACAAGTAGAGCATGTTTGATTTTGTACATGCAAAGACCGCGCATGAATCCATTTTAACGGCGTTCCTGCCGAAGCCATATGCTGCACAGAGAGCTGACTGTTAATCGTTGGGAGTAGAAACACAAACGGCCTGAACAGGAAAGCAGTCTTGTCCACCAGTCTCTTTAGAAAGTTGAAATTTGTAAAAGGAAAATTAAAGGAAGTATGAGAATTGAGTTGAGATTACACCCGGATAAGAAACAGCGTAAACTTTCAGATAAGAATTTGGACTTACTTTTATATTTTAGTTTAGGATTGCATATTTTAAAGTGACAGTCTTAAGCAAGCCGATGCAACGGTCCCTACTGCTTTGATATGGCTCCTAGCAATCGACGTGTTTAGGTTTCGCATTTCGTGAACACAACTTTAGTAACGGACTCTTGCAGCACGGTGATAGTATCTTCTGCTTCTGGGTCAGAAAACGCGGGTTCAAGTTTCCCCTTACTCCAGAGGAATGTTTCTAAGAGGAGAAAATCAGGTTAAAATTATCTGCAATTTAGCGCCTGTATTTTGGAAAGACGCTATGAATCGGGGCCCACATTTCTGGATATTAAACAATTATATCAAGGGAATATGGAGATAGCGCCGGAAAATGGCATTGAGGTAGATGAGCCAGGATCTCGAATGACAGAGCCAGCTGAAGAGGCTGAATGTCCATTCCTGCTCCTATTTCCTCTCTCAAAAGCAGCAACTAACTTTCTTATTGAAGTGACCAAATAGCGTGGACGAATCCTTAAGCATATCGGAACAAAAACAAATGGCAAATACAGCCCGGCTTTGACCGTACAAATACCTGCTTTTAAACGTCGCCATGAAAAAAAATTTAAAAAAAATACGGTTGGCCTTTATAGCACCTAATTCACCTTCTACAAAATAAAGAGAGACCCAAGTAACTGGTTTAAAATTTTGGCACAGACCTGCCCTCCATGAATTGGAACGTTATGGTTGATATATTTTTAAACCTGCTGGTACTGAAACTGACTGAGCTGGTTTGTCACGGAGAGAAAATGGTGATTCGTGCAAAATTAGCCAAGTAGACGCAATCGGAGCGTTAAGCTACTACAACAAATTCTGCAACATTGAACGAACAAGAAGGAACTTCGGTCTGTGCGTGTAAATTGCCTGACCGGTCCAGTCATAAGATCTCTCTAATAGTGATACAGTATAAGGCTGTGGTAATATTTTTTACACAATTTCTCTGCACTGGATTCATTTTAGTTGTGCTTCCATGCAAGGTAAGTGAACTATGAAAAGAAATGCCAAGGGTTGACCAATATTTAATCAGCACTCCGCAACTTCAGACGAAAAGAAACCGCCGCAAACGTGCAAACTGATTGAACAGAAAACCACATCAATACCCAAGGCTGACATGGTGTAAACTTGGAATCAAGGACACTCGTCCGTTGTGTTGTTATTTCATTGAAAGCGCCTCACTTTGTGTCATTTGAGACAGCGTGTGTTTTCCATAAGAGGCGGTTGTTTTTAACGCCGGCTATATTTTGACTGGTGTTAATGTTGCTTAGAACCATGTACAAATTTGGCGTTCGAACCTCACCGTTTATTGAAGATCCTGCTGTTTTGCCAACCACTGTTACTGGACATTTTGACCGCAATTTAACGCTAACCAGTTCCGCTGGTAACAAAACCCAACAGAGACAGGTGCAATATCATTAATAAAGATGGTGATAACAATGGTAAAGGTTAAAACATCGCCTTTAAATGCTGTGCACTTTAATACTCCGTTTTAGGGCACAGGGGTATTTCAAAATTCATAAGTAATGATCTTGATTAACTTTAGTTACAAAGGCAGAATGATTGTTCCAGACTTTCTGTCTGTAACGAGAGGCGGATGATCAGGAGCAGTTTCGACATGCTGTGTTTTGGTAAATGTTTGGAGATTGTGACAATGCTTTTTATGTTGATTTTGACGCCTCAATCAACCTGTAGTTTACAGACACCATTACATTCGGCTTTTTTCAAAACCAATCCTGAAGATTGCGAACTTGCGAGTAGAACAAAACGTTTTAACTTTAGTACTTTTGCCAGTCTCTCATTGGCAACAATGATCCTGATCCGCAGATGAATCTTAAGGGAAAGTCATAAGGCCGGGTAGAATGATTTCACAGAAGTGGGGTTTGTCCGTTCAAGAAGACAATACAAAAGATTCATTATTCAACCAACACAAGCACCAACTTGGAGCCTGATCTCGATTGCTGGCTGGTGATTTGGAATAAGATTTCTGATTGATGTTCTCTCTCCTGGCTGAGACCGTTAGACCAATTGTTTGTCCCTCCCAGCTCTTATCGTTCCCCAGAAATACTTAGAAATTATGTGGTTGGAATACGAATGGCTTCATGGTTTTGTGGCCACTTGCACAACGTTAGCATCTATCCCGCACACGAACCGCGGTCATATTTCCAGCTCTTGCCTTTGATCCGAGATTCCTCAATCCCCATTCTTCCCAAACAGTCATCCAATTTACTCTTTAAGTGTTGATATCTTCTCCCATTCAGTCGCCAACTCTAATAATGCATTTTGCAGTCTCAGAACCCTTTGTACAAATAGATTTCGACTGTTCCCTGTCTTAAACTGCTTGCATTTGATTGTTTTCACCTAAGTTCTCTTGTTGCTGGCCCCACTCATCAGGCAGTGCAGTCTTTTTGTATTTATGTGGATCTTTGTCAACCTTGAAGAATGAGTTAGATAGGTGGTTGAACCAAAGAGGACTAAAGGGTTACAAAAAATGAGATTGGACATGGGATTAGGGTTGCTATTTATCTTAGTGTAAATGTAACGACTGTAAATCTTCATGTATACTGTTTGGGTCAAATCACTAACTTGCAAAGTAAAATATCTTCATAATTTAGTATTCTTAGGAAATAAAATCCTATCACACTAACACAAGCAGCCCTAATTATTCAACTTATTCTGACTGTATAACTGCATTCCAGCCAGGAGTCTATGAATACACTGCTGCACCCTTTCCATTGCTTCAATATCCTGAAGTTAATGGTAAATAAATCTTCAGGACTTTGTGGTCATTTTTATCCCAGAGAGGAAGTTGCAGATGGTCCTGTAATGGTTTTCTAAAAGTCTCTCCATTCAGAAACTGTCACTTTGGAAAAGTAACTTTCCAATATTGTTCCCGCTTTAAAGAAGAGCAAAAAGAGAGATAAACCGAGAAATTAGTAATCACATATGTTACATCAGCTGTAGCAAAAAATACTACATTCTGTTTTTAGTGACAGTATGACGAAGCATTTGGGCAAACATGGACTGCACAGAACACCAACATGGATTTGTAACAGGTAAACACACATTGAACCTAGCTGATGTTTTTGAGGAGGCTATCTTTCAATTGACTCGGTGTCAACAGCATTTTGGAGGTGAGAGCTCTCTATTTCTATTAGTATTTGCGTGGTTAAATGCTTCCTGAGATTGCAACTGAACTACGTGACACTAATTTTAAGATTATGTTCCCTTGTCATGAACTCCCCCAGTGGAGGAACAAGTTTCTCTTGATCTCCTTTGTCATATTTTTAAATCTTTTTAAACATCTCAATAAGACAATCTGTCCATCTTCCCTATTCAAGACAATGCAACGCATGTCAACTCTGTTAAGAGTAATCTAGACTCAAAACACTAGCTTGCTCTCTCTCCATGGATGCTGTCCGACCTGCTGTGATCTCCAGCATGTGTTGTTTTCAGTACAAACATGTCCTCATAATTTGAGCCTTCTAGGCATAGTTTCACTCTGGCTCCTTGCAATACAAATAAGGCCTTACTGATGGTTTCAGATCAATTCTCCAAATGGCTTTCAAGCATACCTTTATGTAACTCAATCACAGTATCGATTGCTCTCTATTCCAGCCTCCATGAGATAAATTGTAATATTCTATTCACATTTATAAAAGTTTTATTTGTAACTATCCACTTTTTTGGTATCTGTACACAAATCCCTTAATTTTTCTGCTTCTCCTCACTATTTAATTTCTCACAATTTAGAAAACATACTGGAATATTTTATCCCTTGGGAATTCTGCACTCTTCTAAATCTGGCCTTCAGCGCATATTCCCAATAATTGCCCCACCACTGTTGGACAGGCATTCAATTGTCTCAGCCTTTAACTCTGGCACTCCTTCCCTACACCTTGTTGCCTCCCTACCTCCCCTTTCCCCCTGTAAGGCATTCTTAAAACCTAATACTTTGACTAAGCTTTTGTGATCCGACTTTTTAGCTTCTTAGGAGAAAATTACTGTCAACCTGGAATCTGTACTGTAAACAAAATATATGGGTGATCACAGCTGGTCAGGCAGCATCCATCGAGAGACAGCAATTTAATGTTTTGAGTCTATATGACCCTTAAACAGATCTGACATGAAGTGTGGAGGGTCCATGTCGGTATCATACTTTGTTTCATTATGCACCTGTAAGGTGCTTTGGGATATTTTGATGGCTTAAGGATATATAAAAAAGGATTTGGTGGGTCCAGAGTGGAAGTGTCACACTTGAAAGTACATTACTCACAGTTTTGACTACACATCTAATCTATCAACATCTATTTTGCAGGTTATCATGCTAATCCGCACTGCGCAAACTTCAATGTAATAATCAAATTTGGATATATGGCTCTTCCTTCCTTTAATTGTGCCAATTACAAATATAGGGAAGACAATTAGCCACCTTTTGCAAACAGGAATAGAATCTTTTATCTGTGCTCACTACCTTTCATGTCTGGACCAATTCACTACCTAAACGAAAAAGCTGCTTGCAGTTCCATTTATTTACAGTGGAGGAAGAAGTAAGACTACTGGAAGTTCCCTGGAAGCTGAAGTTGAATTAGGGACTGTAATTTAACTAATGTAAACATAGGCTAAATAACAGTAATGAAGAAAATAACACCACTAAAGAGTGTTGTATCCCCAGGATCAGAATGTTACCATGCCTGAGTTTGAGAAGAAATATGAGAGAACATATAGAGCCAGAGAGTTTTTACAGCACTGAGAAAGACTTTCAATCCATTGTGTCCGCACCAGTCATCAAGCATCTATCTATTATTATCCCATTTTCCAGCAGTTGATCTGTAACTTTGTATGTTACAACATTTCAAGTGTTCACCTAAATACTTTAAATGTTTCGAGGATTGGGTTAGCATTTTGGTTAAGTGCTTCTACTACCCTTTCAGACAGTGAGTTCTGGACACTGACCACCCAGTGCGTGAAAAACCTCTTCATCAAAACTCATTTGAACCTCCTGCTCCTTACCTTAAAACTGTATACCTCTGGCTAATGACCTTTGCAATGGGAAATGCTTTTTTTTTCCTATCCACCCTTTTTATCTCCCTCGTAACTTTGTTTTTCTCAATTTGATAGCCCTCAGATTTCTCTGCCCCAGCCTATCTAGTCTCTCTTCATAGCTGAATCACTCCAGCTTAAACAACTTCCAAGTGAAACTCCTCTGCACCCTCTCTAGTGTAATCACATTCCCCCTATAGTATAGTGACCAGAACTGCATGAAGCATTCCAGCAATCTCCTTACTAACATTATGTACAGCTCCATTATAAACTACTTGCTCTTGTAATCAATACCTTGATGAATTAAGGAAAGCATCACATATGTATTCTTAATTATATTCTCTATCTGTCCTGCTGCTTTCAAATATTTCTGAACGTGCTTACAACTTTCCCTCTGATCTGCTGCACTTCTTAGGGTCCTATCAATCAATGTGTATTCCATTGGCTTGTTAATAAAATGCATTACCTCACACGTTTCATGATTTAATTTCATTTGCTTCTGTTCTGCCCATCTGACCAGATAATTTATACTGAGATAACAAGGTGTAGAGCTAGATGAATACAGCAGGCCAAGCAGCATCAGAGGAGCAGGAAATTTGATGTTTCGGGCCTAGATCTGTCTTCAGAAAAAAATTCTTTCTGAAGAAGGGTCTAGGCCTGAAACGTCAGCTTTCCTGCTCCTCTGATGCTGCTTGGCCTGCTGTGTTCATCCAGCTGTACACCTTGTTATCTCAGATTCTCTAGCATCTGCAGTTGCTACTATCTCTGAGACTATTTATACAGTTCTGCATTATAAGGCTTTCCTCCTTGCTTTTTACTGCAGCATCAATTGCAGATGCCGATTGAAGATATTCTGACTACAATCTTGCAAAATGTTCTTGATTCTGGAACCACTTCTGATGGTTGGAAAATTGCATGTCACTCAGTCACTTAAGAAGTATGGCGAGTGGGGTGGCCTCTGGTGCAGTCAAAATGTTTCTACCTTTGGGATTAGAAGCCCCATGTTCAGGTCTCATGGCAGAATTTGTCGGTTGTGGAAGGAGCATTAATAATATGGTTCATAACCAACTCACAAATCCTTCCATTGCTTCCCCACTATTCCCCAAATGGGACTAAAGAGCTTTGTGAAGATATGCTTTCAAAAATGGAAGCAGGAAACCAGGAAATGTTACAGCAGTTAGCTTATTGTTGAGAAGTCACTGGGCTCTAGAATTAGAGATAAGGACTAAATGCATTGAAAACTTACAGCCGATCAGAGTGAACCAGGATGGATTTGGAATGGATAGTGCCTGATGAATCTGATAGAATTTTCTGAAGCGATGACTAAAGTTAAGAAAGAGGAATGTCTCTAGATGTTACTAATATGGACTCCCAGAAAACATTTGATAAAGCCTCTTATAAGCAATTGTTAGCTAAAGGTGAAGCCCTGGAATTGATGGCAAGTTAGACTATTGGCTGAATGGCATATGGCAGATGCTTAAATTGGCTAGTGAATGGTAGTATCCCATAAGGATTTATGTTTATTAATGACTTTTATTCATAATTATCAAATTTATTAACAATTTAGTTGATGCATATTTACCTGCTCACGACAATGATGAAAAGAGAAGGTGTCACTATAAATTGTGTAGATGAAAGCATTGGGGATATTGATTGATTATGTGATGGATTTTAACCTAGGCTTCCACTTTAAGCCTAAAATAGTAAGATCAAAGTATTTGCTCAATGGTGAAACACTAGAAATAGTAGAAGTTCAAAGGTACTTGAACAACCCAGGGAACATTCTTATAAAAGCCAATAGAGTGCTGACCTTTATACCTTGAGGACTAGAATATAAGGGGGTCAACATTATGCAGTTGACAGCTATGCAAAGCCTGATGTGAGTCACACCTGGAACACTATGAGCAGTTCTAGGCACCACCCCTTAGCAGAGATATAAGGTGGAATTTAATGCAGTCCATCATGGCAAGGACCATTGCAGTAGGGCCCACTTAATTGTGGGCAAGGATCTTTGACTGTCTCCTGGTGAGGCTAAACTGCACCCCATTTAAATCAGAACAAGAAGGACCAACATGGAATTCCTGGCTGTTGCCAGGAAAATGAATGAATCAATTCACATTCATTATCTCTGAGTCTACCCCCAAGTTTAGTGGTGATTGAGCGATTAAATGGGCAGCATGAATTTTCTGCATCTCCCCAAGGCGATCGAGTGACTTCTGTTCTCTATTGAAGGACCTGGAAATTTTGAGGGACATTCACATTAATTATACCCCTGACACTTGTCTCTGACTCCCCTGTCCAGTGTGACTCCTACCACACCATGTCCATTCCCCTCTCACTCACCATTAGTCTGGGGTCCCTTGCTGATGCTGAGTCTCTGGTGGGCGCAGCACAGATAGCTGCCTGTGACATTGGTGGCATTGTGAAGTTGCACACCCTTGGAATCCCAGGCAAGGTGGGAGGGTGACTGTTTAATACTGTCAGGCTTTCCCCATGGAACTGAAGGGAGGGTGGATTTCCCTGCCATGTCTCTAAGTACTAGGTGAGACCCTCATGAGGCTGATTAAAAGCAGACCATATTGGTCTTGGAGTGGATTCACCAGAATGATATTTGGTCCCTAAGTTTAAATTACGAGGCAAAATTGCACAAATTTAGGTATGTATTTGTAGGAATTTAAAATTTTAAGATGTGATAGTTGGTGTTTTCAAGAAATAATGGTAAAATCACCAAAGTCTTACCAGACCATATGGCTGCTCTCTCATCATAGAGAGACCACAAGACCATAAGACACAGCAGCAGAAATTAGACCATTCAGCCCAATGAATCTGCTCTGCCGTTCAGTCATGGTTAATAAGTCTCTCAACTCCATTCTCCCACATTTTCCATGTAACCCTTGATCACCTTGACAATCAAGAACGTATCTACCTCCCTATTAAATATACTTAATGACCTGGCCTCCACAACCTTCTGAGGCAGTGAATTCCACAGGTTCACCACTCTGGCTGAAGAAATGTCTCCTTTTCTTTGGCCTAAAAGGTCTTTCCTTTACTCTAAGTCTGTGTCCTTGGGTCCTAGTCTCTACTACCAATGGAAACAACTTCTCAACATCCACTCTGTCCAGGCCTTTCAGAATTCTGTAAGTTTCAATTAGATCCCCACCTCATCCCTCTAAACTCCACTGAGTATAGACCCAGAGTCCTCAAACTTACCTCATACAGTAAGCTTTCCATTTGTGGGACCATTCATGTGAACCTCCTCTGAACCTGCGTCAGGGCCAGAACATCCTTCCTGAGATATGGAGCAGAAAACTGTGCATGATACTCCAAATGTAGCCTGATCAGAGTCTTTTAGAGCTTCAGAAGTACATCCCTGCTTTTATATTAAAATCCTCTCAAAATAAATGCCAAAGTTGCATTTGCCTTCCTAACAACTGACTCAACCTACAAGTTTACCTTGAGAGAATCGTAGACTAGAATTCCAAGTCTCTTTGCACTTCAGACTTCTGAATTTTCTCCCCATGTAGAAAATTGTCCATGCTTCTATTCTTCTTACCAAAGTGAATGACCTCACATGTCCCCATGTTGTACTGCATCTGCCTCTTCTTTGCCCACTCTCCTAACCTGTCCAAATCCTTCTGCAGTCTCCCCACCTCCTCAAAACTACCTGTCCCCCTACCTATCTTTGAATTGTCTGCAAACGTAGCCAGAATTCCCTTAGTTTCTTCATCTGGATCATTAATGTATGAAGCGATAAGTTCTGGTGCCAACACTGACCCTTGTGGAACACCAGTAGTCACTGGCTGCTATCCTGAGAAAGACCCATTTAACCTCACTCTCTGCTTTATGCCAGACAGCCAAACTTCTATCTATGCTAGTACCTTGCCTCTAACACCTCCAAATGGAGTGTGGTTTAACCTGACAGTCACCATGCCTCAGGTGAGAGGAGAGGTTGAGAAGGAAAGCTTTTTATGCTGTCCTCAGCTGGCGAGGGAATTCAACCCATGTTTTTAATATGACTGTGCATCACAAACCATCATCCAGCTAACTGAAGAGGCTGGTTTGCAATGCAGAGTGATGCCAAAAACATGGTTCAATTCCTGCTCTGGGTGAGGTTACCATGAAAGACCCTCTTTCTTAAATTTTCCCTTTACCTGAGGTGTGGTGACCCTTAGGGTGAAACTACCTTAAGTCACCTGTCTCTCTCTAATGAGAGAGCAGCCCTATGGCCTTCAGGATTATGGCGATTTTCAAGGTATAAACTGGAGTAGATAAATCTTTCAGGGAGTCTAAGATTGGAGACATCAAATAAAAATTAGAGGTTGACAATTCAAGAATGAAATTAGGAAATACTTCTATTCACATTTGGAATTCTTTTCCACAAAAGGCAAATAATTATTGGTCATTTGTAAATATTAATTCTGATATTGGTAGATTTTTAAAAAGTCATGGATGGAAAAATATGAGGCAACAGTGTGTATTTGGAGATGAACTGCAGATCAACCACAATCTCATTGAATAGCAGAGTAAGCTTGAGGGGCTAAATGATCTGTTGTTCCTGTTTTCCTACGTTCTTTAATTCCATGTGCATTTATTTTAGCCAATAGTTTCTTGCAGGAAGCCTTATTAAAAGCTCAATTTAAATCATTGTAAGTAACATTCACAGATGTCCCCACACCTACCACATTAGCGACCATCTCCAAAAATGTGGTTCGTTTGTCATGACTTGCCTTAGCTGATTTTGTGTGCAGCTACTTCAGGATATAACCCCACTCATTTTCTTCTTTCGTTCTGTTTAATAAGCACCAAAGCAAAGCATCTGTAATTACCCCAATAAATATCCATTTAATCTCCAGTATCTCACTATCCTGTGCTCTCAGATAGCCCATCGAATATTTAACAATTTCCTTCTTATAGTTCTGGTATACTTCCTTTCTTTCATTCTTGTTGATCAACCAACTAAACAAAGTGGACAGCCTGATTTGTATGGCTCAGTGGCAAGCTGGCAGTTAACTTTACTACTTGGACCACATTGGATGGAGGTTTCTAGACTTTGTCCATGACAGAACAATGGGACCACTTGCAGGTCAGGAACTTGTTTGACTAAAGGGTGGGCTTCGTAGAAATCTTTCCCCTGGCCACAATAGTTGTACCTACCACTTATTCTTTGCCCCTCCCCTGCTCCAGTCTTGGGATGTAGGTAGGATGTCACTCCAGTCTTAATGAAAGGAAGCAGGAAAGGGCTGTTGCAATTTCGAGGCTGTTGGAACCTCGGGAATTGAGAGGAGATCGAGGAAAGATACTCTTTTGAGGGTCTCACTTTTTGGAGGAGCAAAGGGGGCACAGTGAATTTAGCTCTCTGAAGGACCCAAGAAAGAGTTGATCTCTCTTACCTGGTAGGCATGGATGAAAGTAACTGGGGAACTCAGCAGAAGTGTGGTCCCTCCAACCTGGAGATACCTCATCAAGCGCTGAATGGCATTGTTAAAACTTCTCTCCACTGGGATTCTGTCCCCACCTCTTTCAAATCTGCTGTCACCATCAGTCTCCTCAAAAACCCAGCTATCCTGGTGAATTACCATCTCAACACCTTCCCCTTTCTCTCCAAGTTTCTTGAATGTATTGTTGCCTCCCAAATTCCAGCCCTCCAAATTGCTGTCTTTGCCTCAGTCCTGAAACAGTTCAGTTAACATACTCTGTAGTGGAGACAAAGGTAAACCTTCTTTTCTCATCCTTCTCAATCTGTCTGCAGTTTTCAGCACTTCTGTTCAGGCCATCCTCCTCCAGAGACTCCTGACTGCTATCCAGCTAGGTGAGACCACACTTGCTTGATCCCATTCTAATCTATCAAATTGTAGCTCAAGAATTGCCATTGATGGCCTCTCATCCTGCTCATGCACATTTACACCTGATGTCCCCCAAGGATTTATCCTTGCCCCCACCCTATTTTCACAGGCATTGCTACCCCTGGTTGCATTAGAGAGGGTGCAAAAGAGGTTAACCAGCATCTTCCCTGTGCTGGAGTGATTCAGCTATGAAGAGAGACCAGATAGGCTATTTATTTTGGAGCTCTTCTCTCTCTATTTATTTTGAAGCCCACCTCTCTATTTATTTCAGAGCCCTCCTCTCTCTATCTGTTTTGGAGCCCTCAAAGAGGGGCACGGACAAGTAGCTCTGTGAAAAACATTTCCCCTTTGTAGGCAGATCAATAAGCAGAGGGCACACTTTTAAGGAATAGTTAGACAGGATTTGAAGAAAGATTTTCTTCATCCAGAGCATTGTGGGCCACTGCCTGATGGAGTGCAAGATGTGGGAGCCCTCAGGACATTTACAAACTATTTAGATTAGTGTTGGAAATTCCATAGCCTACAAGACTATGGACCAAGTGCTGGGAAACGGGATTAGAAAAAGTGGTTGATGACTGGTGTGGACATAATGTGGACATAAATGGCCTCATTCTATGCTGTAAAATCTGTATGACTCTATGGAGTTTGTCACTTTAACTGAAGAAGCCTTTCCTGTTGCATGTATTTTGAATTAACCTGTTTGGGCAAGTAATTAACCATGAGACTTGAACCCGGACCCATTGGTCTGGACATTACCACAGTGCCACAAGAGTCAATTTCCTGAAGTAAAGCAGCATTTGTAACCTATCCTCCCTTCCCCCTCACATGTTATTTATATGATATATTATGACACATTCCAGGAAGATGTATTCTATGGTGTCATCGCACTGTGTAGAGCAATGCAAAATTTTACAGAGTCATAGAGGCATACAGCATGGAAGCAGGACCTTTGGCCCAACTCATCTATGCCGACCAGAATTTCTAAATTAAGCTAGTTCCATTTGCCTCTGTTTGGCCTATATCTCTCTAAACCTTTCCTATGGTTGGACAAAATGTACCTGTTCAAATATTTTATAAATGTTGTATTTGTACCATATCCCCAGGCAGCTTTTTCCATATATGCACCACCCACTATATGAAAAAGTTGCCCCTCAGGTCCCTTTTAAATATTTCCCCTCTCTTCTTAAGCCTTTGCACTACAGTTTTGGACCCCCCCACCATGGGAAAAGACCTTGGCTATTCACCTTATCTATGCCCCTCATGAGGTTAAAACCCTTTATATGATCACCCCTCAGGCTCCCACACTCCAGGGAATAAAGTCCCAGCCTAACCAGCCTCTCCTTATAACTGAAACCTTTAAGTCTTTGTAACATGCTTGTAAATCTTTCTAGTTTAATAACATCCTTCTTATAGCAGGACAACCAGGATTGTATGTCATACTCCAAATGTGGCCTTACCAATATCTTATATAGCTGTAACATGATGGCCCAATTCCTGTACTCAGTGCTCTGACTGATGAAGGTAAGTGTGCCAAATGCCTTCTTCACCACCCTGTCTACCTGTGACGCCTCTTTCAAGGAACTAGGTCTCTCTGTTCAACAACACTAAGCTATTCTGAATGATTATTGGTAATTTAAATCAAATTGTTCAGAGATATTTTGATGCACTTCTGGAGCAAATGGCACTTGGGCCCAGGCTACCTGGTGATGAGGTAAGAACAGTACTACTGTACCATGACAGCTCTAAGCCTGAGCTGCTGCACATTACAGCCTTGGTGATCTTTACAATTTGCTGACAAGTCATGTAACAAATGTGTTGTGTATTCTGAAATGTAACTTAATTAGCATTTTAAGTACCTATATTTATTTCCTGATAAATCAAAAGAATATTCCGCACTTGCCTTCAGTTGTGTCCCCAGTGATATGGGGTATGATGATGGGGAGAATTTAAACAACTGGCTCTGGACTGCATCCTGTGTTAGCTTTGCAATGTTCTACAGCGCAGAATAATACTTCATCCAGTGGATATTTTATTCAACTGCATGTGCGGACTTTTCCACTTCTATAGAGTCTTTTACTTGACAGCTTACCAATCATCAGAAGTCAGAACTGGAGCATGGCAATTCTGATAAATGGTCATGAGCTGAAATATCAACTGTTTCCCTTTCCATAGAGGCTTTCAGCCCTCTTGGGTATTCCCTGCATTTTGTGTTTTTATTTCAGATTTTCAGCCTTCACATTATTCTACTTTTGTATTAACTTCTAAAAATGTGATACATTGCTCTAAGTGAATTTGTAGTCTTAAGCTTATTACGTTCAATAATAGAATATGTTGTGTGGCGAGCCTTAAGCGGTAGTCTTTGAATGCCCAATAGTGAAGAATCATTTTTATTCCAATCAAATTGCAGCACTACACCTCCCCATAGACTATCAGACATGAGATATTGAGCTTTTACAATTACACAGTGGCTTAAACATTTGCCAAGCCTAAGAGAAACAATTCAGTCCTGGTATGTCATGACTTGGTGATCTAAATGGTGGTTAATTAACCTTAAGATCCCTTGATTTACGAATGAAAAATCAACCAAGCTTCTGGCTTGCAAAGTGATATCCTCTGGAAGGTGTCAATGCACAGACAATGTTTGAGAACTAAAGTGTGGTTGGCATCATGATCAATGCAGCCACCAGCAGAACTGACAGGTAAATGTGTATTATAGCAGAGGCAGTGGAACTCGACAAGGATCAGTTCCTTCAGACAAGAAGCTGAGAAAATTGATGAAGAACAAAACACTTTACTGACCAATAGACTCCAATAGGAAACAAGACCCACTTCCCTCATTTGATTGTCTTAAATGAGACTTACCTTGATCATCAGCAAAAAGAGGAACAATCATTCTCACTCAAAACTATAAAGATTATAGAAATGTAGTCTGCAAGATCCTGTCCAAGTAGAATGCACCTATTCACTAGACTACTCTCAAAGATGACATTGTTGGCAGCTGTAATGATCTGGTGAAGAGTTGTTCCTCACTGCACAGTACAAGAAAAAATGTTGGCAAATAAATGGAATTCCTCAAAATCTAAAGCAGCTTGAATTTGGCCACAACTCCATATAGCGATCCAGATTAGCACAGCGCTGGAAGGTGTAATATTAGGCTGAAGTACTTTAACTGGTTCTTAAAAATAAGTATAAGAAGATGCATGTGATATGATATAAAGCAAGCTTATTAGCTTGAATTGCTTAATATATCTAGATTGGAGCTAATTATTAGCTGATTCTACTTTAGATATATTGGAACTAGTTATCATTTTAAACCAATTACATGTGTTCAGACAAGTCAGCCTCACATCTTTTTGCCTGTTGGGGACCACTCAATGTTGTTTGATACTTGGAACTAATCTCAATTTCCATGGCGCTGGTTGTGAATCCTGTCCGATGATTAAGTCCAACAAACCATGAAAAGTCCCTGATATTAATGGTATACTAGATTTGATGTTACATGCTGAATAGCCTCTTCTGACCACTTTTACCAAGCATTACTTCTGCGCTTGGTGGGCATAAACATGTCCAGATGTCACTGCAAAGCAGCCTGGCACCAGATCCAGGATAAAATGTTATGAAGCTACTAGGTGAGCCCAGAAGGCCAATCAGCATCAGAGCAGCAGGAAAGCTGATGTTTCAGGCTGAGACCCTTCCTCAGAAATGGCCCCAGATCCCGTTCATTTTCTTGCAAAATAGTCTGTTTTCGTTCCATCAATTGCTTAATGCAATGTCCAGTTAACCCCTAATGATTTGGTTTGGAATGCCATTTGGGGTATCATGCATTCCAGAAAGTAATTAAGATCATGTCTTTGCATTTATTTTTATTTATTTTCAGATTCGCTGCTATATAACAGTTTCCTTAGCCAGGAGGGTGAAATGCTTTGGTCTGTGGATGGCTACATGGACACAGACGCGGCTGTTCTATAATGACATGGCAGAAGGTGTAATTTTTGAAACAACAACAATCTTACTGAATTTCTTCCTCTTAATTCCTTGAAACAAGGAATGGTCATCCACTGACGTACAAAGCTTCATAAAATTTCTTGGCCAAGAATATGTATAACTTATGCAGTCATGGTTACTGTGATCAAATGTCAATCAGATCCTCTAGTTGGAACCACAGTGGTCAATTTCTGCTCAAGTTTCTATTCCATCCACGATGTTTAATACTCGATCAAAAACACATTATTCCCCACATAAGAGACCGAGCATCCCAAGTACTTTCCCTTTTTACTACATTATTGTAAATTTACATCAGCTCCAAATAGATAGTTGCTTCAATGGAAATTTAATTGTTGATGATTAATTTCCATAGTGGCACTTCAGAGTGATGTATAACTACCTCACATTTGAGTTGGTGTAAACTATCCTGATTAAGTTCACTATTCATCAATTTCAACAGTTTTTTTATATATTTGGCAACAGTGAGATCAGCATGGGTGGTGGCTTGGATGAGTTATTGAGTCAAACAATGTGAAGAACTAAATTATCTTCTAGATTCACTTAGTCAACGTGCATCATTGATACTTTGCCATTTGAATTGCTCCTGTTAATTTAGGTCTTTAGTGTTGCTCAGTCAATTTCCTTAATGGTGTCATCAGCTGTCACTGTATAAGCACACAGTAAAAGCAAAAGGTGAGAATTAATCATCATTTTTCAAAGTATTTTATCTTTAAAAGGTTACTGGTGATAATACTTCCTTTTTATGCTTGCATTTTGTCGGCTGCAATCATATTACCTCCACTGACAATGAAACCTTTTGAGAATAGTGTTAATAAATGAGCAGAGGAAACAAGAATATAAAGTAAAGCAACCTTAAGCAACATTATTAATCTACCTGGAGGGTAAATTGCAGTTAGTGATAGCTAAATTGTGCATATGCTCTTCATATATGCATTCACAACTTAATTACAGTTATTGATTCCATCCCTATTCCTGGCAACCAGCTGACATTAACTGAGCCTGCTTAAAACCCTCATTTAATCCTAAAAGAACTTACAATCTATCATTTTTCCCATCATTAAGACTGTCTAATTACACCTCAGTAACATTATTTGAATTTTCGCCTGTCTCAGCTCATCTGCTGCTGAAATCTTCTTCCATGCCTTAATTTTCTTTAGACTTGGCTATTATATTGCATGTGTGACTGGTGTCCCAAATTCTACACTCCACAAACTTGAGGTCAGCCAAAACTCTTCTGTCGATTCATTAACTTGCAGCAAATCCACATGCTCTATCACCCTTATGCTAGCTGACCTACATTGACTCCGAGTCAAGCAAAATCTTGCTTTTAAAACTTTCATCCTTGTTTCCAGAATGTCTCCAGCCTTACCTCTCCCTAACATTATATCCTCTTCTGACGCTAAAATCCACCAAGATGGCTGTGATTCCTTAATTCTAGGCTCTTGTGCTTTCATATTTGTAATCATTCCACCATTTATTCTTAAGTCTTTAGTTGCATAGGTCCTAAGCTTTGGAATTCTCTACACCAAAGTTTTTGCTCAGCTGACTTAAAATATCCTATGCAACTCAATGTTACACTTTGATTTATAAGGATCTTGTGAAGTGCCTTTGGGCGTTTCATTATGTTAAAGGTGCTAATAAATACAAGATGTTGTTATAGACAAAATCAAATATTCACTTGGGTACAGAAGTGGTGGTCGCTGCATAATTGGTCAGATTGTTTAGATAATTGACTTTGCTGTTCGGTGTATGACATCATGATAGTATAACCCAAGAGTGTATCTGCAGGGCTCCTTGCTGGCTGATTTGGGTGCTATATTTTGCACATATCCTCATGTTCACTTCAACGGTCTTTTGGAAGATAATGTGAGAACTAATTGGCGAAATAAGGTGTGAATTGTTAAGGTTCTGTTTTTTATTTGCTCAGCCTCGGGTAACTGTCTGTGTGGAGTTTGCACATTCTCCCTGTGTCTGCGTGGGTTTCCTCCCACAGTCCAAAGATGTGCAGGCTAGGTAGATTGGTCATTCTAAATTGCCCGTAGTGTTCATGGGTGTGTGGGTTATAGGGGGATGGGTCTGGGTGGGATGCTGCAACGGGTGGTGTGGACTTGTTGGGCCGAAGGGCCTGTTTCCATACTATGGGGAATCTAATCAATGGGGCATGGTATCGCTGGTTAGGCCAGCATTTATTACTCATCCCTAATTGCCCTGAAGAGGATGCTGGTGAGCTGCCTTCTCAAACTGCTGCAACCTTTGGGATGTATGGACACTCACAATGATGTAAAGAAGGGTGTTACAACATTTTTACAAGGAGACCCTAAAGGATTGGTGTTAAAGTGTCGAGCCAGGACAGCGTATAGATTAGAAAGGATCTTGCAGGCGATGGTATTCTCATTGATCTGCTGCCTTTGTCCTTCTAATGTGGAGGTTGTGGTTTTGGTAGTTGCTGTTGAAGGAGTCCTCAGTGCACCTTGTAGAAGGTACACGCAACTACCATCGTGTGTGGCGGTAGAGGGAGTGAAGGTTGAAGGCGAGGTTGATATTTCACAAGCAGCAAGTAGAGAATTACAGAAACAGTCAATTTTTAATTTGTAAGCACTTGATTAAATTAATCTTTTCTTCTCAAAATAATTGGACAAAAGAAGAAGTTCTGGATAAGCCTGCTTTTGACTTGGGCTGACTTTCCTATTTTTGATACGTCTTTGACCTTAGACAATTTCTATTAATTGCAAGCCCTGATCTCCTTGATCTTTTAGCTTCAACACAAGAATAGACCTTTATTCCAACTGCCTCATAAGCTCGGGCTTTTCCTTTCTTTCTTTAAATTCTGACCCCAGATGGACAGCATTTTGACACCTTCCTGTGCAGAAATTCACTGGTAGGTTACAAATAAATTGACTACCAGGGAAGCATTCTCCCCAGTCTCCTCATGCTGTGTTCACATGAATAGAATTGTCTTTGCCACAATGGGTGTGAATGGCACCGAGCTTTAATGAGATGACATCCCTGGTTACCCTGGCTACAGTGTTTGGGGTGAGTCTATAGATTATCATTGTTTTAGTTTGAAATGAATTGAGTGACTGATATCCAGTAATACACATTCACCAAGCTGCAGCTCAAATATTTTCTCTTTATCTGTAAAAAAATCACATTGCTTGAAAACAACATCCTTCAACATGACTCAATCCTAAATTCTTTCCTTAGAGGATAACTTTGAAATTACAAAGCATGGCAATAATGACAGTGGAAATTTCTACTCCTTGACCTGTTAATTTTACATCTGCAATATCATTTTATTATTGACAAGGCTAGAAGATGAATTCAAATGAAAGCCATGCCATAGATTTTGCTGGTGCTCAATGTTATCTGTGCAAGGCAGAATTTATTCCATACCTGTCAATGGTTCTTATTATTCAATGGCACTGTAATATTCTTTTAGCCCCAGTATCGAATGCCTTTGGTTCATTATTGTTTGAAGTGGAAACATTGAAGTATTTTTAAAGATAGCAACTAAAGAAAACAAGCAGAGATATGGTAAAGCATTTATAACAAGTTTTTTTCATGACTACTATGGAATAGTGCCAACACTGTGGCTCAATTCCTGCACCAGCTGATGTTACCATGAAGAATTCTCCTTCTCAACCTCTCCCCTCACACACGTCATGGTGACCCTCAAGTTAAACCATCATCAGTTGACTCTCTCTAATGAGACAGCAGCTCTATGGTGACTTTACCTTTATGACTACTGGACGTCTCAAAGCTTTTTACAGCCAACGAGATACGATTGTAGTGCAGTTATAGCTGTAATGTAGGAAACGCAGTTGTTAGTTTACAATCAACAAACCTCCACAAACAACAATACAATTATGATCAAATAGTCAAATAGTCAGTTTTGTGATGGTGATTGAAGGATAAAGATTGTTGGATAAATAGGGATAGCTCTTTTGCTCTTCTCTTAAGCTATATAAAACTAATTGCCTCTCTGTTAAGGGGACACAGAGAGAGAGAGAGAGACATGATGCTTCATGGACTATAGCTAATTACTTTCCACAGTGACATGGCACCTTTTACATCAATCTAAGCAAGCAGGTGGAATTATAGTTTAATACTTCATTCAGCAGACAGTACCTCACACAGATCGGCACTTGCATGGTACTGCACTGGAGTGTCAGCTTTGATTTTTGTGGTCAAGCCCTGGAATGGGATTTGAACCCAGACTGTGTGATTCAGAAATAAGTGTATAACCAACGTAGCCAAGATTGATGCAAGCTAGGAATTTTTAAAAAACCGGACAGCATCAGTTGATAATCCACTTGCATTACGATTGTGACAAGTTCTACTTGGAGATATTTCTAATAAACCTGTTCAAACGTACTAATGCACACTTCTGGAACAAGTGGGACTTGATCATGATCCTCCTTGCTCTGATGTAGGGACACTACCTATACACTACAAGAGCCCTAAATTCCCAATATATATTTAATAACACTGTCCAAGACAACAGCTTGACTGGACTGGATGTGTGTAATGTTTCCTGTAAGTTCAATTGGCTTTTCTTCAGAAGCATCATGGATATTGCCTGAAATTGTTTAAAAAGCAGAAAGAGCTGGAAAATCTCATAGGTCTTGAAGCATCTTTGTAGAAATGCAGCATTAACACTTTGAATTAATTATGATGGGGAGGTAACAGCCAAGTAGGATCAATGGACTGTTATTCCAGAGACCCAGATATCATTCTGGGGACTAGGGTCCAAATCCTGCCATGGCAGATGGTGTAATTTGAATTTGACAAATATCTGCAATTAAGAGTCTAATGTTGACCATGAAACCATGGCTAATTGTCTGGAAAAAATCCCATCTGGTTCATGAATGTCCTTTAGGGAAGGAAACTGCCATCCTTACCTGGTCTGGCCTATGTGTGACTCCTGACCCACAGCAATGTGATTGACCTTTAACTGCTATCTGGGCAATTAGGAATAGGCAATAAGTGCTGCCTGGTTGGCAATGCCCTCATCCCATGAATGAATAAAAAAAAAGAATTCTTCAGAACTGAAGGAGGGTAGATTCTGCTTGGTTCTGTATTTACATTTCTAAGAATTATATTTATAACAAGGTCGACCTTCATGGTATCCAACAGCAATGTTATTGAACAAATGATTTGAATTTTCATCAAAACAATGTGGATTTTGTAAATATTTCC
Source organism: Stegostoma tigrinum (assembly GCF_030684315.1). Lineage (NCBI taxonomy): Eukaryota > Metazoa > Chordata > Chondrichthyes > Orectolobiformes > Stegostomatidae > Stegostoma > Stegostoma tigrinum. The sequence goes on along the minus strand of NC_081362.1, from coordinate 13,190,648 downwards.
GAAAATAGAAAGAAAGAATGACTTGTATTTGTATTGCACCTTCCACAATCACTCAACATCCTAATTTGCTGTATAGTCATTGAAATACTTACTGAAGTGTAATCATTGATGTTTCATAGGAAACACAGCAGCCAATTTTGCGCAGAGTATACATTACGTGAATCTAAAAACAAGCTGATTAGAAACAAAACATATTTTAAAAATTGTGTTGTAAACCATCAGAAAAATACTTTACTGCAGTGTTTACAAATAGTCGTGATTTGTTTTCAGAATTTGGAATTGTTCCAATAAAATTTTGCTCAAAGAGATCTGCATAATGTAGTATTGTAAATATTTTGAAAAGTTCAGAAAAAGTAATGAATAAACACTCATTTAACATGTTCAAATGAAACTATTTTGCCATTTATCTCAGATACAAGTATTTGTTATGAGAACTAAACAAATTAACCATGAATTGAAATAATGTGCAAAGGAAGTTCATATAAGTGCATTATAGCTTCAGTGATAATTGCACAATATAATTTCAAGGTCTTTATAATTTAATGAAGACTTTTGTAGGATGTCATGAACCATGAGGACAACACAAACATTGGTAGTCATCATCGGAGCCCTGACATTGAAATTCAGTGCAATGGATCTGTTGCTGTGTTGTTAAATTTGCATACAAATAGGAAAAGAACTAAAGATGTCACAAGAAAAATAATTTTTATGAAGCAATTTGTCATGATCCAGGACACATCACTTGTAAGACTGGCTGAAAAGGATTTCATTGTCATTTTCAAAATAATAAAGCCTTGAAGGGGGAATCTCACAGGCTAAATAGGAATTCACAGAGAGAGGGGACTAATGGGAGGACGTAATCAAAGAGTTACGGTCATCTGAACGGCCAATGGTGCTGTATTGTGCAATGATTGTATTTCAAGATATGAGTTTGGACTCTAATTATAATTGTTTCAAAACAGTTTTTGGCAAAGCAAAGAACATTCACTGTTCCAGCACTGCAAAACACTTTAAATCTGACCAGACTAATGAATTAAATTAAGTTAAGGAATGTCCTGAAAGTGACCTTTATATGTGGCAATCTGTTCCAATAATAGTGCAAATTGAAAATTAACTACACATGAAGTAAACACTACTGCAAAACCATTTATTTTCCAGACAGAAATGCAATATTTTGCACTATGCTTACACGTTAACTTTTCTGTTTCCTTCCAGTCGTTCAACTAGAGAGATAAATTTATTTGATAATAATTAACTAATCACTGTTGAAATATTATGATTGCTGAAAAACTGTAAGAAAAACAGAAAATGCTGGAAAGAAGGACAGGCAGAATTTATGGAGAAAGGAACAAAATTAATAGACTAAATATTTGAACTGATGGTTTAACGGTGATCTCCTGTTTCTAAGTTAATCCCTAATGGCAAATGCTTTGTGAATTTTGTGCTTACAGCTGATTTGTTTCTTAAAAATTAATTAATTGGTCGATCTAACCTCCTCTGAATGAGGATCTTTGCATCTTGGAGACAACATTGTTCTTTTTAGCTTTTGACTCAAAGAATGATTTGATATAGAAACATTTTACAAAGTGCAGTGTGGCACGTATCATTGCACTGTGCATTATTTCATAATCTTCTAAGGCTTTGACTCATTACCAGTCCATTTTCCAATCTTGCCTGAAGTCTAAGCAAACTGGCAGAAAACAACATATCTCAGCTAGGATTGTTCCTGTGCCGCCTCACAACAGCCTGTTTAAAAGCGGAGGTGGAATTATTTGTGAGCCAGCTATTGATATCTTATTCAGCCGCAGCTACAATGCAAAAATATTAATTGTCATTATTGATTAATAATTAAGTGCCAAATCTTTAAATGTTTCAAAGGCTGGCCTAGAATCTACGTGAATACTGCATCAGCGCTTATAGCACACAATTTACTTTGGCCAGAAGCAGATGGCATTGCAAAAGTAGTTTTAAAATGTTTTAGGTCAAAGTTGCCTAAAGTAATGAAAGGGGAACAATTGCACTAGGCTTCCTCTAAGCTAATTTTTGTGGCATTACATGGAGATATTATAGCCAGCTGTGCTCCTTGGATATTTCTGTCAGTACTTTTCATCAATGACATTAACACATTGGTGTTAGATTTACAAAAGAAGGTACAGATGCATGTTATATTTATCTCTCTCGTGGCATGAAGGGTTTTCAGTGATAAGTTAGTCTTGTTATAGCAGCAACATTACACTTGATCATTTGTTGATGACTTCATTCAGTAAGGCAAGATAAATGGAAGCATTTAATTGAAGCCACCAGATATCCAGTCAGGAGTTCATGTACTTCTTTGCTATACCAGCTCTTACAAAAAATGCCGATATAAAATAATTGATATCAGGTCATTCTAGAAGTAATGCCCTAGTTATGGACTAAGAGAGTTGCCATTTAGCAAAGCAATCGCCGAACATTGGTTTACCTATTAAGAATTCAGTGGAAATCCATCAGCTCTGAAATTTTGTGTTGAGATACTAGCGTGTGATCATTTTCAATGAGCTAGTCAGAAATTCCTGTGCTTTTATGTTTATTGTGACTTACTTCTCAAACTTCCTGGGGAATTGGACAGAAAAAAAAGCATTTCAGACAAATGCACTATCTTTTGATAGTTAATGTCTCTTGGAAAAATGTCTCCAGTTCACACAAAAATGTGTGAATAGTTAATTGAATGACAGAAACAAGAAGTAAGGATTGATTAAAAAATAATATTTAGTTTCCCTATGGTATCTTCAAAGTTTTATTTTAGTCAGCTTTGACAAACAAGAAATCAGGAACCCTTCACTGATTAAGAATAGGGTAGCCAGTTCTGAGAAAGGGCCACCGGACCTGAAGTGTTGACTCTGATTTTTTTCTTCACAGACGCTGCCAGACCTGCTGAGTTTTTCCAGTAACTTCTGTTTCAGCCAGTCCTCTTGTTGTGCAGAGCAAAACTCAACCATCTTTAAGTAGGCCAGTAATCTGCACAAAGAGACTAAAGTAGATCCTCTTGGATAATGAAATTATTCAGACTTATCGGTGAGGCCTACAGCATTGAACTCTTTGGTTTCTTTCCAATACAACAACAATGCGTAATTATATAATTGCTTTAATACCCCAAAGCACTTCATAGGACCCTAATCAAACAAAACAAAATTGACACAAAACTATAGAGGAAGTCAAAGTCATATGGTCACAGAGCTGTGATCAGACCCCTCAATCCAATTCCTCCATGCCGACCAGATATCCTAAATAAATCTAGTCCCATCTGTCAGCATTTGGCCCATATCCCTCTAAACCCTTCCCTACTCATATACCCATCCAGTTGCCTTTTAAATGTTGTAACTGTACCAGCCTCCACCACTTCCTCTGGCAGCTCATTCCATACACACAGCACCCTCTGTGTGAAGAAGTTGCCCCTTAGGTCCTTTTTAAATCTTTCCCCCTCACCTTAAACCTATACCATCTAGCCTTCTCACCCAGTACATGATGCAGAATTCTCATTATGGCAGAGAAATATTTTTTAGTTTATTTCAATTTTGTTGAAGCGCTGTTGCAGTTTTTAAAGTCCAGGAGGAGAGAGAAGTGAGAGCCTATTTTACGGCTTATCTGAAAGTGATGAGCACTAAAATTAGCCCCACAATATCTGCTTAGCACAGCTGTAAAGGTATGATACAATCACTTGGTAACTGGTACAGTAGAAGAAAAGAACATAATGGATGCTTATCCTTGTTAAAATAAGTGATATCAAATATTTTTTGTGGATTATTTCTTAGAATTACAAAATGTTTCTCATCTCATTTGCAGAATTGTGACTCTGAGTTTGAATTATTTAGCTGGTTCCTCCTCACAAGCACTTTCCAGATTTGGCAATGAAAATGGGAAGCAATCCCGAAAAATTTGTACATACGTTGAAGTATTCAATGAATGTGCTTTGCACAGGGGCAAATTGCCAAACACGTCATCACCTTAACACACAAACATTAATGATAGTAGTAAATAATAAAATCACTTGTCAGGTAACTGTGTCATTGTGAGTGTGGAATTACCAGCAACGTTTGAAGTTTGCCGACCCATATGAAGCTGATTTACTTGAGATTCCAAGAACTGTGCATGATTCAAAGACAGACCTTTAATGTCATAATAATATTTATAAAACAGTGTCAAATACATATTTTGGGCCTAATTAAAATCATATTTTTAGCTGTCCTTACATTCCAAGGACTTGCTCATTCTGTACTTTATGCTTTTGCAATTTTGCCACCATTACCAATATCTTGAGTAAATGCACTTATTTTGCCCAACTGTTTCAGACAAGGTAGTATCTCATTGAATTTACTGCATCTTCAACTCTAAGCTACCTGAGGTAAAGGAGAGAGCTGGACTCAGCTCCATTGTGCATTTCATCTTAAAAGCTTATTTGATTAGTCACTAGCTGTAGGTTCAAAATTGTCTGGACCTTAAACAGAGGATGCCCTTGTTGTGCAGCACTTAAAAATCTTTTTCTCTTTCTCAAGACCAGACAATGAAATCTTCTACTCGTCCTTGGGCTTTTGAGAGTAGGATTTCAGTGCAATTTGTTCTTCCACTTTGAACTGTGAAGAAAAAAGGGTAAATGTGAAAACATAAATTCTTAAGTACGTGTATTTTCAGTTTTACATAATCAGTTTCTGTTTAACCAATTGAAATAAATGGAAACAGAAAATAACAGGATGGTGCTCATTTCCTCGCATGCAGTTACAGTTGCAGATGCTATTTTGCAGCAATCATTCCTTTATAGACAACTTCTTCTTCATAACTAAATATTTTTGTAAATGTTAGTTACCAGGAGCACTGGTGCTGGTACAAGGACTGCTTGCGTTCTTCAAAACCTCAGACATTTAATCAAAGTAAGATACAGAGTAAAGATTTTTCTGATCCAGAAATGTGTTTCACTTCCTGTGTCAAAGAATTCAACTTGCTAGATCGTGCAACATTTTCTTGTTCCCTTATTAATAAGCCTTGCCTCCTTTTCTGAGGGATATTGTCACTTGGTCACAAAGTGGCAGCATTTCTGTGCTGTGACTGTATGCACACTGAGAACTGATCTAGAATTAAGTTCGTAAGATCCTTTCATTAAGCGCCTTTATAAGCAGTAGTGCAACTTTCCAAAGCACCATGCTAGAGTGGATTAATGTTTCAAAGTGAGAGAACAGCGTTCTTGCACAATGCAAACTACATTTTTCTGAATAAATAGCCCAGACCATCATTATGGATAAAATCCAAAGATAGTTGAAATTATGATGGGGAATAGGGTAGTGGCAGAGATATTTCTTCAATATCACAATATTTTGTGCATGACTTCACAATAAAGAGATACAAGTCGCATCCCGAAGCTAGAGATTAACTAAATGCTTAAAAAAAGTAACAGAATTAACAGCATTAATGTCAGCAGAGAAACTTAAGGGTTTAAGATCTGAAAATCCCCAGCGTCTGACAACCCACATTCTAAGGTCCTAAACAGATAGCTGTAAACATTGTGGATGTTCTGACTATGATTGCCCACAATTCCCTGGCTTCTGACACCAGCAGATTGGAAGCTAGTAAATGTAAAGCCTCTGTTTAAGAAAGGAAGGAGAAGGGCAATAGGGAATTCCAGATCAGTTAGCCTGACATCAGTTGCTAGGAAACTGCTGGAGTCTATTCTAAAGGAAGTTTTAACAAGGCACTTACAAAATCACTATATCAGATAAAGTCAACATCATTTTATAAAAGGGAAATCATATCTGGAAAAAAATCATGGATTTTTGAAAATGTAACAAATAGGATAGATGAAAAGAAACTAATAGAAGTACCATACTACGATTGCCAAAAGACATTCAGTAAGGATACCACACAAGGTTGATAGATAAGATGGGGACCATGGAATTGGGCAACATTATGCTAACTTTGATAGGGTGTTGTTTCGCGGACAGAAAACGAAAAGTAGGCATTAATGAAGCATTCTCCACTTATAAGTTTGTGATTATGGCGTACCATAATGATCAATTCTGGGACCTGGGTACTTAGAAACTGCATTAGTTACAAAGAGGCAAGAAATAATTTGTCAAAGTTCACCAATGATACAAAACAAGGTGGGATTAAAAGTTGTGAGCAGGCACAGAAAGGCTGCAAAGAATTATATACAGGTTAAGTGAATGGGCATCAAGATGGCACATGGATTAAAAAGAAGACTGAGGCTACTGACTTTGGACATGAGAACACAGATGCAGAATATTTTTGCAAGGGTGTGAAACTTGACTATGTTGATGTTTAAAGAGTTTCGGTATGCTCATGCAAGGAATATAGAAAGTTAGCAGGCAGATGCAGCTAGTAGTCAGAGAGGTAAATGGCTTTTTGGTTGTATTCCAATAGGTTTGAGTGCAGGAATAATGAAATCTTGCTACAACTGTGCAGGGCTTTGGTGAGACTATACCTAGAATACTGTGTGCAGTTTTGGTTTCCATGTTTAAGGCAGGATCTCAAGTTCAGAGGGATGCAAAGATAACTGTGTTCATCCTCAGGAGTTGTTTGGTAGGATCTTGGTAGATACTTAGGTGACTGCTACAAGTGATCTGCAGGTGTAATGTTCTGCCACAAATAAGACAGGATGCCAGACTTAACTGAGTTTGGAGTGAGTTGTGGCTCAGGATTTCCTCTCCCTCATGAGAAGCTGCACATTTTTAAAATTTTGTGTGCCAGTTGCACTGATCTTTGTTAACAATGATTCGAAGTTGATACCTTAACTCTTAAGTGAAGCCTTTAGAATGTGCTTTTTTTTGATCACCATAACGGTGCACCCGAGGCCCAAGCTCTCCGTAAAAATACTTGCTTTAGTAAGCAAGCATTTGGCATTCTGGCTATGGGAGCCAGCTTAACTAAGTTGCGAAAGGCCTCAATCTGATATGAATGATTGACAGGCCATTTTGGACAACCACCTCTGTATCTGACATCTTGCACTGCTTTATAATTTACAAAAGCTTCTGAAGGCAACTGCAATGAAGGATACATCAGGTGTGAAATCAGGAGTTGGGTGAGTGAGGTAATCATGAGGGATAACCTCTCTCTGAAGTCTACTTTTTACTTACAATTAGCAGTAAATTAAAGTTACTGTTTAAAACAGGTAGGCTATTGTTTATAGGAATTAAGTTAAGACTCTTAACTGACTTAAATTTCTCTTAACAAGTTCTTTTAGAGAAATTATAACTAATAAACTAACTAGCTTTAACAGATTTCTCTGTTCTAGCAGGGATGACTCATTGTTTTTCAAGGAGTATAAATATGAAGACTTCTTAGTCCTGCAGAGTTGGCAGGAGTTGGGTGAGTTGGGGAATTTGAAACAAGTTAATACATATAATTGGCGAGAGAGGTGATGTGTTATGCCTGCAGCATATGGGAGCTCCTGGATGCCATGGCAATCTATGTTAATCACATTGGTGGTAAGTGACCTGTGTGGCTGCAGAGTTTGACCTGGAGGCTAAGCTGTGGGTGCTGAGATATAGAAGAAGGGGGATGTGACTGAGACACTTTGTTTCAGAAGGCAGCCAGAACATTTAGGTTGCATTGTCTAATTTTGTCACTGCTCACTGATAGGAGTGTGTGCCTGTGAGTCAGGCCAGTAAGGGGAACAAGAAGATGGGAGTGAAGGAACCTCAGCCTTTGTAATTGTCTAGTAGGTTTGAGGATATGGCAAAGTGTATTAACAGGAGTGAGGACTGTAGTGTGCATGAAGCAACTGACCATGATGACATGGCACAGGAAGCCATTCAACTCCAGGGTGTGAAAAGGAACGTAGTGGTAGTTGGGGGATTATATTCAGGGGAATAGACACTAATTTCTGCATCTGGGTGCTCAAATCCAGAAGGCTGTATTGCCTGCTAAGTGCTGGGGTTCAGCATATCTCTTCAGGGCTGGAACCTAACCTGCAGTGAAAGGGAATGAACCAGTTTTCATGGTCCATGTAGGAACCAATGATGAGGTTGTAGACTTGCTAGCCAAGCCAGTGTGTTTGGTTGTAGACGTTTTGTCACCCTGCTAGGTAACATTGTCTGTGCACCTCTGGTGAAACATTTGTGTTCTGTCCCGCTTGTTATTTATATGCCCCGGTTTGCTGGGGTGGTTGGCATTACTTCCAGTTCTGTTTTTCAGTGGTTTGTGTGTCAGATCCAGTTCAATGTATTTGTTGATGCAGTTCCGGTTGGAATGACAGGTCTCCAGGAATTTCCTGGCATGTCTCTGTTTGGCTCATGCTATTATGGATATGTTATCCCAGTTGGCTTCATGTCTTTCTTTGTCAGTGACTATTGAGACCAATGAGAATTAGTCATGTCACTTGGTGCTCATTGGTGTTCGTGTATCTTTATTGCCAGTTTTCTTCCAGTTTGGCCAATGTAATGGTTTTCACAGTCCTTGAATGGTATTTTGTATATTATGTTGGTTTTATTGGTTGTGGGTATGGGGTCCTTTACATTCGTCAGTAGCTGTCGCAGGGTGGTTATTGGATTGTGGGCTACCCTGATGTCTAGGGTCTGAGTAGTTTTGTGGTCATCTCTGATATATCTCTGATGTAGGTCGGGTGACTAGTGTGTCTGGCCATGTTGTGCCTTCTTGTTGTGGTCTATCGTCGAGGTAACACCAACGAGCCACCAAGAGGCATGACCAATTCTCACTGGTCTCAACACACACGGACAAAGGAGGACATGAATTTGACTGGGACAACACATCCGTAATAGCACAAGCCAAACAGAGGCATGCGATGGGATTCCTGGAGGCCTGGCATTCCAACAGGAAATCCATCAACAAACACATTGAATTGGACTCGATATATAAATCACTGAGAAACAGAAGTGATGCCAACCAACCCAGCAAACTGAGATGTATAAATAACAAGAGGAACAGAACACCAACAAATATGAGCAGAAAAGTTAAGGGCACATCCTACTGCTGCATGGGAGAGGGGTGGGGTGAGGGACAAGGGCAGTGGATCATGCTATGCGGCCACTTGGCAGCATTATCTGTGTTGACTGCAGTTGGGCAACGAGTGGGAAATCTCCTATAGAGGTCTGTTGGCCAATTGGAGTTATGCTTCATCAGTGTATGTTATCAACAATTGCAGGTCCAAACCAGATCATTCAAGTTAATTGGACATAGCAACAAGCGGTTGCTGAAGAGTGGTAAAGTGTGTGAGGTCAGGCTGTTTTACAAAATAAAAGGACCTCGTGTTGGGAGCAAGTTCTTTTGCAGCCACACCTGGGTTTGTTTTTGATCACCAAGCACAGAGGAATTCTTGCAAATAGTACTCAGAGAGGCAATTCAGCATGTAACGTCAAATCCACTCTACCATTAATATCTGGGATATTTCGCAGATTGTTGAATTTCATCATTGAACTGAGTTTGTGACCAGCGTGGAGGAAATTAAGATCAAGCTCGAAGACTCAGCCATCATTGAGGAGACCCTAAGAGATGAAAGGACGAGACTCATCTGTTTGTATAGATCTAAGTAGTTTAAGCTACTCAATTAATAAGCTAATAAATAAGTTTTAATATATATTAAGTAGATTGAAGCTAATAAATTAGCATTATATTGGCGTGCACGTGGCTTCTTGTATTCATTGAGATAATTCCTTAAAGAACTAATTGAGGCACTTGAGCCTTACATAATAATGGACACTGTGAGCAGGGTCTGAGCAAAACGTTCAAGAAGGAAATAAATGTTCTAATGGAGGACACATTCCATACCCTGGGGTGATCTACCAATGATGGATTCAGGGCACTACCATACCTATTGGCTGAGTGAGGGCTCCCACAATTTTAGAATAAGGATTTGGAGCAAAGTTCCAAGGGAGTACCACATGCCATAAAGGACCATCTGGAGGAATCAGGCTTCCCCAAGCACTCCAAGAGTGTTTCTACATGGAGTGGATTCTGTTGTCTGGCCTCTGTATGGTATCTCATGAGGTGTGAGAACTAAAGGAGGTGAATGGTAAATCGGATGCTGTTCTGGTCATAGACAGAAGATTGCCCTGGCAGACGTGGCTCAGACTGCTCAGGACAGGGTGAATACAGCTGAGACAAAGCAGATTAGTAAAGCCTGCAATTTAGCCACTGTTCTGTATTAAAAAGCAGGTGAACCGATACAACTGGAAAGTTAATCCAGTGGAAGTGTGATCTTTTAAAGCTTCAGCAAATTGGGACCCAGATCAATGGGTCAGGGCTGTTTGGTATTCCTCCATTTCAAAGTATGAGTGGACTGGTGGGGAAGAAGACCCTAGTGGTGATAACGTACCCTTAGTGTGCCCCTAAATAGATAAATAGCCATGAGTTCCACAATGTACCTGGATTGTATGCGGCTACACTCTGACAGAATTGCAGGATCTGGGAAGGATGTTCAGTCAGAAGGCGGGGAGTCATTACGGATTTGGTTAATCTGGCTATAGGGTTCAGGAGCATCCAGCGTTTCTTTAACAATGGAGGAACTGCAAGGTATGGAACTTTTTCCACGGGTCCAAACTTGATTCACCATCTTTGCAATTAGGGCTAGAAATAATGCTGTCCATGAGACCAGTGAGTTGGAAACATCATCCACAAGGATCAGTGAGACTGTGAGATGTAAGTATCCTGATGCCAGTGATTGGGAGGGGAACACTGTCCTATAGGGTACTATACCAGAGGGTACTGTCTAATTGCAAGAGTTAGCTGTGCAAATAGGGTTGTACACTTATAATTTCCAGGGACCAATCCATGAAGTTTTCATGGCTGGGTCAGTTCATGTGCAGTGGACCTGCACGACTGCAGTAGGTGCTGGTGGCACTGTTGGAGCAAGCACAGGGTAGACCAGTAGATGAATGTTGTTCGGACAGTCAGCAGATGTGGAAGAAGACTGAACTAAGATATGAGAGAATAGAATAAGGGGAACCCAGGGAAGAGGTGGCGAATGGAAGTGGACAGTAACACAAAATGAGATGTTGGCTGCTATATTGTGAGGAGGCCAAAGTAGATAGTATTACTCACCAGTGTGATGCATTCCCTCTGGAAGAAGCATTTTGCACTCATTAAGGGATTGAAGGGATTACCAGCCCCAATAATGGTTTCAGGAAAAAAAAATCTAATTTAGATGCTATTCCCCAGGAAAAGGAAGGTATGCCTGAGATCCCCAGGTATGCTAACTTGGAAGAAATTTTGATCAGATCTGGAGAGTCAGTAATCTCCTCCATTAGAGAGCAGACAGGGGTTCTGAGATGTGACTAAAAAAGGGAGTCCCATCTGGGGACCCGAGGCCAGAGGTCCCTATTGCAATTTATTGGAGAAGCGGGAATAAACAGCAAGTATGACCTTGCTCGATTTGGGGGTGGGGGTGGAGTTGGGATCGGGGAGAACAGTTGAGGTTACAATCCTTCACGGAAATCCTTCCAGATATCCGGGAACTAGAATGATGATAAACAGACTGGGGGGAGGGAGGGATGTAAACACCAGCAGTGTGAGTGTGGGTGTGATTGGCAGTCAAGAGTAGAGTCCCTGGGATGGTATCTGTGTTAATATCTCGTGCCAATGCGAATATTGTAGGGATAGGTGTCCTGAGGAGAATGGAAATATGGACCTTGATGGGGAAGTTCTATTTCGATATAGGATGGGGGGTTGTGGTGGTTTGGGAAGCCAAGTGGGAACACCTTCGCAATTTCACCCCCTCCTCCACAAGCCATCAATATTAATTTTGCTCCCTTCAACGATACAAACAACCCACTGCATTGGTGTCAATGTTATCTGACACCCTGTAGGAAGCTGGAGATGAAGCAATGACTATCTTGACTCGACATCTTTGAGATCAGGGCTTGGAAATTAATCCCAAGAAAATTTAGCAGTCAAGCCAGAGTGTTGTCTTCCTGGGAATCCTATGGGCCGGGGAGAATGTTTTTAAAAAATCAGCGAGATGCAAGCCCTTGCCGCTAAAGAAATGGCCCAAGGTTTTGCAGGGCTATTGGGTTAAGGGGGAAGGTATGTGTCCTGATTGTTATCAAGTCAGCCAAATGGACCTCATAGATTGGTCTAATCAGAGAGCCCTGGCTGACCAATACAAACAGGAGTGTCATAAGCGTCGCCCTTATCAGGCTTTGCTGGTGAATGTTTCATTAGCCATAAGGATATTTTCCTGGTGGTGGAGAACATAGAATAAAGTCTTCACGCAATGGTTTCTTTTTTACTGCGTCGCCATACATTCACATACCGACATGGGTGATTTCAGTAAAAGATAAGCACTACTGCTGGGCCTCCTTTGGGGGAGAAACAAATAAACAGGAGTGTCAGCGTTTCTGTCGACTCGGAGAACAGGGTCTGACAAAGCTGGATCAGTGTTAGGGTCTTTACATGAGTACATTAGGGGCGACTCGGTGACAGGATACTGCCCTCTGTGGAGTTATTTCAGTATGTCCCTCATTTGACACATGTATGTCATTACTCGGAAAAAGGAGGCATTCAAAAGGGCCCCATTACAGCCCGGGGGTACTGGAGCTGATAAGGAGGCAATAATGCAGGTGGTTCCATTGGCTACTCATGTGCCAGGAGTACTCTGAAATTGCAAGTATCCATGACAGACAAAGCAGCAATTTGGAGACTGCGGTAAAATTGGCCAGAGTGGTAAGCCTCTGCTGGGAGTTTGGTCCTGCACACTGCCTGAAATCGTCCAAAGCTATGCTTTATTTGAGGATCAGCAGTTGGCATGTTACTGGGCAGTTGTGGAAACTGAGGGAGTGATTGGAACAGATTAAAATTCTTTCAGTGCCGAAACTCCCTATTTTGCCTTGGGTGTTGTCTGAAGCTACCACCAACAAGGTGGGATGAGCCTAACAAAGTTCCGTAGTAAAATGGAAATGGTACATCGCAGACAGGGCAGCCAAGGGCTGGGATGGAGTTTCAAGTCTCTGTGAAAAGATTGTCTGTCTTCCCAGTGATACAGAAATACACCCACAACCCGATCCTAATACTGACTTATCAGTAAGATGGGGTGTACTTTTTGAACAGTTAAATGCAGCTGAAACAAAGCGCACTTAGTGCACTGATGGCTCCTCAACCTACCATCGCAGCAAGCCTCAATGGAAAGGTGTGCAGAAAGGTGTGGGTGGTTCCAGTTAATTGATGAAGGTAGCAGGCGTCATCCTCCCCTAGGAGCAGAACCAGGAATGGTGTATTGCCTTCACTGACTCCTGGGCCGTTGCCAATGCTTTGGCACTTTGGATGACAAGTTTGGGTCGCAGCAATTAGATGATGCATGACAAACCTAATGGGAAAAAATCTGATCAGAAACACACCAAAGCTCTATTACTATGTACCGTGTTGATTCCCATACCGAGACCTCTTCTGAAATGGCCAGACATAATGGTGCAATGAAAAGTCTTGCAAAGCTACACACTGCTCAGCAAAGTACATGCAGAAGATCTCCCCTCGTGGACTCAAATCAAGTTTGGATATTTGGGTGTGGAGCGAGGGATCCCACTAATACATGACATTACCCGTGAAGTAGTGGAACAACACAATACTTGCCAAAGATGAAATGATTGCCCTTAGCATCTACTTTAAAGAAATTGGCCCGATCTGATAATTGGACCATTCTGGGCCATTGACCTTTCATCAATGGTATCAGTATATTTTGACCCTGGTTGGATACATATTCAGCCCTAGTAATTTTATTCCCTTGTGTGAAAGCAAACCAAGCCAGTATAATAAAAAGTTACAATCGCTGATTTTACAATATGGGAAGCCAATGGAAATGCAAACTATAATGGGTCACATTTTGCAGGACAAGCAGTACAGCAATGGGCAATTCATTATGAGGATCCAATAGGGATATCAAATTCCCCAATATCCACAGGCAGCAAGGCTGGTGGAATGTATAAATGGACTTATTAAGCAATACATCAAACTACTGACACCTATGCACACATGCAAAGTATAGTTACCCGCTAAGGCACTTCAGGCTAACATCATACTCTCCTCCCTCCCTCCCTTATTCGACCTCCCTCACACACATTACTGCCCCCCCTTACCTCTCCCCTTTGCCTCTCAAACCCACCATTCCACCTCCTTTGTTACTGAGACTCCCAACCCTTGACTTACCTCAGCTCCTTGACGTGGTATGTCTGCCTGTAATTTCAGCATTGGCCATGACTACCACTGGAACTGGAGACTTCTAAGATTAGTCCTGCGAAATCCAACCTGTTAATTCTGTTTCTCTCTGTAGATGCTACTTAATGCTGAACATGTACGGCATGTTCTGTTTTTATTTAAGTTGCAAATCTACACTGAAAGGTCCAGAACTTTAAGGATACATAAACCTTCCAGCTTCATTCTGCATTTGATCACTTACAACTCTTTTACATTTTAAATTTCAATCCCATTCTTAGATAATTCCCATCAATTTACGAAAATAACTGGCCTACCCACAACTTTAAGTTTGCGTCGAAGTCATTTTACTGTGTGAATGAAAAAATGGATTTATGAACCCTGCTTGAGATCATTATTTTCAAATTTAAGGACTCTTCGGTTGCATTCACAATTTATTATTAATTTCCAGAAGTGGACTAAACACTCAATGCAACTGTACAATATGCATTTACTTCTGGAGTAGTTGAGTTGAGTTTTAAAATAAAAAAAAACTTAAGTTTCCTGATGTGCTATGCCATAATGTTGTTGCTTTTCAGGTGGAAACTATGGAAAATGGAGTGAATCTTGCCTCAACGACATAATTCTTGAACCCTTAATGAGGACCACACACAGCAGCAGTGCCACCTCGATACAAAATGTTAGATAATGTACTCTTGTCTCCTTGAACACACTTGGGCTTATTCTACATATAGTCTTCTTGATGTTTTCCCCATACATTCATCATTGATTCACAGCAGCACAGCATCTATGCTATTGTTGCAAATGTCTGAGAGCTGGTTAAAATCTCCTGTTTCACAATCAAATCACCCTTGAGTTAATGTTTTGTATTTTTGGCTACCCTTGTCAGGATCTTCGTATTGTATGTTTCCTGTGAATCTTCAACAATCAAATTCAATCCATCTTGGATTCTGATTGTCCTATTATTATGTTAGTGATTCATGTACCACTGAGCTTCATCCTAGGGTTATCTGCATTACCACCTGCATTTTATTTTTAACACAACCACTTAATTTGTCCTGATCCCTTGGATATTAAATTCATTTTTACCAGTCAGTCTCTTAGTTAGCTTACTCCTATCCAGGAACAACATCAATGGTTTTCATCAAGTACCAACGTGGATAAAGAAAGGGATTCTCTCTATTCCTGGTTTTCCTTCCATTTTCTCTCATTACCTTTTTTCAGGGTGACAATCCAGGAAAATGCTCCTGGTTTTCAACTGGACTTCATTTATTTTGCTCAGGCATCTATTCAACATTAAGGCTCTTTTGAGTTCCAGTGGTAGCATTCCTACTTCTGAGCCAGAAGGTTTTGGTTTTCAGAAGGAAAATTGAGAAGCAACATTCTCATCGGCTCAAGAAACACATAAGCAGATTCTGCGAATGAAGACAATCCAGTGTGGATCTTGAGGAACACAGCAGGCCAAGCAGCATCAGAGGTGCAGGAAAATTGAATTCTGAAGAAGGGCCCCAACCTGAAATGTCAACTTTCCTGCTCCTCTGATGCTGCCTGGGCTGCTGTGCTCTTCAGTTCCACACTGTGTTATCTCCGACTCCAGCATTGGCAGTTCTTACCAACTTCTGTGAACAGAGACTGCTGAACCACTTTCCCTGTTTTCCCCTCCTTCCAAATGCCTATCCTTCTTTCTCCCCTCTGTTTGTGTTCTGTGTTTATAGGTTAGGCAAGTTTAAAAAGTGATTCAAGGTTTAATTGGTAAATTATATGCCAAAAGTTCATAATTGCTTGCTTACAGTTATACACTCATGATTTGAAATAAACAGTGAATAAATAATAATACAGAAACTTGGTCCATATTATCTCTCAATCTTTAACTGAAGATTGTGGGGATTCTTGTGGTGCCATGGTAGTGTCCCTATCATTGAGTAGAAAGGTGACCATCTCTGAACAAATTAATGAGAAAATGTCTATCTGAAGGTCAGGTAAACTGGAGAATCTTTTCATATTTTAAAGAAATATTTAGCTTTCATAGTGACTCCAGAAATAATGGGGTATGTTTTCCAGTGTGCTAATCCATTGAGGTATGACAACTGTTATTCCATAAGAGTCTTTTCTTTCAACCATATACTAACATTGACAAGAAATCAAACATGATTTTGGATGTCCTGTCTAGAACTTGGAAGACCAAATTAGACCTGAAGAAATATAATTGAACAAAAGTTGAGGAATGAGCGTTTGCCAGCGTGTGTCTACTAGTTTTTATTTCTGATTTTTAGAATGGAATGAGAGTGAATTAAACTTCAAAGATCATGTAGAGGAAGTGTAATGATGATGGATCAGGACACTAAAGTACTTATGGACATATTATACATTTAATTCCAATTTGTGATTTTAAAAGAGAGCTATTTTAGCCAATAAGATAACACAGATGTTAATTCAGAGTAAAATCAAAGTTGCTGGAAAAGCTCAGAGGTCTGGCAGCATCTGCGGAGGAGAAAACAGAGTTAACATTTCGGGCCCGGTGATCCTTCCTCACCGTGGATAACAAAAGGAAAAATGAACTCACTCACTCTAAGAGTTGCCAGTCAGCCAATATTAAAAGAAATAAGGGTAAAAGTATTTCAAATAATCTGCAAAGTCAAGAATCTCAAAATTGACCACTCAGTTATCAACACAAATGCCAGCGACACTACCCAATGTAATGGCTGTAATGTTCTACTATCTACTCTTTGTGAATGACTCTGAGGCTGATCTGCACATTTATTCCAACTTTTATCTTTATGAATCTCGTGTTTCATTCCTAATCTCTGTGTATGGATACTGTGTTGTGAACTCTTCTTGCAGTCAGTAAATGTTCAGCTCACTCTTTTGTTAATTCAAGAAACCCTTGTTACATTAGCTCCTCCTGAATCATGTCTTCTTTTGCGTCTGGCAGAAGGGTATCCGCGAGGGAAGGGAACCTTCTAAAATTGTTATGACCAACCAAGGGGAAGGGTGAAGATAAAGGAGGAGCCAATTCATCTTAACTCACCCAGAAGGTTACTGATTTGGGTTATTTCATTTGGAATTGCAACAAATTAGGGAACGTCACCCAGAGGTCTGTGTAACAAATGAGTGTGATCTTCTTTGGACTCCTTCCCATGCGAAATATCAAACTGTTCACTTTCTGTGCTCTGTTGCTTAACCATTAGCCTGCAGAGAAAAGGCAAAAGAACTGCAGATGCTAGAAATCTGAAACAACAACAGAAGTTGCTAGAAGATCTCAGCAGGTCTGGCAGCATCTGTGGAGTGAAATCAGAGTTAATATTTTGGGCCCAGTGACCTTTGCAAACACTGCTTTATGACTGGTTATTCTGCTGTACCTTGGATTTTGCCTTTGAAAATGTTGAAAAATTAATGTAATTGTTTTGCAGCCTATAGGGAGTCTGATAGGAAGCTGACCATCCTGCTTTGTCAAACACCTTGAAGGGGCTGTACCCAAGGCATATGGAGTTATATGATTACAACCATTGTCCCCAAACCCTCCACATTTGCCCACACCCAGTGAACTCTTAGCACCAGCACTGATATGGACTGGGAGCTTTCCATATATAAATAATTAAAGCTGAAGTCAGATAATTTTCTGATGTTATTCCATTATAATGAGAACAGAAACGAAAACAATAAGTTTTAGAGAAACTCAGCAGTTCTGACAGCACCTGTGTGAGAAGAAAAACTCACTTAATGTTTTGAGTCCATTTTACTCTTCATTGGAACACCTTGGTAGGTGCCTAGAGAGCTTGATATTGTATCCTTACAGTTTCCACATCACAGCATTCACCCTTAAATATTTCCTCTCAATAATACAGGAGGTCATTGCGTGATAACGAATCACACAGGGCAATAACTAAGAATAAGCGGCATTTTACTTTTGTTGCCCATCTGATTGTAAAATTATTTTCCGCTGTTTGGTATCAAGTAGTGGAAATTCAAATCTGATTGATCAATTTATGTAAAGGAGAAAATAGTTTTTATTTCAGATGTAATTCTATATCCTCAATGACAGGCTAATACTTGAGGTGCAACCTTTCTAATGAAACATTAATCCTTATCTCTCTTTAGATGCTGGTCAACAAATGGCATTGTCTCTTTCATAAATTTAGATTTCTGTTATTGGTGTTGCAATTTTTTAATGATTATTTTCCTGTGATAGCTCTAGAGTATATTTCTACCTTCACAACTATGTATAATATGTTGGAAGGTGAGCCTGATTCTGATACCTGGCCTGCACCAGAAATATTTTATTGCCTTTTTCTAAAATGCTGTGCATTTTTAGCACTTCTTAATTTTTGCATTAAACTGTGTTGATGTTTGTAACTTTATTTTCATAAATACGCATTTGTATTGAATTGTGAACAATGTGACTTTTTATCATGGAACCAGAAGGAATACGAACAGAAGAATCAAGATCAACAAGTTATCAAATACTGGAGGAGAGATAACAAATAACTAAACAAGAAAATGGAAATGGAGGTAAATGTAGATAAGAGAATAGGGGTGCCATCTGTTGGCCCATGGTGACAATTTAGTGTAGATTCCATAGCTTCTGGGACAGAGCAAAAGAACCACTTTACAACGTTGTTCTTCAGTGATCAAGAGTACCAATTATGAATTCAGAAAGCGCAGTTTGCTGATCTTTGATCCCTGAATTCACAATCAATTTGCCCATTAGTTCTTCAATGTGATTGATTGTTGGAAGTCAGATTGAGGAATATTCAATGCAGATCCCCACTCTGAGGTTTACGTCATAGAAACATTCATAGATGAATTCAGAAAGATCTTGTAATGAATACTGGAGAATGCATGCAGATTGGAAATGCAGGCTGTAAGCACTGCAGCATGAAAAACCTAAAACTAAGTATACAGTTTATATTAGAATTTGTACAGGTAGAATAGTAGAAAATAAATAGAAGTATCACCTTCCTGGACCTCTCAGTCTCCATCTCAGGCAACCAGCTTGTAACTGATGTCCATTTCAAGCCCACCGACTCCCACAGCTACCTAGAATACACCTCCTCCCACCCACCCTCCTGCAAAAATTCCATCCCCTATTCCCATTTCCTCCGCCTCCGCCGCATCTGCTCCCACGATAAGACATTCCACTCCCGCACATCCCAGATGTCCAAGTTCTTTAAGGACCGCAACTTTCCCCCCACAGTGATCGAGAACGCCCTTGACCGCGTCTCCCGTATTTCCCGCAACACATCCCTCACACCCCGCCCCCGCCACAACCGCCCTAACAGGATCCCCCTCGTTCTCACACACCACCCTACCAACCTCCGGATACAACGCATCATCCTCCGACACTTCCGCCATTTACAATCCGACCCCACCACCCAAGACATTTTTCCACCCCCACCCCTGTCTGCTTTCTGGAGAGACCACTCTCTCCGTGACTCCCTTGTTCGCTCCACACTGCCCTCCAACCCCACCACACCCGGCACCTTCCCCTGCAACCGCAGGAAATGCTACACTTGTCCCCACACCTCCTCCCTCACCCCTATCCCAGGCCCCAAGATGACATTCCACATTAAGCAGAGGTTCACCTGCACATCTGCCAATGTGGTATACTGCATCCACTGTACCCGGTGCGGCTTCCTCTACATTGGGGAAAACAAGCGGAGGCTTGGGGACAGCTTTGCAGAACACCTCCGCTCAGTTCACAACAAACAACTGCACCTCCCAGTCGCAAACCATTTCCACTCCCCCTCCCATTCTCTAGATGACATGTCCATCATGGGCCTCCTGCACTGCCACAATGATGCCACCCGAAGGTTGCAGGAACAGCAACTCATATTCCACCTGGGAACCCTGCAGCCATATGGTATCAATGTGGACTTCACCAGTTTCAAAATCTCCCCTTCCCCTACTGCATCCCTAAACCAGCCCAGTTCGTCCCCTCCCCCCACTGCACCACACAACCAGCCCAGCTCTTCGCCCCCACCCACTGCATCCCAAAACCAGTCCAACCTGTCTCTGCCTCCCTAACCGGTTCTTCCTCTCACCCATCCCTTCCTCCCACCCCAAGCCGCACCCCCAGCTACCTACTAACCTCATCCCACCTCCTTGACCTGTCCGTCTTCCCTGGACTGGCCTATCCCCTCCCTACCTCCCCACCTATACTCTCTCCACCTATCTTCTTTACTCTCCATCTTCGGTCCGCCTCCCCCTCTCTCCCTATTTATTACAGTTCCGTCTCCCCATCCCCCTCTCTGATGAAGGGTCTAGGCCCGAAACGTCAACTTTTGTGCTCCTGAGATGCTGCTTGGCCTACTGTGTTCATCCAGCCTCACATTTTATTATCTTGGAATTCTCCAGCATCTGCAGTTCCCATTATCTCAGAAGTATAAGTGGGGTTTAAATTTGGGAAATAGCCAGACACAATTCTCCATTGCTCACTTATACGTTACGGTCTGGTATTACTTTTGCTGCTCACCAAGATGAAGTTTACATGACAATGTTGCTGGGTGTTCCATCGTAAAGTGTGATAACAAAGTATTTGTTGGAGCACCTGCATTGTATCCGTTTACTGAAGCTCCAGAGGCCTCTGCATCAACAGGCTTATCTTTTTTCTCAAAGGTTGCTGGTCAAAGTCCAGCAGAATATTCAAGTTTGTAGGACACGGACTGTACCCCTGTCCACAATGAGCTCCATTGTGCTGGGTTAACGCCCTTCCCTCTGGGCCACAAGCCCCAGGCTCAAGTGCTAGCTCAGGCCTTGATGGCCCCAGAAAACATGTTAAAATGTGCTCAAACAGGGTGATTATCATTGCAAATTCCTCTGATATATGTGTGGCAAGTGGCAGTGTTTCCTGGTTAGCCACCAATGTAACAGCTTCCTCGCATTAAGAGATTGCGCACCCATGTACTCTTTATGAACAAAGGTGATGTAGTGTAAGGGGCTCCCACACACCCCGTGTCCAATCCTTCTATACTTTAAGATAAGCAAAGAAGAAGAAAATTATTATTTACATCAGAGCCTTCTGGAGTAATGTTGCCATTAACAGCTCAGAATATTTTCTTGCACTGCTAAAGATTTTGGGGTGAAAACTGTCTAAAACACTTCTGGTACACTCTGCTAAGCTCTGCCAGACTAAACTGGAATGGTTATAAATTAGGCTGGGACGCAGCTTGGAGTTGGAAATTTAATGGGAACCAACAAATGAAAAATATTCGCTCATTTTCCTTACAATGCCAGTGTTATTATAAGGAATGGAAGCAGGAATTCCCTTCCCTTGTATTTGCCTGATGGGCAAATTTGTATGCTCATTGAGAAAAAATGTCTGTTAGCCAGAAATCCAGGCCGGCATTATGGAAACATTCCTACCTTCTTTCCTGGGAGAGTTTGCTGATATTTCGTGGACATGGCAGGAGTCACTGGATTGTGCTGGAAGAAATAAAATCTGCTGGTCTTTAGTGGTTTTGTCTCGAGGCAACTCCAGATCCATAGCAATTAGGTTTAGACAACCACTGCCTGAAATGGCCAAATAAGTTAACCTGATGTATCAAACTACTGCAGGAAGGTTGAACACTGGTGGTTCAAGAAGGGGTCCCACCACCACTTCTCAAGACCAATTAAACATGGACAACAAATATTGGTCCTGTCCATAAACCATGAAAAACTATTTTAAAAAATAGTTTTGAGTTGATGCGGGTTTCGATGGCACAGTTCCATCATTGTGGAGGGACTTCACTTCGTGGGATTTTCAGAAGTTTATATAGTTTTAAAATAAGCAACCCACCAACTTGTTAGAGATTGGGGTATGGTTTACAACTTCACTATCTGGGGAATAACGTGACAGAAAAGATCATCAAACCATTCAAGCATCAATGCATTTTCCATTATTTTGAGAATGAACATTGGCTTTGGAAGTGCAAATATTGCCTTAAGCACATGAGTCATTTGTTATTTTAGAATATCAAAGAGCTTCTGACTTAATAGAGTGGTCGATTTAAGTTTTGATATGTGACTCATTCCATCTCACTGCAAAAAACATTCAATTGTTGAATATAATATGCATTGAATGAATAAGTGGGGCCAAAGATTTGTTTCTTGGTTTTCTATTACTTTGCTAGATAAATACCAGTCACAGTGGGAAAATGAATGTTGTGAACAACTTTACTCAAAATGGATGTGGTCATTTATGTTCTAGTTTTGTATCCTTATTCTAAAATAACAAATGACTCAGATACTTCAGATAAGATTTGCATTTTGGAAACCAATTCTTTATCCCAATATGATGCAAATATGAATGGGGGCTTCAATGGCTTGATGATCTACTCCATCAGGTTATCTCTCAGAGAATGAAGTTGGAAATTACACCCCCGATCTTAACTATTGGAATTTTATTTTGCAAGACTTGCTGAAACCTTAGGGGCTAAAGTCCTTGCTTAATGATGGAACAGAACTGCACAGGTTTGCATCATCCCAACCTAATGGTTAATATTCCTTCAGGATATAAAAGTGTTTCTGGTAAGGCTTGGAGTCATACAAGATCCTTCATTCAAGCCCCACTCCAGAGACCTGAGCTAACAAGTTGGTACAATACTAAGGGTACAATCCTGAAGAAAGGTTATACCTGAAACGCTGGCTGTTCCTTTCCTCCAGATGCTACCTGGTTTGCTGTGTTCTTCCAGCCTCCAATCTGTCTACCTTGAATTACAGCATCTGCAATTCTTTTGTCTCTAACCAAGTTTTACCCCTGCAAAGTCTGTTCAACGGATGTCCACTTTGAAGAAGTTCTCTGCCTCCCTCAAATGTGAGCTCACTGAGTCCCTTTCTCACTGCCAAGTGGCTGTGACCTCTTCAGCCCTTCAGCTCTTCAATCACACTGTGAAACAGACCTGCTACTACAGCCATGTGACCTTTCTCAGCTCTTGTCTTTGCCACCATCTCAAGTCCTGAAGGAGGGTTATACCTGAAATGTTGACTGCTTCTTTCCTCCAGATGCTGCTTGGTTTGCTGTGTCCTTCCAGTCTCCTGTTTATTTACTAAGGCTAAATGCCTGTTGTCTTTTGGCTGAGACCTTCAATTAGGTCTGCCATCTCAGTTGGACATAAAAAGATCTCCTTTGAATTAAAGCAAGATGTCTTTCCTAGTGCCATGGCAAATACTTAACTCTCAACAATGCCTAAGTCAGATATAGTGTAGAAGCAGGCCCATTTGGCACATTGAGTCCACATTGACCCTTTGAAAAGCATGCCACATGTACCCACCCTCCCTACCCTACCCTATCCCTGTAACCTTACATTTCCCATGGCTAATCCACCTAGCATGCTCATCCCTGGACATATGGGCAATTTGGCATGGCCAATCTACCTAACCTGCACATCTTTGGATTGTGGGAGGAAACCGGAGCACCTGGAGGAAACCCACACAGACACAAGGAGAATGTGCAAACTCCACACAGACAGTCACCCAAGGCTGAAGTCAAACCTGGATCTCTGGTGTTGTGAGGCAGCAGTGCTAACCACTGAACCACCGTGCCATCCCAAATTGAACTCCTTTCAAATTGATTTAATCAGCTGAAAAACATGTTGGAACAGCCTGAGTTCATAACAGGTACTTTATACATACAAGCCTTCCTATTTATTTCTTGGGGAGGCAATGGCCTAGTGGTATTGTTGCTAGACTATTAATTCAGAAACTCAGCTAATGTTCTGAAGACATGGGTTTGAGTTTTGCCACAGCAGACGAAGTAATCTGAATTCAAGTAAAAAAAGCCTAGAATTAAGAATCCACTGATGACCATGAAACCATTGTCGATTGTTGGAAAATCCCAACTGGTTCACTAATGTCCGTCAGGGAAGGAAATCTGCCATCCTCACCTGGTCTGGCCTACCTGTGACTCCAGACCCACAGCAATGTGGTTGACTCTCAATTCTTCGTTGAAATAGCCTTCCAAGCCCAACCTGCAAAATCCTCTTTACTAATGCCTGCGTCTAGGGCAAAAATTGGGAGAGCTGTCTCACAGACTAGTCAAGCACCAGCCTGACACAATCATGTTCACAGCATCATACCTTACAGACAATGTACCAGACACCATCATTACTGTCCCTGAATATGACCTGTCCCACCAGTGGTGGTTTAACCTGAGGGTTGCAATTAAGGTCAATATAATACATTTTACTTTAATCTTTCCAGTCCCAACTCACCAGATTATATCCTGTTTTGTAGAAAGTTGTCTACTTTGTCTTGTTATTCACCAGTTTTGTATTTAATCACCTTGGAAGTAAATCAGGCACTTCTCACGTTATTGTGATTAATTTGTTTTTATATTTAACATTTTCATCTGCTTATGAAACAAGGAAGTTTAAGTCATAGAATAGAACCATTGAATGGTTACAGCATGGAAAGAGGACATTCAGCCCATCATGCCCATGCCAACTCTCTGCAAGAGGAACTCACTTAGTTCCACTACTTACCTCAAAAGGCCTACATATGTTTATTTTTTCAGGGCTTGTCCAATTCCTTTTTGAGGGTCATGATAAAATTTGCTTCTGTCAAAAGCTCAGGCAATGTATTTTAGTTTTACCCACTTCCTGCACAAAAATGTTGTTCATTGTGTCGCCATTTGTTTGCTTGCTAACCACCTAATATTAGTGTCCACTGCTCCTTTGGCCAACAGAAATACCTCTCTCAAAGTCAATATAAAGTATGAATGGGGCCCTGAGCCAATGCTGACCTTGCAAAAAATGGCCAGTTTCAGAATCAAGTAGTAAGAGGCTGACTTAAAGACACGTCAGTGCATTATCTAATAATTCTGCAAAATAGTTCTGCAAAGAAAAGCATCAGGGTACATGTCATTTAAATTGGAATTTCTGTAGGAGCATAACAATATCTGGCATGGAATGCTACCAGGACAAAAACAGGCATATCATGAAACTTTCACTTACTGGAATAACAGTCGTCTGCACAAGAATAAAACTAATGCTAGGTGAACAAAGTTGGGGGGGGGTTGCACCAGAAAAATGAATGTTTTCACTAAGGAAGGCTATTGATGAGAGAATTTAAAACAGATAAATTTTTAATAATAATATAATTCAGAATTTTGTACATTATTATATTAAGAGTGTAAAAGGTATGTATAAAATTGTCCTTTTGTTAGGAATATTTAAATTGGCAATGGTCTAAGAAAATTAGCTTAGAATTGCGTCACATTTAGTTCTCAGCTAAACCAGCTAAATTTTTGATGCAGGTACTGTTTGGATTTGCTTAATGAAGTCACTATTATGTGCACAGTTTCCTTAATCAATATGATTCCTAATAATTAACATTTAAGAACCTCAGTGATTTGATGGATAGATTTTAAATAAGCCCATCTCAAACAATAACAAAAATGGGAAATAACACCTGCTGATCTGACTCATTGACATTTCTGTCTATGGATTAACCTTGCCTTCTGCAGGTCTGCTTAGCATAGTGAGAATAACACCACTGTCAGACTGGATCTAGGCTAATCAGTGAGACAGACAACCAAGGTGTTTTCCCTCGTTAGATAGAGTTTTTTGACTACTCAGTCCTACAGCTCCTTCCAAGCCCACAGTTTTGCAGGTGCTTCTTGTAATGTATGTACTCAGACAATTAATATTCTTCTTAACTTTAAACAGACGTAATACTTACATATTACTTTAACATGATTCTATATGGGATTGATATTTTTAACAATGATTACATTTTCTTCATATCCAAAAATGCCCCATGTTGTTGCCTTTCTGTGATACTTTTGCCTTACCTGTTAGATCTCTTACTATAATTGTTGAGTCATTGAGCTTCATCATTTGTGCCCTTTTGTATATTCGGGGTCTTACCATCCTCATCTGAAACTACATTTTTTTTCCTCCAGAAGAGTTCATGAATAAGCTTTCCATATTAAACTGTGAAAACATGTCTTTCAAGGTCAAGGTTGATTCATTTTGAACATAAGTTGCCGAATGCTGCGATTATTGAAATGTTGAGCATTAATATTAGCTGGTTAGCTGACTGGCTACAGGACAATCTTCAAATAATCAATTTAAAAGATAGTTCAGGCCTTGTATTTTCTGAAATTGATCTTTTTGATACTCCATCTTTGTACATTTCATTAGCAGTGGGCAAATTATGAACTAAAGAGCAACTACTTTTCTTGTCTTTTTCAAACAGTGAATTATGTGGCCCAAAGTATTTGAATACCTTTCTTCATGTGTCCATGTTTTTTAAAATCTGCTCAAGAGAATGTGGTGTCACTGGTTAGGTCCAGATTTATTGTATGATGTAAGCTGTGTGCTTTATATATATTGTAATATAACTTATCTTGTAGTTTGGATTCTTAACAAGGTGGCATGTGGGTTTTGGTCTGTGTATTCAATTAACTTGTTAATTGTTCTCGAGCCATGATATTTTTCAGATCAGTATTTGAAAAGTGGGAATTCCTGAGATGTTAATTGGAATTTCTTTGCTTTGTTAGTTTTACAAGTGGACTGAAATAGCATTGAGGAGCATTAGGTTACTTTCAGGTTAGAAAAAATCAGGAATGCCTTTTGCTTATTATAGCTTGGACAGCTTTTGGTTTCAGTGTGTAGACATCCTGGCTGGAGTTAAATGAATGACACAGTCCCTGACAGAGAAAGGAGTTCATGCAAATCAGTTAGGAGAAAGTTACCTCAGTGAAGGTGGTGTTCATTTAAAAGTTTCAGATCAGAAGTGTTTGGTTTGAGCCATGAATTTTCAAAGCTGAGAATATCTATATTTTTTGAATACTCAAAGAGGCAATCAAACTCTCTTGCCTGAAAATTTTAAGGAACAATTAAGTCAAGTCTATAGATGGGATAAAGAAAGGATTTCTCTCTCTGGTGCTTGAGTATTGTACGGTGCTGTTTTAGATAGGGTTACATTTTACTGTGTGTTTTAAATCTTATGTTATTTGTAAATAGTTTATTTGACTTTACGTCCATTTATTTTGCCTCATGAGCTTCTGTTTTATTGGTAAAATCCAATCTGCACCATAGTGAATGACCAGTGAAAGATCACCTTATTTAAAAAAAAAGCAAAATAGGATCAATCAAGCCAGATTTCAGTCTAGGGTCTGACTTGTCCACTAAGAGCAACAGCTTGGATCATTGCTGTTGTTGATTCCTAATTGCGCTGGAGCTGGTGGGGGTGAGTAACCTTCTTGAACTGATGTGATACTGGAAATTAATTACATCTATACTGCTGTTCGGAAAGAGGTTTGAGGATTTGACCCCGTGACAATGGACGAATGGCAATTTGATTGAAACTTTACTCAGTGTGTGACTTTCAGGGGAACATGTAGGTCACAATATTCTCATGCATTTGTACCCTTGTTCTTCTAGGTGGTAGAGATTGTGGATTTGGAAGATCCAAGGATTGGTGAATAACTGCAGTGCATCTTTTACACACGACACTCTGCTGCCATTGTGAATGTCAAAGGTTGTGGATGGGGGACCAAACAAATGGGCTGCTTTGTGTTGGATGGTGTCAAGATTCTTGAATAGGAGATGGAAGGCTATTTGGTCCATCATGCCTGTGCCAGAATTTTAAAAGAGTTGTTTAATTAGCACCATTCATCTGTTTTTATTTTAATTTTCCCTTTCAGGAGGATATCCATCTATCTTTTGAAAGTTTCTTTTGAATCTGCTTCCATTGCTATTTCAGACACTGATTTCCAAATCAGAACAATGTTGCTTTTTGGTTCTTTACCAATACCTTCAATCTGTGAAAGCTGTTGCCTGGAGACAATTTCAGCTTCATAAATTAGAGCATCTCAGCTGACTGCTTTGCTCTCTGGGATGTGAGGAGTACTACCCGAGCTTCTCCAACTTCTCCATGGAACTGTAGCCCCTTGTAACTGGATAAATCTCCTCTGTCCGCTCACCAAGCCTTATAGGTCTATTTTTGTTGTTGTCAGGGCTCTCATGACGCAAGGCTATGAATGCCCAGCTCCCACTTGTGTGCACAATGCTGCTGTACCATTTGATTAGGCTGAGCAAGATATTTGGATTTATTTGACTAGCTGCCAAAGGAAAACACTACAGTTTTCATGTTGAAAATAAAAGCTAGAAGGTACGTCATGCTGATTAACTTTCGAGGTCAAAGCATTAATTGCAGTTTAACAGCTTCATTTGTTGAAGGTCTGTGAATGTGTGGGTAACAATGAAGTGCCATATTCTTTGTTAAACAGAAGTGAAAGGGATCATTTTGAAACCTTTTTTCCCCTTGTTCAATGCACTAAGAAAGCATCTCACTATTGAGCACAATTTAAATGATTTTTCAGCAAGCATTATATTTTGACAGATTGGATTTTTCTATTCATCATTTAAGGACACAACATATCCAGAATATTTTACAGGGGTTAAATGAAGAAAGAACAGTTTTATAATTATTTAGCACCTTTCACATCCTGAGGATGTCTCAATTATAGCCATTTGATCACTCTTGAAGTGGAGGATAATGTAGGGAATTACATTAACAAATTTGCAAACAGCAGCATCCCACAAACAGCAAAGAGATCAATGCACAGTCGACTTGTTTCAGTTGGTTTTGACTGGAGAGTAACTTGACCAGGACCCCAGTTTTTTGTTGTTAAATTAAGGTAATATGCAGTACAGTAATTCCAAACATTCCATGTTGCACAATACATAGGATTCAAACATATGTCCAAAGGTAACTTTACTGTTTAATGACAAATATCTAAATTAATGCAGTTGCATTTTAGATAGCAGGTTGAAACAGAAACTAAAGGAGATAAAATTTGAGAAATAAAATTCTTTTCAACAATTGTTTGGGTTTTCATTCAAAATAATCTTGGTGATGGCATCTTGACCTGCGTGAAGATCTGAATTAATTGATTTCACAAATCAGTTGCACTCTTAGAGTCTCTGGGTGGATTTTCACCAGGCCTCCTGGTATTATCACTGGACTGTTATTGCAAAAACCCAGGTAATATTCTGGGCACCTGGGTTTGAATCCAGCCATGACAGATGGTGGAATTTGAATTAAATAAAAATCTGTAATTAACAGTCTAATGATGTCAATGAAACCATTGTCAATAAAAAAACAATCTCGTTCGCTAGTGTCCTTTAGTGAACTGCCATCCTTACCTGGTTTGGATTACATGTGACCTCGGCCCATAGCAATGTGGTTGACTCTAAGCTGCCCTCTGGGATGGGTTATAAATGCTGGCTAGCCAGTAGTCCCTATCCCATCAATGAATTGATTTTAAAAAAAGACACAACAGTTATGTGGTTTAAGCCTTTTCATTAGCAAATGTTTCAGCAGGTTACCAATATGTGTAAATATTTCAACAACCTCGAGGTACTTTAGGACATCCTCCAATGGAGAGCAACCCAATATTTTGTTGAACTCATTTGTAGCACATTTATAAACAAAATTCAAGCTTGCTCCATGCTCCTTGTCTGGATTTGGGGAAATCAAATGATGAACATTGCAGAAGAGGTTCGGGCTGATGAATACAAAAGTGAATACCATAGACCAGGTTCAAGGTTATTTTTTTGGCTGGGGACAGACAAGAGCGTGGTTGATGGCACGGCCAGATCAACCATTTAGTTAACGAATGGCAAAGCGGACCTAAGAACTGATGGGCCTGATCTTGCTCTTGCTCTTCAGTCTATGCTTCCCTATTTTATTTCCCACTATGACCCCCATTTGAGCCTGTAACATTGTTGCAAACCATGAAGGAGAATTGCAAGGCAGGGTGGGTGTGGCAGTGAGAAGGATATTTTCTCGGGCGAATTGGATTGGGTCTTGTATATGTGGGGATCTGAATGTGAATACAGGTTAACATTCAGTCATGGACTTCTGCCTTGGTGCTCGACCCCCCCACTTTTGGGAAAACCTGTTCTAAGTCCTGTGTTGCTACTGAGCTACAGAAAAGTGTAACTGGCCTGTTACAATATTAAAGTGTAACGAAGCTCCGAAGATTGATGCATAAGCGCTAGATCGTTCACTTGCACGATAAAAAAACATGGGGCTTTCTGGATACGGAATTGAAAACCATTACGAAAGGCGGACAGTGACCAAATAAGAGCTCGCAGCAAGTCAGCGGTAGTTCTGACACAGCCGCCTTTCCACATGTAACCCTGTTCAGCCACATTATGGAACACGAGAGAACCACATATTATCAGGTCGAGAAAACTTCCGGGAACTGACTGGCCCGAAATGCATAGCACGATTGCCCCCTTTGGTTGAAATGGACCGCTACAGCCTTTAATTCCAGAACTGTTCATCCTTTAAATTCTTCTTCCCTATACAACGAGTCAAGCCCAAGCAGTTTTGGATATTTAATCTGACATGTCTAATGCGCTGTCTACATGCCGCACTTAGAACAGGCAGAACAATTATTTTATTTGACTAAAACCGTAATTAATCTCCACTAATCTTCAAATTGCTACTACGGTTTCATTAAGCCATTTTGAGCAGCTGAAATGGTTCATGATAATAATGGAAATTGGAAATAGAAGCATGCAGAGAATAGTCTCAAAGCGACATTAGTATTAGGGTATTTACAGCCAGGTCGCTTTTCACTTGCACTCTTCATAAATGCTGTAATGCAAAGCAGCGATCTTGTGAAAAGCCGCAATTCACACATACTTGAGAGTGTCGAGAGGCAGATATTTCAATGGTTTTAATGGTCATACGTTGGTTAATTTCAATCTAATCATTGGAGGTTGTAAAACCCAGAGATGTTTCAGTAACAAATGTGCAAGCCTTTCTTTCTCTCTGTAAAGCAATACACGGACGCCACCTCGCGGCTCACTTGAGAAGCGCCCGAGAGGAAATTTGGATTCCCGACTCTAGTGACGAGATGTGGCGAATCCTGTGGAAAGGGCCGAGGTCACCAAATTCTGCAAGAAATGGACGATCAAAAACCCAGAAAAGCCAGCAGTTGCCTTGAAAACTCTGCAGAAAGTATCAGAGCTAAAAAAATCAAAGTTTCACAAAATTATAGCTGTTATTTTGATCATTAAGAAACTGCGCCACAACATTTTAAATATGCAGTTTTAATTCAGCTGGACCATCTGCTAGTTCTGCGACAAGGACCGTAAGACTGTCAGTTCTTACAAAGCTCGGTAGCAGCGCAACTAACGAATGGGTCGGCAGACCTTCACATTTAAACACGGTTTAAAACTTCGGAGCATTTACTTTGAAGTTGCAGAATGGAGAATCAAAAGGTACAGTATCAGTCCACTATTTTGTTTATGCCTATTTATCTATTACGCACGGCGCCTTATGACTTTGTAAATTAATTTGAAAAAATAATTAATAGTGATGTGCTACAGTATCACACACCATTAGAAAAAGGCCTAAGTAACTGACAAGAGGCGCACTTTGTATATTAATTTGTATAATTGTGTATAATTAGGTAATGGTAGTGGAATAGCTTTATTTAACAGCTGAGTAAACGAGATTGCGATGTAACAGACATCTGCTTTGCCAGCTCAGATCTGCCAAAACGAGCCTTCAACAGGGCAATTCCTGAAGCCTGATTAGGGAGAAAATGGAACCTTTGAAAGTGCAAACAGGTTGCAACTTTATCTGGAACATTTTCCAATTATAGCATTCACACTTTGATTGCTGCTTGATCAGCACATTTCAATCTCCGAGCCTTCGCTTTCACATCTGGCATCACATTTCTACAATAAAGCTCAATTTCTCTCCATGCTGTAAGTGGCGGAAATGAATGACGTAAACTTTTTAAGAAACTGTGCAAATAAATGAACAGAGCTGTTGACCTTCGGCTTCAAGGAATAAACTCAAAAATAACCCGAAAATTCCGAACATTATTCAGTTGTGCAGAGGTTGCTTTAAAACGCTATTACGTTTAAATTAATAGCAATATTGAATACCCCAAAATAGACAACAGGCAATGCCCCTTCCTGTAACAGGAGAGCAAATGAAATGTACCAGCGGCCTCTCGTGGTGAAGTCACTTATTGCGTTTGTTAAAATATATTTAAACGGCTCTTGAACGCACAATGATGATGAAGCTTAACTTCCTTGTTAATAGAACAAGCAATGAAAAACGAAAGCTGAGTCTAATTGTGAGCTTATGACAGGTAATAAAAGAAGATTGTTTCTCTCCACTTGAAAGGATCTTTGTTATGTAAGAGTGTTGGATACACTTCTCCAACTTCCAGCTAAGTAAAATATTGAATGAATGAATGAAAGGAAAGATCAGATTCACACCGACATCAGTACTACCTCTCATATCGCTAGGTGTTGAACAACACTGTACAGTGCTGAATAAGGCTGTTCCAACGGGAACCTTTGATAACTCAATCTTGACGGCTCCTAACCTCTTAATGGGCAAGATTTCCCTTAAAACGTTGGCCTTTGCAGAGATTGACTGTAAAACGAATCAAATGCAATCACCCTTTTGTTTACCTTCGGTACTTAGGCAATTATATGATAATTCACCTTAATAAATGTAACAACAGAATAAAGTCCATGCCCCAGTTATTATGCTGTGTAAATATTCTATTTGTTTTACAATAATCAAGCACTTGCAAGTCAGACAAATGTGAGTTTGAAAAACACGTCTGGCAATTAAATGTAAATACTTAATATTTTATATTTACATTCTTCATGTTTTCTTGCCAGAAGCCTTTTACCTAATATATCGTCGTCTCGATCGCTATACGCGAAAACGTAAAGCGACCACTACCGGAAAAGAAAACTATCTTTGAAAGTCTTAATTACAAACTGTATCGTCCATGCCCTTTCAAAACAAAAATAATCTTTACCTTTCTCTTCCTCTATTACTGAGTATATTTTGTACTAAATCTTTCACGCAACTGTTAATATTGCGTATAACTTGCCAATAGAAAGACCCAACTTTTCATGAGGAGAGCATGTATTCCATATAATTTATTATTTGCCTCCAGCCAACTCCTAAAGTACACAGGACAAACGTGTCTGCATCTTAATTTTGTCTTAATAATGTAGAGTTAAAAATTATTAGAATTGCAGGAACAGGTTTATTTAAAGAACGATAGCTTGTAACATAATACAAACTCTTCAAACTAACAGGAAAGAAAATATTGTTCAATGTGCAGAACCATGAACAAAATGTGAGATTTTGCGTCGTTTTAACAGACAATAATCATTTTTATAAAAATATTTTTGACCGCTATATAGTTGCCTGTAAATTTGAATTGGATTTGAATGAGAACTGGTTTTTTGAGTTTTTTTTAAGAGAACTCCGTTCTGAAAGTTGCGTTATCTTTATCCTAGGTAACGTGAACTGGAACTACGGGGCACAATACTTGCATTGTCCATTTCGAAAGTCAACTCAGACACCAGTGTCCGTAAACGCACGCACAAAACAGCCTATTGTCAACTACCAGTGCAACAGACATCTCCGCACAGACATTGCTCAGTGAATCCGAGCGCAGCTTTTACAAATTGGTAACAAATCTCTCTCTACATTAAACGACGTGTGTTTTTATTTCCTTAATTTGAAACACTGGGATTGCGAGAATTGAAATGACATTGCAAGGCCGGTGGGGGTGCACTATAGTTTTAGACCCAAATAGAACGTGACTAATAAGGAGCGACTGGGTCAATTGATCTTCAATTAACAATCTCGTGCACAAAATATTCACACTTGTATGGGCGATAATACTAGATTTGTTTTAGATCTCATTCGATTAAAGAAAGACGACAGCATTTGTACTGGGGAACAATTGGGTTAAATTGTTTGCCAAATTATAAAGAAACTAATTGGTTTGGGGTGAAGGGGGATGCATTCTGTAACTACATAGTAACAGAAACAGTTAAAACATGTTTGCACTTCTCTTTCCTCTGAATTAATGCGACACATTGTGGTCTCTATATAGGAGGGGGTGGAGAAAGGATCCCTGTTTATCAGTGAAAGAGGAGTTCCAGAATAGATATAGCACGAATTTTTAATTTGTCTTCCTTTCAGAGACAACAATGCTGGTTTTGAAAGCTCGACACAATTTGGGTTTTGTGAGGTTGCCTTTCTCCACTTGCTGAGCCCAGCTGCACATATGGAATACAGCGTGTAGAACACGGAATGACAATGGCACCAACTGACAACCACGACAAAAAAAAACGCCTCCATACCTCTCCCTCAATCTCGGGATGCACAAGTCTCTTTGAGAATGGCTGAATAACGCCGATACCGACTTTGTACCTCGTTAGTATGCACGCCTCTAACATCTCTCACTACCGACTCGCTCCTTTTGTGTTGTTTTGTCTTCCTACTGTATATTGTCTAAAGATAGACTAACACAACTGTCAACGTGTGAAATTTAGAAGGGGATGAGGCTGCACAGATTCTAATGCATTTAATTGACTTGGTAGTTGCCTATAAGAGCTTCCCATCCCTCCCTGCCCTATTAGGTTACTGAGGTACGAAAAACTTGCTTTATTTTCCGTGATACACAAATGCCTGTTGAACATTGAAATTCCCGTTTAGCTTAAACTTGTTTTAGAGAAAATCAGAGTTTGGTTTTGACCGTTGTCGATTCCCAGAGTGATATTAATGGTTTAGTTTGTTGGGAAAATATTTCTGCACACAGGACTTTCGGGCTGAATAGCACATCTCCGGTTCAATTAGTTTTGTTTTCTCGAAGTGCTCCTTGAAGCTGAATATTTCGGCGAACCCTTCCTCTCTGTTGTAATTCTAGGTTCTTGGTTGAAGGATTTTGGGGCAGGGGTGCATTTGAAATCGGGAGTCCGGGAAGGTGTTTTTGATAA
The DNA here is from genome assembly GCF_030684315.1 of Stegostoma tigrinum. NCBI lineage: Eukaryota > Metazoa > Chordata > Chondrichthyes > Orectolobiformes > Stegostomatidae > Stegostoma > Stegostoma tigrinum. Next base: position 13,155,726 of record NC_081362.1, on the reverse strand, counting down.
ATTTCCAACTAACCGCCGGCTCTGTACAGAAGAAGTTAGAAAGGTGGTGGCGAGCTGGCGTCCCGCAGAAGCTAACGGACGAGGACTTTAGGAAAATTCTGCGAAGCGGTCAGTTTGGAGGCACGGCTGGCCCGTTTGAACGGGCTGTGTTGAATGCAGTGCGCCCGAGATTCGGAGCCCGCTGAAGATGTTGAATTAAACCTGAAAATCGCCAGTAGGTTTCCCAGGAAAGTCAGCTGGGAATGAAGAGTTTGTACGTGCTTTGAACCGCTGCAGCCTCCCGACAAACAAAATAAAGTTTTTTTTAAATTCAAGAATACGTCTCAGGCAAACTATCGTGCGATTGTTAACAGTTTTGTAGTCTCCCTTACTGACCCTAGATTTGGATTCTGCGAATTTCAACGTTTTCTCCAAATTGGAAGAATTTGAATGGAGTTTGTAGACGACTGGACGAATAATGTGTGATCGATCTACTGGACTCTCACATTCGTTCATCACATTCTGCCTTGCCTTCGCAGTCATAACACAGTGTGGGAAGTGAGGCAGATTCAATAGAAAGCTTGAAACGCCTCTTCGTGACTGCTTCGTACGTAAAACATTTTCAAGAGTTATATTTAAAATGAACTCTGTTGACTCTTCCAAACCTTTCGGCAGCTGGGAGACCCCTTCGGTTAAGTTGGGGGGGGGGTGTGGTTGCGGGAGGAAGGGGGCAGGGATTAATTTATTTTGTTTTGAGAAGGCCGGAGTTAACCTTCCAAATGAAATAACTCATCTACAAACAAAGGAGGTAGAAGAACGGCGTTGCAGGAGAGTTCCCCCTTTACCTGCCGTTTAACAGCTTGAGTCAACTGCTGGCGCCCTCGAGAACGTCAAAGCCACCCAATTGAGATCCCTCAGCTGAACCGCGCACTCTATCTTTAAGTGAGCGCGTTTATTTTACTCTAGCAGTGATTTCCCCACTCCCCAGCTCGGCCTATGAGAGGAAAGAGCAAGCAACCGGAGAGAGAGCGCGCCGTTACTGTGAACTCTTGCCATCAGGCTGTTTTGCTTCCCCGTTGCCCCCCCCCCGTCATTTTCGTGAGAGGGAGAAGAAACGACCCGGTTTCAAAGAATTGATTGCCACCTCTCTTTCTCTTTGTCTATCTCTGTCAACAAGCAGTTTACTTCTTCAAATTATTACCCACAGCGTATTTTGCTCTCCCTATACAGTTCTGCTGGGGAATTAACGAGGGGCAATCGATGGGACTACATTTCAAAATACGGTAACGGAAAAGGACGTTACTTAGATGTAAATAACTCAGAGCCCAAATCTTGGCATATGTCAACAACATTTGTCTCCCCCAAGCACGCAGACCGCTGAATGCTACCAAGTGAAGTAAAACGGATTGTTTCTGTTTTGAGACACAACATTTTATTAAAATTCTGAATGTAAAAAAACTGGGAAAATCGTTCATTAAAGGCGCCTTGTTTTTTTTCTCTCTGGCGTTAATCATATCATTGGGTTTGAAAGCCTGGGCTCCCTCCCCCGCCCCCGCGAGTGTTTGACACGGTCTCTACTATATACATCGCAACATATTGTCATTCAGAAGCCAAACGAAACGCTCAACAGGCCATTTCTAGGCACCGTCAACCACTGTCACACCACAGCCTCCCTCTTCAGTTTTGTTTTAAAGCAAGGAAACAAACCCACAACCAAAACGCCGCGCCTCTTCGTTACAAAGCCCCATAAATATTTCAAGTTTCATATACAAAAAATTGCGAAGGTGAGATAAAATGTCCTGCACGTCTTTTTTTGTTGTCGTTTAAAAGTGTCATTTCGTTTGCACTCGCTTTGTCTCTTAAACACGAACATAAGTGACGGGATTACATTCCTACAACACACGGACATACTTTACAAGTCACAAGAACGTTGAATTCGCGGGTCTAAAGTTCCGGATTCATCGTCAATAATATATTCTGTAAACAGGTAACAACGAAAAAAATAGCTCAGGTGAACCACAGTTCCGAATGTTATGTGCGGCCGTGTGTCTGATTCACACACACACACACACACACACGCGCGCACTCACTCATACACACACACACACATGCACACTCATACATTATATATATATATAGAGAGATATTTATAGAGCCCCAGTTATGGCAGTCCTCAGGCAGTGGCTCACCCCCAAGTCCATTGTTGACTCTGGACCAGCGGGTGTGTGTGATATTGGGGGTTGCTGGCGGAGCTGAAATGGGAGTTGTACTGGACGTGTTGGAGTGACTGTGTGGTGTAGGCTGGGAAGGCGATGCTGGTCTGAAAAGTGGCTGCCGTCAAGTCCTGTGTTTTGAGAGCACTGGTCACCATGCTGGTGTGACAGGGTTTACCGTCTCTGACCAGGACAGGGACCGCCACCCTCCTCGGCGAGGGCAAGGGGTTGACATCCATACCTTTCTCGGCCCGGGCCCTCTTCATTTTGTATCTGTGGTTCTGGAACCAGATCTTCACCTGGGTGGGAGTCAGGCGGATGAGGCTAGCGAGGTGTTCCCTCTCTGGGGCGGACAGGTACCGCTGCTGCCTGAAGCGTCTCTCCAGTTCGTAAGTCTGAGCTTTGGAGAAAAGCACACGGCGTTTACGCTTCTTCCCCGACTCGCTGCCATTGCTGGACGTCTCGGTCGCATTGTCTGGCGACTCGTCCGCCGAGGGCTCCGAACACTTACTGGAGGAGTTCTGTTGCTGCGAAGCGGCGGTGGAAATCCCATGCACTGCGGAGATGGAGAGAGAGAGAGAAGGGGGGAGAGAGAGAGGGGGGGAGAAAAGAAATCATTCGCAAAACGCACTCCCCCACCCCCCCCCCCCACCCCCCAACCATGTTTGGTTTTCATCTTACAATCTCCTGGACGCCAAACCTTACACACCGTTGTCTCATTTCAGATTAATTGTTGCACTAATTTAACTTCGAGTTGGACTAAAAGCTTCCTAAGCACACGCAAAAGAAAAGATAGCAGGCCAAGTCGCCTCCGCCACTAATATTTTAAGTTTAATTACGATAAATTAGCACTTACGTGAGTACTGTATACTTTCAGTTGTGGCCAGCCACCGGGTATACGGGTTATCGGTGCTGTCATAAAACGGGTTCTTCAGTGGAAGCCTCTGCACGGTCTCCAGGGGACCTTGGCGAGCGAAACCCGAAGTTTTGGCCGTCCCCGTCTCTTCCCTCTCCTCCTCGGCCGTTTCGGCCGCCGATCCATCTTCATCGTTGGTGTCAGGTAAGTCCAGAATGTCCCGGACGGAAAAGCCAGTCTTTGTGTTGGTCAGCGACATATTCTGGCCGAATTTATGCAGGCAAAGTTGCAACGAGAGACGCACTCAAGCACGCACGCACACACACAAAGCTGCGGGCAAGGCGGGATCGGTGAAATGCTGGCCGGGTCTCAAGTTCTTGTTGAATTGTACCATTTAGTTCAAACCAGTTAGCGTGCGATCTCCGTCTGTCCGCCCTCACCGAACAGCACCATTCTGTAAAAATAACACACACACACACAAAAAGTCCAGCAAAAGAAAACGATCAAAGCTTTCTCTCCCGGTTCAAATCCCTGGCACGGCGCACACTGTGATGTGGAAGGAATGAGGCATGGTGAATTCTGCTCAAGTCCTATAAGGTTGGTCAACGAACGTGAACCTGCAGAGAGACAGAGAGAAAGCATTTTTTTTAACCACACAAATATAAAAGAAACCAGTGCCAAAGGTTGAACACGTGTGGGCGGGTCTTGGGAGTCAAGTGGATGAAGACTATGAGAAATTGTGGGGGGATTTGGGGGAAGGGTGGGGGGGGGGGGTTGTTAGGAGGAGGTGGGAGAGATAACTGAGTCTTCACTATTGGTGCTCCAAGCTCCGATGAGTAGGCTAACGTGTCAATTAATTACAAAGATCGAAAGGACTCCCTTTTTTAAAATATTTAAGGCTCGATTTGCATACAAAGAACCTCCAAGTAGCTTAATACTCTGCCTACTTGAAAACGCTATTTAACAAATTGCTCTAGAAAGTGCTTTGCATTTATTCCTGGCTTTTCACGGCCAAGAGAGAGAGAAAAAATACAGGCAATACACCAGGAAAGAGTTCTGTCTCTGCACCAGAGAGAGAGAGAGAGAGAGAATTCTGACAGCTCTGGTTCCAGCAATTTGAATCAAAGAGCAGGTATATTTTGTAAATGTAGCAACATTACCATTTGGATAACAGATGGGCGAATTTGCGAATTGGAGCGGCATTATAGTTCCAATCTACAAGATAGGAGAACTTTTTTGTCACCTCGCCAATTCGTCATTCTTCCTTCGAGCCCAATTCCAAAAAAAAATGAAATGAGGGTGGGGGTTTGGTTTGTTTTCGTCAAAGTCACGATTAGATCGCTGTCCAACTTGGTTAATGTCATGCATTAAACAAGATGGAACCCCAGTCTATTCACTCCATGCCCAGCACATTCGAAATCTAACCCGAGGCGGGGGGAAGTAGCTCACTGAAGGGGGGTTTGATCAGTTCTTTAATTTCTCGCAGCGTTCTCAAGATCGTTAAAAAAGAAACCAAAGGTACTGGGGAATTTGCGGGCATTTTTGTTTAATATAAAGGGCATCTCCCCCTCCCCCTGCTAGAAATCCCAACTCAATAGCCGTGTGAAGCGGCGGCGATACAGGCGAACGATTTATAAGAGTTGATCAGTTGATTTCTCTCTCTCTCTCTCTCTCTCACTCTCTGCCGCTCATCCAGTATGTGATTTGGGTGACAATACTGCAGGTTTTTACCAACTCCTCGGCGCATCTTGGGTGGTCGAACCCAGGCAAACATAGATACAAACCTATTGCTAAGCTGCGGACAATGGCGGAAATGTAGACAAATGTCCGGCTCCTGTTGGAAGCCTTTGTCCGAGGCCAGTTTTTGCATTTATTTCAGTCGCGACATAATAGATGATTGACGCCCTGGTGCAATGTGTTCTAACTGTTTGGAATAAATCCGACGTTGCTCCTAGTTGTCATGGCATTCAACTGCTTTCAATAGACTATCTCTTCATTCAGTTTTGAACCCTGCCACAATATTAAGGCAACGCCTTCATGTTAACGCTCTCTGTTTCTCCCCCACCTCCAACCCTCCCACTCTGTCTCTCCCTCTCCTTCCCTCCATGCCCATGAATTGATTCAGAACATCTTCGATTAGAGAATCGATGGTTTTATCTGCCACTAGGACATTGGAACCAGTATCCTGGACAAGTCAGATTCTCCGTTCTGCGCGGTGTGCAGTTATTTCAGTAGGGGTATTTGTAATGACACATTATCATTCGTCTGTGACAATAAGAGGTGTGTGTGTGTGTGTGTGTGTGTGTGTGTGTGTCTGTGTGTGTGTGTGTGGGAGGGGGTATGCTGGCGGGGTGTCATTCCATCGCCTTAACACCATTGAAATATGAAAATTTGTGTCGATGTTAAATGCTCGGAATGACAAACACACACAATCGCTAAACTACAGTTTGGCATTATCGATAAACTGAGTTTGTACAAAGTGCCCTGTTCATTCCAATAATCAGGGAGATGGGGGGGGGGGGATGCAAATTTGGATATAGCAAATCCCATGTGCGGTGCGTTTAGTTATCCAGTAATTATCTACATCACAGTATAGAACTGCCCAATTATCCTGTCGTTCTGTGTACACACAAACGCTGAGGAGCAACTTTTAAGCGGAAGATTTCAAGCTCAAAAGTCCAGACTCTTGCAAGATATTGAACGTAATAGAGAAGGCTATTTCTCACATCTTCCTTATTTTTCTTTCATTCGTCGTTTCACCAGCTTAAATCATTGCTGAGCAAACCTATTTATACATATCATACGTTTTGTTGTTTCTTTTAAAAAAAACATACAATCCATTAATTGCACAGAAGTTGTCTGTCACTGTATCCATTTTTCCCTCCTCCATGTCATGATCAGGGTTTAAAGAGCAATTACTCAGGGCAACAGCAGTAAATCGCAGAGTAGAATATTTAAACGATTGTGAATGGTCCCAAGCAAAGGGCCAAAGTAATCTTAAAGTCTGGTTTTCTACAAGGGGTTCTTTTTGGAGAAAAGCAATATAAAGGAGAAAGTCATGCGTTGGAATAATGAGATGTTCCAAGACGCGGAAACTTCAACTATCTCATTGCCACGTGTACATCATGACCACAATCCTGTTGCTTTTGGAACAAACACAGAATCTGCGGGAGAAACTCACCATATCTAGCAGCATCCGTGGAAAGAAAGCACAAGTTAACATTTCGAGTCCAGTGACCCTTCATCAGAACGGATAGCAGCTAGGAAAAAGTTGTATTTATGGCGCATCCTTTGAACTCAGTGACTGAACCTGTTTCAGCGCCTTATGCAGACCTGGTGATGTGATTTTGTCACCGGAGTGGTTTTCTGTGTTTTTGGGGAGGTAGTATGGTGGTGAGATGGGAGTAAGGAAGCATGTTTCCTGACTGATTAACCATTCATCACTGGGTAGCAGGGGGTGGGGAGAGAAAGAGCTCCATTGAAAAGCTCACCAACTGAAGACATCTAATCAAGTTTGTTGATACATTGTTACATTGCCAACAGAACCGCCTGTGAACCTTCTCCTGCTACACCTGCTATCGATCACGCTCCTTTCAATTTTCTGATCTCTACCCACGATTGCAGCAAACTATCCCAAGCTCCAAAGTCCATCTATGTCTCCACAGTTTGCCTGGTGAATACTGAAAACTTTGGAATCCGCAGTTGACATTCACACGCACACACACGCACGACATTGCATCGGCCCTAAATGTTGTTGCAGGGGTTTTGTCTTAATTCTTTCTGAATGGGTTCTCCTTTTTAAAGTCTGTTACTTTTAAAAAGAAACAACGATAATCGAGTAGTTATTTATTTCTTTTAAGGTATGCCTTTGCCTCCCTGCCGCACTTCTGTAACTCCTGCACAAAAGGCGGGAAATGAGTATTGGCGAGGACACAGTTAACCATGGATGCATGATAGTGTGTGTTAAACGGCAGAAAAAAGAGCTGAGGATAGGGAGATGGTAGCAAGTGCAGCGAGGACTATGGATCTTCACATTGTGTGCTGGACTTGAACTGTGTCTTGCTCTCCGGGGTGAGCTCTGAAACAAGGAGAGATAAATGACCTTTACACAAAATCTTAATCCCCTGCTGAAGAGACTGATAGGATCGAGGGGCTATTTCAACAATCTAACAAGAGTCTGAAAAGGAGCGGTAAATGTGCACAGGATAAGTGGCCGTACTTCAGCTCAAGTACCCTCTAGTTGTGTTTACCTGTTTACTTTCGCAGGTAGATTAAAACCTCTGCTCGCCAGAATGTGCCTTTTCACTGGAGCCGAACGGGCAGGCTCTCTGCTCCAGTCCTGGTGACTGAGCGGCACAATCAACTTTTGAAATGGTGAGTGTCTGAGTGGAGAGAGAAGGCAAGCAGTTGTTTTCACCCAAACCAAAGCCAAACGAAGGAGTATACCTTTACGCATTTGACTAGGCTTTAGCACAGCGTTGGAAGTAATGATCTTGAAGAGATGCTCCAGGTCAATGCGGCAAGTAGCTGTATTTTTAAAATTAAATTTGGGATATTTCGGTTCGGCGTAATACAATCAACATACACACGTTTAATGAACTGGAGGTCTCCAGTTGCCTCTACTGCAATAATTTAGTAATGGACTGGGATTATAGCATTGCAGACAAGTGAATAACTCCGATTCATGTTAACCTGACAATTCCAATCAGCAGTCACTGTCGTTAATTAACATTGCTTTCGGGAGTGTTGTCCATGCGATGCTGTCTAGAGGTGATGGGGATGGAGAGAGATGGAATTAAACTCTTTGGACCCTAAATATTTCTCACCATCATTTCCTATCGCACAGATTTATTCTTTTTAAATTGTTGAATGTTAGGATGACAAAAAGTGAAAAAGATCCTACGCATAACTTAAAGGCCGGACCTGGAGAAATCATTGAATATTTACACAGACATTCATCTGTTTCTGAACACCATTGAAAGCGGCAGGCCTTATCTCATAGTTAAAACCAGTTTATCCGTTCCAAATCCCTTTGTCCTCGCTGTCGCTGTTAAATAGCAGAAAGTTGCAAAAAAAATGTAAAACCCGTTCCCGTGAGTAAGGAGATGTCCGTTCATAAAATATAATTGTTTTATTTTGAGAATGTAGATGGCATGTACGGGCAATTAGCACAATTGGCCAGTGAATATGTGGGCACCCAGTTTTCACAGTTACAGGACCTCGTGGCAATCTTTTCGTTTAATGAAATTGTGGAACGGATTATGCGCTGCAAATTCTCCCTGGCTCGAAACCTTCAGTAAACAATCATCTGACTGGTACACAGATCCTTCATTTGATTTCTGTTTGAAGGAGATGTGTCGGTTACATTTTCTTAAAGGCTAAATCTCGAGACTTTTTGATGCGAAAATGCTCAATTTAATTTCTGAATATTTAATCTTTACTGTCATTACATGTCCTTCAGAATTCAGATAGTCGTCTCTTGGCCAACTTGCGTTTTTTGGGTACGGATAAATAGAATTAACGTTAGAATAGAACAATGGCAGTGAAGGTAATAATCGCCCAGGCTAACACGTTAAAAGGAGATAATTGGCATTGGTCTTTCATTGTTTTAAGCGCCAGATACAGTTAGTTGCTTGTTCTGCAGAATAGGATTGAGGACCAGTTATCAAAGGGCTCCCAGCGTGACAATGCAGTGAAATAGGTCCTAAGGTGACATTAGAGGGCCTGATATTTGGGATTTACATGTGATCCCTCAGGGCTATTTAGTTTGCACGCTGGAACCTAATACACTCCAATAATAAATTAAGCCAGGTTAATTTTCCCAGAGGATAAGGTACTAGGGGCATAAAAAGGAAAACGAATAAACCAAATAAGCTATTTTTCTAAAAAAAAGGGGCAATTCAGTTCTGGGTTATTCAAGAAGAACGCGGAGTTATCTCCTAACGAAATTTCTGTGAGGAGTGCGTTTTGATATCACCTCCAACCCTGACAAAACACCATTCTATAATCCGATTGAACAACGCCTCCGGCCCTGACATTCGCGCCTCATTTGCTAATGCTTCATTCGAAAATAAAACATTTTTTGTCCCTCGGAGGCAAAAGCTTTTCGCTTTATTCTATCATTTTCACTAATAATTAAACATGTCACATCAGGATTTGACTCTCCATCTACAACCACCCCTCTCCCCCCTCCTCCCCCCCAGGGGTGATCTCCCCTCTTTTATTTGTTAAATCAAAGTGGTACCGTTTTACTTTAAAACGATTAATTCCCAATATTTATCCTTCCTGAAAACCGATAAATTAAATCCATGTGTGTCGACATTTAATTAATGCTTTCTGTGCGATTTTAAAAACAAAAGCCCTGTGAACGATTTACTGCCTATTTCCAATACCATTTCTTATGGCAAAGTTGGTTGTTAAACGTAGGTCGAAGCTGGGAAGTTATCCAAGCAAAACGCGTCCCGGGTTATTTGCACGATCTGACAATGAGTCCGCACACCCCCTTTTAAATAATGTGAAGTTTTACTTACTTTTCAAAAAAAAGTTCAAAAAACTTTACAGCAAAACATCTGCTTCCTGCACATAAAGTTGCAGAGTTCGGGTAATGTGGAGATTCTCACAGGAAGAAAGAGCCAAATTCGTGGAGAAAGGGGTTAAAAAAGAAGGCAGTGAAAAGAAAACCGAACAATTAGTTTTCAGCTTGGCTCTGGTCAGAAAAAGAAATGTTTTGAATTTGGACCCTGTTTCGTCAGACACACCGTGAATGGCATCGCTAAGATTGCTGTTCGAATACATCCTCCGAACGCACGGGATTTCGATCTGGAATGTCATGACCGCTTTCAAACGGGCGTCCTCCGAAGCCAGGAGGTGGACTGTCACAATAGGATCTTAAAGTCATCCTTAATAGAAGGTTTGATTGCGGGACAAGAGGGAGACCGCGATATTTAGCAAGGAGCGCCGACAGCGAAATTCCTCTCTCGGTTTCTTCAATTGATAGGGTCGTGCATATTAACAGACCATTGGGTCACTATCAAAGAGACCCTGACCCAATACCATATAACATTATAGACTCAGGGCGTTCAAAAGTGCTAAACCGGAGCACGTCACCACGCGTATATAAGGGACACATTTATGGATATCTTTACATTTCACTCAAGGACTGTGAAGCATTTGAATTAAACTCCCGCGTGGAATTGTTTAATCTCTATTAATGCAATTGCTTCCAATGGCAGAGCTATCACATTTAATACAGGTCCTAGCTAATATCATGGTCACATAAACGTCAGAGTATGGAGATATTTTTGCATTCTTCAGACTATTTGCGTAAGTAATTGTTAGTTTATACCTCTCTCCATTAACAACGATCAAACTTCTCATGTCGTTTGAGCTCTTTCGTTCCCACATGAACACAATTTAAGAATCTGACAATCTTTGATCGGGACTAACCAGGCGGTCCCATTACACGGAAAGTGCCTTGACTTCCACTCCCGCACTCGCACCAACAGTCCCCCTTCCCGCGCAGCGTGGGTGCTACACATCGATACACCTTAGATAGGTGACTTCTGTCTGTTTTGGATTTAATGGCTGCTCCGTGGGACTCGCTCAGTCATTTGCTTTGTCACGCTGCGGCAATGCAGTCAATCAAGTGCAGGGGGATGTTAGTGCGTGCGATAGCGGGGGAGACGAGAGGGAGAGCGATGGGCAGTGGGATAACTGAGCGTTCAAATACTAGCACCTGGAAGGGTTGGGAAAGCATTCAAGATTGCTCGATGGTGGGGTGATATTTGTTTTAACCTGACGAAACATTAAACCCTCGCTGCTGCGTGCAGTTCGGATTTCCAGGCTGTACAACTGCACAGTGCAAGTTAACAGTAAAAGTGCAGATTGTCAGCCGCAATGTTAGAATGTGAGAGAAACAAGACTGACCCACAAGTGGATTTCCACTCTCCTGCCCTCCACCCTATTTCAAACACAACACAGGAGATCCGCATATTAAACAATTTCAGAACACCCCCCCCCACCCAAAACTGCGAAATAAGACGAAACCGCCAAATCGAGTGGTGAACACCGTGGCTTAAGTCTGAACCCTAATTTTTTTTTCCTCTTGCTATTTGAATCCGTGCCACGTTCACTCTCAGTCTCCAAATCTCATCCGTCAACATTTCTATTTACTGATTCCGCGCAGAGCAGCTTCAGTCTACGGCCACCGCGAATCAGAGGCAAAGGTAAACCCATTAGCAAAGAAACGTGCTGGCAGAAAGTGCTCACCTGGCAGTAGGTGCAGAGCAGTTAGTGATGTAGTTTTTTTGTTTTGTAAGCTCAGATGTCGTTGGTTTAATGAAGTATCTCCAAATGCAAAGTCAGAAGTGCGTGCACAGATAAGACTGATGCGCTTTATATACCCAGGAACACACACACACACACACACACACACACACACACACACATACACAAAATGGTCCACTCTTAATATTGTCCAAGAGCGTTTACACAGCTCGGCTGCTAGCTGTGCCTCTCCACACTCTCACATTGCTCGCTGTTTGCACTTCTCGATTATGACGTTAGACAAAATACAGAACATATGTTCATTGGCAGTAAATTGCCTAGAAATGCAAACACATTTTGCTCTTTGATGGCGCTTTTAGTCGTCTCCCGCCCCCCGAAACACAGTTTCTCCTCGCTCACCCAACTTGTCCCTCTTCCACCCTCTCCCTAACCCCTCTCTCTTTCTCAACCTCTCCCTCCGTCCCCAAACTCTGTACCCCCTCCTCAAGCTCTTCCTCCCTCTCTCCCCTCCCCCTCTTTTCCTCAACCACTCCCTCCCTCCCCAAACACTGATCACCTCCTTAAACGCTTCCTTCCTCTCTCCCCACCCCCTCTTTCCTTCTCACTTCTCCCTCCCCACCTTCTTGACTCCTCCCCAAAACTCTTCCTCCCTCCCTTCACAACTCTTCGTCTTCCAACATTCTTCCCGCCCACCCTCTCTCTCTTTCCCTTTCCACCCAAACTCCCCCTCAACACCTCTTCCCCATCCAACCTCTCTTACTGCCTTATTTCAAGCCCTCCCAACGCGCTTTCCCTTTCTTCTTGAAGTACTCTCACTCCACACTCCGATCCCTACTCCGTCTCCTGCCACCCGCCCAGATGCAATCTCTTTGGCCTTCCCTCCCCTATCTCTATTCCCCCCCCCCCCTTATAACACCGCCCCCAACCTTCACAACCTGAACAATCTCAGTTCACCTTATCTTCCAACACGGATCTTTTTGAGATCTGGTCGGGTCTGTCTGACTTTTTGTCTCTCTGTCTCTTTCTCTCGGTATCTCACTCTCGTGATTCATCGATAATCTCTAACTTCTGTTTTGTTGGAAAACAGTAGCAGAACCCCGGCGCACCGAAGGGTCGGAAACTCGAAGCCGAGAAGTTTGCTTCAATTCTCTTCAATTCTTCTCGATCCGGGCTCCGAATTGAATCAATCAGTCGGTAGCTAAGAAGCGGAAGGTGCCAAATCACCATATGTGCTATGCTACTGATACGGTCCATCGCTATCGTGTACACAAGATATGCTGACATCCGCGAAATGGGGAGATTAGAGGTGGCTTTGTCGTACAAAGTGCTTTGTCTTAATCTAAAGTGCACTCAGTTTATTTTGTGTGGGCGTGGAGTGAGCCGCGAGATTGCATGTCTATAATTCAGCAACTATTCTTTAACACCTCTGTTTCTCGCTCTGGACCTCTGAGTGTAGCTTAAACAGTTAGCTGTGTAGCCGATCAAACCGACTCCCCCCCCCCCCCCTCCCTTCCACTGCCCCGAACTGATTCCTTGTTTTCTAATAACACTTAGTTTCGTCGAAGACTGTTTTGCAACCAACTGGACAAGACAGGGAGCTTTTTTTATCCACAGTTATCTATGCTCTTTGACGCTCTTAAGAACTTGAACACCCCGCACGACCGTCGTCAAAAGCCAAATTATCAGGCTGTAAACGGCGACGCTTTTTTTTTAACGGTGTCTAGCGAGGTTTGCGAAGCGGACTGTTGTGAAACAGAGGGCACAACATATGAAAATGTATAGATGATTATCCCCCACGACGCGAGGGAGAACAGAAAGAGACGCTTTTGTCTTTTAGTGATTAAAGCAACAAGGCTTGCAGAAATAAAAACATCCCGAAACCGATGAAAATTGGCAAACGGCGACTTTACAAGTCCTTTACTGAATGCACTTGCATTTGGGGGGAAATGGCTTCATTCCCTTTGCCTTGCACTGGAAACGTTTACAAATAACAACAACAAAATGTGTGCTTGTGGTTAAACAGAGGAGCCATTATAACGCAATGGCATGGTCTTCAGCCGCAGTGTGAGAAGGAATCCCGTCCACTTTGCATAGGAGTGATAATGGGAACTGCAGATGCTGGAGAATCCAAGATAATAAAATGTGAGGCTGGATGAACACAGCAGGCCCAGCAGCATCTCAGGAGCACAAAAGCTGACGTTTCGGGCCTAGACCTGTGTTCATCCAGCCTCACATTTTATTATCTTCACTTTGCATAGGAGCTGGACGGCGCCTTGCCGCCATCAGCTCAGTCCCAGCAAAAGTTGCAGTTACCTCTTAGCCATTCACGCCGAACTTAGTTCATGGTTGACGGGAGTTACATCTGTGAAGGGACAGGTAGGCTGATTAGGGTATGAGAATCGCCGCCGCATGCTCAAACAAACCCTTCGCGCCAACCGCCTTCTACTGCTTTTACGGTTCACTTTAAAAGACTAGATTGGCATTGTAAAATCCCCTTTTGCAAGCTTCTCTCTAAGTGTTGGATCCATAAAATGGTTTACTACGCCGAGCTCCCCGTCACCACTAGCTCCCCTCCCCCACACCTCACCCCACCACCTTCTTTATCAACACTTGGTACTTCATCGTTTTATAGCGAGCAGTTTAGCGACACTGGGAAATTTCACTTATCTTGTAAGACTTTCCATAACTGCGAACGGTGAGAGTTCAGGAATAATCGCCAGGTCTCGTAAACCAGTGATGAAGAGATGGCTTTTTTTATTATTGAGAAAGGCACAGTGTCAGGGACCTTTAGCCAAGAGATGCTTCCTTTACTCGTGATAGCCTTCTGTTTTGTGTTAACGATCCAGTAGTTCCATTGCCTTTCAAAATGTAATTAAATCAAATTTATAATTGCTTTCACACTTGTATTTCCGTCTCGTTATATTTCCCAACTGCGTTTTTCTTTTCTAATACACATTAACTTCTCTCAGTGGTAAGAAAAATAGAGCAAGTCTCCGTGTACACACGCTCCTTCACTTGTACACGTTTGCCAGCAATTGGACGAGCCCAAGAAACACAGTTCCCGCTTATTACTGACTGAATTCTCGCCTCCTGACCTGTATAAACATATCATGGGCTTCTTTTGTAAATACGATTCAGCGTTCAGTTTCTGCTGCTTTAGCATTATTATTTGACATGATTTCATTCATTACTAAGAATAATCATTTTGATTTAGTTCAATATAGACTTTCAATCCCAATAATCATGAGGTCGAGTGTAGACTTATCTGTTCCCTGTTCAGTCTGAAACCCAGAATGGTCCAGCAATTTCTGGTGTTAGGGTTGGACGATGCAACATGATAGACGATTGACCCAGATTGCTGAAGGAATTAAGGAACATTGACAGAAGTCCGCCAGTCTTTGCAGAATTTACGATGCCATGAAAGAAGCAGCATAGAAGGGCCCTTGCGCAGTACTTAGCTCAGTCTATAGCAGGAAGGTGCTGTGCGAGTGTGGAATTGGAATAATTCTATATACCTCTGAAGTTTGGGGATTAATTTTCACTGGGCTGGAGTTAATTGACAAACCATCCACCGCAATCAACTGATTGGGATCTAACCTACTTTCAGGAGCAAAGCTGCAATATGCCTATTTTCTGTCCCCTGGTCTTGTACAGGTATTAAATACATTCTTGGTGCCGATAACGTGCTTAGGTAGCAAAATGATAGGGCTCTCGCTTTGCCTGGATGCCATCTATAATCAACTTGCGAAGAGAGGTCACGGCACAATCGTAGAGTGGTTAGAACTGGAACCAAACCGGCCTGGACTAGAGGCAACGATAGCAGCACTGTACCGCAAGAACTGTCCAGGAGCTCAGCTATCAGAACAGCGGCATTACCACCATGCCGCTGCTTCTCCATCTGGCTGTCATTTCTATTCTGGTGATAAATTCAAATGGGCTATAATTGAACGGAGCTCTAACGCAATGTTAGGGTCATGGCGTGAGCTAATTGAAATAAGTGAAACTGATTAAGTGTTCTTAATTCATCTACTCCATCCTTTCTCTTCGAGTATTTTTTAATCTTTCAGCGGTTACCTTCTCCACAGTTTCCAGCCTTCTGCTCTTTTAATTTTCCATTCAGCCGCTAGGAGGTATTAGAGAACATCACAGTTGAATCACTTTTCGTGTGCCCCATCTTCCCTACATTGGGAGTCTACTCGGGATGGTTGCAACGGCAATAATTAGTTGCTTTAAATAGAGTGCCTTTCTTGTAGTAGAATGCCGGAAGACACTTCGCAGGTTAAATTATTCAATACAATTGATCACTGAATCATACAAAGCGGTATGGGGACAAGTGACCAATAGCTTCAACAATAAAGTACGTTTGAAGGTGTGCCTTTAAGGAACAGAGAAATCGTGAAGTGGTTTAGAGTTGCAATTTTGGATCTGAAGGCCTTGGTAAACATAGGTAATGCCAATAATGGCGAGAGCCAAGAATATTAGCGGTGCTTGAAAGGCCACTTTGCAGGAATGCAAAGGTGAGGTCCAAGATCAGGCTATGTATGACAATAGAGGACGCTGAAGAAATGCACAGTACCTTTGTGAGTTTAGAACAATGATGGGAAACAGGAAAAATTGAACAAGATACCAGTTTTGCACTTAGCCTGACCTCACGTTTTATTGCAGTTAATGAGAAAGAAAATCAAGCTGGTGTAAAAATAGTCTGCTCCTCTACATTTTCATTTCTCATAGATGAGATGTGGCCATTGCTAGCAAGAACTGAATTTATTCTCCCTTCCTAATGAATGCGTGGTGAGTTGCCATCTTGAAATGCTGTAGCCTGTGAGATGAACTCCAACAGTGTTGTTAGCTGAATAATTATGACACAGCAATGAGGACAGAATGGTGACACATTTCCAAGTTGTGATGGTATGTACTTTGGAGTAGTATTTAACAGTGGTGGTTTTCCTTTGCTGATGTAGCTTTTGACACTTAGTAGATGCCATGGATTTGTGAGGTTCTCTCAAAGAAGCCATGTTTATTCTCTATTTTACGTCATAATTGTGAATTAAAATGATCACCATTCTGTGGATAATCTCAAAACACCAGAATACAAGATATGGGAGCAAGAGTAGATCATTTGGCTCCTTAAACCTGTTTCTCCATTGCAAAAGCACATGGCTGATCCAGTTGTGGCCAGAATTCCACTTTCCTTCACTCCCTGGCAGATGAAAATTCAAAATTAAACTTGAATATATTCCATGTCCTGTATTCAGTGCTCTTCGGAGTAGATAATTCCAAAGATGAATAACTTTTTGAGAGCAGAATTACATTCTCATTTCCTTCTTAAATGGGAGACCCTTTATTTTAAAACTGTGACCCTTAATTCCAGTTTCCCCCGAAAGGGAAAACATACTTTTGGTATTTACTCTGTCAATTTCCTTCAGAATTTTATATGTTTCAATCAGATTGCCACTCATTCTTCTAAACTCCAATGAATATCGCATCAATCTGCTGAACATTTCCTTATGAGACAAACCCTTCTTCCCAAGAATCTTAGTGAACCCTCTCCAAACTGACTCCAATGTGAGTATATCCCACTTACATTATTAACTGTATTTTCAGTGTGGTCTTACCAAAAGACTTGTACATTTCTAGCAAGACTTACCTACTTTTATACTCTATTCTCATTGCAATGAAGATCTGTAGCAGGGGATCTCTTTTAATTGCTTCTGCTTACTGCAGTCGGAAGCTAATGGGCCAGACAGAGACACTCCTTAACAAACTAAATATTGCAAAGCAATAAAATCTTTCACTTCAACCAGAAATCATGAAGGATGGCAGTATATATTTACCAATAAGCCCTACTACAATTTATTAATTTGCAATTAATTATGTCTATCATAAACATATAAGAGCACTCTCTGTGAATTATTTTGAAGTGCAATCATTATTGTTTTGTAAAGAAAGAAAACTTTTGCTTCAATCTCCAGCTGTGTTTATATTAATTTACATTCAAGGTTTGAGAAGGTGAATTCAGACTGGGTTCTTCTCCAAATGCAATGACTCCTGTTGCAAAGTGTGCATGTGCTAAGTTTCAAAATGGATAAAATTGAGTGTGTCTGTGATCTCTCTCCAAGTAGAACAGATATGGATGCTTCTTGGTCAAATTCACAGTGAACACTTGGAAATCTGTTGGTAACTGTGGAGCTGTACACCACCTACTTCAGCACTCCCAGTCAAAGGAGACAGTCTTGTTGTAGGGCAGGGTCAGTTTATTGTGTTTAAATATATACGATCAAGGTTGAATAATCAGTTTAAGTGTTAAATGCTTGGAATTGAGAATAATTGACCAGCATAACTGTGTTCAAAAGCATGAAATACAGGTTTATTAATGAAAAATTGGAATAAACATTACAGTAGTTATTTAATAAATATAAAAATAATAACAGCAAATACCTTGGATGAATATATTGAAATCTAAATCCTAAAGTTTTCTGAAGAGGCTACAGTTAGAATGACAGAAAATAGTAAGGAGGAATAGAACTAGATTAATATGGGTATACCACTTCAGGACACTGAGCCAACAATGAGCAATCTCAGTCAAAACAAGCACATATAAGGTAACTACTATTTGGGGCAAAGAACTAAAACAGGTATCAATGTTAAACAGACCACAAAGCATTTTGAAAACAAAGATAACTGGTTTACAATGTTGTAAAAAAGGCAAACAGGTAATGCTTAGCATCAGCTGAAGCAAATCTAAAGACTGAATTGCTATGTAGAGGTCTGAATTGGAGTACTGCATATCATGCTGTGTATAATATTTTAGAAGGATATGAGTAACTTTGAGATGTTGGAAGGTGAGACTGGATGTGAGGAATTTAAGTTAAGCGATAGTTTAACAGAGTTTGAATTGTTTACACAGGAAATGGGAAACTGTCTCATAGGATTCTAGGTGATGTAAAAATGTTCTGAAATTTACATGAGATGCTATTGGAGTTGACAACAAAAAATGAAAATTGACTGGGACTTCAGGAACATAAAAGGAAATTCAAAAGTAAAAAGAATTATCTCATACCTATTTCACACAAAATATAGATTTAAACTAAAATAGCACTGAAGAAATACAACAAAGGGTCAACTGAGATAACAAGTTCTCAGATTTCAGAATATGGTGGTCTAGAGCAACAAAAAGGGAAGGATTCATGGACCAGTTTGCCACTTCGTGTTTCTAAACATTCCAGTGTTTCAAATTGTGAGTTAACAAAAAGAAAGCTTGCATGTTTTGTTCTTTTAATCAATGGTATTGTTTACAGAAGAAATTAAAAATGCATCACTCTCTTTTGTTTGAATATAATTAGCATCAAAATATGTCTGTGTTACAAAATGATACATAGTTCATTCTCCCAAGTGCAGTGATGTTTCTTTTGCATCACATGAATAATACCTTCAATGTAAAATACTTTAATATATTTAATATAAGTTTAATATATTTATTCAAAATTACCTACGTAATGTATTAGAGTTTATCTCTGCTACTTGATTGTAATGGCATAGATGTAAAGAAAATATATGTTATCTATGCAGTTATCCACTATATCTGATTGTTTGAATAAATTGCTCATTTTAAAAAAAGTACTTCTGCTGTCTGCAGCCTTCTTCTTAGCTCTCAAAGTTCATTTATTTTGATGTCTTATGAAAAATGGTCCCATCCATGTTCCATCCTCAAATTGAACATTAAAAAATTTTTGGTATGTTCCAGAACTTATTGTGATATTTTAACTTGTGGGTTTTCTGGGTGTTGCTTTCAGAGGGTGGGAGACATGATTTTTAATATTAGAAGATGGTCTGTTTTAAAAATTAGAAACATTACATTGCAGCATTTTAAGGACATTTCCCAAAGTGAGTTACTTTTCGATTGTATTCATAACAACTGCGGGGAATGCCTGTGTCCTTCATTTTAATCTAATTTCTGTTGTACCTGGATCAGAATTACATGACTTCAGAAGCAAAAGTTCTGTTTCCCTATCATTAATATTCAATTTCTTGATGAAGCAGAACATTCCTTAGTTGTAATTTTCCAGTAAAATTAGAATGAGCTATTTTTGTTTTGTGATTTTCTGTATATTTGTCTGCATAAGTATTTCCATTTTGAGAGTTCAGTGAGATTTATTCACTGTGTATTGAGTATTAGCTCAATTCTGAACTTGTAGCAAATTAGGTTTTTAATAAGGTCAAGGCTAACAGATTAAAATGCATCAATTGTAGGAACATTTTTGACATTTTATGGTCTTGGATTTTGATAAGATTAGTTTAACTATCTGCAACAGGGCTGATTCTAGGTCATAGGGTGAGCGGAAAATTAGAAGCTTGCATCTGATTGAGCTCGGCATTGATCCAGTGCTTGTCAAATATTTCAAAACTGTTAAATAATTATAGTGCTGCAATAGCACTCCAGCATGGCTAGGGTAAAGGTGTATTCCCACTGACAGATCTTAAAGAGTGGAAACACTCCATTTTCAATGGATGGAACTTTCTCAACAGCATTAGATTGTCTTGATGTAGGCATCTTGCTCCTTATGCCTCCAACGGTGGACAATGTAGAAGTTTAATAAAAAAAGTACAAGAAACTATCTTTGTCCAGTGCTGCCTCTGAAGTGCATCATCAGGATCTTGCTGTAAAGAGTGCAATTAACCTCTTGTGGAGTCCATCAGTCTCTCTAAATTCAAAAGTTATTAGAAAATTCTTAAATTAATGTAATGTTCTAGTCAGGAATTAGAATTTAATTCAAGTATTTTTGTTTGGTGAGTCTTGAGGTTTCAAATGCTGCCAGTAGTTATAGCAGCAAACATTTCTCTGAATTGTGATTGAATTAATGTTTGTTTTGATTCTACTGGTTTCTATATGTAAGAAATTTCAGTAAACTTACCATCATTAAACATATTTGTGTTCAACCATGATCTACAAATGATTATCATCAATCATTGTGTTGCTCACTGACCTATAAATCACCAGTCTGGATATTGCAACTGGAATATTGGACTAATTTTGGGTACCACACCATAGAAAGGGTATATTAACCTTAGAGGGAGTGAGCCGTAGATTTAACAGAATGGTATTTATACTCTACAAGTTAAATTACCACTAGCGATTAGACAGTGTAGAGCTGCATTTCCTGGAATTTAGAAGAATAATGTGATCAGGTGAAAGATTACACACCAGTAAGGGAAACAGATAGCATTAATTGGGATAAACTGTATAACTGCAGACTCAAAGGCTAAGTGGCATGGTCTAAAAACTTAGAAGATCATATATTAGTGAAACATGAGATGATTTTGCATGGAAAGGATGGCAGTTCAGAACTCGCTTCTGCAAATCAAATTGATGCTAGCTAAATGGTTAATTCTAATTCTAAAACAGGGCGGCATGGTGGCTCAGTGGTTAGCACTGCAGCATCACAGCACCAGGGACGCGGGTTCAATTCCAGCCTCGGACAACGCTTTGTGTGGAGTTTGCACATTCTTCCCGAGTATGCGTGGGTTTCCATCGGGTGCTCCGGTTTCTTCCCACAGTCCAAAGATGTGCAGGCTAGGTGGATCGGCCATGCTAAATTGCCCATAATGTTCAGGGGTTTGTAGGCTATAGGGAGATGGGTCTGGGTGGGATACTTCAAGGGGCGGTGTGAACTTGTTGGGCCGAAGGGCCTGTTTCCACACTGTAGGGAATCTAATCTAAAATCTTAGAATTGCTAAATATTTTAAGTAATACAGGGAAATGTTTAATATATGGAATGATATCATGGATCAGCCACAATCTCATTGAATGGCAGAGTTGGCTGAAGCACTGAAATGCTTCATGACTGTTTTTATCTTCCTCCTGGAAACAACAACTCCAGGCAGATATGCAAAAGTAATTGATGAGTCTGCAGCTTTGAAACAAGTGTTTATTTTTTGTTAGGTTACACTACGTGGTAACTAAATTATAAATGTACTCTTGCATATACAATGTGCTTTTCAATTCATAATGTATCTTACAAATGTATATACTGTCTGCAATCGATTGCATAATACAAAAGGTTGTTTTCTGTTCTATATTTCTTGTTGTTTTCTTAGCATGATCTTGTGAAATGGAACATAACATTATTAGATCCTTAAAAACACAAACACAGTCCTGATCTGATTAAATAGCAGCCACTGAGTAGTTCATAGAATCCGGACAGTGTGGAAACAGGACCTTCAGCCCAACAAGTCCACACTGACCCTCGGAACATCCCACCCAGACCCATCTCCCTATAACCCACCTAAGCTACACATCCTGAGGCACAATGGGCGATTTAGCATGGCCAATCCACCGAACCCGCACATCTTTGGACTGTGGGAGGAAACTGGACGACCCGGAGGAAACCCATGGAGACACAGGGAGAATGCGCAAACTCCACACAGACAGTGACCCGAGGGTGGAATCATACCTGGGTCCCTGGTGCTGTGAGGCAGCCGTGCTAACCGCTGAGCCACTGTGCTGCCCCGTACTGCTCCAGATGAGGCTTGAACTCACGACTGCACGCGCCTTTATACTGTCATGTAAGTACCGTGTGCTGACCGATTGAGCCACTGGGGCGACATAGGGAGTACTCTCTGACTCTTCTGGTGATCTGGGAGACATTTGTCACGGTCTTAGTCTGAACCACCTCACACAGTGGAGGACGCATTAGTGCTCATAGAACAGAATCTTCAACTGAATTTGTGATTTATAACTCTAAGCTTATATTTAGTAAATCGCAAGAGTGACTCAGTGGGAGTGTTTTGGCCCGATAACTAGCATTCGCTATGATTTTCTTTCTAGCTGCATGGGCCTCTGAGAAACCTGGCAGCAGCTTTTGAAACTGGAAGTCAGTGCCACTATTGGCATGTCAATGCTGATCACTTTACGTAGGTCAGCTGCGCATTTAGCTTAGAGGAAACATTACCCATAAACCAGCAATCAACGGGTTACCATTATGCTCTGCTATTTCCAATCTAATTAACTTTGGAAATACTGTCCACAGTTGCTTTTAAATTTTGGTCAGAATATCTGGATTCAAATCCCAGATGCACCAGAAATATCTGACCACATGTCCAATTGGACAGAGTCAAAATACTTATATGGAAAGAGGTGACTGCATTCCTTGGTTAAGGGCTGTTGTGATGCAGGGAATAATTCCTTGCTCCTGAGCTAGCTAGGCTGAGATTCAGGTCCCATCTGCTCCAGAACTGTGTCGTGATATACCTGAACATGTTGATTCAAAATATTTATAATGAGCAAAAGCATGAATATATCCCTAAGATCTGATTGGCTGACCGAAGTTGCTGAATATCACATTCATGCTGCCAACAGCTACCTCCTGTGTTTCTGTTTGGTCGTAATCAGTGGAACTCTTACCAACTCTGACAAATAGCTGAATTGGTGGCAGCCTCATTCAGAGTATGAGGTTTTGGGGTCATATACCATGTCAGGTATAAGCAATAATCCCAGCCGATACTTCAGTGATGGGGAGTTGCAATGTTGGATGCCCATATTTCAGAGAGATGATAATAACTCGTATTTTCAAAGATTTTAACAGTCCTGGCCAACAGTTTTCCCAGAACAACAGTACCTAAAAAAAACAGATTAAGTAATCATTATCACACTGAATGCTTGGGAGACCGGATTATCTGCCATTTGTTTTTAGTTTCCTACGTTGAAAACACTTACAGCAATTCCAAAGTACCACTTGGGCTCTAAGGTGAAATGCGACACTGCGAGGCTGTAAAAGGTTCTATTTAAATGCAATTCTTTCTTGTAAATCATGACGGGTCTGGATAGGGTGAATGGTCAAGGTCTTTAAACCAAGGTACAGGAATCTAAAACATGATGGCATAGTTTAAGGTGAGAGGGGACAGATTTAAAAGGGACGTAAGGGACAACGTTTTCACAGAGAGGATGGTAGGGGTATAGAATGAGCTGCCAGAGGAGATGGTAGAGGCTGGTACAACCCATATAAATACTTTGGCTACAAGAGAGAATTGAAATTCTGAGGTGAGAATGGACTATCCTACACCTGCCTGGATGGTGGATCTCCAACATAGTCTGCACTACAGCTATACTTGCACCAGATAGACTTCTGTGGCTCAAGAAAGTAATTCATCACCCCTTCTCAAGGGCAAATAAGAATGGACGGCCAACGGTGGTCTTGTCAGCATTGGTCACTTCAAAGAAAACAGAATTGAAATGAAGGATTCAATTTACTTGTTAAATGGGTGCTATTGACTAAGATATGACTAATATTTTGTCTTCCAACTTTAAACACCTGTCAAGTGTTGCTGGCATTTTTGTCAATATTAGTGAAATGCTAAGGTCATCTACACCAGTTTGAGGCCATCATTATCCTCCTGACAACAGATGAATGAAGTTGAAATTAACCCTGGTGTATTTCCGTGAGTAAAACCAACATTAAAAATAGTCATAGGCTGGGATTTTGAGCCTGCAATAAGAGCAAAGTTGTCAGTTCTTAATACCATAATGGAATAACTTTGACTGGGATGTATATCTACATAGAGTCATACAGCATGGAAACAGATCCTTCGGCTCAACCCATTCATGCTAACCGAGTTTCCCAAACTAAGCCTGTTCCACTTGCCTGCAATTGGCCTATATCCCTCTAAATGACCTATATCCCTCTAAACTTTTCCAATTCAAGTATCTATCCAAATGTCTTTTAAATGTATTTGTACCTGTACCAATCACTTCCTCTGGCAGTTCATTCCACATATGAACCACCCTCTGTGTGAAAAAGTTGTCCCTCAGGTCCCTTTAAATCTTTCTCCTCTCGTCTAAAATTATGCCACACAGTTTTGAATTCCCCCACTCTAGGGAAAAGACCTTTGCTATTCACCTTATCATGGCTGTCATGATTTTATAAACCTCTATAAGGTCCTCTGTAACGTCTCCCACCCCTCAACTGCCTAAGGTCCAGCGAAAAAGTCCCAGCCTTTCCTTATCACTCAAACCCTCAATTCCCAGCAACATCCTGGTAAATCTGTTCTGAACCCTCCCAATTTAATAATATCTTTCCTAGAGGGTGACTAGAACTACAACAGGACTCCAAAAATGGCCTCCCTAACATCCTGTACAATCTCAATGGGATGTCCCAATTTCTACACTTAATCATCTGAGCAATGAAGGCAAGTATACCAAATGCCTTCTTAACCACCCTCTCTACATGTGATGCAATTCTCAAAGAATTATGTACCTGAACCCCTCAGCTTCTCTGTTCAACAACACTACCCAAGGCCCTGCCATTAACTGTATAAGTCCTGTTTTACCAAAATGAAATACTTCACATTTATTTAAATTAAACTCCATCCATCACTCCTCAGCTCATTGACCCAATTAATCAAGATCTCTTTGTAATTCTAGATAACCTCTTCACCGTTCACTATACTATCAGTTTTGGTATCATCCGCAAATTTACTAACCATGCCTACTGAATTCTCATCTAAATTGTTTATACAGCAGTGATTTCTGCAGAACACCTCTGATCACAGGACTCCAGTCTGAAAAACACCTCTCCACAACACCCTTTATTGCCCTACCATCAAATCAATTTTTAATTCAACTGGCAAGCTCACTCTAAATTGTATGTGTTCTAACTTTACTGATTAGTCTACCATGTGGACCCTGATCAAAGGCTTTACTAAGGTCCCTGTAGACAATGTTTACTGCTCTGCTTTCATCAATCTTTTTGCTTAGGTCCACAAAAATGCAATCAAGTTAGTGAGATATGATTGCCCATGCACAAAGCCATGCTGAGCATCCCTAATCAGTCCTTACGTTTTCAAATGCATTTAAACGTGATCTCTCAGAATCACTTCCAACAATTTATCCACTGCTGATATTTGACTCACTGGTCTATTGTTTCCAGGCTTCTCCTTGCAGTCTTTCTTAAATAAAGGCACAACACTGGCCATTCTGCTGACACCTCACCCATGGCTGTAGATGATACAAATATTTCTGCTACGGCCGTGCAATATTTTCCCTGACTTTGCACAACATCCTGGTATACGCTTGATCAGGCCCCAGAGATTCTTCTACCTTTATGCTTTTTAAGACCTCCAGCACTTCCTCTTCTTTCATGTGGACTCTTTTCAAGACATCAAAATTTATTTCCCTGACTACCTTAGCCTCCGTTTCTTCCTCTGCAGTAATATTTGTCCAGCAACTTTCCCATCTCCTGTTGTTCCACACATAGGCCTCATTGATCTTTCAGGAGTCCAATTCTCCTCCAGCTGTTCATTTGCTTTTAATGTACTTGCATAATCTGTTTGGATTATCTCTAACCTCATCTGCCAAGGGTATTGTATTTCTCCTTTTCGTGCTCCTGATTTCCCTCTTAAGAATGCCCCACACCCCCTATACTTTTCAAGAGATTCACTTGATCCTGTTGTCTTTACCTAATACATGATTCCTTCATTGCATATTTGTAGTTAAATATGGATAGCTGAAAACTGCTGTCAGAGAAACCTCACTTCCTCAAAAAAGAATGCTGCAAATCTCCTTGTCGTTAGGGACGGCACTGAAACAAATGTTATGATATGAAGTTAGAATACTAATAGATTTATTCACTGCTTAAGATGACTGAAAATGGTGTATGTGTAGGATGTTATTCATCCTGAAGCATGTTCATTTTAAGTCTTGTCTCTTTCATCCCATCGTACCTTAAGCCTGCCTGTATTTCCCAATCTTTGTTTTCAGCTTCTGTATATGATTTATATCTAACTTGTGATACCTGCTTAATTTTTCCTGATTTAGACTTTTTGTAGCTTAGTGATAATTCTTCAAAATGTTTGTACACCATTGCTTGCCCTAATGGGCTGCAATGAAGAGGAGGAATTTCTTCACTTAGGGCATTACAAATCATTAGAATCCTCTACCCTAGAGAACTATGGAGGCTGGATCATTGAATATTTTCAAGCCTGAGTCAGACAGATTTTTGACCGCAAGGGGAGTTTGGGATTACAAGGAACTAGTTGGAAAGTGGATTTAAAGCCACAATGATCTTTTTAAATGGAAGAGCAAGCTTGAACCACCAAATATCTTACTCTTGCTCCTATATCCTATTTTCTTATTCTCTTATTTGTTGCATTATGCCAGAAAGTAGTGGAAGGATCTTCTCTAAATTACAAGAAAACATTGTGGGCAGCCATTAGAGAGCAGAACAGTAAATGTCATTCCTTTTCTACTGACCAACAAATCTGGCCTATAGTGTTTAACATGAATGAATTAAATCAACTGACTATTTTAAATTATATGAAATAAAATTGGAAGTTTAAATTTTTGGGTGCTTTTCTTTTGAAGACAGCCAAATTAAAGAATACCTGCATGATACTGGAAAAGGAGTCAATCAAAACAAGAGTCAAAACTTAAAAAAACAAAAAAAAGGCACCAGGGGCCTATTTTAGATTGGCTTCTTATCTTAAGCTACATATAAACCAGACTCAAACCTCACAAGTGATTTCTTTCTTTTACCTAGCATAACATCACATACATTTATCTCTATATTTTCTATAATTTTCTTTTGGCACTCAGAGGCACTTAAGCTGTATATAGAGAATACTTCCTCAAGGCTTCCTCTTGTGCTGCGAAAGTACCAGGCATTAATTGTTCAGCTGTAGAATGAAGTGGGGAGTCAAGAGAAATCACTTTCAGTGTTGAGGTACCTTTGCATGCTGCAATCTTTTTTTTAAACATGCCGTTTGCTTCACAATCAAAAGAGATTTACCATGGAAACTGAAGGCTGTCAGTTGGACTGAATGGATTTCTGCCACCTGTCTGCTCATGAAGACTGTTGGGAAACAGATATTAGATAGAGAATAAAATATAAGACATTCCATAGAAAAAGGATACCTCAGTAAAGGAGGCTACTTGGTCTGTTATACCTGGGCTAGTTCTGAGAAAGAACAATTTTGCTTCGCCCTACAAGTTCCCCATCTTCAATCACTTGCACATCCCCCTTTGAAAAGTAATAATGGAATCAGTGTCTCCCACCTTCTCAGATAGAGTGTTCCAGATCACAACAACTGAGTGAAAAAAAAATTCACTTCACCTCCTGTCTAGATCTTTGTCGATGATGCAAAATTGATGATGATCTCTCATTATCAAGTGACTCAGTTGAAGGAATAAGATTGTCCTCATTCCATAAATTATATCCTTTCATTATTATTTCATTTTAGTATGGATATCAGAAGTTAAACTAAAGTTAGTTGAGCATTTTGACCCTGGAAGGCAGGCACCAATGACCATGTCACTTTATTTAAAATAGATACCATGGTTGTATATGATTCATAACAGCAGTGCTAGTATGCCCAAGTGACTCTAAGCTCATTCAATGTCTTTTACTTCATGGATTGTTTAAAGAGAACTAACAAAAACATCACATTACAGTCTGACATTAGTTAAGCACTTTCATTGTGATTTATGCACACATTATCTTATGTGTGCGGTATTGTTTTGCATCTTTTCAGCTCTTTTTGCTTCAACCACCTCATGCATGCAGTCAGAAGAATTATAGTTCCTTCTTACAATTTTATCAGGGAGGCATTAAAAGTTAATTCTTTAATGGCTTGCTAATGTGATGAAACATTGTTACACAGTACGAATCAATAAAACATTTGATACTGCAATGGCTTCTTTATATGTGACATCTCAGATTACTCCATATGGATGATAAAAATAACCAAAACTGAGCTGGTATTAGCAGAGACTGAAAATGAGGCCTGTATGGTGTCATTGTCGCTCTAACAGTTATCCTGCTGTGGCTGTGGAACTTAATCAAGTGGGTGGAGCAACTTTGCCACATTGCAGTATTTCTAGACTATATATTCATTGTGTTCAGCGAAATTGTGATGGTTGTTAACACATTCGAGAAGAAATGTGCTTTAATGTTCCTAACATTGTTAAAATAATTATGATGATTTTCTTCTGAAAATCAGACCTGGCCTGATCCTGGCCAGTAAAGCTTTTGACAGATCTTGCTTTTGAAACATTTATAGTTTTTACTTTTGTCAATACTCAGGCATATGAATGGAATTATTCAATCAGCTGAATGTGGGTTTGCAACTTAGTTATTCTGCAGGTATCATAAAGTGTTGCGTCTAAGGACACCCTGATGTCAGGCTCCCAGGCTGTCCATGCTGCCATTCTACATGATCGTTGCATTGCTGACTTGTACAGACCTTCTGCTCTCACGATCAAACCTTAAAGAGCAAGAAAGTGACTTGGAATCTAGCAATAAATGCAAGAATTTATTCCTGGCTGCAAACTCCAGCACATCCATGGTGGGAATATACAGGAAGAGTGGATGACCTCCCTCTTACACCACTCACATACAAAATGGACCTAGAAGTCTACAATCAGCATGTTGATCATAAGTCTGCATGCCTTTCAATGATAATGAACTAAAAATTCCACCTTTGAGAGTTCCTTGCCAATCACATTGTTCTGCAGCACAATTCAAGCAGTGCCAGAAAACTGTAGTGGTGACAGCTGAGATTACTGGCAGACTCATGGAAGATGTTTTCCCGAGATACATCTCTACATTATGGATGGCAGAGACTGGGAACTCTAGTGGGTCAGGATGGGTAGTGGAGTTGGTTGATTCATCTTTATCCACACTGCTTGTTACATCCTCAAAACACTATAATAAACTTGTCAAACATAGTTTTCTTTCACAAAACCACATACACTCTCTGATGAAGAGTCATCTAGACTTGAAGTATTAGATTGCACTCCCTCTATTGATGCTGCCTGACCCGTTGTGATTTCCAGCATTTTTTTTCATCACATTCATCCTATTTGATTGTAATATTTCAACCCAGTTGAGTCCATAATCAAAAATATAGAAAAATAAAAACAGGTAGTCTTTACATATTGTCCCTGGACTTCTTTAGTTGGCCATGGATGGTTCATCTTTCTTGTACAGCATACATTTCACAAATTCTTTTTAAGAACTTGAACTTGAAATATCATCTAAAAATATCTATTACAACTTATATACGTTTCACATTTTACTATAGTTTTCCAGCACACTTTAGCTAAGTTTGTTCTTCATTCTTTTGTAATTGCTTTTTAGTTAGAATTTAGCTTCTAGTTTAAGATCTAATTTTCCCATCCTCAATTTGAATGTTAAATTCTATCACGTTATGATCGGTATTTCCTAGAGAATTTCCTATTTTGACATCATTAATCAATCATAATAGATCAACAGATTGAAAATAGTTTATTCCCATGTTGTTCTGAGAAGCTGTCGTAACTGTTCTTTCTGGACTAATCTGAAGGTTACCTCCGCCAATATGACATGTTCAATCAAGACAAAGATTCAAGTTTCCCACAACTATTCCAGTATTTCTCTTAAAAACTTCAATTTCTTTCTTGATTTATTCTATGTTTTATGTTGTAGCTACTGCAGGGTTTCAATAAACTACTCCCATCATTAAATTTTTTACCTTGCTTTCTTTGATCTCCACATTGTACATCTGGCAAGGTTACTGTCATTGACTTAGAGAGCTGAGACAAGAGAAGATGACACATTACTAATAAAGACATGAGTACAACTTAAATAAATAAGCAAACTTACCATGCCAAAGAGAATAATGTCAATTCGGACATCTCAATTTACTTTTAACAAAGAACAGGAGTATACAACACAAAGTAAAAAAAATTTCAAAGATGTTATCATAAACAGCAAAAAGTGAAAAAAAAAACAGTCCTTTTCCCAGCAATGTCATTTACAAACATTCGCGTCCAGTGAAGCATCACTTCTATCTTCTCTCTTTAATTTCTTAATTGAAGAGGTCACATGCATTTCCTTTCAGCAATTTGTAGTACATTGAGCAGATGTGATTCACTTGATTTCTTCAAGAGACATGCAAAAATACAGACTAATTCACTGATTCTTTCCAGCCTTTCTTCTTGGACTGCTGAAACATCCTAAGATTTCTTTCGAGCTTTGAAGGCCTGGATACTTCTTTTCAGTTCTGACAGATTGGAGAATAATGAAAACTAAAATCTGCCTTCCGATAGTAAGAATATTTTCATGTAAATTCAACCTGCTGGCAGCCCCTGACAATCTGTTTCTATAGGTCATGATACTTAAATTATGGAATATTCAGCAATTAACACCCCAGGTAGCTGATTGAATCAGTTTGGAATAGCTCTTTTGACCTCACCATTCACCACGACTTTCTGCTCTTCTAGTTTATAAGTAAAAACTGAAAAAAGTAAAAACTGAAAAAACACTAAAACCTGAAAACTAAAATCAGTTTTTCTTCCATTTTCACATTCAAATCTTCCAAATATTAATAATATATTCCAAAGCATTATTACAAAAGATAAAAAAAAATGCAATAGAAGAAAACACTGATAAGGTTAGGTGTTGTCAGATGGAGAAGGATGCACATACATCTCAAAGACCCGTTGTCCTGTTTCGCTATTGTTAAGTCTAAATAATTGAATGCAATGCCAGTCTTGCACTCATGGGCATCACTTGTGTAAAATCAGAAATTCTCTGAAACATTGACTTTTAAATGTGCTTCTACCACTGCGTAATCCCGCATGAGTTGTTCTTTCGTGACCTGTAACAAGGTATTAATGAGTTCAAATTGACCTTTTTAACTTATTTTTCTAATTCTGCTTTTGCAGGGATAGAAACCCTCAAAGCAAAAAAAATTGCTATTCTGTACCACTTGTTTACACAAATTGACATTTTCACAGAGACAGAGGAATGTCGCACCGGACATATCTGCACAAAAACAGCAGTAGTGCGGAAAAGAAAAAAATCTCTCAAACTTGGCGAGAAAAACAAAGGGCATAAATTTGTCTCACAAACACTGGCAGCAATCTCGGAAGATAGGCCAGCATAACACTATCTCAGCAGTGGTAGCAGAAGACAGGACACTAAACAACACAGCTCATGAATGCAAGAAACAGAACACTATTTATACCATTTGTATGAGAGGACAGACTGATGAATAATTTTTTTGTTGTTCAGCCGTCTCTCATTTCCATAATTTATTCAGGCATGAGGACTGGGACTCATTTCCTCTGCTCCATTCAGTCTCCAGAAGTGCTTCAGTTAATGCTCCAAAAACAGTGTTATTTTAATAATTTAACATTGGGCTGCAGTTACATTACACACAAGTGACCTGAGAGTGAATCATCCTCTATCTCACTGTTATTCTTAAGAACCAGCACACACTGTCTAAGAAAATCCAGAATTACTTCCAATCTGAGCAATGAATGCTCTGAAGAGTGGGAGAAAATGCTGAAAGTGATATCCCTGCACTGGATGGAGAGCTGAAGGGTGCGGCCCCAGAAAGATGAGTGAAAAATTAATAAACCGCCTGATATCTGCCTTTATAGAGTGCCAGAACTGCGTGGACTTGGATGCATCCACAGAATCAAACTGGGTTCATGGCACATTAGTGCAGAATATGAGATTAAATCCTACCACAGTTGTTGGGATGTTTAGATTCATTCAACTAAATAAAAGCTGCTTTCAGTAATTTAAAAATAAATTATTAGACAGAATGAAGGCGTCATTGGAAAATTCAGTATTTGTTTGCCTGATTTTCTCAAATGTAATGGCTTGTTAAGCCATTTTCAGAAGGCAGTTAAGAATCAGCCAAAATGATGAGGGACTGGAGTCACCTGTAGGCTAGACCAGGTAAAGACACTGGATTTTCTCCCCTTAAGAATACTTGTGAGCAAGTCAGGTTTTTACAACAATTGATGACAGCTGTAATGTCCACCATCACTGACTTTGGCTTCATGTTTTAGCTTTATTATTTGAACTCAAGTTCTATCGGGTGCTGCGGTGGGATTTGAATCCGTGCTCCCAAAGCCTTAGACCAGGCCTCTGGGCCATAGGTCCAGAGATACTGCCACTATTTCTCCCAATGATAAATACCATCTGGTTTTCCCTGTATCCCTTAATGAAGGAAATCTGCTGGCCTGCACCAACAGGCTTGACTCACAACTGCTATCTCAAATGGCTTAGCAGGCTACTCAATTGTATCAATTTGCTCATATTTACATTTGTTAACATTGTCCTGTCAGAGTGAAAATGCATTTTTAAGTTTATTACTTTCCAATGAGTGGTAGCTGTACAAACCACTAGTGAAGGTATGAAAGAAAGAATATACATTTTTCACAGATCCTTTTGTGAACTCTGGATTTCTCAAAGTACTGAACAACTATCACCCCTTGTACTTTTTGCTATGACTGTAACCTTTGGCTTGTGGCTTGCAGTATTCTCCTGGAATACCCCTCCTCCATTATCTCATTGGCTCAGTACCTCTACGCAACATAAACCAAAGCTATGTCAGATTCCATATTTTTCACCAACGCTTTACTTGACCATGATGTGAAATTTTCAGACTGCACATCTGATACCCAGTGCTAGATGAACAAAAAGCTCCTTGAGCTAATTAGTGAGAAAGTCAAAGCCATTTGGCTGGGCTTTTGAGTTTATCTTCGAAATGGAAGTTGGATTAGTTTCTAACTTCAGAAGTAGAAGTCTGCCACTTCTGGCCATAGCTGCCATAGTGCAATGTCCTGGAGATGGGAATTGGTTGCGTTTGAGTTCTCCGATTGTGGAGATGAAGTTCAAGGAATCCAGGTGTTGAGACAATCTGGTTAGAAGGCCTACTTTATTTTCACTGCGGCATCTGTCCAGGTCTCCAACATGGTGCTTATATCCCAGAAGCTGCACCCATCACTCATCACTGTAAACGACTCATCAC
Source organism: Stegostoma tigrinum (assembly GCF_030684315.1). Lineage (NCBI taxonomy): Eukaryota > Metazoa > Chordata > Chondrichthyes > Orectolobiformes > Stegostomatidae > Stegostoma > Stegostoma tigrinum. Next base: position 13,122,594 of record NC_081362.1, on the reverse strand, counting down.
ACCACATTCCACCTCCACAACTCCTCATAATCCTTATGTCCTTTCAATCCCACGTGCATTATTCATGGCTGCTCAAAGACCCCATTCACCCCTTATTTACCTCGTAATCCCATGCCCTCCTTGCCTCTGCGTACTCACTTTGCTCCCACTTCAGCCATTCCTCCTCCAAGTATCTTCCATAGCTATTTTTCACCCAGTTTCCAGTATGTATAATCCTTAGGAACCATGTGATGCAATAGAAATCATTTGAAATAGATGTTATAGTGTACACCTCCACCAATTCAATAGACCAGTCGCTGAGAATTAATGTTATAACAATCTGGACGTGTTAACATAGAGAAAACTGCTTCAAGTCATCATTCAGTTCCAAAAACAAACAAAAGATATCATGAACACATAATCCTTTAGTAACTTCTTACAACTGTTATTCAAACAGTGAACATGAAAACTGTATGTTATTTCTTTTGTAGCACATCTAGATTGCTGTAATATTAATTCCACTTGAAACAAACTGATCCTGAAACAAACTTTTGACTCTATGTTTGTGATAAAAGAAAGGCTTGTTATTTCCATCGCTGGAAAATTGCCCCACCCAGGATCTGTCTTAGATTATCCATTGCTAAAACTTTCATCCGTGTCTTTGTGAACTGAAGGCTTGATTTTTCTAATGTTTTGCTGACTGGCCTCACATTTTTCACTCTCATCAAATGTAAGCTCCTTCAAAGTGCTGCTACCATATCCCAACTCACACCAAATGCCATTGACTCAAACATATTTGTTGACCTACATTTGTACCAAAACATCAATTCTAGAATTCTCCTCTTTATTTAAAGACTCTTTAGTGGACAACCCCTTCCAATCTCTGCAGCTTCCTTTGAACCTCCAATCTTTGCTTCTGCAGTTCCATCCAATTTTTCTGTTCTTTGTTTTAATTATTCCACCAGTTGTAGCCATGTCTTTATCTGCTAAGGTTCCAAAGCTCTCATCTTCCAACGTCATTTTCTCTTGATGCTCCCGCCTGTTTTCCTGAACAGTCCCTTGTACATCTGTGTGTCAAACTTGTTTGGTAAAGCTCCTGTGAAGAGTTTTGGGATGTTTTATTACATTGAAGGGTGCAGTGTAACTGTTAAATATTGTTGCTATTGTGGAGTCTGCTTTAAAATTCAGAGGCTTCGCAAACTGTACTATTTTGAACTGAAATATTCCAATAATGATTCCTTTCATGATGATACACTCAGCCTTTTGGGACTGTCGTTTACTTTGCTGCTAATGCTCCCATTTGGCACCTGGGAACATTTTGCGACAGTAAAGCAAGTTGAAGTTGCTGTTATTGTGGAGGTTGAACATTTTGTACAGTCTGCTGCTTGACTCAGGCAATATGCAACACGTAAAAAAAAATACCAGAAAGAAATTGCAGCATCTTTCTCAAGGAGCATATGTATTGATGTCACTGTACCACAAAGCGACAAAGCTGTCAGGGAGGAGATTTTGCTGCTGTTCCATTCCTACTTTGTAGCATGTTTAACTCCAGGGTGATATCTACTATCATACTCATGAAGATATCCTAGTCCACGATTTTAGGTGTACTCTGCTCCAGGCTGGAAATTTCAAGTGCCTTTTTCAGTAAAAGGAACAGGAGGAGGTCACTTAGTCCCTTGAGCCTCTCCTACTACCAAATTAAGCCAACAGTGATCTGTACCCTCAATTCCGTCTACCCACCCGCAAAGGTACATAGGAACAAGAGTATGGCATTTAGCTGTTCTAGGCTATTCTGCCAGTCTATTGGATCTTGTTTAATCTGTACCTTAAAACCACTTCCCTGTCTAGGAACGTAAGAGGATGAGGAGGTCATTTAGCCTATAAAATCTGCCTGTTATTCAATATGATCTTGGCTGATTGAGCTCTTCACTGCTGTGTACTTACCCAATACAAGCTGAGCCTGCACACTCCTTTGGGGTACAGAATTCAAAGATTGACAACTTGTATCACTTGTTCCCTTACCTGACAAAAATCAATTGATCTCAGTTTGTGTGTGTCTTTGTGTGTGTGTGTGTCTTTGTGTGTGTGTGTGTCTTTGTGTGTGTGTGTGTGTGTGTGTGTGTGTGTGTGTGTGTGTGTGTGTGTGTGTGTGTGTGTGTCTTTGTGCATCTATGTCTTTGTGTGTATGGAGAAGTATGTGTGGAGTCAATTTCTCAAACAAAACTCAGGAAAGATACATAAGCCATTTCTGTGAAAATAGCATTTAGGCAATTTGAAACAAGCATAGCCAGGAGGATGGGTTGCAGTATTCATAGAAACAACACAGAGTGGAAGTAGGCCATTCTGCCCATTTAGTCCACACTGACCTCCCATCCAGACCCACCCAATCTCTGTAACCCTGCATTTCCCATGGTTAATCCACCTAACCAGCATATTCCTGATACAATGGGCAATTTAGCATTGCCAATCCACCTAACCACATCTTTGGACTGTGGGAAGACACCAGAGCAACCAGAAGAAATCCATGTAGACACAGGGAGAATGTGCAAACTCCACATGGACAGTCACTGTGCCTCTGTGCTGTGCCTAGTATTGGTCTTGTTCTGAAGCTATGAGTCTGTTCTTCATCAAATACATTCTTGGTATATAGGTTTCACGGATATCACTAGCATTTATCACTGAAATCTATTCCTTTTATGGAGGTGAATATGCGGTCCCAAAGGTTTGCATTTATATGAGGCATTTCATGATTAGAGGACATATTTCCAAGTGTTTCACAACCAGTCAAGTATTTTTGAAGCATAGTTTCATGTTATAATGTAGGAAAATGTAGGCAGGATGTTCCAGGATTTTATATCAGTGACAATTAAGGAGCAGTGATGCACGTCTGATTTATCAGTATGCTAGTCTTGGTGAGGTTTTCGGGCTATCATTTTCCTGTAAGATGGTGGATATCCTAGATTGTGGAGGTGCTGCTGAAGAAATATTAGGGCTTAACAACTTGAATATTGGGGTCAAAAATCTGTATGACTTGTTGAAATTCACGTAAATTTCTCACAAGCAATGTCTTAGGGATGATCTCCATTTCTGATTGTAGTAGCAGCATTCATTCCTTACAGCTATCATTTCGCTGGGTCACTGAATTGTTCTGACTAATGGCCAGGTTTAAATAGATGCTATGCCAAATCAGTACTCTACTTTTGCTCGTGCAACAGTTTGTAATGTGGAATCTTCCACTAATCCATGTGCATGGCAGCCAACAGTATCAAACAAATGCATCCATTAATGATTCCAGCTAGATAGTATCATCTTTCTGTAGCCCAGCTGGAAATCCTGAGGAGTCAACCAAGGTTATGTATCCTCACCCAGCAATTGAAAATTAGATGCCTATTACTGAAGCCTTTAAATTAGCTGCAGGCAGCTTTAATAAATGAAAGACCAGAGCTTACAATCTATCTGGTGCAACATAATTTAGTACTCTCAGACTAGATCTTGAAGGAAGTCTCCCACTACTTCACTCCAGAGTGTGGTTGGCTCCTGATCTTGTGTGAAGTGGAAACGACTTCGCAATGATGCCAACATTCTGAGGTTAACATACCTTAAGAGTATTTATCATATTGCACTAAAGAGTTTGTGAATCTAGAATGAGTGCTCTGCAACATTATATACCGGTCTCTGTAAATGATTAAACTTATAGATACCAGCAGTTACTGCAGCAGCTGAGGCAGGAAGAGTCAAATATGTTTTGTCGCCTCACAAGTTTAATTTACATGTCTTATTTGATTAATTTCATCCTCTGAATTGGAATATGAGGAGTCTAGCTTTGTTTCAGCATTGTAATGAAGAGCAGGTTTGGAATTTTGCATTCTGGTTACACACAATTATAAAAAGAAATCAACTCTCCACCAAATGCAAAATATTTTGAGGATGGGGTTTTTCTATTGCTTGAAAGATTTAAGGTTAGATGAACATATTTATCTTGCTCTAGCATTGTGCATTCTGTTTGACTGCATTATTCTTCTCGGACAGCCTTGAGCTCAAACTGAAGTGCCCTCTAGTGTTAAATGTCACTATTCATTCTGGAATTCAGTATTTTTTTGTTGTTGACTTAAATGGAAGTTCTGAATCAGGAATGTCTCTCAAGCTGCATAAGCCGACAAAACATCTGAGAATGAACACTGAAGATACAACAATGGCAGTAATGTAACAGCATCAACAAAAAAATGTCCTTGACATATAAGAATGTATTCTTATGTTGTTGGTACATTTATTGGATGTATAGCAAAAGAGCTGGAAAATGTCTTTCAACTCTTTGGCAATTGTCTTCCAGATGAAACACTTCCAGTAATTGAGAGATTCAAGAAGTACACATATTTTAAGCATCAACAATTTTGCCTGATATTCACACTATTATAAAGCAAAGGCTTTATCTGAAAACTAACTTGACTTAGAATTATGGCTGAATAAACAGTTGAAATTCTATCAACCATAGAATTAAAATATTCTAGAAAAAAACACAAATACCATAATTAAATTTTCCATTAAACTGATTTCAGTGTGAAGCTGTAGGAAATTAAGTTGTGAGGGCTTGGCTGGCTTGCATTGAAATATTTCAGTGTAACTGGCAATTATTCTGTTTGTGACATTCACCATCTCTTACGAAAAAGCACCCAGATCCTGTTTAATGTCTTCTTCTGACATGTTCTGGCTGCCAAACCAGAGAGAAGGTTATCATAGTCTTTTAGACAGCGAAAAAGATGAGGACAACAGATGATTCTCAATATCAGGCACTTATGTTTCAAGGAAGGATTGAGGCTTTGTGTTTTTTGTTGCAAAGGGAAGCTCTGAACAAGATCTAATTAATGTTTTTCAAGATTATAGTCTTAGTCAATTTCAATAATGGATTAATATATGAAAAAAATATAGAAGTCAAGAATTTAGAAATAAGTTAGATGCCAGGTGATTAAAGGGATGATAGAAATGTGGGATATTTTGCTGTTAGCAGTGTAAACAGATCCACATGGAAGTGTAAGGGAGAGATAAAAATCTGACAGACATGATGAAAAATTTGTAAACATAATCTAGGCTGGAATTTCAGTGTAGAATTCAAGGACTGCTACACCTTAAGGGATGGCTTCCGTTCATGTTGCAGAGGCAGCTGAGACCTTGAAATCAGACACTGCATTATGGTTGGGTCCATAAGTGTGCAAATGGTGTTGGCCACCACTTCTATGCTGGAAAGAATGGACTGTGTGCAAAGTTAGTGCTGATGTTTCGATGCTCCTTGATGTTGCTTGCAAAGTTTCTATCAATTCATCAAGCGCTTCACTATTATGATTGATACCTAGGTGAGGGTCCACAATTCATTACATTTCCAGATGGGCTGCTCTCAAATGGCCATGCACCCTGGTGAGGAGGGATACACTCCTTTCATTCTTAATTCAACAACTCATTTGATAAATTGCAGCAAGGTTTTTCTTAGAAAATCCATTTTCCTCATGAACACCTTTCCCCAGTCCAAATGTATTTATGTTGAAATAGGAGACAAATTAATTTGGGACATAGTTCAAAAATGGCTTTCTTCTGACAGCAGATAATGGGAATCTAGGCCCGAAACGTCAGCTTTTGTGCTCCTGAGATGCTGCTGGGCCTGCTGTGTTCATCCAGCCTCACATTTTATTATCTTCTTCTGACAGGAGACAGGTAGACCCTTTATGTCTTTTTAGCTGCAAAAGATCGCAGTTTAAGTTGAATTGTGTCTCTCCATTTGAAGGATTGCTGTTTGAGATTCCCTTGTCACCTTTCCTGGTATAAAATTCTATGCTTCCTCTCAAGGATTTGTGAGACAGACACTGGATTTTCATACTTTTGCACTGAATTTTAAATTTTTTTAAACACATATATTGCAATTAATACTTAATTATGTCTGTAAGTAATTTGGGATTATAATTTATTGTCATGAAGGTAGCCACTAGCCTTCTTCTGAAGCTTGGCTTATTGAAGTGCTTTTCTGAGTCTATTAGAGTAGAACCAATCACCAATGTCACCCTCCAGTGAGCTGACAATTATACTACATTTTTCCTCTGCTCTGGCTAAAGGTAACTTGTATCTGGTGTCCATGCACATAGATGTTGCCCAATCACTAGTTTCACAACACCATGGTGCCTGCTTTCAGTCCAACTTTCACACCACTCTGGCTTTTCATAGTCCTCGTTTGTTGAATTCAAAAAATACTCCCAATCCTCAGGCTTACTCCATGTGTTGGTAACTTTATATGATTTCTCCTGTGACCTCAGAGAATTTTTAACTTCACTTGTTAGTCATAATTCAATCATGTTTCCTGTTGGACTTTTGGGCTTCAAAGGAATGTATAATTGTTATAAACTGTATTATTTCTTTAGATGCTATATATTGTCTGTCTATAGTTTCTCAATCTACCATAGCCAATTTGCCCCCTTTATCTTGGCAGTTTCCTTGGTTTAGCTTTAGGACCCAACTTTCAGATTGAACTAAGTCATCACAAACTTAATCCATGTCTCTCCATATTGTAGTCCCTCTTCCCTAAAGGCTCTTTTAAAATGAGATTATTAATTAGGCCTTTTTCACTACACATTATTAATTATAAAATAACTGATTCTTTAGTCAGTTCCTCATCTTATTGTTCTCGGAAATCGTCTTTTATATATTTCAGGAATTCATCATCCATGGCATGCATGCTAATTATATTTACCCAATTTATATGTAGATTGAACTCACCCATAATTATTGTACTACCCTTGTTGCATGCTTCTCCAATTTTCTGATTCATAGCATGCCCTACATTTCCATCACTATTTGGGGCTGATGAAAAGTTCTCGCAAACATTTGTTGCCCCTTGCTGTTTTTTAGTCCTAGCCAAACTGATTTTACGTCTTGATCTTCTGATCTAAGAGCCTCTTTCAGTAATTAACTATTTTCACCCTTTACTAATAGCACTTCCCCACTCCTTTTTGTTTATTGTTCCTAACGGTTTACAGGCTTGGTCACCTTGTAGCTGCATTAACTTAGATCATAATTGTTAACTTCTAATTGTGCCATAAATTAATCTACTTGTTGCAAATGCTATGTGCATTCAGATAAATTGCATTTCCTCTTGCCTTTTCAAAAAAAAATTCCATACTTTGATTTTATATGATGTTGGCCTTTGTTTCCACTACTTTTCAATTTTGCTTTTCACTGTTCTTCTGACCAGCACCAATTTAGTTTCTCTTCTATCTTAATTCCAAGTCCAGTTCCTATTTCTTTATCAAGCTCTTTTAATGCCCCTCCAACATCTCTAGCAAATCCTCTTGTGAGGATATTGATTGCAATCCTGCTGGTGAAATGAATCCTCCTTTTCCAGGTCTCACTTGCCCTATACTCAGATCCAATGCCTCCGAAATCCAAAGCCCTCCCTCCCTGCATTATCTCTCCAGTCACATTTTCTTGTAATCTCTCCTTCTGTTTCTGTGTTTGTTCGTACATGATATTGAATAATCCCGACATTGCTATCTTTGAAGCCCTGCTTTTAATTCCCCTTTTAATTGAACATGCGGCTGGTATGTGTGACTACCACAGTAATGGTTTTCATGTTAATGCCCAGATATTATAGAGCAGATATAATTTCTTTGCCCGGAAGCAGTCTAATATCTTTCTTTCCTTTCAAATGGGCAAGTTGGCCATATGATGTCAAGTGTAATGCACACACTGCTGGCCCATGATGCCACTGCATTGAATCACAGAAGTATTATAATGAAGCTTATGTACCCTAACTAGAATTCAATGGAGCAAGCTATTAATTTCATGAAAGGATGTGCCTTGACAAGTTAGGATGCTCTTTGCGCTAAATCTCCTGTACAATATCTACAGTAGAGATCTTCTGATGTTTTCCAACTTTGTCGGCAGTAAGATTTTCAGACAGGTGGGGCTGAGGAGCTAGGATAGCCAGATGTCATCAAAGCAGCGTAGGCAAGACTGGGAGAAGAAATGAAAACAGTGTGCTCAACCACAGGTCAAATTATTCAGCAAACCTGTTGTCATCTGTGATCCATCTTTTGATATTTGTAATTCAAATTCCAAAACACCAGTGGCCATGGAAGGATTGAATGCTAGAAATATTTTTAGGATCTACAGCTCCAGTTTATGTTGGAGTGTTGAAATGCAGATTAAATATTGGTATGTAATACATCATTATTGTTCTAGAATAATTTGGCAGAATGACAAGTTATGAATCACCAAAATTCTTGCCTACCATCTCATCTTTGCCTTCCTGTCCTGCTTCATCAAAATGAATTTAGAATCAGGAGTCTGTTTTGTGAATGATTGATTAGAAATACAATGAGGCTTTTTGATTGGAATGGCCCTCCATTCAGGATAACTGAATGTAGGGTTGGACTTGCATCTCTTGATTTGGTTCCTCAGCAGTATTTAGCTGCATAATTATTTTGTCTTATGAAATGTTCAGCCATACAACCTGCTCTCTTGTGCTCCCATCAAGAAGGAGTCTATGTTTCTTGGAGTGATTGCTTGAAACTTGGACAAAGGTGGTGCCGAATCTATAGTTGTTCTTGGTATCACTGAATTTTTTACATCTCAGAAAGATTATATCTGATATTCCTAAACAGTCCTTGCTTCTAATATGAAGAATTCATTGATTTCTTTATTTAGTCTCCCAAAACCTGCAAACTATTAAATGTTTCTATCTTAATCTGAAGGCCTTCCTGGTATGGGGATCTGATATTGATGTTCCAGAAGTTGCCACTGCATTGATAAGTATTTCCTGCTGATGGTGCCACATTAAGTGCAAATGGACCTGGTGACAACTGCAACCATATGCCTTACACAATATGTGATAAAACCCTGTGCCTTTATGTAGTTTGCTAACATCCTTGTACAGGTTCCATGAGATTGTTGCCTGGCTTTAGATTCAAGGATGGCCTCCTTTGTCTCTACTGAAGCAATAGAAGTTCTTCTTCTATTCCCCATCCTCTTGTTTCCAAGTGTTCTCTCAGTTTCAGAATCATAGAATTTCTCCATCTAGGCTGGTGACCAATTGGATGAGGAAATTTCTTGTGGTGGCACGCAATGTTCAAGATCCAGGTATCTCACCAACTTTCTTTCTCTTGATGTTTAGCCTGTTCTGTCAGTAGTGACAAAGAAATCATACCAAGTTTATTTCATCTTCATTCCTTTTCACTCCTTTTAGGAACTTCACTTAATAGCTCATTCCATTTGTACACATTTATGTGACATGAAAAAAAATCAACTGCAGCTGCAAATCTAACATCTTCTCTGTCCTTTACTGCTTGAGAAATGTTTGTGCCCAGTATCTCAATTGCCTTTATTTCATGATGGCTTAGGAAGTAGATGTTTATTTATCATCTCTGATCCTGATGTTCCCATGCACTATGAGCAATTTTTATTGCATGTGGGGATGTTTACCATTACTCATTCATTCTTTTCAATTTTGTTTAGCCTTTACGCCTGGAAATGGAGGCTTGGCTGTGGTACAAAATCTTTGAGATAAAAGCTGATGCAAAAGAAGCTGACCAGGGAAGTGCAGATGACAGCCTAGTACTTCAGAAGGGTCAAAGAGATAGAGTTAATTCATGTTATTTCCTGGATCATTGCTCCACGCCACTAGAACTGGTATTGCACTCAGGGAATTCAAGAATCAATTTTACGTGTTACTTCTTTAAAATCATTGGTGACTTCAAGTAATCTACTAATTCTTCTAGCCCTCAGACTATCTTTCCAATATCTTTTTCATTTTGTTATAAATTAATCTAACTTTTCAAAATTTGATCCCAACTCTACCTGACGTCATCTCTTTACATTGATGTCTCTCATGTTCTCTTAGCATTTAAATTTAAATTATCGATATCTGCCTCCAAGCTTGTCTCCATTATCAACCACATTACTTTGTTTTGTCCAATGATGTTATTTTCAACATTTACTTGTGCAAAAATATTCCTCTCACTCCTTCATAAATTTTGTTCTTTAAATCCCAGCTGATTTCCCTTGTTTCTCTTCTGCCTTTATAATTCTTCTGTTGTTGAACAACAAAACACTTAATTGAGTTCTGAGAGTCTTTGTCCCAGCGTCTCAATCTTTATTGCCGATCGTATCTTTTCTCTGATTAACTGCTCACCTCTGCAAGAAAAGGGGGCACCAACTCAACTATACTGGCCTTGATATCAATTGCCTCATATGGCTGAAATGTAACAATCTCCCTTTTTTCTGATCATCTACCAAAACTGACTGTAGTTTCTACTTTGGTCTTCCATTCTGACCTCCAACACAAAATCCAAACAGATTGTATGGCCTGGATTTTCACAGAGTTGTGGGCACTGCACCTCATACAAAATAGGATTCTGGATTTGGAACACCACTCTACTTTTTGACAGATCCTATTTTTGCCAATAAGGCACTAAAAAGAACAACAATCTGCTCTTGTATGTTTTCATCTCTCCAAGTCTAACACCACCTAATCTGCTGCTTTCTCACCTTCTGACCTCCTCTCTCTCTAACTGTCTTGCCAGCCTGGTCCTTGTTCTGGGTTTGACTTTTCATTTCTTCAGTTTCCTTTCTGTCCCACTTATCTTTCTCTTTCAGTGAGACTTCTCCATCAGTCTTCCAAAACCTCACTCTGCTCCCCTCACAACTCTTGACTCAATTACCTTCCCTGAATCCAGTCCATTCCCACCTCCTCGACCCCAAAACACTTGGACCTCCAATTAGTCTCCCTTCAATGAGAAAAAATGTAACCTTTTCAAAACTCTGGCTTGTATCCTACCCAAAAAGCATTTTTTCTCTTATGAATGACTCATGCCCAATCATTTCCAAGTTAGTTGAGCATTTCATTGTCTGGCTGATCTGTACTCTCATGTCTCATATCTCCCATTGAAGGATATCTTCTAAGACAGTGATTATTGTATACAACACTTGCTTGACTGTGTTGATCTTCACATTAGAGTTCTGAGTGTTTCATTTTGTGAAGATGTGCATCTCTCTCTTCCATTGTCCAGCTTTGATGGTCTGTCCTAACTTGATTCCTCCACTACACATCAGTATACAGGCTGCACATTGCTGGTAATGTTTTTACTTCTGTCCCGAACAATCAACTCTTAAGGTTCCTGAGAGACTTTTCTTTGACTCATTCCTGTTTTTCATTTATGTGCTCACATTCAGTGGCATCAAGGTCAAGCATGGATTCAGTTTTCACATAAGTTCTGCCAATACTCAGTTCTGTCTCTTGCCACTTCTATCAATAACATTACATTTCAGACTGCCTGTCTGTTATTCAGCCTTTGGTTTACCATGACTTCGTTTAGGTCAACATCAGGAGGACCAGAAGTATTTTTTTGTTGCATATGTGTCTTGAAATCTGTTCTCTCAACAGTGATTTCATATTTCTCGCTGTGCTCCTTGGTGTGATGAACAACGCTATGCGAGGTCTTGGTGTTTTATTAAAGTATGAACTGAGATCCAAAGCCCATGCCTTTCGAATGAACAGATTACTTATTCCTGTCTATGTTGCATTGTTCAACTTTTCCCTTGCCTCTGGCTCCCAATTCTGAAACTCTTCTTCAGACTCAATTATTTCAATCAATCTTCATTCTCTGCCTTTACTCCATTCCCAACTTGCCCAAAATCCATCGGCACTCATTCTGTCTACAATTAGCCCAAGGTGGCCATTGCTTGTATCATTCTGCACACATGTTGTCTTGCTGTCCTTTAATATATTTAATGTGGCATCCTCACATCTTATCTCCAAATACCTCTATGGCCTTACTCCATGCTGTATCTGTAAATCTCTCCACATATGACAAAGCTGTGCAGGTTAGGTGGATTGGCCATTCTAAATTGCTCATTGTGTCCAGGGATGTGTAAGTTAAGTGGATTAGCCATAGGAAATGAAGGGTTATGGGGAGTGGATGGGGGATGAGTCTGGGTTGGATGCTGTTTGTGGGGGGGGTGTCAGTACGGACTCGATGGGCCAAATGGCCTGCTTCCTCACTGTGGGGGTTTTATGATTCTATTCTATGATTCTATGATATTCCCTAGAGAATAATTCTGTTTTTACCTCTGGCTCTGTGTGTGTTCTCCCCTTCCTCTTTCTCATCATTGGAACAGTGACTCAGTCACTTACATCCTACTGTCCAGAACTCCCTCCCTAAAAGCTCTCTGACACTCAACACCCCTTCTCATTCTGAAAAATCTCCTTCAAAATCAACTTTTGACTCAAACCTTCAAAATTGTCTTGGGTCAGTGTTGCAATCCTCATCTGCTTTTTTGTAAAGCTTCTCAATCATATCAAACAAACAATATTTTTCTTCTAATTGTTGCCACGTATATTTCAAAATGACTCAGTAACTTACCCATTTTCAGTTTTGATGACTTTTCAGGACCAATTCCTTTACTATAATTACCACAGATAATATTTTCCTTGTTCACCTCTCATACATCTGCATCTGTGCTTCCTCAGCTTTTTCTAACTATGGACCCATTTTAATGCTGGAAAATTGGTGCAACTAAGAATGACTGAGGTAGAGAAGAGCTGTTGCTCTTTCGGGGTCGTTTGCAGTTATTGAGTGATTGGAGAGGAGTATTGTTGGGTAGGTTGGGGAGTTTCTGAGTGGGAATGATTGGCTCGTCCGCAACAGCTTTGAAAACTCTGACGAGGCAGTTGAGTGGGAGTACTTGTCATTGCCAACAATAATTCTGAAGATTTCACTGGGGTCTTAGAGCCAGGTATTTTGTGCCCATATGTAATGCAGCATTGGTCCTACTCCTAGTGCAATCCTGCCATTCACACAGCATGCGCTCAAATGATCCACTTCACTGTGAGCTTATTTCAAAGACCTCACCGATTTTCCAACTGGAATACAGAGCAGTAAAACCAATCATGGAAGTGAAAAGCTGTCCCATTATTGAACCTATGGGAAAAATTAAATGCGTGCTCAGCCAATGTCTCCACTCAACAGCTGCCTTAGAGTTTGTGATCCCAGTGGATCTTTTCGGGTCACACTTGGGAACATTTGCCAAATGAGGAAACATTAGGTCACAGACAGCAACATCTGAATCTCCTCATTTAACTACACACATGTAGACTCCAGAAGTTCCTGTTAGTTCAAAGAAGTAAAGATGGAGAGTGCTGACATATTTGCCATCATCACTACCAGAAGTTCTGGGCCTGCGTATAAAATAGTGCTCATTTATTTCACTTCTAACTGGCCTAACTCTAATTCAAAGATTATACTCCTTGCTTTGGATTCCCTTGCCAAAGAAAATCATTTAATTTTACCTGCACCATCAAATCCCTTAATCCATTTAAATGTCTCAATTAGGCCATCCTTAATTCTTTTAAATGCAAAGGAATACCCACCATGTTTATGCAACCTTTCCTCATAATTTTAACTCATTCATGTTCTGTTTCATTCTCATGAATCTGCAATAAACTCCCTCTAAGATTAATGTGTTTTTTTGGTGCCAAGACGAAATGCAATATTTTGGTGGCATTTGACCAAGTATCTGCAAATAGAATACATAATCTCCTTCTCCTGCTATTCCAGACTCTTTCAGAACTGCATTTTGTGGCTTGAACATTAGCATATTATTTTTTCAGGCATGTACACCAAGGAACATAAGAATAAGTGTAGGCCATTCAGCCTCTTAAGACCGTTCAACCATTCAATAAGATCATGGCTGAATTATAGCCTCACTCCATACACCTGCTTTTGGCCCTTATCCTTTAATACCTTTAATTAACAACAAAAAAGTCAGCTCAGATTTAAAAATAACAACTGAGCTAGCATCCATTACAGTTTGTAGAAGACAGTTCAAAACATCTAAGACATTTGTGTGTAGAAGTACATCCTTAATGTATTTTCTGAATAATCCGGCCCGTATTCTTAGGTTGCGACCCCTATTTCTAGACTTCCCAGCCAGTAAAAATAATTTACCTTCATCCATCCTGCCCTTTCCTGTTAATATCTTGAAAACTTCGATCAGATTGCCAATTAATCCTCTAAATTCTAAAGACCTAATTTGCATAAACTGTCTTTGTAACATAAACCCTGAAGGCAAGGCAACATCAGAGAAGCAAGAAAACTGATGTCTTGGATCAGGATCCTTCTTCAGAAGCTTCAGTTTTCCTGCCCCTCTGATGCTGCTTGGCCTACTGTGGTCCTGTAGCTCTACACAGTGTTATCTCTGATTCCAGCATCTGCCGTTCCTACTTTCTCTGAGTGAGTTGTCAACCCTGAAGTCCAGTCTTCATTCAGCACTTCAATACATTTGCATTGGTTTAGAACCTAAGATGTCACCACAAAGAAAAAAATTCCAATTTATCTTTGTTGAATCCAAGGTTGAGAACCTAACGGCTTACCACGTTGATATTGGCCACGTGCTTCATCTGTTTTGCTTATTCGTAACTTTCCATGGATAAAACTTACTGCTATCTCCTAATTTATGTCAAGCATGTTGACCTCTCTATTCCTATTGTTAGTGGGCACTGTTAGTGACTAACAACAGAGGGTGTGTAGTGGCAGGCTATGTGGTAACAAAGCCTGGTGTGTGGGGTGGGGTCTGGGACATGGGAGAGTTTAAGCCCTGAAATTATTGAACTCAATATTGAGCCCAGATGGCTGTAGGTCCCTAAGTGGAAAATGAGGTGTTGTTCCTCCAGCTTGCATTGTGCTTCACTGGAATGCTGCAGCAAGCCAGAGACAGAGATGTTGGTCAGTGAGGAGGGTGGTGCATTGAAGTGGCAGGCAGCAGGTAGTTCAGGGTCTTTTTTGCAAGTAGAATGTAAATGTTCTGCAAAGCAGTCGCCAAGTCTACGCTTTGTATCCCCAATGTAGAGGAGACCACATTGTAAGTAGTGAATGCAGTAGACTAGATTCTGGGAAGTGCAGGTGAAGTGTTGCTTCACCTGGTATGTTTGGGCCCTTGGATAATGGGGAAGGAGGAGGTTAATGGGCAGGTGTTGCACCTTTGCCTGTAACAGGGCTGTAGTTGTTGGGGGTGAAGGAAGTGAGGACCAGGGTGACCCGGAGGGAATGGTCCCTGCGGAAGGTGGACAAGGGAGGGGAGGGGAGTATGTGTCTGGTGGTGGAATATTGCTGGAGGTGGTGGAAATGGCATCTGATGATCTTCTGGGTGTGGATGCTGGTGGCATGGTAGGTAAGGATAAGGGGAACCCTATTGCTATTGTGGGAGGGAAGAGAAGGGATGAGGTGGAAGTGCAGGAGGTGGGTCAGACCTGATTGAGGGCCCTGTCGACAATGGAGCTGGGGAATCCTCAGTTGAGGAAGAAGCTGGACATTTTGGGAGGCTCCCTTGTTGCAGTTGGCCTCATCTGGACATATGCGACGGATATGGACGATCTGAGAGAATGGGATGGAGTCTTTACAGGAAGTGGGGTGTGAGGTTGTATATTCCAGGTGGCTGTGGGAGTCAGTGGGTTTGTAATGGATATTAGTGTCCAGTCTGTCCCCAGAAATGGAAACAGAAATGTTGAGGAAGGGAAGGGAGGAGTCAGAGATAGACCAGGTGAAAGTGAGGGCAGGGTTGAAATTGAAGGTGAAATTGATGAAGTTTTCCAATCCCAGATGAGAGAGGGAAGCAGCACTGATGATATCATCAATGTATCGGAGAAAGAGTTGTGGTTGATGGCCGGAAAAGGACTGGAACAAGGAATGTTCCACATACCCCACGAAGTGACAGACAACTAGGGCCCATGCAGGTACCCATGGCAACCCCCTTACCTGAAGAAAATGAGAGGAGTTGAAAGAGAAGTTGTTGAGGGTGAGGACAAGCTCGGGCAAGTGGAAGAGGGTGGTGGTGGGTGGGGATGGTTCAGGTCTTTGCTCCAGGAAGAAGTGGAGAGCCCTAAGACCCTCCTGGTGGGGATTGGACATATAAAGGGATTGCACATCCATAGTAAACTGGAAATTTTGAAACTGGTGCAGGGCATCAAATGAATCATAGATGTATGTGGGTAGAGACTGGACCGGGTGGAGAAGACTGATTCAAGGTAGGAAGAGATGAGCTCTGTGGGGCAGGAGCAGGCTGAAACAATGGATTTGCCTGGACAGTCCTGTTTGTGGATTTTTGGCTATAGGTAGAAACGAGCTGTGTTGGGTTGGTGAACTATTAGCTTGGAAGCAGATGGAGGGACATCACCAGATGAAATGAGATCCGTAACTGTAGTGGATACAATTGTCTGATGTGCCATGATGGGGACATGGTCCAGGTGAGGGTAGGAGGAGGTATCCAAGAACTGGCACTCAGCCTCTGCAAAGTTGAGGTCAGTACGCCAGACAACAGCAGCACCACCTTTATCTGCAGGCTCGGTGACAAAGTCAGGGTTAGATCTGAGTGCATGGAGTGCAGACAGTTCAGAGGGAGATAGGTTGGATTTGTTGAGAGGGGCAGAGAAATTGAGGCGACTAATGTTACGACGACAGTTCTCAATGAAAAGATCGAAAGCAGGTAAAAGGCTGGAGGGAGGGAGAGTGTTGAAGTTGGGCAAAGGGGTCCATGGAATGGGGGGAGGACTCTCATCCAAAGAAATGAGCAAGGAGGCGAAGACGGTGGAAGAAGAGTTTGGCGCCATGTTGTGCCCGAAATTTGTTAAAGTGGGAGCGGAGTAGGATAAAACTGAGGCCTTTGCTGAGAACGGAGCATTTAGCATCAGAGAGCAGAAGGTTAGGAGGGATGGTGAATACTCAACAGGAGGTGGGGCATTTGGGGGAGGGGATAGAGCCAGAGGGAAGGTGGGGAGGTGAAGGTCCAGAAGGCCATGGGTACATTTGAGTTGTTGCATCTTGTGGGCCTTGATGCCTGAAAGGAAAAGAGAAAGTTTCTTGTTGGCATGACGAATGAGCTGAAGGATGAAGTGGAACTGTGGAGTGGTGCAGCCCTGAGCCAATGTGTTATGATGCTGTTGGAGAGTAAGGTTGAGAGTATGCATGTGGCACCGTATGGCACTGAGTGTGGATCTCAGGGTGCGGCGAGAGCAACTGTCTGTGGAACATTGAACATCATGGAGATATCTGTTATCCTGGGAGGATTCCAAACATGAGGGATGAAAATTCAGTTGGAATCCACATGGGGTAAGTCTGAGCTGGAGGCAGTCACTGAGAAGTGTGATATGGCTGTGGAAACGAGTTTTAGCAAATACCTGGTCAAACACCAGGACTGACAATGAAATTAAAATCAGTGGGCAAGAAGAGAGATTGGAACGGAAATCCCGTCAGAGAGAGGAGCAGAACTTCTTCAAGGGGGACACGCCTGGAAGATATGCGGCAGTGAGTTAAATACTAAATAAAAGCCAAAAGAACTGCGGATGCTGTAAATCAGGAAAAAAAACAAAGTTGCTGGAAAAGCTCAGCAGGTCTGGCAGCACCTCTGAAGGAGAAAACAGAGTTAGCATTTTCTGTTCAGTGACCCTTCCTCAGAATTGATGGTGGCTGGGAAAATGTCCGTGTATATGCAGAAAATAGGGAGGTGGGTGGGGTGGGGAGTAATCGATAGGATAGAGCCCGAAGAGAGAGAGAGACAGTTGGACAGACAAAGGAGTTGCTATTGATCAGGTTGGGGACTGTTAGTGACTAACAACAGTGGCTGTGTAATTTCAGGCTATGTGGTAACAAAGTCTGGTGTGTGGGATGCTTGAAAAATGTTTATCTCAGGTGTCTGTTCCCAATCCAGGCCTCAAGGTTACATCAAACTATATGTGCCTGTCTGAGGGCCCTCTTCCATGCACCTATCCTCTGGAGCCCCCTTCACCACTTACCTTAGTGTCAGCCACTGTTCTCTTCTGTCCTTCATAAAGCTCTTTTGCCGTTCAGAAATGTGCTTCCTTCCAGTGATCAACAAGTGATTTTTGTTAGACTTGGCTCAGAAACTCTCTTGGAAAAGGCAGTCTGTCCTGGTAATGAATCCACAGTGAGTCAAAATCATTTTGGGTTCATTCATGCAGTGGTCACTTCCCAACTTCCTCAGCCCAATATTAAAATCACCATTCAGGTCTTGGCAAAAGAAATATTATAGCGAATGTCTTTTGTCCTCAGTTTTATGCAGTGGGTTTGTGCAAAACACGAGAATGAAAAGCCACAAACTGCATGCTTAAGAATGAAGCACAAGAAACACAAGACAAAAGAAAACTGCACGAATTTTATTGTCAGAATTATAAGTTGGAGTAATTGTATCTCAGCCAAATGTTGACCTCAATTTTTGCTAATTCCAAGTTACCTGGATTTCAGTCAGTGGGGTGAGTTTTCATTTTTATCATTCTGGCGCAATAAGGAAACACAAAAATAGAGATTTGCTGCATCCATTACAAAATCTGCCTGAATTGGTGGATTCAATTATACAACACCAAATATTCCTCTCTAAACTGTAACCTAAAATAGATTTAGAATGCAAGTTTCACCCAATAAATCGACCTCACTGCATCACTTTGACTACAAGACAGAAACATCAATGGAAACAATCTGTGTTCATGCTATAGTTAGTGATGTTTCTCCAGAATGTTCATAGTCTTGACCTGAGATGAGTTTCTGACCATAATTCCATGACATCTCTAAGATAATCCATTTCCGCCCCAATAAAATTGTCTGATTTTACCCTGACCTCACGTTATCAGCTGCTGACACCCTCATTCACCCCTTTGTTATCTCTTGCCTTAACTTCAAAGCACTCCTGTTTAACTTCCAATGTTTTACTCTCCATAAACATGAGGTCATCCAAAATTATGTGTCCTTGCTCAAGTTCACCTATCATTGCTGACTTACATTGGCTCCTGCTTAATCAATATCTTGATTTTAAACTCTCATTCTTGTTTCCAAATTGCTTAATAGTTTCACGTCTCTGTAATTTCCTTTAGCCCCACAATCTGCTGCATATCCGTCTATTAATTTTGACCTCTTGAGCATCGCTGATTTTATTTCTTAGTTCACTGATGGCTGTGCCTTCAGTTACCGAGACCTTAATCATTGGATGTTCTCCACACCTTGTCTCACTTTCCTCCTACACGGCATGACTTAAAACTTTGTCAGAGATAGTAAAACTGCTGATGCTGGAGTCAGAGATAACACAGAGTCGAGGTGGAGGAACACAGCAAACCAGGCAGCAACAGACGAGCAGGTAAGTTGACGTTTCAGGTCAGGACCCTTCTTCAGAAAACTTAGTTCAATGCGTAAGCTTTCACTCTTCTGAATTTATGTCTCCTTATCTAGCTTTTGTGTTTTGTTTTATGATGTTCCTGTGAAAGGTCTTGGGACGTGCAATATAAGTATAAACAGCTGTTGCTTATTCATTTTATATATTATAGACCATTACAAGGCTTTACAGTTGGATTTACATCTTCCTCAAAGTTTGCTTTAGTTTCAGTAATGGCCTCTTTGACCTTTTATATGTGTTCATGGGGAAACTTAATTTCAGCATGTGATTTTTTGTGAGCGTGAAATACAAGAAGTGCTTTCAATTCCTGATTGTAACTCACCTACTCTATCTGTTCCGTAATTTGTCTGATTTGAAAGGACATTACATCAAGGTTAGAAAGCACGATCCTCATTCCCACCTCTTAGCTTTTACTGTCACCTTTAACTTCTCTGTTTTCATTGCCACACTTAATCCCCTAAGTTCTCTGTATCACTGCCTTGTTTCCCACACTACTTTTTAATTTCTTCCCTTCCATTCTCCATATCTCCCTAATTTTGTCTTGCTTTGGTTTCAAAAATGAAAGGCTGCAGTGGGTGGGACTGAGGAGCAAAATGAAAAGTGGCAAAAATGTTTGACTTCAAGACAGTGAAAAGGAGCACGTTAGTGTGTACACTGCACACATCCAGCTAACCTTACAGTATGAAGTGATGCTGCACCATTGGACAATTCTCTGTGCAAATAAACTCGTGAACAGAATGTCACCTAATTCAAAAGAACTAACTATCCATTACTTTCCAGAAATACTTGTTGCATCTGCTGGGAGGAAATGTAAAGGCTAATCTACCACTTGAGTGCAGAAGCCCAGAGGATTTAATGAATTGTGACCCCCAAGCAGCCAACATAACTGCCGCAAGGCACTTTTTGCTCCATAATTAAAAATCATAGGCTTTTGATATTACTTTAGAACCAAATGTTAAATTAGCATGGTTGCTGATCTTTGTGTAAAGACTTTTTACAAATGTTATATTCATGAATGCTTACACCTTGAGATCAACTTGATGCAAAAACATGTATTAAAGAGGTCAGAAATATCTTTATTGAGACTGAAGCTATTTTGAAGAAGATGTAAATCAGATTGATGTCATTCACATTAAAACTTGCTCTTTACTTATACTGTACAGAAAAATATTTCAAATATTATGAATTACCACATGAAAACAAAAGCAGTAACAAGCTGGCCGTTTTCCATAATCATTATAAGAACCAATTGATACTGTCCCACTATTTTATACACCAATTATATGAGAAATTGGAACGTTACTAAGATATGTTGTTCATTTTCACATCCAGTTAATTAAGTGACATGCTCAAAATTACAGTAATGAATATTTAACAAGTTAAAAATTACTGTTTTGCAATCATATTATCTCAGTGTTATTTCAAAGGCAAGGTTTCCTGGGTAGATGCAGCTTCTGTTATGTCTGTCGTGTCTGAGGATTTTTATTGGGGCCAGTTTGAGAATTTCATAATAAATATGCTTCAGATCAAACTATTACATATTCGCATAGGTTATCATTCTATGATCGACATGAATTAAATTATGTCAAATAACATTATGCTGCAAATAATGGCACACATCTTGTAGTTGTTTTATAACTGAAGACTCTGATCACTCATCCTCTTTGAATCACTTCATCGTGAGTTCAAGATTTAGTCCAATATCTCGGCACATGATCTAGACTGATACTTTGATGCGGTACTGAAGAAGGATTGCAATGAGAGGGATGCTGTCTTTTAGATGAGATGTTAAACTCAACACATGTTGACCTGTTCAGGTGAATATAAAATATCCCATGGCAACTTGAAGAAGAGCAGCTGGTACTGCTATTATGCTGCCCATATTTGCTCTTCAACTGAAGCACAGTGACTAGTCATTCATTTCATTTGCAATATGTGGGACCTTGCTATGTGCAATTGGTCCCTGTATTTGCCCACATAATAACAGGGACTGCACTTGAAGAATAATTCACTGGTTGTGAAGTACTTCAGGACTTCCTGATGATATGAAAAGTGCAAGTCCTTTCTTTCTATTTTTGAAGACAAGTTGGTTCCATCTACACCACCAACTTGCATCCTGCTTTTGTACTCTGATTATGCACTCAGACAGTAAACAGCAGAACACAGTCAATAAAACTGAATTTGGTCAGTCTAGGAGTTCATGCAGGAAGCTAAAATGCATAGGGACATAAAACCAATGAAACAGAGGCGGAAGAGCTTGCCTTTGTCAGTCAAGGATGCAGTTTCCAAGGAGCCAAAGGTTCTGGAAAACAATAGCCTAATTGAGAGAATTGAGGCATCGAATGGGCTTTCCCTATAGTTGTGATGCAGAATAGAACAGGTGGTAACCGTGCATGTGTTGACCTTCATGAACTTAATAAGGCTATTATGGTTGATAGTCATCCACTATCTCTTATTGCAGATATTCTTTCTGAGTTGAGGGGTTTTATGATGTACTCAACACAATTTGAAAATTGTGTAGCACCAAGTTGTATTCCATGAGGAGAATGGTGAGCTAATTGCTTTCATTAGACATGAAGAATTGTGTCGATTCTGTTATGTGTACTATAGTTTTAGTTCTGCACCTGCAGGCTTTCAAAACCAAAAATGGCAATATTATTATATGGTTGACAAGGCGCATACTGTTACCTGGACAACATAATTGTCCATGGATAATTGTCATCTGAAGATTCGGAAAACTTGTTTGTTACATTGTTCCACATTACTGATGCAGAGCTTAGACTCAACGTTTACAGTCTAGAGTGATTAAGCTATGATTCCTTGGCTGTCTCATTTCACTAGAAGGATTATAGATGATCCATCTCATATTACAACGATCGCTGATGTTGCATTGTTTGCAAATATTGTCAAACTAAGTCTTTTGTCTGTGTGATATAATAAGCTTGCAGCAAAATATAATCTGCTGATTCTATCCAGGGAAACCTTTACAGAAATAAAACATTGACTGGACTGATTTTGATGGGAGCAGTTTACATAAGGTCAAAGAAATGATTGCAGTAAGTTCTGTTTAATACCTATCAATTCATTTATTGATGCCATTGTGTTCATATTCACCACCTATTGCTTCTGCAACTTATTGATACTACTACCGTTTGGGTTACTTTGGGTTATAACTCCTCTGGGTTACTCCGATATTCCTCCAAATTTATGATCTGATGTCCTACCTTCGTCATTATTGTATTGAAAACAAAGACTTTAACACTGTTTTCTACTGCTATGTATTCTCTACTGGGACCTCGGCAAGATGTTTTACTTTCCTTAGTCCTTATTTATTTTTTGGATTTTAGACTTTCAAAAGTCAATTTGGCAGTAATTAATCAGCAGCCTTATATGCTCAATCAGTTGAATTCTACTGTCATCCTGTACTGTGATATTGGCCATCACTACATTATCCTGCTATGTTAGTCATTCATGTTTTAAGAGGATGGGCTTGAACATACAATTACATCTGATTTCTGGCTATGAGCTATGTAGAAATGAAATACTTTACCATGGAAAACATACTTGTACATGTGCTGCAGAAATGTATTGCATATTGCTGAGGCTTAGAAAATGCATCTTATTAAATAATTACTGAGCTTCAATAGATCAGTTACAATAATCCTGAAATAAGAGAACAAGATGAAGCTGAAAAATGGTTCATGTGACAGATGCCAGGTTGGTAATTCAATTGAGCAACAGGCTGAATATTAACAGGACAGAAGGAAAGTAAAAGAAATGAAATAAGATGATTTCAGAGAGATGATCTCAAAGACGGTGAAAGAGGACATAGTTGAGACACTAAAATTGTCTAAAAATTGATAAAGATGTGTTACTAGAAAAGATGGCTATAATTTTGGTGAAATGTCATCAGGTCCAGATGGCATGATTTCGAGGATGCAGTAAGGTTACTGGTCATAATGTTCCTATCCTTCCAATCTACACATGGGTGGCACCAGTGCACTGGAGAATTAAAAATGTTACATTGTTCTTCAAAAGGAGTATCAGGCTAAACCCAGCTGTTAACAAGAAAATCAATTAAATCTTAATAGTGGGAAAGCTTTTCTTGTGACAATCCAGGATAAAATTATTAGTCACTTGGAAACATGGGAATTAATTAAGGAAAATCCACATGGATTGGTTAAAGGCAAATTGTGTTTATCTAGTTGACTGAATTTTGTGATGAGGCAACAACAGGAGTTAGTGAGGAAAAGTGATTGATATACGGTGGTATCTGAGGATTTCCAAAAGACGTTTGATAAAGTACCATTCAAAAGTTTTCCTAACACAGTTGTTACCTGTGGAATAAAAGGAATAGTGTCAGCATGGATATGAAATGAATTAAGTGACTGAGAACAAAGAAAGCTGATGAATAGCTGTTTTCTGAACTGCAGGAAGGTATTTAGCAAGGTTACAGAGGTGCTCATAGACGGATCACTGCTTTTCTGTTTGACTGACTTCGATTTGGATTACAAGACACTATATGGAAAGATGATTATGAATAGATAGGAGAAGCTGAGGTCATTTGCCTCAGAGAAGCGAAGGTTCAGACAAGATTCAATAGGGATGTTCAAAATCATAAAGGCTTAAGACAGAAATAAATTGTTCCCATTTATAGGAAAAGAATAAGAATTAGAGGATGTGAGGTGGTTAGCAAAAGAACCAATGGTGACATGAGGAGGAAGTGTTTTCAGTAGCAATTGATTATGATCTGGAACGCACTCTCTCTAAGTGTGATGGAGGCAGATTCAATTGTAGCTTTCAGAAGTAATTGGATAAGTCACTGAAGGGAAATAATTTGCAGGATTTTGGATGAAGAGTCATAGAGTGGGACTTGTTTTGTCTTTAGTTCAGTGTGGCCTGTTTCTCTTAAATTATTTTGCAGTTGTCTAGTTGTATTTTAACACAAACTTTATTTACGTACAAACACTACATGATATATTGATCTACATTAGCTGAGGGTATCCCTGAATGAAATCTCTCTCCAGTTCTCTCCCTTAATCATTGCATATTACAACATCATTCTAACATGACCCTATAGGCTCATGCTTTAAAATCAATGCCCCACAACTCTCCTCACCCTTTGTTCTCAATATTTACAAAATTCATCGCCCACCAAGAATTTCAATCAACAGAGGTCCCTGTAACGATTTGACAATTCATCCTGTTCTTGTTTGGATTTTCTTCTGAAGTTGATGATCTGGTGCACTCTCCCTTTGCTTTGCTTGAGTGCCTATTCCTTGGATCTGTGTACAGGTTTCAGTAGTTCATTTGTCTTCTACAGAATCATAGTAGTATGGCCATAGGGTCATAGTCATACATTATGGAAGCAGACCTTTTGGTCTAACTTGTCCATGTTGACCATTTCCTAAGCTAACCTAGACCCATTTGCCTGCATTTGGCACATATCCCTTCAAATAGTTCCTATTCATCTTCTTATCCAAATGTCTTTTAAACATTGTAACTGTACCTGCATCCATCACTTGCGCTGACAGCTCATTCCACAGACTAACTAATCCTTAGGTTAAAAAATTGCCCCTCGTGTCCTTTTCACGTCTTTTTCCTGTCGCCTTAAATATATGTCCCCTTGTTTGACCTCCTTCACCTAAGGGAAACGATTTTTGCTATTCTCCTTAGTATGCACCTCATGACTTTACAAATCTTTATAAGGTCATCCCTCAGCCTCCCGTACTGAAGTGAAAAGAATCCCAGTCTATCAAGCCTATTTTTAATACTCAACACTCCATTCCTGGCAATATCCTGGTAAATCTTTTCTGAACCCTTTCCAGTTTAATAATATCCTTCCTACAACAGTGCTACCAGAACTGCACACAGTACTCCAAAGTGGCCTGAATAATACCCTGTATAACCTCAACATGATATTCCGACTCCTATACTCAAAGTCTGAGCAATGAAGGCAAGCATGGTAAATGCCTTCTTCACCACCCTGCCTAACTGTAACGTAAATTTCAAATAACTTTTTATCTGAAGCTTTCGATCTCTCTGTTCAATAACACTACCCAAGACCCCATTATTAACTGAGTAAGTCCTCCTCTTGTTTGTTTTATCAAAATGCACTACCTCACTTTTATCCAAATTAAACACCATTTACAACTCCTCAGTGCTTTGACCTAATTGATCAAGTTTTCTTTGTGCTCTGAGATAACCTTTTTCACTGTCTAATATACCACCAATGTGCTTCTATGGTTCTCAGGGAAGAGATGCCAAGTCCCTTTGATTTTTGCGTACAATGGTTTTTTGGTATTTCCGCGTGATCTTTGCTGTCCTGTTTTTTACAACAATTCTTTTGTGTTGCTTGTCTCAAACTCATGCTCCCTTTCCTGGCTGAAGACTTGACAATTCACTTGCTTGATAGTGATGATTGAAGTTCCCAGTTGTGTCTTTCTCTGAAATTCTTCATTATGTTACACTCTCTCAGGGTCTTCCAATATATCCTGCAGTTTTAACATTTTGGACAGTTACAACAGTTGTGTTCACAACCTTCTTCCCATGAATACTTCTGTTGGTGACAGTCTATTTTGTAATAATGATAATGTATAATTTGATCGTGAAAGGCACAGGTATAAAGGTTGATCTTCAGAAAATAAAAGCACTCAGAGAATTTTTTCGACTCAAGAATAGAGTTGGAAAGATTTCTAGCAATGTCAGTCAAGAAAGAAAATTTTTTCTTGAATCAATATTTATTTTCATCCTCAGGAGTTCCTTTATGATTCTAACTTCTCATTCTGCTTCAAAATTCATATCCAAGTAATGAAGTAAACTTGTTGTGTTAATGGTTTCATATTCCATTACAAATTCAATAAATTTTCATTTGAAAACTGTGATTTGTTATCAGATGCTATTGTAGCAGGAATGCCATGTGTCACATAAAGTTGTTACAATGACTTAATCACCATTGCTGATGGAAGACTATGTAAACAATTTCTTTCTATCCATCTTCAATAACGGTCAATAATAAGGATATTAACTTTTCCTTCAAACTCCAGCAAGCCTTTCCCAAAGTCTTCATGGAAGCATTGATGACAATAAATGTCCTTTTCATTTCTGGCAGTTGATTGTGCAAATTCTGCATTTTTAAAATTGATTAATTAATTCCTGGACATCAAACAGCATGTTGGGATCTTGCTCTGAATTTTGATATTCCTAGATTACCTTGATGCAATTGTTGAAGCATATCACTGCTGAATACTCTAGGTATTACCAATCTATAATTAAGAATTAACAAATTATAAATATAATTTTATAATCATTGTCAATATTTGTATGCCTATTTATATTTCTTAAAATTGGAGGATATCTCTGTTGCTTGAATTACTGCCTCAATATTAGGCTATGAGAGTTATGTGTGGATAATCCTTCTTGACAATTCATTCTAATCTATAAGCATTCATTGTCTCTGCCTAAAGTTTCTGTGATTTGCTGCACTTTTTCTCTGATGTCAGTGTCTTTCCTGTTACTAAGGATGGAAAGATGTCTACTTGTGCTATTGGCCCAAATCTTGTTTCAGAGCCTCTCTCACAGATATTCTTTGACATAGTGGTTCAGTCATATCTCATCTATACCATCTAAAATGTTGAATATGAAATGGAATTTTCACCATCTCTTTCGTATTGCAAAGAGAAATGGGTGCTGAGTCATTTGTTTTGATCTTAAATTTCATCCCCAAGATATGAATCCAAAGATTTTTTCATACACCCACATTGATACTAGGCCCTCTTTTTCAATTGTGGCATTTTTATTCAGTTTCCATTGAAGAACTTGAAGCACTGCTCTTCTTCTACCGTCACACTGGACTTCTAACAATATTACCCCAAATCCTGAGGATGACGTACCTGCTACTACTATTGTAGATAATTATGGTTTGTAATGGGCTAGTAACTCTGAAGATGGGAATAAATTCTTACTTTTGTCAAAAAAATTCTTTGATCAGCATTCCAACACGGTTGCCGAAACCAACATCTTGGGAATGAATTTCCTTTCTTGACTGACACTGCTAGAAATCTTTCCAACTCTATTCTTGAATTGAGAAGATTCTCTGAGTGCTTTTATTTTCTGAAGATCAACCTTTATAACCTGTGCCTTTCATTATTTGATTTGATGAGTAGGTTTTCCAAATTACATAAATTGTTTAGTGTTAGGACTGCCTCTACAAAATTTTAAGAAGAAAACTTTTAAGAATAATGTTCCTTCTTTGTTTAATTATCTTTGAAGATACCACCCAAATGGTTTGGTATTATTTCCTTCTCTCAGGGTACAATTGAACATAACACTCATGAATATTTCAGGGCCTCCGCTATTCCAAATGACAGTCAATGAAAGTATTATCAACCAAAGAGCTTGATAAAAGTGAACAATTTGATTCCTGATACCTGTTAGAATTCAGTGTTTGTAACTAATTTATTGAAGTGTTCTTTTTGCCAACTATGCGCAGGTATCATCAACTGATGACATTTTCTCTCTAAAGCTTAAGCTGTGTCAGGTTGACATAGATCGCAATATTCCCAATTAATTTACTGATGATACTTCACTTAGTGAATACTGTAGTTGATGAAATTATCCCTAATGATGTACTTTTAAAATGTATGCTGTCACATTGTCTATTAGTGGGTTTGACACCTTTCTTACGGTATAAACTCAAATTGGTGGTGGCTTTTGGCTACATTATGTAGCACTCATTTTTCAGCTCATCCAGTCCTGAAAATAACTTCGGAAATCCTTCTCTAAATTCTGCACTGCCAGCATTAGTAACTTCATTGACCTCAATGATCAGCTGCAATCTTTAGCTGTTGTGAATAAGACCTCTTGTTTTTGTAAGTATACATTTCAGAAACATCATACGAGTAGTGTTTAACCATAATCTATCTGAAAAATAAAATAAATAACTTGCATTTATCAAGTGCCTTTCATAATCTCAGGGTGTCTTAAGAGTGCATGGCCAATGAACCAGTCTTGTAATAAAGTCACGGGCATAACATTGTTAAATGCAGCCACCAGATCTCGCGAACAGCAAAGGGATAAATGAACAATTAAAATGCTTCAGCAATATTGGTTGAGTGATCAATCTTGGCCAGAACACAGAGATAATACGTTGAGGATGTCCTCTATTGTGTTGTGTGACACGATCACTGGGCTAAATGGGACAAACTTAGAACAGATCATGTAATTGAAAATTGGGTATCCTTGCGGCACGGTGGGTTATTGGCAGCAGAATAATTGTATACAACTGCAATCTATAACCTCATGGCCCAGCATATCCCCCCATTCTAGTAATTACTATCAAGCCAGGTAATGAACAGTGGGTAAATGAAGAGTGCATGAGGGTATGCCAGGACTAGTACCAGGCATATTTAAAAAATGAGGTGTCTACCTGGTTGAAGCTGCAATACAGGACTAACTGCATGCCCAACAGTGCAAGAAGCAACATGGAACAGACAGGGCTAAACAATCTCACAACTAATGTATCAGATCTAAACTCTGCAGTCCTGCCACATCCAGTCATGGACCATTAATGGTGGTGGATAATGTAAAAAAAATCTACAAAAATATCCCCATTCTTAATGATGAAGGAGATGACCAGATCAGCCTAAAAACAAGACTGAAGTACTTACATCCAGCAGCAGCCATAAGTGTCAAGTGGGTGATCCATTTTGGCCTTTTCTGGAGTTCTCAGAATCATAAATGCCCATCTTAAGCCATTTGATTCATTCCACATAATATCAAGAAATAGCTGATGGCATTGGAAATTGTAAAGGCTGTGATAGTTTGGGCAATAATACTGAAGAATTGAGCTCCCAAATTAACCTTGCCTCTAGCTAAGCTGTTCTAGTCCGACTATAACACTGTCATGTCCCTGAAAATGTGCAAAGTTGTTTAGGCATGTCCTGTGCAGAAAGAGCAGAAAAAATCCAATCTGGACAATTACTACCCTATCAGTCTACACTCAGTCATCAGTAATGTGATGGAAAAGGCCATCAATAGTGCTCTAAATTGACACTTGCAAAGGATGAAACTGTTCCTTGACACAGTTTGGATTCTATCACAGCCAATTTGCTCCTGACTTCATTCTTGTCTTGATGCAAAAATGGACAAAAGAGCTGAACTCCAGAGGGAAGGTGAGACTGTTTGGCCTGGGCATCAAGGCAGTATTTAACTGAATGAGGCATCAAGGGTGTTTTGCAAAACTGAAGCCATTAGGATCAGGGGAAAACTCTCCATTGGTTACAGTTGTACCTAGCGCAAAGCAGATGATTGTTGTTGTTGGAGGTCAATGTTCTCAGCTCCAAGACATCTTGGCAGGAATTTGTCAGAGTAATGGCTGAAGCTACTTCATCAATGACCTTTTCTTCAACAAAGGTCAGAATGGGGTTGTTCACTAATGATTACACCACGTTCAGCAATAATCAGAACACCTCAGATACCAAAGCTGTCCACTTGCAAATGCAAATATGAGACTGTTAAAACTGTTGTCTGTGAATGATAGAATCATAGAATCCCTATCATGTGGAAGCATGTTCTTCAGCCCATTGAGTCTATGCCAACCCTCTGAAGAGCATTACTGCCCAGACCCATGCCTTCCGCCCAGTGCCTGTAACCCTGCATTTTCCATCTAGCCTGCACAACCCTAGACACCATAGGCAGTTTAGCATGGCTAATCCATCTAATCTGCACACCTTTGGACTGTGATATCCATTAGATAGGTTTCACAAGTATGCTGCACCTTTTTCATCTTTAACTTAATGCATTACCAACTAAGTACATAACCACATCACACATGAGATGAATGATAATCGACGTTTTCTGATAACTCTTCAAGGCATATATGGACTCTGCCATAACGTTGTGAGCATTATGATCATTCAAAGCGGTGATATAATGGTGGATTGGAAAATACTTTCTTCCTGCAGGCAGAACATTAGAAAATTCAGACAAACTAACACCAGAAATTGCGTCTCTGTATAGAAATCACACTTGAGCAGCCAGCTATGATTGTATAATAGGTGTAGACACTGTTTTGTGTAGCACTGCGTTAAGCAAGCCAGGAGCTCACAAGTTCAAAAAGCAATCAGTACTTTGCCTTTTCCAAGTAAATGGGGTGGTGATGGCCTAGTGGTAATATCGCTGGACTGTTAATCCAGAGACCCAGATAACATCTACAGCAGATGGTGGAATTTGAATTCAATAAAATGTCTAGAATTAAGAATCTAATGATGACCATGAAGCCATTGCTGCTTGTTCGGAAAAACCCATCTGGTTCACTCACGTCCTTTACGAAAGGAAACTGCCATCTTTACCCGGTCTGGCCTTTATGTGACACAGCATTGTGGTGGACTCGTAATTGCCGTCTGGGCAATTAGGGATGGGCAATAAATGCTGTCTGGACAGCGACGCCTCACCCTTTTAATGAATGAAGGAAAAAAAAATCTGTTGTTGTTGTATTGGGTCTAGGAGGATGTATGTAGTGCAATACTCTAGATTTTAATAAGTCTAGAGACTTTTCAAAGTAACTATTTATTCCACACTAATCATATACTTTCTGACTAAGGGTGATGTCTGGACTGCTGCGTCTCTCTTCAGAGTGTCTCCATTTTCAAGTGATCTATTACATCATCATTAACATAACTTTCTATGTACACGCTCAATATTTAACATTTCAGCCTACAAGACAAATCTCAAGGGCTAAACGAATCCAAAAATGAGATCCTCAACAGTATCCACTAACTCTTGCAGGATGACCATATATATTGACATCGAGCTAAGAATTGTCCCATGATCCTTGACATGATCAGTGAACACACTTCTTGTGTGATATGCATGAAGGCTGCCAAAATTCACTGAATCCTACACCAGCAACATTCCACATCTTCAACATAAAGGTGGAGAAGGTTGGTAAAAATTGATATTAGCAAGTACTGATTCATACCAACAGCCCAAAACCACCAATTTTCACATGCAACAAAATTTGTTAAATAAAAATAATTGAAACCAAACATTATGCGTCTGGGATAGCTGCTTTAAATATGGTTATATCTAATATACAAATAAATATATTTTATATACATACAATCTGGTCATCTAACCTTATGCTAAATGACTAGATTGTACAATTGCCTACTTTATTGGGACTATATCCATGCTTTACATCCTATCGCCAAACAATCCCAACTGCTGTGACAGCCTGTCGGACATTGTCCAAGGGAGTGTGAAGGAAGCTGCCTCTCGAATGTTCCAAGGACAGTCAATAATGGATTTTCCAATCATAGATAATAATTATTTTTAACTTGTGTTCATGGGCATTACCAACAGAATCTCACTCAGCAAAATAATTTGATTCAGGACACCAAATTTTGGTGACTTCAGAATGTTACTAAATCATGTATTATCTTGGTATAGCCCATCTGGAATGCTAATACCTAGTTGTACTTTGCCTTTTATAACATCTCCCCAATTATCTTTAACTTTAGGAAGAGTACAATATTTGAAAGACAAAGTGGTGCAGGAGTCTATAGTGATCTGGGAGAGAAATATTTTTGCATGTGCAACTTTGGGTTTTTGCTCAATTTATGTCATGTGTCACCAGGATCATCTCCCTAATAATCAAATTTCTGCCAACCTTTGTTCTCAGCTAATCAGAAATTCATTCCCTGCTGGAATACTCATGTTGCTGGTCAGCCTGGAGTAACTGCAAAGTTACAGGGGCGCTGAGTTCCTGTGAGACTCATTTGACACTCAACTACATTGGACTCAATAGTTATTAGCTGCAATAACATTAGCATCTGTTGTCACAGCAACATTAAGGGGACCATTTCCTGCACTTCTTCAAATGCAGTCAATGGTGTCATAGTGACATTCTGCCTGGTTCAATTATGGATTTTTTTCTCTAATTTTTTAAAGATAAAATGGAAAATAAATGTGGGAGCACTAAAAGAGAAGTTGAATTACGTTTAACAATGAATGAAAGAAGTCAGAAAATGATTTAAAAATCTATAACAAACAGACCTGTGATTGACCTTGCAGTTGTTTACTGGCAAAAAGGGACCTGGATCTCAACTCCATCTTAGATTTTCAATTTAAAACCTTTGAATGAGTTGGTGGTTAGCACTGCTGCATCACAGCGCCAGGGACCTGGGTTCGATTCCACCCCTGAGTGTCTATCTGTGTGGAGTTTGCACATTCTTCCAGTGTCTGCGTGGGTTTCCTCCGGGTGCTTGGGTTTCCTCCCACAGTCCAAAGATGTGCAGGTTAGGTGGATTGACCATGCCAAATGCAGTGTTATGGTGAGAGGGTCAATTTAATTGGGATATTCTTCAGAGGATTGGGACAGGCTCAATGGGCCAAGTTGCCTTTTTATACTGTAGGTATTCTATGATTCTAATTAAAGAATGTTTTGAATGCATTTTTTGAAGAAAGTATCTCTCTTGTGCTCAAAACTTGAGGTTGTGAGCCACAATATGTACGGACTGACCTAGCTGAACTTTGAGGGAATTCTCCTTATGTTGTCTCTCCAACTTGCTAAGTGAATTTATGCAGCTTTGAGTACTCTGTGGTGGTCGTACAAATTAACTATTTACCATTAGGTGCCTTTATATAGCAGGTTAGTGCTCAGAAAGTGGTGAAAAAATATGTAATCTTTTATTCTTATCGTGCCCACATTAATTTGTCCACAGGATGGTCTGTGAATTGCAAATTTTCATACAGCTCATTTACACTTTTTTCGTATTTAAAAATAACCAGCAGCAAAACCCCTGTGTTAAACTGGAGAAAGTTCAGTTAATGCAAATCTATTGCTGAAATTTACAAGCGCTAAATGTGACATAGTTTGCCCAGGTTAAATACAGGTGCAAAGATTAATACAGGTATAGACAAAGGATACCTATAAAGATGCAAGCCAGACCAGTCTGTTATCTTTGTAGGTGTATTAATTCCTTCAACGTTCTCTCTGTCTGAGGTGAAGGGTTGAAAAACCAGAACTCAGCAGCCACGATAATAAAATGTGAGGCTGGATGAACACAGCAGGCCAAGCAGCATCTCAGGAGCACAAGATGCTTGCTTGGCCTGCTGTGTTCATCCAGCCTCACATTTTATTATCTTGGAATTCTCCAGCATCTGCAGTTCCCATTATCTCTGATACTCAGCAGCCACAATAGCCTATCTAGTTGAGTAGTTGGAGGTTGCTACTAGCTTAAAGGAGGTAGACTGAGAATACAGGTTCTGGCCGAGAGTGAAGTCCCCATTATTTCACTTTTACAACAATACAGATTGTTTTTCACCCAGCAACACTGAAATAATGGTTGGTATATTTCACATCAGGATGGTGAGTGTCTTGGAGGGGAACTCGCAGGTGCTGGTGTTCCCAAGTATTTGCTGCACTTGTCTGACTAGATGACAATAATTGTGGGTTTGGAAGGTGCTATCTGAGGGGCCTTGGTGAATTTCTTCAATACATCCTGTAGTTGGTACAGACAGCTGTTAGTGAGTGTCGGTGGTGGAGGAACTTAATATTTGTAAGAGTGATGTTAGTCAAGCGAACTGCTTAATCCACAATGATGTCTAGCTTGTTGAGTGTTGTTGAATCTGCACTCATCCAGGGAAGTGGAGAACAGACCTTCTAACTCCTGCTTTATGGATTGTGGATTGTGTTCAGGCTTTGGGAAATCAGTGGATGAATTACTCTCTGCAGGATTGC
Organism: Stegostoma tigrinum; assembly: GCF_030684315.1. Taxonomy (NCBI): domain Eukaryota; kingdom Metazoa; phylum Chordata; class Chondrichthyes; order Orectolobiformes; family Stegostomatidae; genus Stegostoma; species Stegostoma tigrinum. Next base: position 13,088,663 of record NC_081362.1, on the reverse strand, counting down.
TAGCCTCCAACTTGCTGTGTAATCATAGCATTTATATGGGCTGTTCAGTTCAGTGATTGGTCAGTGGTAATTCCCAGAATGTTGTTACAGGAAGTTCAGCAACGTTAATGCCATTGAATATCAAGCGATGATGGTTAAATTCTCTCTTGTTGCTGATGGTTGTTGTTTGACTCTTGTGTGTTGCTAGAAGTACTTGCCACTTGTAGCTTGGATATTGTCCAGATCTTGCTCCATTTAGATATGGACCGTTTCAATATTTGAGGAATCATGAGTGGTGTTGAATAATATGTAATTGTCAGCTAACATCCTCATTTCAGACCCCATGATGGAGGGAAAGTCATTCACAAAGCAGCTGAAGATGGTTGGCCTGAGGACACTGCCCTGAAAAATAGGGGGCTCTTATGGTTTAATGGATTGTACCCCTACTCCTGATCCAGATGGCTCGGGTTCACATACAACCTGCTCAAGAGATGTGCAGTAGCATCTCGGGACAGGTTGATTAAAAGTACCTTGCTATCCTGAGGAAACTCCTCCTGGCATGAAGGAGATAATCTTCATTAAACACAATCATTTTGTTTTCTGCCATGCAGCAGAGAGTATTCCCATTGACTTTAATTTTGTTTGGGTTCATATCTTCAAATAAGGAATCCACATTACTGTCTTTGCAATCCTTGTTGTTTGATTAGTACATTGTGATAAACAAAAGAACATAACATGATGGAAGTGGTGTTTTTGACGATCCACTGTGAAATGTACACGCCTTAACCCTTTCACACACAATAGAAGGACTGGTGTCGAAAAGACTCACAGCATTGACTCATGGAGGTAATTCTGCAGAATGTGGAGATCCTACTCATAGCCCTTACATCCTTGGACACCACACTTTGTTCCACCAAGCAGATTGGACCTCGGTAAGGTTGCTGATCTGGGAAAGAGTGTGCAGTCTGAATCTGTCTGCTGTGGAGGTTTGTGTAGGAATAGTCACTAAATAGTTGGTTGCTCATGTGTAGAACTAGGCATAGTTCCTTGGACAGGAGACTAAACTATTGCTGCAGGGTACCTTTTCAGGAGTTCAGGGTGGGATGGAAACAGGTAGCAGTAACTAAACACTTGAGACTGGAATAAGAAATGAAGCCACCAGCAACCGCACCGAACAGCTTGTAGACAACTTCTTGTTTTTATCGTTGAATTTACCATTGAAGCATGCAGTCACTTTTGAGTCAGGATTGGTAAAGGGTTCAGATATCTCAGCAATGCAGCAACAGCACCACTCTTGCAATAAAATAATAAACTGTGGCTGGTAGTATTACAGCAAGTCAGGGAATCATAAGAAATCAAACCCCGAAGGACCTTGATTGTTGAACATTTGATGCTTTTACAGATTTTATGACTAATACCACAAAAAATGCCACAGGTTGACAAGTAAATTTCAAACACTTAATTGGAGAGCAGCAGACCTACTGTTGGCATTCACTCTGTTCCAGTAACAACTACAGTCCTATTTTCTAGACTTGGATTGTTCTGAACTGGATAAACAAGTCACCAGAGTTAAAATAGTTGCAGGTAGTTAAGGAGTTCACAGACTGAACACTTCAAATCCATCAGTTAAAAACCTTAAAATCCACATAAAATATAGTCAACGCCCAAAGAGAGTGAAACTCAACTTCTGATTACTCCATCTTGTGATTCGTGTCCTTCAGACAAGTGATGAGGTCCAATGACCACTTTATAAACTGGTTCAGATACAAGGGTGTGATTACAATTTCACAAAGGAGTTTGCTGACACAGTAGTAGAGATCGTGATAGCATTTGCCTTCATAAGCATTGCAAGGAGTTCTTTGATTAATCCAAAGGTTACAGTGTGGAATCACAACTACGTAATGAACACAGACTGAAAGTAATACTGCTGTAGACGGTCTACAGGCTATGCATAATTTGTCCACCACTGGCACAGTAGCCAATGTAGGCCAGTATAATAAGCAAGGCAGCCTCACATGCACATTAAAGATTTGTCTGACTTTCAATGATGCCTGCAAGACAGGTGGCACCAGAGGACACTGAAAGCTCCAATGTGGAAAGCAAAGCCTAAAACTAATGGTTTTCCATCGTGAGAAATCACAAGTAAAGGCCAAAAAGATGCAGCATTCTAACTAACCAAGAGAGTGTTGCAAACATTCTCAAAAGAAGACCCATAAGATAACCATTCAAGGATGTGGGGTAGCCCATTTAGGACTGAAGTGAAGAGAAATTTGTTTACCCAGAGAATGGTGACCCTGTGTAAGTCACTGCCATAAAAAATGGTTGAGGCCAAAGCTTTGAATACTTTCAAGAAAGAGATTGATATTGTTCTTGGGGTTAATGGGATCCAATGGTATGGGTAGAAAGGGGGAACAGGGCACTGAATCTGATGATCAGGCATGATCATGTTGAATGGTGAAGCTGGCTTGAAGGGCTGGAAGGCTTACCCCTGCTCCAATTTTCTATGGTGTAAGATCAGATGATGAGGATGACCAGCCTATCTATGTGCAAAGTGAGCAAACGTTGATTGTGGTGAACATCAAAGAATGCAGTGGTACCACCAGAAAACTTTGCCATTTTCTGAACTACCTACCCAAAGAAGCAAGGGGAGCATAAATTTTGTGTAACTGAAGACTGGTGTATGCACAAACAATATTTCTCTTTGCAGACTCTTATGAATGTGCTCATAGAATTGGTAATGATGGGTCAACCATCCACTGTCAAATTTGTCATGTACAATGGCTTAGAAATTTTGTCCTGGTTTACAATACATTTGGGTGTCACCACAATAAATTGCTTTATTTAATCATCCAGTGACTGCAGTCTCCCACTGAAACTGGTGTGTATTGACCTGCCCTTGGTCAGAATACATGGAATCATAAAGACAACACTGAGGATCAGAGATCACAAGGAACTTCATTACTTGAAGACTCCAACTCTTGCATTAATCTCCATTTGTTTTGCCCAGAGCTATAACTCTGTGAAATGAGGGTGGATTGTGCAATCTGAGACCCTGTGTTACATTTAATTTCTTTTGATGTCATTCACATTGAAAGGAGATTAGTGATGTCAGTCATCAACAGCAGAATGATGATTTCATGAGGAAGAACTCTCACAAATGACAATGAAATCTTCCATTGGATCATTCAAGTGCACTAAAGGAAAATTTGAGAAGTTTTCTGCTTGAAAGCATTTCAAATCTTTATTCTGGTAAAATTTTTACTTTTTTCAATAGAATGAGCATGTACAGACAGAGGAAAGACTATTCATTACACAAGGACTGTCATGATAAAATTGAAATTCGGCAATGCATAGCTGGATGAACACAGCAGGCCAAGCAGCATCTTAGGAGCGGGAAAGCCGATGTTTCGGGTCTAGATCCTTCTTCAGAAGGGCCCTGAACCTGCAGGAAGTGCTACACTTGCCCCCATACGTCCTCCCTCAACCCCATACCAGGCCCCGAGATGACTTTCCACATCAAGCAGATGTTCACCTGCACATTTGCCAATGTGGTATACTGCAGCTGCTGTACCCGTTGTGGCCTCCCTACATTGGGGAGACCAAGCGGAGGCTTGGGGACCGCTTTGCAGAAGACCTACACTCGTTGCGCAATTAACAACTGCACCTCCCAGTCGCGACCATTGCCACTCCCCCTCCCATTCTTTAGATGACATGTCCATCTTGGGCCTCCTGCACTGCCACAGCGATATCACCCGCAGGTTGCAGGAACAGCAAATCATATTCCGCTTGGGAGCCCTGCAGCCTAATGGTATCAATGTGGATTTCACAAGCTTCAAAATCTTCCCACCCCGCCACTGCATCCCAAAACCAGCCCAGCTCATCTCTGCCTCCCTAACCTGTTCTTCCTCTCACCTATCCCCTCCTCCCACCTCAAGCCGCACCCCCATCTCCTACCTACTAACCTCATCCCGCCCCCTTGAACTGTCCGTCCTCCCCGGACTGACTTACCCCTCCCTACCTCCCCACCTACATTCACCTTTACTGGCTCCATCCCCACCTCTTTAGTTTGTCTGTCTCCTCTCCACGTATCTTCTCCTCTATCCATCTTCGATCCGCCTCCCCCTCTCTCCCTATTTATTTCAGAATCCTCTCCCCATCCCCCTTTTCTGACGGCCTTTTCTGAAGGGCATAGACCCTTCATCAGAAAAGGGGGATGGAGAGAGGGTTCTGAAATAAATAGCGAGAGAGGGGGAGGAGGACCGAAGATGGATAGAGGAGAAGATGGGTGGAGAGGTAGGGAGGGGATAGGTCAGTCCAGGGAGGATGGACAGGTCAAGGGGCAGGATGGGGTTAGTAGATAGAAGATGGGGGTGTGGCTTGAGGTGGGAGGAGGGGATGGGTGAGACGAAGAACAGGTTAGGGAGGCAGGGACGAGCTGGGCTGGTTTTGGGATGCAGTGGGGGGAGGGGATGAGCTGGGCTGGTTTTGGGATGCAGCAGGGGGATGGGGAGATTTTGAAGCTTATGAAGTCCATATTGATACCATCGGGTTGCAGGGCTCCCAAGTGGAATATGAGTTGCTGTTCCAGCAACCTTCAGCTGGCAGCATTGTGGCACTGCAGGAGGCCCATGATGGACATGTCGCCTAAGGAATGGGAGGGAGGGTTGAAATGGTTCACAACTGATCAGTGCAGTTGTTTATTGCAAACTGATTGTAGGTGTTCTCCAAAGCGGTTCCCAAGCCTCCGCTTGGTTTCCCCAATGTAGAGGTACAGCGGATGCAGTACACTACATTGGCAGATGTGCAGGTGAACCTCTGCTTGATGTGGAAAGTCTTCTTGGGGCCTGGGATGGGGGTTGAGGGAGGAGGTATGGGGACAAGTGTGATACTTCTGCGGTTACAGGGGAAAGTGCCGGGTGTGGTGGGGTTGGAGGGGAGTGTGGAGTGGACAAGGGAGTAATGGAGAGCATGGTCTCTGTCGAAAGCAGGCAAGGGTGGGGAGGGAAAAATGTCTGGGGTGGTGGGTCAGATTTCAGATGTTGCAAGTGTCGGAGGATGATGCATTGGATCCAGAGTTTGGTGGGGTGGCATGTGAGGATGAGGGGGGATTCTCTTTTGGTGGTTATTGCGGGGAGCGGGTGAGAGGGATGAGTTGTGGGAAATGTGGGAGACACGGTCGAGGGTGTTCTCAACCACTGCGGGGGGGAACTGCGGTCCTTGAAAAACGAGGACATCTGAGATGTACGGGAGTGGAATGCCTCATCCTGGGAGCAGATGCAGCGGAGGTGAAGGAATTGGGAATCGGAGATGGAATTTTTGCAGGAAGGTGGATGGGAGCAGGTGTTTTCTAGGTCGTTGTGGGAATCAGTGGGCTTGAAATGGATATCGGTTTCTAGGTGGTTGCCCGAGATGGAGACAGAGGGGTCCAGGAAGGTGAGGGATGTTGGAGATGGTCCAAGTGAACTTGAGGTTGGGATGGAAGGTGTTGGTGAAGTGGATGCTTGGGAACCCTGCAACCCAATGATATCAATGAGGATTTCACAAACTTCAAAGTCTCCCCTCTGCCTACTGCATCCCATAACCAGCCCAGCTCGTCCTCGCCTCCCTAACCTGTCCTTCCTCTCGCCTATCCCCTCCTCCCACCTCAAGCCGCACCCCCATCTCCTACCTACTAACCTCATCCCGCCCCCTTGACCTGTCCGTCCTCCCTGGACAGCCCTATCCCTTCCCTACCTCTCCACCGACACTCTCTTCTACTGGCTCCATCCCCACCTCTTTAACTTGTCTGTCTCCTCTCCACCTATCTTCTCCTCTATCCATCTTCGATCCGCCTCCCCCTCTCTCCCTATTTATTTCAGAACCGTCTCCCCGTCCCCCTTTTCTGATGAAGGGCTTAGGCCCGAAACATCAGCTTTTGTGCTCCTAAGATGCTGCTTGTTCGGCTGTGTTCATCCAGCTCCACACTTTGTTATCTCGGATTCTCCAGCATCTGCAGTTCCCATTGTCTCATATTTGCAAATATGTGTTCACTTTTCATCATCTAGTTTATGAGTAAATGGCTGCCTAGCCAAAACTACAGGATGGAAGATACAGAGTCTGGCCATCCTGATCATTACTTAAGATTCTATTGACTGAAGTGTGGTGAGCATCTCTTGTACCTTGTGTAGATCGAGGACCGAGGTGAAGTATTTGCTACTTTGTCGACCAGGGTGAATCTTTCTTCACTGCAAACAACTGTTTATGCACTGTAGATGTTAGTGGCACTGATTCTTGATGCTGCATAATGTGTTCAAGAACTGTTCACTGTACCACCAGTTTATCACCTTCACTAGATAAGTTCACCTGCTTGTAGGACATACAGAGTGGCTGGTTCATACACACACACGCACACACACACACACACACAGTTTATAGCAATTCCTGAGGGGAAATAAATTTTCAAGCCTGATTTGTTTTTTGTTGCTGAATAGAAGCAGCTGTTTCAGTTTTGAGGATCTGATGGCTTCTCCCTTGAACATTCGCACCCACAAGTCATTCAGTTACCCAAGATCCAATCACATAGTTGTGGCAGCCAGGAGGTCTTTTTCATCAATACCTGGTCACTAGTTCACAGGCCAATCAGCTGCTTGTTACCTGCTGAATCTTCCTTTGCACATGGCCCTTGGTTACAGTTCAGCTGTAACCAGGTTTCCACCATTGCTTGAACAAGCAGCTGTGTAAACATCACTTCCAATGTCATGTTACTTGTTTTTTAAAAAATGCAAAAAATGCTTCATCAATTCTTGTTTTTTGAAACAGTTCTTTTCCCATTTCAATCCCCCCCCCAAAAATACAGAAAAATAAAAAAAAAGATATGGTTGTTACAATGTATGCGGCAATGCTGGAATGAGTTTGATCACTGTCTGTGGGCATAGATGCTTGCTGCTACCCATGAAGTGCATCCTGAGGTGTTGGTGGCTGAATTCCAAGATGGAGGTCCACAGGTACAGGCAGTGAGGTGGAGTCAGTTCAGTGCTCTGACTTTTCTGTTGGGATCTGTCACTGCTTCGCTTTTATCCAGTGAGTGAGAGAATAGGAAACTGCATAAAAATGAAATGACATTGATTAATAATGAGATATTATTGCATGCTAATAAACCTCTCATTACTTAGTATTGAAAACCTCACCTCACCATTCAACGTTTGATTGGAGAATGGGACAATTTTCTCTTGATATTCAGAAACTCTGCTCTGGTCATCTCAATTTTCCTAACTTTTTAGCCATGGCTCATGTTGGTCAGGGTTGGTACAATTCGGCCCCTTCTTTCCATCATTAGTACTTTCAGAGAAGGTTATTTCCACAGGTACTTAGTAGTTTTCAGCTTCCTTCAAAGTCAGTTGTAACAATGAGGTTGTAAACAGCCTGGATCTGCCTCACTTGCCTTCCAGTGACTGGGATGGAGTTGCTGGCAAAGGAATGGAGTTTGTGATGACCAGGCCTTCAGCAGTCAATGCCTTAAGCCCTGGAATTCTTTCCTTAAAACCTCTGCTTTGTTATCTCACATTCTTGCTTTAAGATGCACCTTATAACCTATCTGTTTGCCTAAGCTTTGTGTGTGATCTTGCCTAATATTACGTATTTGTGTCTTGCTTAGTAGCATTTGTGAAGCACCTTGGGAGACTGTTATAATGAAGTACTATAAAAGTGTAACTTAGTGTATTTGTTTCTTATTAATCATTTTCTAGCTACTGTCCTCCTTTTTAATTTGTAGAATTTCCTCAGGTATAGTTTGTTGCTCCTACTCCACTCTCTTCAAATTAAATCAATTGTTTCTTTTGATTTTAGTGCAAACCTATTTAAACTCTGATATCTGCATTAATACTAAGTCCTGACCTTGAGAATTGCTTTCTAATCCTTTCCCAAGCGCTTACAAATTCTACACTTTCTGAGGTCAAGTATTGATGAACAGCACAGTATGTCTCATTATTGACCTTTCCTTTGAGGTTTTGAGGTAAATCTTCACCTGAATTCATTTCTTTTCTAGGTTGACAGATACTGAACAGGGCCAAAGCGAGAAAAAGGAATCAACAAACTGGCAAACTGCCTTGAGGAAGCACCTTTCATTACCCTAGGAAATGAACCTGCACAACCAATGAGGTTCACTTAAAGTGGACTCGCTTGTTGTAACATAATACGGTGAGGCTTGTCTTTGGAGTTCCCTTGTTGGAGATTTGTTGTTATGTTCTTTCTCTCATTTGACTCCCATCTTGCTTCTCCCAAATTTGTATTCTTGGTTAGCTGCCATGACTCTTCGAAGCCTGATTGCAGTTTAAACACCATTACAATCTATACCTTTTTGTCTCTCTCTCAGACCTTCAGTGTGGTGACACAGATCAATCTGGCCTTGGTACCAGCACAAAAGAAGAACATGGACAAAATAAAACACTATTACAAAAATCGAAAGAAAACAAAAAGTTGTATGGGATGAGCAAAGAGCAAACTACATTAAACATGACAGATGGGGAGCTTTAACTATGAGACAAAGAACAAAGGATATAAGTGAGCAAATATATCATGGATTATCTGTTTAAAGATGTCATTAAAGCTAATCTTACTTTGGTAAAAGGCATTAAATGTTCATCTGCACAATAACAACCCACTTAGTCACACAAGCAGCTTTTGGCATTAGCTTTAATCTTTTGCTCGGGCTGTAATTGGCTTAATTGGTGTGCCAAGATTGCAACTTGTATTATCCTTTGCAAGGAGCTTGTAGTCAGTGAGAAGTAGTCATTTCCTAGGAAAAAGAAAAGACATTGACCACTTTGCTGAATGAAAGTACTTCCAGATATGCCAAAACAACAAGAGAGCTGCATAGGCAATATCAAGGTTACTTTTTACAGAGAGGATGATTAAACAGTTGGATGCGTTGCCAGGAAGAGTGATCGATATCTGGGTACTGAACTCATTTACAGAACAGCTGGCTTATCTAATAGCAAGATTGTAGGATTGGTAGACAGGGAAGGTGAGATCCACTGGGCCAGGGAACCTCTTCCATCCAAACCTGTGATCTGATTTTGTTATCTTAGGAGCAACAACAATTTGATTTTAGACAGTGTTATGACAGAATTTAAAAAAAAGCCAATGATGCTTCTCTGAAGTATTCCAAAATAAAATTAAGCACTGAGCCACATGAGAAGGTATTTTTAGGCAGATAAGTGGGTTTTAAGAAGTATCTTAAAAGGGCAAAGACAGAAAGAGAGGCTTGGAAGGAAATTCCAAAGCACAGGACCTCAGCAGCTGAAAGAACAGTTGCTGATTGAGGGATTTACATTAGAGAAAATATGAGAGGCAAGAAGTAGAGAAACACAAACATCTGAGTGAATTGCAGGGCTGGAAGAATTTACAGAGACAGGCCATGGGGGATTTGTAGACTAATACATAACAATTCAAAAAATTGACATTCTGCCAAAGCTGGACTGATGTAGTTCAGTGAACACAGAAGCAGTGGGTGAACAAGATTTGGCACTAGTTAGGGTGTGGACAACAGATTTTTGAATGAGTTTAAGTTTATGAACAGTGAAAGTTGGGAGGCTGGCCAGAAATGGACTGGAATAGTCAAGCCCACAGGTTGCTTGGGGCCATATTTAACTCCTTTATTGAAACTATGTTTATTCATAGCTCACTAACAATTGAAAACAGCTGATAGAAGAGCTTAATATGGATAATATTATAACAATCAACCTTTCAGCAGGAGACTGAGTGATTTTCTGCTCTGTGTATGCGACACAGAAGCTGACATATGTGGATCATAAATGAACAGATAAGACAAACACCACAGAAGGAGATGTTTACGTTAGCACAGATCCAGTGAAACATATGTCCAACAGGTCTGCCTGTAGAACTACATTCAACAATGTTTTCCTTTTGCTTGTTAAGAAAGATTTTAAATCTGAGAAGATGTGAACAATAACATTTGAGTGATGTTGTCCCCAGCTTTCTCTTTGCATGTTTATATACTGTGATTAAGCCAGAATGAGTTTCAGAGACAAATGATGTACTCACTTTGGTTGTACACTTAACAAGCTGACACAAATTGTCCATTCATGGAAAGGCTACCTGGTATCTCCAACAACAGAAGTAGGATGGCATGAAAACAAAAGCAAAACATTTCTTGGAAATACTATACAGTATTGTGTTAAAGTTAAGGTTGTTTATGGACAAAGAACATGAGCTTTATTTTGCCTTTTGTAGTGGGGGATTGATGCTGGTTTACCAAAGTAGGCCCGGCGAAGTGAGAGATGCAATGGACAATGATCCTGGGCTGAGTCATGTGAAAAAATAGCTAACTTTTACCTGACAAGGTTAGTTGTAAAGAAGAACCACATTTCCATACAAAGACTGGATCAGACACAATCTGTTGTTGGAGCAACACTGATAATTACTAGATTCATACAAACCTTAACAGAAGATTCTTCCAAAAAACATTGAGTGGAAATTTTACAAACAACTGTCTTTGGAAAGGGTCAGACTTGGCTGTGAGGCCACATGTGACTGAATTGGCTGCCAATATGTTTTGGGTGATATTAGTTTCAGTTCTGGCTCATATGACTGATAGCATATGGCTTTTGAAATTTGTTTACTTTCTTGTCCTCTTCTCAACAGAAATTCGGCAAAATGAACATTCTCCCCTTTAGCACTACTACCAAAGAGGTCTGCCTAACTTACCCTATTAAAAAAGTCACTTTGCTGAGGTACTGGAGAGCATATCATGGTGACATCTGGTACCTTTGAGAGGCCCAGAGATGTATAAAGGATGAAAGACAAACAATGGGCTAGAATTTAACATGGTGGGGCAGGGGTTTGGGTGGCAAATTCAGGGATCTGACAGCCAATTCTTCAATATTTGCAGAACATCAGTTGAGTAAAACATTCCAGATTCTAGTGAGCTCCTCAAGCTGCTTTTGGTGCCTGCTCAGCAGAATTAAGTGTAAATTTAGCTGCCATACAGAACCAATGGGAATAGACACCAACTTTTATTAGTGGGAAGAGGAGGCCGAGACTTTTACACATTCAGCAACTGTGGTGATTCCATTGGCTCAGAAGTTTGGGGTCTCTAGCAGGATGAGGTAGGCCCACAATGCCTTGCTCCTCCTGGCCCACAACAAGTTCAGAAAGAAGTCAAATTTAAAATTCTACTTTGGCTTATTCTGACTAATTGTCTCCTCTGATTGTTGTTTCTGCTGCTGGAAACTCTCAATGCAGGAACACCGCTGTGTGGGTCTTCACATCTATTTCCCTGCCAAAACTAAACTTAGTCCGTAAAATTTGTAAAAATACATTACAAAACAATTTGACTTGAAAATTACACAATTTGCTATAAAATCCAACTTATTTCCACACAACTTGTTCCACTCTTAGGTGCCTTAATGGGAATAACATTTGACAAATAATAAATAATGAATAAAGTTTTCTCCATGCACCATGTTTCACGCTGAGGTGCCTCTATACAATTTCAATATCTTTGATATTCTCAATGTACGCTGTTTGTCAGCTATACAGTCCTCGGGTTCTGGACTTTCCTGCCCTTGATGCATGATGGTATCAACCTCTCCCATTGCACATCTTCAGTGGGTGTCTCCAAGCTTGAGCACATCAATCAGTCCTGTTACTACAACAGTGGTGACATTTTTCAAATTTCAAAATATACTTTATTCATGAAGATTATCTTTATATGTAAAATATGTATACATAGTCACAAATGTAGTTCGGTTTTGTGCAGTAGCATATCAGAAAAACAAACAAACACTGGAGTTTGAATCCATGCAAACAAACCAAAAACATCTCTTACTTGAACTAGACTATATTTACATGTTGTTGAGGGACCAGAGCAATCCGATAACTGAATGGACCACCATTAAACTTCAGCAGGAAGACCTCAGACAGTGGTCTTTCCCCACTGTGCCTTGGCAGCAGCTGCCCCAGGCTTTATAGCATCCCTCAGCACGTAGTCCTGGACCTTGGAAGGTGCCAGTCTGCAACACTCGGTCAGGGTCAACTCCTTGTTCAGGAAGATCAGCAAGTTTCAGGCAGAAAAGGGTGTCTTTCATTGAGCTGATGATCCTCTAGGCGCAGTTGATATTTGTCTCGGTGTGTGTCCAGGGGAACAATTCATACAGCATAGAGTCCCGCATCACGGAGCTGCTCGTGAGGAACCTTGACACAAACCACTGCATCTTTCTCCAGACTTCCTCTGCAAAGGCACATTCCAGAAGGAGATGTGTGGCAGTCTCAACCCCCACCCCTCGCAGCCACTTCAAGGGCAGTGTGTGGTGGCACAGATCAAATGGGTGTACATAAAGGATCTCACAGATAGTGCCCTTTTCACCAGCAGCCAAGCAATGCATGCCACATCACCAGAGCTTTCAACAGTGGTGACATCCTTAGGCTTTGATCTTTCAATCTTAAGTAAGTCCCTTCCTGTTTTCAACAGGAGCTATGTCCAGGCCCTGGATAATTGCTGGTAACATTACAGTGGCTTAGAACATGTGGATATGTTGGTGGCAGGATTTTGTATTTTAGGATTTGACCCACTTGTTGAACCCTATCCTCCTCTTAATGGACTTGGGCAGTGGGCTTTAAAACTGAGACGTATGTCTTGCACAGTGTGAGAAGTAAATTTGAAGTGGTACTTAAATTATTATTTTTCTTGCTAATTGAGTCCATTAGCTTTCAGCTCAAGTTCATTGTAAAGCAATCATAACCAGATAATCTGAAAGTCAACCAGTACATGGAGGTCGTACCTTGAAAATGAGCAAAAAATCAACTTGATTTAAAAGGAAATATTCTAAGCTTAATTGCTATGAATACGTTCAATGTAAATTGGCTATAAGTTATTGTGGTGGTTGGGTCTTCTGGCCCCTGTATGTAAAATTCAGAAGTTGTTAGTTTTCAGAAAAAAAATACAGGATGTACAAACTATTACACCTTCATATGTCTTCTCTGAATAAAGCCCCCTCATTCTGAGACTGTCAAATTAACAAGGTGCATTGTTGTTAAAATTACAAATGCAGAGGTAGAGACAAAAGCTGTGATCTAATTTTAACACATTAAAGGCATAATGGTTACTAGTCACAATATGCAACAGAAGGCATTCAGGCAAAGGCTATTTATTGTCTGTAGTGTAGGACCATGGGTTATTGTTTTATTGTTTAATATGTTCACACATTATGCTACCTAGCTCTTGTCGTTGCCTGGTTACAACCTAATCAATGCGACAATGCGTGCAGCAGGAAAACAGAGGTAAAATTGTTGACTCTTTGATAAGTACCTCTTCAATGGAAACATTTCTCATCCTATTTTAGTCATAAAACTATTTTCTTTTTTAAATCAAATCTCTGGTTCATATGCAGTATCTGTGACACTGCATGTAAGCTTCCAGAAGATTTTATGTGTAAGACTTGTTAATGCATTATTAATAGTATTCTTTTTGCAACATTACTTAGCAATATTATTCTTACCACCTTGTGTGCATGTGGGCTGCAACACTCGGATGTCTCTTTATTAAAATAAACAAAGAGATAATTAACCACAGTCTAATCTAAACATTGCCAATAGGCCTGTTCAGGAAGTCATTGTTCAGTGAGTTATATGTGTTTGTGCGTGTATGTGTGTGTGAGAAGCGTTGATAAATAGTGGGTGCTGGATGACTCATTAGGCAACCCTTTAATCTGCCAAAGTACTAAGAGTGTGCCCATTGTCACCATCTTTTGTGTTCCCCTTAAAGGCTAAAACCCTGCTGAAACATTACTAGAAAGGTACTTTTCTCATCAGCCCTGTCTGAATGATGAGTCTTTTTGCTGAACTTTTGTGCATTGATCAGAAGTAAATACAAGTCATACACCTCTCCACCCCTCTCACCCACTCCAACCTCTCCCCTGCAGAATGGGCAGCCCTCCGCTCCCTCCGCTCCAACCCCAACCTCACCATCAAACCCGCAGACAAGGGCGGCGCAGTGGTAGTATGGCGCACTGACCTCTACATCGCCGAGGCCAGATGCCAACTCTCCGACACCACCTCCTACCGCCCCCTCGATCATGACCCCACACCCGAGCACCAAACCATCATCTCCAACACCATTCATGACCTCATCACCTCAGGGGACCTCCCACCCACAGCCTCCAACCTCATTGTTCCCCAACCCCGCACAGCCCGTTTCTATCTCCTTCCCAAAACCCACAAACCTGCCTGCCCTGGTCGACCAATCGTCTCAGCCTGCTCCTGCCCCACCGAACTCATCTCCATCTATCTGGACTCCATTTTCTCCCCTTTGGCCCAGGAACTCCCCACCTACGTCCGTGACACCATCCACGCCCTCCACCTCCTCCAGGACTTCCAATTCCCTGGCCCCCAACACCTCATTTTCACCATGGACGTCCAGTCCCTATACACCTGTATTCCGCATGCAGATGGCCTCAAGGCCCTCCACTTCTTCCTGTCCCGCAGGCCCGACCAGTCCCCCTCCACCGACACCCTCATCCGCCTAGCCGAACTCGTCCTCACCCTCAACAACTTCTCTTTTGACTCCTCCCACTTCCTACAGACTAAGGGGGTGGCCATGGGCACCTGCATGGGCCCCAGCTATGCCTGCCTCTTTGTAGAAAAAAAAGGCTCTGATGAAGGGTCTAGGCCCGAAACGTCAGCTTTTGTGCTCCTGAGATGCTGCTTGGCCTGCTGTGTTCATCCAGCCTCACATTTTGTTGTCCACAAGTCATACACAGATGACTTCACTTGTGGCTCTTCTGGGGAAAGAGCCTGAGATTGGGATTAACTGGATAGTTCTTTCAAAAAGCCAACATGGTCATGATGGGTCAAATTGCCTTCTCTGTGCTCTCTGATTCTTTGAGTCTCTAACACAATATGTAGATACGAATGTGTGTGAAGTGTGGTGAATATGATTGGAAAGTTGCAGATGCATTTAGTCATATGGAAATAAGATGCTGTGGCCTTAGCAGAAACTTGTTTCAAAGAAGGCAAGACTGGGTATTAAATATTTCATAGATCTACAGTGTTTAGGAAGGAAAGGAAGAGGGGTGACAGTATTGATGAGGAAGAATGTTACTGGAGAGAGAGGGTGTCCAAGTTGGGTCAAGCATTGAAATTGTTTGGCCAGAACTCAGGAACGAAATGGTGTTACGACATTGCTCAACATATTTTATAGGCCACCAATTGGCAGAAAAGACACAGAGGAGCAGTTTTACAAGGAAATTACAGAAGTGCAAGAATTATACAGTAGTTAATAAGTGGGCCTTGACTTACTCTGTGTCTAAATATAGACTGGGATAGTAGGATTCTTGAGGAAGACTTTGATGAAGTGGTTCAAGATAAAAGGACAAAGAAATCCAGACAAAAAAAAAGACCGGTGGGGTCAAAGAGCCAACTTCAATAGGGCAAGAATGGATCTGGCCTAGATAAAGTAGAAAGAAGGATCTGCAAGCAAAACTGTAATTAAATAATGAGCTTACTTTAAAGAAGAAACATTTCAATATGAAAATATAGGGTAGTGCAAGTAAGCAGGAAATTAGAGACACATGCAGGAAAAAAAAACATTTGTAAGAAGGCTTTAATCTGCATATAGATTGGGCAAATCAAATTAATATCAATCCCATTGAGGAGGAATTCCTTGAATGTGTACAGAATGGTTTTCTGAGCCAATAGATTGATGAACCTACTAGAGAATCACTATCCTAGACTGGAAATTTTAGGATGAAAAAAGAATAATTCATAAGCCAGTTGTGCAGGTCCCATAGGGATGAGTGATCATAATATGATTGAGCTCTTCATCAAGTTGGAAAGTGTCATAGTTATTCTGAGACCAGGGCTCTGAATCTAAATAGAGGACACTACGGCGCAAGGTGGCCATGTTAGATTGGAGAATGTTACTTCAAGACAGTAGAAAGACAATGGCAAACATTCAAAGAGTCCATGGATGAACTGCAACAATTGCTCATTCTTGTCTGGTGCAAAAGAAAACTAGGACAAGAGGTCAAACCATGACTTACCAGGAAAATTGGAAATAGTGTTAGACCCAGGAAGATGCTTGCAAATTGATCAGAAATAAAACAACAAATCTGAGGGGTGGACGCAGTTTCATATTCTGCAAAGGAGAACGAAAGGATTGCTGAAGAAATGGAAGACAGAGTATGAGAGTAAACTTGCAGCGACCATAAAAACTGACTGTGAAAGTTTCTACAGACATGTGAAGAGAAAATGCGGTGAAGACAAGTATAGGTCCCTTACAGGCAGAAACAGGGGATATTGTAAAGGGAACCAAGAAATGGTTGACCAACTAAAAATATGCAGCAGTTCTGTGTTCAAGAGGGATGACACAAATAACACACCAGAAGTGTTGACGAACACAGAGTTTAATAAAATGGAGGTATTGAAGATAATTGGTAGGGAAATCTTGTGGGGGAAATTGATGGTACTGAAGGCCAATAAATCCCCAAGCCCTGATAATCTACATCCCAGCACAATTAAGGAAGTGGCCCTAGAAGTCGTGGATGTATTGGTCATCATGTTTCAAGATTCTATATACTCTGGAGCAGTTGCTTTGATTAGATGGTAGCTAATGTAACCTCTCTATTTAAGAAGAGAGGCAGAGAGAAAACCAGGAATTTTAGACCAGTCAGCCTGAGGTTATAGTGGGGTAATGCTAGATCTATTCTGACATAATTACTAGCTGAGTAATTGGAAAGCAGTGGCAGGATAAGACCGAGTCAGTGTAGATTTACAAAAGGGAAATCATGTTTGGCAAACCTACTGGAATTTTTTTAAGCTTGCAACTACTGGAGATGATGAAGGGGAGCTGGCGGAAGTGGTTTATTTGGATTTTCAGAATGTCAACGTCCCACATACGACATTGGCATGTCTAATAACAAAATTAAATTACATAGGAAAGGGGATATAGTTTTAAGGTGGATAGAAAATTGGTATGCAGACAGGAATAGGTTAGGAATAGATGGACCTTTTTCTGAATAGCAGGCAGTGACTAGGGGGGTAATGCAGAGATCAGTGTTAGGATCCCAACTATTCACAATATACATTAATGTTTCAGATGAAGGAATAAATTTGCAGATGATGCAAAGCTGTGTGGGAGGCTGAATAGTGAGGAGGCTGCAGAGGTACTTCAATGTGATTTGGACAAGCTGAATGAATAGGCAAATACATGGCAGCTGTAGTATGATGTGGATAAAGTGAGATTATCCACTTTAGTAGCAAAAACAGGAAGATAGATTATTATCTAATAGATATAAGTTGAGATAGGTGAATATGTAATGAGACCTGGGTATGCTCATACACCAGTCACTGAAGGTAAACATGCAGGTACAGCAGATGGTAAAGGCGGCATCTGGTGTGTTGCCTTTCATTGCAAGAGGATTCGAGTACAGGAGCAAGGATGTCTTGCTGCAATTGTACAGGATCTTGATGAGGCCACACCTGGAATAGTGTGTGCAGTTTTGGCCTCCTCAAATGAGGAGGGGTTTTCTTGCTATAGAGAGAATACAGTGGAGGTTAAACTGTCTGATTCCCCAGTGACGGGACTGCTGGGTGAGGAAAGGTTAAAACAGTTATGCAGAAATACGAGGTGGGGGATCTCATATAAACCTGTAAAATTTCTAACTAGACTAGACAGGGTAGATCCAGGAAGGATGCTCCTGATGACAGGGGGAGTCCAGAATAAGGTATCACAGTCTAAGGATATGGAGTGAATGATTTAGGGTTAAGATGAAGAGAGTGGTAAGTAATTGAGATGGAGAAGGAAAGTCCTCTATGGCAATTTCAGCTGATGTGGGAAGTGAACCCAAGTTGTTGGTATCTCTACTACATTACAAACTAGCCACCCAGCCAATTGAGCTAGGCCAAATACCGTTCAAAAGGGGAGTAAAGAGACTTAGGGCTAATTAGTGTCCAGAAAGGAGGTTTACTCATGCAGACAAGGGGAATGGCTGAAGTATTAATGAATACTTCCCATCTGTCTTTACCAAGGAAGAAGATGTTGCTTAGGTTATGGTGGACAGAGGAAATAGAACATAGAACAATACAGTGCAGAACAGGCCCTTCGGCCCGCGATGTTGCGCCGACCTGTGAACTAATCTAAGCCCCTCCCCCTACACTATCCCGTCATCATCCATATGCTTATGCAAAGACTATTTAAATGCCCATAATGTGGCTGAGTTAACTACATTGGCAGGCAGGGCGTTCCATGCCCTTACCAGTCTCTGAGTAAGGAACCTGCCTCTGACATCTGTCTTAAATCTATCACCCCTCAATTTGAGCTATGCCCCCTTATACAAGCCTGAAGTCATCATCCTCGGAAAAAGACTCTCGCCGTCCACCTTATCTAATCCTTTGATCATCTTGAATGTCTCTATTAAATCCCCTCTTAGCCTCCTTCTCTCCAATGAGAACAGACCCAAGTCCTCCAGCCTTTCTTCATAGGGCCTGCGCTCCAGACCAGGCAACATCCTGGTAAATCTCCTCTGCACCTTTTCCAATGCTTCCACATCCTTCCTGTAATGGGGTGACCAGAACTGCATGCAATATTCCAAGTGTGGCCGCACTAGCGTTTTGTACAGTTGCAGCATGACATCACGGCTCTGGAACTCAATTCCTCTACCAATAAAGCCTAACACACCATATGCCTACTTAACAGCACTATCAACCTGGGTGGTAGCTTTCAGGGGCCTATGTACATGGACACCAAGATCCCTCTGCACATCCACACCACCAAAAATCTTTCCATTGACCCGATATTCTGCCTTCCTATTATTCCTCCCAAAGTGAATCACCTCACATTTATCCGTATTAAACTCCATTTGCCACCTTTCAGCCCAATTCTGCAGTCTATCCAAGTGTCTCTGCAACCTGCAACATTCTTCCACATTGTCCACCGCCCGACCGACTTTAGTGTCATCTGCAAACTTATTAACCCATGCACCTATCCCTGTGTCCAAGTCATTTACAAAAATGACAAACAGCAGTGGTCCCAAAACAGATCCTTGAGGCACACTACTAGTGACCTGACTCCAGGCTGAATATTTTCCATCACCACCACTCGTTGCTTTCTTACAGAAAGCCAGTTTCTAATCCAAACTGCTAAATCTCCCTCAATCCTGTGCCTCTGTATTTTCTCCAATAGCCTACCATGTGGAACCTTATCAAAGGCTTTACTGAAGTCCATGTACACTACATCAACTGCAATTCCCTCATCCACATGCTTGGTCACCTTCTCAAAAAACTCAATGAGGTTTGTGAGAGATGACCTGCGTAGTTTAGGCATTTGCTGGATTTAAAATTGCTGAGGGTGAGGCTTTGGACAGACTGCCTGTACTTAAATTTGATAAGGTACCAGGACTTGATGCAATGCAGAAAGGAAGTCAAAGCAGAAATTTCACAGGTACTGGTCATAATTTCCTATACTTCCATAAACTCAGGAGTGGTGCCAGAGGACGAGAGAATTAGAAATGGAATTACCTTGTTTAAAAAAGGATGTTAAGATAAGTAAGGCAATTACAGGACAATCAATTCAACTTTGTCGAAGGATAAACCTTTAGAGCTGATAACTTGGTGCAAAACATTCATGGTCACTTGGGCAAATGCAGGTTGATTAAGAACAGCCAGCATGGATTTGTTCAGGACAAACTGTAGAGTTTAACAAGGAAAGGTGAATTCTGCATCTCACTGCCTTAGAGTTACAAAATATTGTTGTGCGATTTGAAGATAAGAGTGGCTTTCCAAGGGCAATTGTGGAGCAACTAGGAATGGGCAATAAATGCCAAACCAGCCAATGATGCCCACATCCCAAAGATGAATAAACAAAAAGGGAGGTAGGCAGAATTTTGCCGTTCATTTCTGAGAGAATGGAGTACAAAAAATAGGGTCTAAAATTATGCAATGTATTGGTTTGACCACACCTGGAATCCTGTGATCAGTTTTGGTCCCCTTACCTATGAAAAGATATACTGGCATGGAGAAAGTACAGAGAAAGTAAGGCAGATCAACCTGCATAAGAGTGTATTATTTTATGAAGAGAAATTGAGTAGATTGGGCCTGTGTTCATTAGAATTTAGAAGAATGAGAGGAGACCTTATTGAAAGGTATAAGTTTCTTGGGGATTTAACGGGGTAGATGCAGAGAGGTCGTTTCTTGTCGTGGCAGAGTCAAGGATCAGAGGGCATAATCTCTGATTAAGGGTCATCCATTTAGGACAGAAGTGAGGATGAACTCCTTCTTTCAGATGGTAGTGCATCTGTAAGAGTTATTTATAGAAGGGGATTCTGATGACTAGGTTGTTTAGTACATTCAAGGTTGACATATATTTTAAACTAGTAAGGGGATCAAGGATCATACTGATAAGGGAAAAAAGTGGAGATGAGGGTTATTGGGTAAGACATGATCTCACTGAATAGTGGAGCAGATTCAATTGAACAAATGGCCCACTTCTGCCCCGTTGTCTTGGTGATGCCAGAATAAATGGCACACCATTATTCTGAAGTCAAAAGGAGGGCTCTGTTTGCTTATTTGTTCATGAGATGTGGGTGTCACTGGGTGCACCAGCCTTTATTAACTGTCCCTAGTTGCTTTTAAAAAGGCTGTGGCGAGCTGCCTTCTTGAACCACTTCAGTCCATGTGAACACATGCTGAACGCAATTAGCGGAGGGGTGGCTGCTTTCTCAGGAAGAGGCTTTAAAAGAAAGTTCCTATAGTTTACCTGTGGATACCAGAAGCTGCTGAAGACTCATGGAGTGCTGGACCTGTCTGGCTTGATTTGAAAATTTAATTTACACTTTCAAGGATCATAAATTCTCTTTCTGATGAGTGCCTGTGTTGCCTAGAAAATAGGCCAGATGATTTTAGCAGTTTGACCAACACGTGCCAATAGTTAATTGGTAAATTAGAATGCATCATAACAATTCCACTAGCGGTATAAGAATGATCCTGTCATTGGGTGCAAAATAATTCATTTGTCTATGTGAGTATTGAACTAATCTGCATCATTTAAACAAATCTTGCTGTAAGTATCTGTGTATCCATTTTACAGGGATCATGTTACCACCCAATGTCACTAATAAAGATTGTAACCTACACTTGTTCCTGATTATGTTGAATATCATTTACCAGAGTCGGGATGTTACGGTAACTAATAATCTTCTTTTGCCAGTCAGACCATCCCAGCAAGCAGCCATTTGCCACGACCACCAACATTTTACTAACTACCATCACAAGAGAAAAAAAATTGCTGAAGAGATAGTAGGAACTGCCAATGCTGGAGAATCTGAGATAACAAGGTGTAGAGCTGGGTCTAGAAGGGTCTAGACCCAAAACGTCAGCTTTCCTGCTCCTCTGATGCTGCTTGGCCTGCTGTGTTCATCCAGCTAAACATTGCTGAATTTCAATTTTATCATGATAGTGTTCTGAGGAAGGGTCACCGGACCTGAAACGTTAACTCTTTTTTTCTCCTCCACAGATGCTGCCAGACCTGCTGAGCTGTTCCAGCAACTTTGTTTTTGTTATCACGATAGTCCATGACTTTAGAAAAAGGCAGAACAGATACACCTTAGGCTGCAAACTTGTAGAAATATACTCTTTCTTGGGGTCTGGATCTCACTGACTAGGCCAGTATTTGTTCCCCGAACTGCTGTTGTTAGGCCATTTGAGATGGCAGTTGAGAGTCAACCACATTGTTATGGCTCTGGGCAGATAGACCATGGCAGATCTTCTCAAAAGGACATTAATGAAGAATGAACCAGATGGGTTTTTACAACAATTAATGGCGAACACTGCCATCACCAGTAGTGAGATAACAAAGTGTGGAGCTGGATGAACACAACAGGCCAAGCAGCATCTCAGGAGCACAAAAGCTGACGTTTCGGGCCTAGACCCTTCATCAGAAAAGGGGGATGGGGAGAGGATTCTGAAATAAATATGGAGAGGGGGGAGGCGGATTGAAGTTGGATAGAGGAGAAGATAGGTGGAGAGGAGAGTATAGGTGGGGAGGTAGGGAGGGGATAGGTCAGTCGGGGGAGGACGGACAGGTCAAGGAGGTGGGATGAGGTTAGTAGGTAGGAAATGGAGGTGCGGCCAGTGGTGGGAGGAGGGCATAGGTGAGAAGAAGAACAGGTTAGGCAGGCTGGGATGAGGTGGGCTGGTTTTGGGATGCAGTGGGGGAAGGGGAGATTTTGAAGCTGGTGAAAGCCACATTGATACCATTGGGCTGCAGGGTTCCCAAGCGGAATATGAGTTGCTGTTCCTGCAACTTATGGGTGGCATCATTATGGCACTGCAGGAGGCCCATGGTGGACGTGTCGTCTAAGGAATGGGAGGGGGAGTTGAAATGGTTCGTGACTGGTGCAGTTATTTACTGCGAACCAAGCATAGGTGTTCTGCAAAGCAGTCCCCTAGCCTCCGCTTGGTTTCCCCAAAGTAGAGGAAGCCACAACGGGTACAGCGCAGTGGTTGAGAACACCCTCGGCTGTGTCTCCCACACCTCATTGCTCACACCCCACCCTCACCTTAACCACCACAAGAGAATTCCCCTAGTCCTCACATACCACCCCACCAACCGCCGGATACAACGCATCATCCTCCGACACTTCTACCATTGACAATCTGACCCCACCAGCGAAGACATTTTTCCCACCCCACCCTTGTCTGCCTTCCAGATAGACCAAACTCTCCGCGACTCCCTTGTCTGCTCCACACTCCATTCCAACCCCACCACATCTGGCACTTTCCCCTGCAACCGCAGGAAGTGATACACCTGCCCCCACACCTCCTCCCTCACCCCTATCCCAGGCCCCAAGATGACTTTCCACATCTAGCAGATGTTCACCTGCACATCTCCCAATGTGGTATACTGCATCCGCTGGACAAGGTGTGGCTACCTCTACATTGGAGAAACCAAGCGGAAGCTTGGGGACCCCTTTGCAGAACACCTATGCTGGGTTTGCAGTAAACAACTGCACCTCCCAGTCGCAAACCATTTTAACTCCCGCTCCCATTCCTTAGATGACATGTCCATCCTGGGCCTCCTGCAGTGCCACAATGATGCCACCCGAAAGTTGCAGGAACAGCACTTCATATTCAGCTTGGGAACCCTGCAGCCCAATGGTATCAATGTGGAGTTCACAAGCTTCAAAATCTCCCCTTCCCCCACTGCATCCCAAAACCAGCCCAGCTCGTCCCAGCCTCCCTAACCTGTTCTTCCTCTCACCTATGCCCTCCTCCCACCACTGGCCGCACCTCCATTTCCTACCTACTAACCTCGTCCTGCCCCCTTGACCTGTCCGTCTTCCCCGGGCTGACCTATCCCCTCCCTACCTCCCCACCTACACTGTCCTCTCCACCTATCTTCTCCTCTATCCAACTTTGATCTGCCTCCCCCTCTCTCCCTATTTATTCCAGAACCCTCTTCCTATCCCCCTTTTCTGATGAAGGGTCTAGGTCCAAAACATCAGCTTTTGTGCTCCTGAGATGCTGCTTGGCCTGCTGTGTTCATCCAGCTTCACACTTTGTTATCTTGGATTCTCCAGCATCTGCAGTTCCCATTATCTCTGATCACCAGGACTGAGGCTAGCTTTATATTTGAGATTCATTACTCGATTTTCAAACTCCACCAGTAGCCATGGTGAAATGTGGCTCTCTGGCCCCAGAGAGTTAGCCTTGGTTTCTGGACGACTAGTCCAGTGACATGACTGTATCAATAAAAACAACAAATCAGAAACAAATCAGAAACAACAACAAAAATTGCTGCAAAAGCTCTGCATGTCTGGCAACATCCGTGGAGAGAAATCAGTGTTCACATTGTGGGTCCAGTTCTGAGGAAGGGTCACTGGATTTGAAGAAGTTAACTCTGATTTTTCTCCACAGATGTTGCCAGATCTGCTGAGCTTTTCCCGCAATTTCTATTTTTGTTTCTAAAATTACTGTCTCCCTCTACTTAGGTGTAACAATATCTTGCATTTTTTGTTATTCTTGTACAGGATGTGGAAGTTGTTGGGAGACCAGCATTTAGTTGTCAATTCCTAGTTGTCTTTGAACTGGTGAAGGTGTAGTTCAGAGTCACCCACAGTGCTGTGGGTGTAGACTCACATGTAAGCCAGGCTAGGTAAGGATGGCAGATTTCCTTCCCTAAAGGGCACTTGTAAATCAAGTGCGTTGTGATACTAATAAGTAGAGTATGTGGTTGCCATTGTTAGATTTTAATCATCTACGCAGTGTGAGATTTAAACCCATATCAACAGAACATTAGCCTCAGATGTGAGATCAATAGTCCAGGGACATTACCATTACAACACCAGCTTCCCCCAGTTGTTATCAATG
Organism: Stegostoma tigrinum; assembly: GCF_030684315.1. Taxonomy (NCBI): domain Eukaryota; kingdom Metazoa; phylum Chordata; class Chondrichthyes; order Orectolobiformes; family Stegostomatidae; genus Stegostoma; species Stegostoma tigrinum. The sequence continues at coordinate 13,064,324 of NC_081362.1, read as the reverse complement.
TATGATGTGGAGGTGCCAATGTTGGGCTGCGGAGAACAATGTCAGGAGTCACATGACACCAGGTTGTAGTCCAACAGGTTTGTGTGAAAACACAAGCTTTCAAAGACTGTTCCTTCATTAGATGAAGACTTAATCTGACAGAGGAGCAGTTCTTGGAAAGCTTGTGATTTCAAATAAACCTGTTGGACTACAGTCTGGCATCATGTGACTCCTGACTGTTACCAATGAGGTAAAACATGCTCAAGCCCTCCACTGATGCAAGTATCAAACAGAATTTAGCACAGAGAGCTGTAAAGGGAGATATTGGGTCAGATGACTGAATGGTGGATTAAAGAGGTGGGCTTTAGCAGCAGGAAAAGACATATAAAGTAGACAATTTCAGAGTGAATTATAAAACTGGCAGCTTAGGACAGAGCTACTCATGGTGAAGTGAAGGAAATCAGAGTGAGGTGAGAATTGAAGGAGCAGAGATCCAAAGGGTGTGATCAGGTTGCAGTGTCCAGATGGAACAGATTACAGAGGAATACCTGGAGGGATTTGAAAACAAGGATGAGCATTTTAAATGCAAATATTTCTGGACCTGGTTCTAATACATGTCAGTGAGCACAGAGGCAATGGATGAACAGAATGTGCCTTTCAATTGCAAAGATTTCAAATATGCTTATTTGGCGAAAATACTTTGGTCCCTGAGTTGGATTCCTGAAGCAAACATAAATTAAGTTGTAGGCTATTCTGTCTGGAGACAAGCTGCAGACCATTTTCCAGGGCATTGTGAAGTATCGGCTGAGGTAATAAGAACCAAATCCATCAAAGTCCAAAATATTGCGTTTTTGCTGCAGTTGCATTCGTAACAAAAAAACACAAAATCTCAGCAGAAACAGTAACCACCAAAGCACAAGCAACAAATAGGCAAAACTACTAAAAAAATCAATAATTTACCAATGAGGCAGCTAGCAAGGAGCAATTAAACCATTCAAAATACTTGACAATGTCTTCCATTGCCACCTTTTGTTTTCAGTAAGTGAAGGGCACAGTATTAAAAATAAGAATAACATTATAAAAGCCATTTAAAAAAAACACACTTTCAACTTGTCTGATTTTCCCTGTAAATCCATCTGATAAGTTTGGCAATGAAGTCTACCCCTTCTCGTGTACATGGTGCTAGAGTTTGTTTATTTCCAACGTTTCTTTGAATGAACTTGGCTTCTCCTCCCCAACATTGAAGTAGCAAGCACAATTTTGCCATTGTTTGCATCAAAACAGTTGAAATTTATATCTGAAGAGTGAAAAATTTTGAAATGATTACATCTTTATTCAAGTTTGATAGATGATCCTGAAAAGATGTCCGGAATTTAAAAAAAAGCTTAAGCCTTTTAGTTCCACTGAAGGTATTGCAAGAACTAGGTTCAGAAAGGAAAGATGAAAATTAAAATGTAAGACATGGAATCATGGAAAATAGGAGCTGAGGTAGACCACTTGACCCTTTGAGCCTACTCTACCATTCATTACGGTCATCCAACTCAATAGCCTGTTCCTGCTTCTCCCCCATATCCCGAGGTCCCATTAGCCTTAAGTGATACGTCTAACTTCTTCCTGAACTCGTAAAATGTTTTGGCCTTGACTATTTTCTGCAGTAGCAAATTCCACAGGCTCACCACTGAATACTTCTCCACATGGTTAGTCCAAAGTGATTTACCCCATGTCCTTAAACTGTGACCCCCTGGTTCTGGAGTCCCCCAACTCCCATTGGAAGATCCTTGCATTTACCCTGTCTAATTTTGTTCAAAGTTTACATGTTGCTAAACTCTAGTAAATATAATCCTAAGTGATTCCAGTTCTCCTGATATGTCAGTCCTGCCATCCCAGGAATCAATATGGTAAACCTCTGCTGCACTCCCTCAATAGCAAGAACATCTTCCCCAGATAAGGAGACAAATGAACCCTTCTGTGTCTTTTGACTTTTGTCCGTTCTTCACTATGTAATCTCAGGTGTAGTACAGCGGTTCAGTGGTTAGAGAAGTAGGGTTCGATTCCAGCTTTGGGTGACTGGCTGTGTGAAGTTTGAATCTTCTTCCCATGCCTGCGTGGGTTTCCTCTGGGTGTTCTGGTTTCGTGCCACAGGCCAAAGATATGCAGGTTAGGAGGATTGGCCATGGGAAATGCTGGGTTACAGAGATAATGTAGTGGGGTGGGTCTAGGTGGGCTGTTCTTTGGAGGAGTGGTGTGGACCTGATGGGCCAAATGGCCTGCTTCCACACTGTAGGGATTCTATGAAATAAGCTGGTTTGGCCCTCCAGGTAAGGTGTTACTCTCCATCAGTAATTTTGAAAGGTTGCATAACATACATCATTTTTCTTCAAGACATAATGAAGACCTTCACTGTGAAAGAAACTAGAAAATATGTTGCTGACATTTAAGAAAGCATATTTTTTAAAGTTATTGTGCTTTGAACTAAAGAATGAAATTTTACAACGCCTATCCTGGAAAATCCCCAAATCCTTTACAATTAATGAAATATAGCCATTGCTATAAGACATAACATCTCCTTCTCATCAGATAACCACGGCATCATATTTGTGAGTTTTGATGAGAAGATTTCTTCTCCGGTTTAGGGGTTAAACCTGTTGAAAATTATTTTAATTTTGGCCAAAGCTGTAAAATGGGTAATGAATGAATGAATGAATTAGCTTTATTGTCACGTGTACTCAAAAGAGTATGGTGAAAAGTTTATACATTGTCACTTATAGTGTCATCTTAGGTAAAAAGGTACCTAGGTACAGCTTCTTCGGTTGCAAAATCTTAGATAACAGAGAAATAAAAAGTCTAGCATTGCAGAAATAAAATTTCAGCCTCCAGTCTCACTGGGCCTTGGCTCCAGACTGTGCCAGGCTTCACCTCAAGGTTCATGCGGCTGGGAGATCACTCTGGAATCGCCTCGAGACTGGGAGACCATGCTGAGGCCATGCCAGGCCGAGGGACTGCCAAGTACCACCAGAAGATCGCCGTGACGGGCCAAGAGGACTAATGAATTGGCTGCAGATTATACAATATTGTGTTGTATGTTCCAGTGCCAACCACTGCAGGCTTATGGCTGGGGTAGAGTCCTGCTACCAATCCTTCCTTTTATAACGTTGAAACAAAACCGATTACTGTTCAAACAAAAGAATTAGAACAGACAGCCTGTTAAAGGTACTATGACAAAAGTAAAAATAAAATTCAAAGGAAGCCTACAATGAAGGGTCTAGGCCTGAAATATCAGCCTTCCCTGCTCCTATGATGCCGGTTGGCCTGCTGTGTTCATCCAGCTCTACACCTTGTTATCTCGGATTCTCCAGCATCTGCAGTTCCTACTATCTCTGATAGGAGTTGGGAGGTCATGTTGCAGCTGTACTGGACATTGGTTGGGCCACTTTTGGAATACCGCGTGCAGTTCTGGTCTCCCTGCTGTAGGAAGGATGTTGTGAAACTTAAAAGGGATCTGGAAAGATTGACAAACATGTTGCCAGGGTTTGAGGGTTTGTGCTACAGGGAGAGGCTAAACAGGCTGGGGCTATTTTCCCTGGAGCATCGCAGGCTAAAGGGTGACCTTATAGAGGTTTATAAAATCATGAGGGGCATGGATAGGGTGAATAGCCAAGGTCTTTTCCCAAGAGTAGGGGAGTCCAAAACTAGAGGGCATAGGTATAAGATCAGAAGGGACCAAAGTGGTACCTTTATTGTGCGGAGGGTGGTGCGTGTATGGAATGGCCGACAGAGGTTGTGGTATAGTTACAACATTTAAAAGGCATCTGAATGGGTATATGAATAGGAAGGGTTTAGAAGGATGTGGGCCAAATGTTGGAAAATGGGACTAGATTAATTTAGGCCATCAGGTCACCATGGGCAATTTGGACCAAAGGGTCTGTTTCTGTGCTGTACAACTCTATGACTCTAAAGTATGTTCCGATTGTGACATTCTGTTCATCTAGCATTCTGGCTGGTGGGATTGGTCTGGTCCAAATGAAATATCTTTATGGCTGATGAAGCAATTGCTTTAAACACACAAAAAGACAGAGGTAGTGAGAAAGAGACAGAGCAAGAGGAAGACAGTGACGCTGAGGGAGAGAGAGCAAGAGAAAAAGAGAGGGGGAGCAAGGTTTGGGGGATGCTGAAAGTGGGTGAAACAGAGACAGAGAGAGAAGAATGAAAGGTGGTCAAAGGCAAAGAAGGCACAAGGCAGAACGAGGAGAGAGAGAGCACGAGAGAAAGCAACTTAGGCACGTGCTGAAAAATAACCATTGAGCATTGGGACACTTCATTCTCCACCTAGTGGCTGTGACAACGATAACACATGCAGAAGTAACTGTTCTCTGCAGTCTTGGGTGCACTGGAGCAAGAAGTAAATGAGGAAAATGTAGACGAATCAGGAACAACCGAAAGGTGTAATATCCTGAGTGTCTATGTGAGTTTATGGATGTTGAATGGTATTGAATCACCTAGTCTCCTAACAAGCGTCATTAGATCAGGTTCTTCCCAGGCACAGTCTTGCCTGGTTTACCCTCTATCCTGTCCATCATTTGCAATACAAAGTGGCAGGCAAGTCCATACATGAGAGAGACCAAACGCTTGGATGCAGCAAAGATTTGGGACAATCAGATCTTGATTGTTTTCCTGAGGGCAATGCCCACCAACCTCCTGCAGGGATTCCAGCCTCTTGAAATCTCTGGTGCTTTTTCCATCTTGTTACATGTTTACATAATACCATTCTTAAAGCATGTCAGTATGACACGCAGGAACATTCATTGAGCTATAATGCCCATTGCCTTATTTATGCGTCACTTCAATCTTCTGCAGACGACATGTTGGGTGCACATCCAATACAAACATTATGTGTATAAGCTGAGAGAAAAGCAGAAAGAAAGAGAATGCTAGAGAAACTCAGCAGATCTGGCTAGCATTTGTGGAGAGAGAAAAATAAGTTGCTTTTTCAAGTACGGTATAACTCAGAGTCATAGAGGGCTACAACATGAAAACAGACCTATTCGTTCAATTTACCCATGCAACCCAGTTTTCACAAATTAAACTGGTCATGTTTGCTTGTGGGGGGACTAAATATTTCTAAATAATGAAATTGTATTCATTTCCACCACTACCTCTGGCAGTCCACTGCAGACACTCACTATGCTCAGTGTGAAAAAATTCCCCCTCTGGGCACTTTTGTATCTCTCCCCTCTCACCTTAAACCGAAGCCTTCTAGGTTTAGACCCCCCTACCATGGGAATAGACATTCATCATCTATCTTATCTATGCCCCTCATGATTTTATATATCTCTATAAGGTCACCTCTCAGTTTCCTATCTGTGTGCTTCAGGGAAAAATGTCCCAGGCTATCCAAACTGTTCTTATAACACAAACCTTCCAGTCCAAGTTGCATACTAGTAAATCTTTTCTGCACTCTTTCTTGTTTAATAATATCCTTTCTATAGTAGGGTAACCAAAACTGCATGTAGTACTCCAAATGCCTTGTATAGCTGCAACAAGAGGTCCCATCTCCTCCACGCAGTGCTCTGATCGATGAAAACTAGCATGCCAAAGTCTTCGTCACTGCCCTGCATACCTGTCACTCAATTTTCAAGGAGCTATGAACACGTACTCCTAGATATCTTTGTTCTACAACACTCCGCAGGGCCCTACCATTGACTGTGTAAGCCCTACCCTAGTTTTCTTTATCAAAATGCAATGCCTTGCATTTATCTAAATTAAATTCCATCTGCCATTCCTCAGCCCCCTGGCCCAAATTATCAAGATCTTGCTGCATTTCTAGTTAACCTTCTTCACTGTCCACTATACCACCAATCTTGGTGTCATCCACAAACTTACTAACCATACCTGCTAAACTCTCTTCCATAGAACTGAATCATACTGGATTTGAAATGTTAATTGCTTGTGTATGTTATTTGTGAATGTGAAACATCAACTGTGTAAATTATATATTGTGATTATTTATGTATAAGCTGTGTACAGTTTCAGGAGCCGAAGGGAACATTTGAATTTTACTTCATCCAGATTTGGTGATAAATATTGTTTGGTCCTTTTGGCTGCCTGACCAACTACTGTGATTGCTAACTCTTCATTCAATCAGAATTATGTTCACTCATTTCCCTTACAACTAACTCTCATCTTGTAGCCAATGACTGGGAATTAGGAACTTCAGAATCTGTGAGTTTGCACTTTTGAGGTCCTGAGATATGCAGAGCTTTGGAGTCATTCATTTGGCTGCATGATGTAGTTGTGGGAAGGAACAGGAGCTTTTTTTTGTTGCAGGTAAATGTAACCCAGAGGCAAGATTGCTCCCAACTGAGCCAAGGCTAATAAACAGTGAGCTACTTGTATCCAAGATAATAAAGTGTGAAGCTGGATGAACACAGCAGGCCAAGCAGCATCTCAGGAGCACAAAAGCTGACGTTTCGGGCCTAGGCCCTTCCATGAAGTCAGCTTTTGTGCTCCTGAGGTGCTGCTTGGCCTGCTGTGTTCATCCAGCTCCACGCTTTATTATCTTGGATTCTCCAGCATCTGCAGTTCCCATTATCTCAGCTACTTGTATCCAATGGATCTGGAGAAGTGATCCTAATATTGCAGCTCATAGAATTACCTGACAGGGCCTTCAGTCTGTCCCTGCGAAACTGCCTAATCCATTGCATGTAAAAACACTGGAAGAAACAGATTGCCTTATATGGCACAGCAAGTCATAAAGACTATTTTGTTACAAAAGGATGTGAAACACAATTTGATAAATTTTCCTCATCCCAGGAAAGCTGGTGCAGGACTGTATATTTATCCCTGGCTGTTGATCTGCAAGGGTTTATTACTACGGTAATAAGCCCTTCATTCAATAAGGATTGACATTTTTATCACTATTAATTTAAAAACTTTTTAATTTGTGCTTCTTTTTTATCAGTCAATAATCACAATGTGTGAGTAGCCCAGCATTTACTGTTCTAGAGGCACTTACTTTGCTCTATCTTTGGATTGTATCTGTGTGCAATTCATCTGCAGTCATTCATCATCAAGGCTGTCTTTTATATTAGGTCCCATATATCATCTTCTGTCAGCTCTTGAACAGATCATTATGCCGTTTAGTGCTATAACATCTAATCATTCAATAATTCTTTTGCTCATATCTGATACAAATATACTTACTTCTGTGTTGCAGTTTTATTAGCTTGCTTTTAAAGAATGCTGTAATTGCAAATGTCCGTCACAATCTCTGTGGCTACAACAAAGAGTGAGTGGGTGTTCATTCAGAAACACAACATCTGTTGCGGGTTTGTACCTTGCCATAATGGTGGCCAAATGTCAGCTCAAGCCATACTAAACTTATACTAACTTGCCAATGCATGCGGGATTAAAAATGCAGAGGTGCAGGCGAAACAGCGTGAAGCAAGGAATAAATGTGTTATCTTAAAGGAATGGTCTTAAAAAGGACCAGTTGTCCTTTTCCCCAAGTCAATGCAATTAGTCGCTGGATTTTGGAGTGAAGTTGGCACTGTAACTGACTTCTCACCAATTATCAGTGGCCCTCTGGATCCAAACTGAAATTAAGCAGACACTAAGTTCTGAAACTTCCTTCCTCAGAATCACCGACTATCTGCCTTAAATACATTTCTCAAACCTATTTCTTTGAAGAAACTTTTAAATGCCTTTCTTAACTCTCCTTACATGGCTCCCTGCCAACCCTTGTCTGATCACTTTCATTTCAGTTGCCCTGGGATGTTCAACTACATTAGTAGTCCTGTATAAATATATGTTACTGTCTTAGCGTATTCATGAAATGACCTAGTTCAAAGTGATTAGCAATCAATTCTGAATTGTGACTTAGGTCGGTCAATGCTCAAGCCTTGTGGACTGGCTAGCTTTTAGAAAAGAGCTTTCCAACATTCACCTCTCAAATTAAAAACGACAAAGTATGAGTTCCATCAGCAAGACAAACAATTCCAATTGCAAGCACCACAATTAATATTAAAGGAAGGATTGGCCTATCTGTTGCTAGTGACACTCAAAAGTTATTCGAAAAGATGTAACTCGAAACATTGATTGGCAAACTGGTCAGGAATTTTGAATGTGTCAAAAGCAGCAGAGATAATCCTGGGCATTGCATTTTTTTCTGCGGACATGTTTACTTTACTGCAGGAACTCAATTCTTAGTTGAAGGGTATCATTTTCCTGTTTTCTCCCTCTCCACTTATTCTTGCATTGGCACCTTTAGCTCTCTGACCCAAACTAGTTGGTCACTTTTCGCTTGAGAGTCTAAATAGAGTCATAGAATCATAAGGCGTGGAAACAGACCCTTCGGTCCAACCAGACTATGCTGAACACAATCCCAAACTAAACCAGTCCCACCTGCCTGCACTTGGCCCATGTCTCTCCAAACCTATCCCATTAATGTATTTATTCAAATGTACTTTAAAGGTTGTAATTATGCCCACATCCATCACTTCCTCTGGAAGTTCTTTCCACACGTGAACCACTCTCCGTATAAAAAATGTGTCGCTCATGTATTTTTAAAATCTCTCTCCTCTCAATTTAAAAATGTGCCCTGTAGTCTTGAAATCCCCCTCATAGGGAAGGGACAACTACCATTAACTCTATCTATAACTCCCTGGATTTTATAAGCTTTGAGAAGGTCACCTCTCAGCCTCCTATGCTCCAGTGAAGAAAGTTCCCAGCCTATCCTTTCTTTATAACTCAACCCTTCCACACCTATCAACATCCTGGTAAATCTCTTATGAACCCTATCCAGCTTAATAGTATCGTTCCCATTACTGGGTGAGTATGGTCAGCTATTTGGTTACTGGAGAAAGCACTCCTCCAAATCTGAACAGATAATCACGTTTGGATGTCTCCTTACGTTTCACAAAAGAGATCTCAACCATTTCAAAAATGCAACATTTGCTTTCACGTAGGCCAGAAATTTACTGACGACTTGTTCATTGAGGAATCTTGTTCATGACATAGTCAATCTGTTTCTGATGGCGCCACTAGAAGAGAGAAAATTAATGTCCTACATTTGCAAAAAACCTTTTGGACATGGTCAATTATTTTGAAGCATTCTTTTACATCTTCTCCTGATGCAGCCAGACTGGACACCAAGCAAAACGTTACTGTGACGAGGCAGTATGTGTTGTACAGGAACATTACCCTGGACAGATCATTAATGCACAAGCTTCTGATGCAGAGAATTTCTGGTCATGCTGCATTTCAGCAGACAAAAAGAAAACACTGCTTGCCACGTTATCATGATAATAAAATGTGAGGCTGGATGAACACAGCAGGCCAAGCGGCATCCCAGGAGCACAAAAGCTGACGTTTCGGACCTAGACCCTTCATCAGACCCTCTCTGATGAAGGGTCTAGGCCCGAAACGTCAGCTTTTGTGCTCCTGGGATGCTGCTTGGCCTGCTGTGTTCATCCAACCTCACATTTTATTATATTGGATTCTCCAGCATCTGCAGTGCCCATTATCATTGCCACGTTATTATAGCTGGATGAGAAAAGGGGTAATGTTGAAATGCCGTAATGCCATCAGGGGAATTGAAATAAGTCCACAGAGGCCCCTATCCCGTCACCAAGACACCCTTTATTTACATGTTCATAGTACATGACACTGACCCATCTAGCACAAAACCAGTTCCTACAGTGAGCAGAACCTTGACACACTTCTGTTTATATCTGTCAGTGAGGTCTCCCTGATTGGATCAAGTTAACAGTCCCAATCAGGGAACTCATTTTCTATGAGGCCCAGCTGTTTTTCTGATCACTGCAGCAATAACATCTGTCTGTGTCAGGGATACATTAGGGAGAGAAAATGGCAACTGTGAAGTCACACAACTTAAGACATCTTTGTGCCCTTGATGAGGACTGAAACATTGATTACATTTTACCATTCAGCATAGTAAGCAGATGTGGCACAGTGGTTAGCACTGCTGCCTCACAGCTCAAGGGACTGGTTTCAATTCTAGCTTTGGGTGACTCTCTATGTGAAGTTTGCCTGTTGTCCCTGTTCTGCGTGGTGCTCTAGTTTCCCCTCACAGCCCAAGGGTGGATTGCATGTGGTAAATGTGAGGTTATGGGGATGGGGTGGGTGTGCTCGATTCGTGTAGGATGCTCTTTGGATGGTCAGCACTGATTTGATGGGCCAAATGGCCTTCCTCTGCACTGGAGGGATTCAACTGTATGTGAATTGGGTCCATGTCACACCTTTGCTATCAGCAAGCCATTGCCATGAAGGCTGTGGGCAGTGATGCCTCAATGCTGCCCCCTTCTGGAAGTGTACCTCCTGCTTGGTTGCAGAACCATTCACCCTGAAACAGGTAATACAAATCGAAATCCTAACGCCTGGTGTAAGGCCTTGCTCAAAATCCATCACTAACTTCCCAGTTTGCCATGCACTGGGATGATGATGGACTTTTCCACGTGTCCTAAGTTGACATCCCTTAACAGTGCTGTTGACAATAAAGATCAGATATTGGTATAGACTCAGGAGTAATGGGATATTCTTCATTTGTCTCCAGATCTTATCTTGTTCTGGTTTATAACTTGAACCCCCCGTCCGAAGTGACCACCCCCCACCAGCCTTCGCAGCTTCACTCATCATAATTAATCCGGTCCACATGACCTAAACGAGTTGGATCAGGGAGACTGACCAAGCTCTCTTGGAAATCAATTTAACGGGCCCAATGTTCTCTCATTGTCCGCGACAGTTTCTTCCTGCACTCCCGCTGCGGCAGATAGCTTGTGAATTTTCTAATTTTTCAATGTGTACTTGGGTCCCATCGGAGGATCTTAAGGATCAGCATTCATCCAGTTTGTCTTTCGTGCTGCCTTCTGCAACACTGATGGGTCACTTTATCTGCAACGCCACGATTGCAGGTTCGCTGGTTGTGGGGGGGTTGAGACTCCCAGTGCAGAAGGCCCCTCATGTTCACGCTGGGCTCTCTGCAAGAGCGACTCAGCTAGTACCAGCCTTTTCACTGAAAATGTTATATTGGGTCTTCTCCTGTCTATGAAATGAATAAAGGATGGAAGTGCTTGAATTAATTTCCTTTAATTGTCACGTTACAAGCCTCATAAAGGAAATTACAGCATCCCTTGCTTTGAACGTCACCACACTCTCTTCCCCCAAATAAAATGGACAACCCGCACCTTTTATTTGTGTCTTGATACCTGATAATCTCTGATGGGAAGTGGTCTGATTGGACTGAAATGAATGTCAGTTAAAATCAATGCAGTTGACACTGAAGCATTAGGGTGGGGCGGGGTGAGGGAGGGAAGGGGTCTAAAGGATATCAAACTTATCTTCCCACCAAAGCCCTCTCAGCCACCTCAATTCCTCTTGTTCTCACTAGGAAGTCAGTACAGGTATTTATACTAGGCAATGCTGCCATCTGCTGGTTAGTTTAAATGATACCCTGCATCCAGTGAAGGCCAATGCGCTATTGAGAAATATCACCTCACAAACCAATAGTTTATTGGCTCTCAGTGTGACGATTTCAGAAGAAATGACAACTCCAATATGTGACAGACTAGTAAGGCTAACGAAGCACAATTTTTGACATATATTTCCTAGTGACTACTGATGTATTGGTTCCCAACACTTATAGTCTATAAAGAAAATCTTTCTAAGGTAGCTCGAATAAAGCCAAATACTTTTGATGCTGGAAATCTGACTAAAAGACCAGAGATTTCTGGAGAAACTTAGCAGGTCTGGGAGCATCTGAGGACATGAGTCGTATTTGAAATGTTAAATTTGTTTCTCCCTCCACGGATGCTGCCAGACCTATTCTCCAGCATTCTCTGTGTTTATTACACATTTTATCTATTTTTTTCTCTGTCTTAAGGAAAACAATAATAAGTGTCAGTTTTTGGAGACTGTTAGATTCCTTCAAAATGCAGTAGTATCAAGTTTGTTGACTTGGTTTTCTTCCAAATACTATCTGAGAGATTGAGAAGCATTTCAATGACATTACATCATTATTAATTTGTTCAACAAAACACTCTGTTTAAGAGTAATTTTCTTATTTATTTGGAAGTGATTCATTTTTGTGTCTGAAATGGTAATGCTTGCTGTGTCTAGGATCTGAATTAGAGGAGTCAAATTACTCAGCCTTTCAAGTCTGCTCTGCCATTTCTTAAGATCATCACTGATTTTTTAAAAAATAGAATCCCTACAATGTGGAAATAGGCCCTTCAGCCCAACAAGTCCATGCTGACACTCAGAGCATTCCACCCCAGACCCTTCACCCTACTCAACACATTCCTTAACACTATGGGCAATTTAACATGGCCAATCCACCAACCTGCACATCTTTGGATTGTGGAAGGAAATCAGAACAATGGAGGAAGCCCATGCAGAGACAGGGAGAATGTGCAAACTCCACACAGAGAGTCACCTGATGCTAGAATTGAACCTGGGTCCTGGGTAGTGTGAGACAGCACTGCTAACCACTGAGCCATCGAGTCACCCCATACTTTAGGTTTCTGCCTGCTCCTAATAACCTTTTCACTCTCTTGTTTATTGAGAATCTAACTACCTCTACCTTAAAAATATTTAAAGATTCTCCTTCTACCACCTTTTGAGGAAGAGAATTCCTTTGTGTGAAAATAATTCTCCACAATTATTAAACTTAATTCTTAAACACTAGTGCCTAGTTCCAAATTCTCACAGAACAGCAAACATCTTTTCCACATCCACCCTATCAAGATACCTTGGGATCATAAATGTTACTTTCAAATTTTCTAATACTCTTCTAAACACCAGCAGATACAAGCCTAGCCAGATATACCTTTCATTACAAGCCAACCTGCCCATTCCAGGTATTAGTTTGATAAATATTCCTTGCAATATATTCATAACCTGCCTTAAATAAGACAACTAATACTGCACAAAGTACTCCTGATGTGGTCTCATCAATGCCCAATATATCTGAAACACAACATTTCCACTTCTGCATCAAATTCCCCTTGCAATAAACAGTAACATTCTATTAGCTTTTCGAATTACTTGGCCTATCTGATAATCACCTTTTAGAACTTATGTCAAAGCAGATCAAACCCCTCTGTGACTCAGAGGTTCTTTAATCTTTCACTATTTATACAGATGCTTCTTTCTTATTCTTCCTGCAAAAATGGCAATTTCACATTTTCTATGCTGACATTCCTACATCCTCCATTGGTGAGATCTTTAGCTACTCACTTAACCTATATACATATCTTACATCCTCTTCACAACTTAATTTCCAACACTGTTTTGCCTCATCAACAAAATTAGGAAGCATAACTTCAGCTCCCTCATTGATTGAAAAACATTCCATGGACTCTACAACTCGGCTACCTTTCCCAATTTGATTTTTCCACGGTGTATATCTGTTCAAATCATCCTTGTTTATCAAAGTATTGTTCTGACAAACTCTCATTATTTCTTCTTTTAAATCCCACCCTACCACGTGGCTACCGTTAAAGGGGCTTGTATGCCACTCAGACAAGTGACTTCCTGCCTTCAGTAATTTCTCACCTCCACTCCAACTACTTTTGCATCCTGTTTTTCTGGAATCCCTCTCTATCGTGCTAATATCATCGTTAACTAGCAGAGCCACCCCTCCACACTTTCTGAGTTTTCTATCCTTCCTAAATGTATTCTTCAATATTCAGGTCCCAGTACATGTCACTCTGCAGCCACACCTCTGTGATGGCTACCAGATTGTACTTATCTATTTCTGTTTACATTCTCAGTTCATCTGCTTTTTGTTTGTAGCCTTTGTAAGGCTGTTTCGTTGTGACTATTTTTTCAATATTAATTGTCACATATAAACATAATTCTAGTGATTTTGTTACTTAATAAAGGCATTTTTTCCCTTCAAATTAAGTCTCCATAGACAAGTGTGACACTGTAGAGGAATGATGCTTTCTATTCGAGAAACAAACTCCCGAACTGAGGCTAACATGAAATATTATTCAGCTGGAGAGGTTTCAGAAGAGATTTACCAGGATGTTGTCAGGAATGGAGGGCTTGAGTTATAATGAGAAGCTGGACAGGCTGGGCTCTTTTCCACTGGACCTTAGGAGTTTGAAATGTGACCTTATAAATGTTTATAAAAGTGTGAGGTGTGTAGGTAAGGTGGTGGCAGGTATCTTTTCCCTAGGGCTGGGGATTTCAAGAATGGCAAAATATTTTTAAGGTGAGATGAGAAAGATTTGAAAAAGACATGAGGGTCAATTCTTTTACAAAGAGAATGGTTTGCGTGTGAAACGAGCTTTCAGAGGAAGTGGTGAATTGCGGGTGTGCAATTACAACATTTAAAAGACAATTAGATAAGTACATGAATAAGAAATGTTTGGAGGGATATGGGCCAAGCGCAGGCAGGTGGGACTAGTTCAGTTTGGGATTATGCTCGGTATGGACTGGATGGACCAAAGGGTCTGTTTCTGTGCTGTACGAATCTATGACTCTGCTATGAACACTGGAAATCTCAAACAAAAACAAAGGCTGCTGCAAATAAAGCCAGCAGGTCAAGCAATGCCCCTGGAGGGAAACAGAGTCAACAATCCAACTTGATGATCTTGGATAAGCTAAACCCCTTTGATGAAGGCTCAATGAGCTGAAGCATTGATTTTGTTTCGGTCCACAGGGACCTGCCTGAGCTGTTGGAGTTTCATCAGAATCTGTGTCCCTTAAGAATATACAACCTTTGGATGGTGTTGACAGACCAGGAGCAGATTCTGAATCTGAAGTCCCATGACCTCATTTAGTTCTTAATCAGTACTCATGACTTATGGCTGGCATTCATGGCCCTAATTACCCAAAGGTTGGTTAAGAGTCAACCACATATATATAATTATGAGGAACTTAGATGGGATAGACAGGAAGGAACTTTTCCTTTTGATGGAGGGATCAATGATCAGGGGCATAGATTTAAGGTGAGGGGCAGGAGGTTTGGGGGAGATGTGAAGAAAGACCTTGTTATTCAGGGGATGGTGGGAATCTGGAACTCACTGCCTGTAAGGGTGGTAGAGCCAGAAATGCTTATAACATTTAAAAGGTATTTTTACTTGCAAGTGCTGAAAAATGGGGTTAGAATAGCAAGGTGATTGTTTTTGATGACACAGACTCAGTAGGCCAAAGGCCCTTTCTCAGTGTTGAGGAACTCTATGATGTGTGTTTGGAAGAGTCCACAGACATGGTCCACCATTGCCATCTGCTGGACAGAGGGAGCACTGCACCAACAAGAAACCTTCAACTTCTTTACACTTGAAAGAAAGGGATACTGCTTTTCATGGGAGATGTTAGAACATTGCTGTTGTGAAAGAATCGCCTGAAAAGCTTCTCATGGGGAATAAAATCAGATGAAAAAGACTTTGTTCAGCATACAGTAGTATTTATTAATCAAAGTTGATTCTTGCCTGTTTTTCGTCATGAGATTTTACGGCAAAAATATGGAATAAAACAATTTAATTTCATGATAGCCTGGAGGCATATTACGTTTCAAAAGGGAAAACTGACTTGGTAACATGGTCAGTAATGCCTGATAGATAAAGATCAGCCTATTGCTCCCCATCCATGCTCTCATCCACCAATAGCCCCAAACCCCTTTATAATTCGATCTTTCCCAAGTTATTCAATGGATCTTCTACCCTCTCATAGTGAAAGTTGAGATCTCAGGTACCAGCTGAAATAACTGCACAGAGGTTGGTATCCTGTCCTGAAGCTGCCCTTTATTTATACGTGGAGAGTCCTTTATACTGATCCAGCTTCCTCACAACCAGCTGTCAGAGTGAACAGAACCTCTGATACTCCTGTTCTTGCCTGTCAGCCAGGGCTCCGTGATTAGACCAGGTTAACATCCACAATCAGGGAACTCATGTTCTATGAGGCCCACCTACCTGACTTCATTACAATCATTACATCCCTCCTTCTCTGAGTTTGAGGGCATAGGCCGGTTTATTTATTTGCAGCTCTGCCTGGAGCGTTCCAGCACCAGGTCAGGTTTCTCCAACTCTGCCTCTGATATGGATGGCATGTAACACACAGTAGCTTGCCTCTAACACCCAGAGCATCTCAGAATAAATTCATTCCCTTCATCTGGCGGCAAAGACATCGAGGTGGTGACACCTGCGATGTCCATCTCAGATTCTAAGCTATCTTGAACTCCTCGATCCACAGGTCACAGTATGTCAGAAAAGCTGTTAAAGAGCCGGGCACGTTTTGCTCCCACATCATCTGTGAGTTCGCAGCTTTCATATGATCCTTGTCTTTGTTCAAGACTGTTGTACTGCCTGAACTTTATACGTCATGGGACCTGAGGGTGTCGACCATGCTTCTTACCCTTGCAGAATTATTCCTGTAGTTCCTACACCAAACTTCATCGCCTGGAGTAAACCGTCTCCCTGACTTAGCAGAATCTTGTGTCTAGCATTGGTGTTCTGATGTCATTTCACCACACACCCAGGTCCAAATTTAACTTGGTCTGGAGTCTTCTCCCCATCAGCAATTCTGCTGGATCTATGCCTGTAGGTTCATAAGGGATGGCCTGATAGTCAAATCGGAGTTAGGAAAGTTTGGTAGCTAGTGAAGCTAATGGCTCTCTTTAAGCCTGCCTTCAAAGTTTCAACAGCTCTTTGGATGATAGATGGCATGGAGCCGCCCTTATGTGATGACTATCATTTGACTTTAGGAAATACTCAATTTCCCTGTTGGCAAATGATGGCCCATTATCTGTGACCAACACTCTTGGGAGTCTGTGTATCGCAAAAGATGCTCACAGCTTTTCTATCTTCGTCCACAAATTTGACAAATGAACACTATGCAGGTCCAGCCACTTTGACTGGGTGTCCACGATGACTAAGTGCACTGAGCCCATGAAAGGGCCTGCAAGGTCAATGTGTAGCCAAGTCCAAGGCTAACCCAGCCATTCCCACAAATGTGGGGGAATTGCTGGCAGTGATTTTTATCCTTGTTGGCACTTTGGGCACTGCCCAACAACAACACAACTATGTCTGCATCCAATCCTGGCCACCAGCTGTAATGCCTTCATTTTGGAAACCCCTGGTGGAAATCAGCCAGTATCTGGCAGCGATCTTCGCTTGGGACAATCACTCTTGCCCCACCCCCATAATAATATGCCATCCTCTACTGCAATCTGGTCCCTCTGGATTTAAAAAGGTTTCAATTCTGTTTGTAATGGCCCGTGGTATCCTCCATTATCACCAGCTGTTTCAGTTTTGTTAGGACCAGATCATTCTACATCCAAAATCTCATATTGTCAGCTGTGACTGGAAGAGTATCCAGAAAATTTAAAACTGTTATGGACTCTTCCAGTAGTGTATCACTGATGGTATATCTGCCAGAAGGAGGTGGCTCAATGCATCTACATTTGCTACTTGGCTTCCTGGACTGTGTTCCAACTTGCAACGCCCTCAATATTAGAGCCCACTGCAGCATTCGGCCTGAAGCTATGGGTGGCACTGCCTTAATCTCTTTAAAAAGACGTAGCAAGGGTTTGTGGTCTGTTAGTATTACAAATATATGTCCATAAAGGTATGCGTACACCATCTCAAAGACAACTGCTGTGAGCGAATTTCTTCAGGAGCATGCTTTTCTCTCGTTGCCACGGAAAAACTCCACAAACGCCGATATCCTGTCACCAAATCACCCTTTATTTACATAAGGGGAGTCCGTGACATTAATCCAGCTCCCTCAGAGCTAGCTCTCAGAGTGAGCAGGATGGCTGATGCTCTTGCTTATATGTGTCAGCCAGGTGTCCTTGGTTGGACCAGATTAACAGCCTCAATCAGGAACTCATATTCTATGAAGTTGACTTGGCTGACCTCATTTTAATCACTGTGCTATAAGCTGTTGTGCTATTTGGAGAATTTTACATTAATAATTGCTGTGCTTTAAAATGTTGACAAAAATGTAATAGTGGCACTGGGGACCAAATCCAGCTTTTTTGGATTTTCTGAAACCATCTCAGTGACTCACCTCATTTGTGACAGTGGACAATATATACTATGGACAAGATGACAATGCGGACTATGGACAATAAGATAATAGACACAGCCTCAAAGATATAAATATATGAAAACTCATCATTAAAACTAGGATTAATCTTCATGATTGTGCAAGGCCTGAATATTTGCCTGATGGTAAGTGAAATCATATTATATCATGCTCTGAATGAGGGCAAATTTCAACTTTAAGAATGCAATGTGAAAAATAATCCTCAAATTGTTGATTAAAGATCATTTACTGATAGGGTAATGATCAAACAATACACAAACGGAAATCAGGCAACCTCTTTGCATTACAAGACTATTATACAGATGAGTAAAACATCCACTCCCTCCACCACCAACACTCAGTAGCAGCAGCGTGTACTATCTATAAGTTGCAGTGAAAATGGCTCCTTAGCCAGCACCTCCCAAACCCATGGCTGCTACCATCTAGAAGGACAAGGGCAGTAGATACATGGGAACACCACCACCTGCAAGGTCCCCTCAAGCCACCATCCTGTTATGGATATACATTGTCATTCCTTCAGTGTCACTGGGTCAAAATCTTGGAACTCCCTCTCGTGTCTACCTACATCAAGAGGACTGCTGCAGTTACAGAAGGAAGTTCAGCATCACCTTCTCAAGGGGAACTAGGAATGAATAACAAATGCTGCCCCAGCAGGTAATATCCACATCCCATGAATCTAACCATCACCCTGCAGTCATTGAATGGAAATACAGTTGCTGAATTCCACAATTACCTCCTTGGAGTTACCATTGATCAGAAACTGAAATGGATGAGACATATACTAGAACAGGTTAGAGGATAGAAATATTGCAGCAAAAGCCTGTGTACCATTTACAATCCATAGACTAGTTGACTCTCAAAATGACTAGATGAATGCAGCTCCAACTACGGTCAAGAGGTTTGATGCCCTCCAAGATGAAGCAACCTGGTTATTTTTCCAACCCTATCAGCAGCTCCAACATATATAAACCTGACCACCACTGCAGAGTAGCAGCAATGAATACCATCCACAAGATGCAGTGTGGGAGGTCACCAAGGTTCTACCGGCCAGCAGCACTGTGCCTCAATGGTTAGCACTACTGCCTCCCTGCGCCAGGGACTTGGGTCCGATTTCACCCTCGGGTGGCTGTCTGCGTGGAGCTTGCACATCCTCCCGGCGTCTATGTGGCTTTCCTTCCACATCCAAAGATGTGAAGGTTATGTGGATTAGCCATGAGAAAATGCAGGGTTACAGGTAGGGGAGTGGGTCTGGGTGGGATGTTGTTCAGATGACAAGTATAGGCTCGATGGGACAAATGACTTGCTTCCACACTGTCAGGATTTTGTGATTCTACAGCACCTTTCAAACCTGAAAACTCTATCATTTAGAAGGAAAACAGTAACAGTTGCTTGGGAACACTATCATCTGCAAGTTTTCAACCACGATACAGATCATCCTGACTGGGAACTATATTGCTGTACCTTCAGTGTTGCTGAGCCAAAATCCTGGAACTCCCTTCCTAACAGCACTATGGGTCTTTCTAAGCCCCAAGGGCTGCACCAGGTCAAGAAGGCATCTCATCTCCATCTCCTCTGAGGCAATCGGGGATGGGCAATAATTTTTGGCCTGGCTACTGAGGACCCACATCCCATTAAAATAAAAATTAAGCATCTTAAGTTGTTTGAAATATCACATGGATAAGGGTAAAGAAACATTCTTATGAAACAAATGAAGATGAGGAGATCTCATCAAAAAACTAAAGTCATCATGGTCTTACCAGACCTTAGGACTGCTCTCTCATCACAGAGGAGCAGCTGGTGGTGACTTAAACTGAGGGCCACCACTCTTCAGGTGAGGGGAGAGATTGTGAAGGAGACACTGTCATGGCAACCTCAGTAAGATGGGGGTAGGTGAATCCACACTGTTGGCATTACTTTGCATTACACACTAGCCATCCAACCACCTGAAATGAGCAACCTTCACTATGAGCTCACCAGACAACTTATGACTACTCTGAATCTTACTGACCAGATGAATGCCTGAGAAGTATCAAAGAGTACCTATACAATGGAGTGGTGTTGTCAAGCTAACATAGCCACATACAGATCAATAAAAAAAATTAGGCACTCCTGCCTCAAACATATTGAAGAACAACTGCGATAAGAATGAAACAGTATTTTAGGCCATGAAAGAAAATAGCTCAGAAATGAGGCAAACAGAATGCTGTAAAGGCAGCCAGAATTATCAAAACAGCACTTGCATGACAAAGAAAGATTTTCAACACAAGACATAAGCATACATATGAACATATCCAGAGCAGGCCACTCGGCCTGTCATGCCTGCTGTGCTTTACAACATGATTGTTGATGGCCCCACCTCCATATGTGCAGGCCCCATTCACTCCTCATTCATTAAGAAATGTAGCTACTCCTACCTTATAAATTCGATAACCTTCATTGTTCTATGGGAAAGAGAATTCTGAAGATTTTTGACTTGGAGAAAAACAATCTCTTCATTTCTGTCAGAGATAGTAAGAACTGATGATACTAGAGTCAGAGATAACGCACTTCGGAGCTGGAGGAGCACAGCAGGCAAGGCAACATCAGAGGGGCAGGAAAGTTGATGTTTTGGGTCGGGACCCTTCTTCAGAAATGAAGAATTTTTCTTTCCTGAAGAAGGGTCCCGTCCGAAACATCAACTTTCTTCGTCCTCTGACGCTGCTTGCCCTGCTGTGCTCCTCCAGCTCCACACTGTGTTATCTCTTCATTTCTGCATTAACTGGGAAACCCATTAAGGATCATAACGCTCAGAGATAATGGGAACTGCAGATGCTGGAGAATCCGAGATAAAGTGTGAAGCTGGATGAACACAGCAGGCCAAGCAGCATCTTAGGAGCACAAAAGCTGATGTTTTGGGCCTCAGCCCTTCATCCTTGTCCCCACACCTCCTCCCTCACCCCCGTCCCAGGCCCCAAGATGACTTTCCATATCAAGCAGATGTTCACCTGCACATCTGCCAATGTGGCATACTGTATCCACTGTACCTGCTGTGGCTTCCTCTACATTGGGGAAACCAAGCAGAGGCTTGGAGACTGCTTTGCAGAAGACCTCCACTCGGTTCACAATAAACAACTGCACCTCCCAGTCGTGAACCATTTTAACTCTCCCTCCCATTCCTTAGACGACATGTATTTCCTGGGCCTCCTGCAGTCCCACAATGATGCCACCCGAAGGTTGCAGGAACAGCAACTCATATTCCACTTGGGAACCCTGCAGCCCAGTGATATCAGTGTGGACTTCACAAGCTTCAAAATCTCCCCTTGCCCCACTGCATCCCAAAACCAGCCCAGCTCGTCCCCGCCTCCCTAAACAGTTCTTCCTCTCACCTATCCCCTCCTCTCACCCCAAGCTGCACCTCGATTTCCTACCTACTAACCTCATCCTGCCTCCTTGACCTGTCCGTCCTCCCCAGGCTGACCTATCCCCTCCCTATCTCCCCACCTATACTCTCGTCTCCACCTATTTTTTCCTCTATCAATCTTCGGTCGGCCTCCCGCTCTTTCCCTATTTATTTCAGAACCCTCTCCCCATCCCCTTCTCTGATGAAGGGTCTCAGCCCGAAACATCAACTCTTGTGCTCCTAAGATGCTGCTTGGCCTGCTGTGTTCATCCAGCTTCACACGTTGTTATCTATAGTTGATTATAGAGGTTACTAAAAATATTCTTACAAATCTAAAGAGGCTATTAGGCCAAAGAAATTCATTATGCCTTGATAAAACTCATTCCCACCTAGTATTGGTGAAAATTTGTCGACCCAAAACTGTTTTTCTTTCCCCCAAGGACTTCCTGAACTAATAACTAAATTCTAGCATTTTCTCTGCTTGTTTCAGTTACACATTGTCTTTTCACCCAGGGTTGAATGTCAGACATCTTTAATTCATGTGAATATGTCATGACACAACTCCAGAGCAGATGGGATTTGAACCTGGACATTATGGTCCAGAAGCAGGACCGCTAACGTTGTGTCATAAAAGCTTACTCTCGGGATGACAATTAACAAATTAATTCCCCTCTGCCAACTAATTAATCTCTGATCATTTCTCTCTAAGAACTCATTTAATTGACTTTTCATTGGCTCCTTCAATGAATTTTCTCTCTACAAATTGAAACATAAAACCATGGATCGTGGAGCTTATGTGGTTCAATGGCAGTGTACCTGCCTGTAGGTTAGAAGGTCTGAGTTTAAGTCACAGCTACCCTGGAGTTATGCTATAACAGATTCAAACAGGTATATTAGAAATGATTGAAACCATGGATTAGTTGCAATGCAGAAGGAGGCCATTCAGCCCATGCTGATTCTCTGCAAGGGCAACTCACCTGGTACCTTTCCACTTAGACCTGCAATTATTTTTCAGCTGTTGATGAATTCTCTTTCGAAAGTCACAGTGAATCTGGCTCCAACACATGCTCAGGCAGTCCTTTCCAGAATCTAACCACATGCTGCATCAATTTTTTGCAAAGTACTTTAATTAAATGTCTTCTCAGTCTCAGCCCTTCTGTTAATGTGAACAGATCTTGTCTATTGATTCTGTCATGACCCTTGTTATTTTGAACACCTCAATGAAATCTCCTACCAAACTTCTCTTCTTGAAGGACAACAGTTGCAGTTCCCTTTGATGTTTACACTCTGTGAATGTCAGACCACAAGTGAAAGTTATTCAAGTACATCATTAACAGTCCAAAATAAATTGAACTACAAAATAAAAAAAAGGATGGAGGGTCTAGGCCCGAAATGTCAGCTTTTGTGCTCCTAAGATGCTGCTTGGCCTGCTGTGTTCATCAAGGATCATAATGCTATTGCCTGAACATGCAAAGAGCAAAAGAAAATTTAAGGTTGAGTAGCACACTGGGAGTTGGGTTGAATAAAGAGCCAGCAACTGATGCTGCAAAAAGGCTATATAGAGTGTTCTGCCTCAGTTTTTTAACCAAGGAGGAGACAGGGGTGTTATCAGATTTTGAAAGAAAAACGTGTATCAAAGATGACTTGTTCTCACCATTCACACCACCAGCATCATGTCTATTGCACAGCTGCACAAATCTAAAGTAAATAGATCTCAGGGGCCAGATAAGATCCATTCGAGGATTTTTATGGAATGAATGAAACAGGAACTTGGAGGAGGAACTTTGCACAAGTTTTCCTTCAGTTACCTAATATTAGCAAGCTGCTGGGCCTAGGGCAAGCCAGATGCCATTTCTCAAAGTGGCCCAGAACATTAAAGCAAAAACAGAAAGTACTGGAAAAACTCAGCAGGTCTGCCATTATCTGTGGACAGCAAAACAGAGTTGAGGTTTCAAGTCAGGCATGACTCTTGTTTAGGATTATTATTGACTTTGAAAAGCACAGGCCATTGTGTTTCATGTCTTTTTAGGCAAAGTTATCAAAACCCCAGTTACAGATAATACTATGGAGCACCAGAAGAGAAACAGGACTATGCTCAAATAGGTTTATGATGGAGAAGCCATGCAAGTTTAATTTTCAGAAGATTTGAGAAAGGAGCAAGGCATCAAATGTGCTGTCCTTAGATAAGGAAAGTAATGAGAGTGGGGATCAGTGGAAATATTTTTGTATTGTCTATATAATTGTCTGACCAACAGAATCGAAAGGGATACAGCTCAGTGATTGTCAATTAGAAGGGACTAGTGGAATCTCAAGCTTGATCACAAGTTTGCTGTCAGTTCCTAAATTTGCAGTTGAGATAAAATGATTAAAGGAGGTAGACTATAAAAGTGGAGCAAAATGATTCAAGATTTAATGATTTTGGAAATGAATCAATACACTGCATTTCTCTACTTTAAATTTTCATTTGCTGAGTGCTTCACAGATCAACAAAATTCAGCAAGCGACCACCACTTAAATAGTAAGAAAATTGTTAGAGAGGGATGACAATAAATTGAAGCTATCACAGCTAAGTTCAAGAGGCAGTGACTATCAATGAACATGTCAAGACTCAGTAATGGGCCAATATAGAGCCAAATTAGTCAGGCAATCCTGCTACTTTACAAATCATGGGTTCATCTGCTCTTAGAATACTGTGTGCGGTTCTGGTCACTGTGCAAAAGTGGATAGCAAATAAAGGGAGGAAAGTTGAGGGGATGGAGAGATTTGATCAAATAGGCACATTCTCAATGGAACAGAGAGAGCTGAGAGATATCACAACAGCTCAGCATTTTAGATTATGTAGGAATAGTGTCCCCCGGAGGGCTTATGGCTCAATTGGCAGTGTACTCCTTAGCAAGATGTTCTGGGTTCATGTTTAGGAGAGGTAGTGGTGCAGTAGTAAATGGACTGGTAACCCTGACTTCCAGGCAATGCTCATATGGGTTTGAATCCTCCCATGGAAGGTGGTGAAATTTTAGCTCCTGGAATAACCTAGAATTAAAAGATGGGTTAATAATGATCTGTCATCCAAGCCATTGATACTTAATACAAATAATTGTGACCCCAGCACTGATCCCTGTAGTTAAATTTCATGACCCTGAAAATGTCCCTATATCCCAACTCTCTATTTTCTATTGGTCTGCCAATCCTCCATCCATGGTAATATACTGCCCCCAATACAACAGGATTTTATTTTATTAAGTAAACTTACATGCCATACTTTATTGAATGCTTTTTGGAAAGCCAAACAAATTACATCCAATTGCCCCAAATGTCTCCTAATTGTTATCTCCCTAAAAAATTCAAATAAATTTGTCAGGAATGATTTATCCTTCATGAAGCCAGGCTGATTCTGCCTAATCATGTTGTGCATTTCTAAATGCTCTGCTATTAATTCCTTTCCAATTGACTACAGACTTTTTGAATGACAGGTATTATGCAAAATGGCTTATACTTATTCATTTTTTCATCCACTCTTTTTTGAGTGAGCGTATTGTATTGGTAGTTTTCTAATCTTCTGGAATTTTTCTGGAATCTAATTCTTGGAAAATTACTACTACTAGTTACATCCACTATCTCTGTAACTATTTCCCGTAACATACTAGGATGCAACTCATCAGGTTCAAGGACATCTCGTTCTTTAGCCCATGAGTTTCTCTCGAGGTCATTATTATATTTGTTTCCTCCTGACTTTTGCCCATTGATTTGCTATTTTTGGAATGATATTAGTGTCTCCTACTGTGAAGACTGATGCAAAACGTTTATTCTAGAACCCTGCCATTTCCTAGATCCTCATTATCAATTGTTCAGTTTCATTCTCTAAGAGACCTATATTCACTTTCAACTTTCACATCCGTTTCATAAATTTTAAAGAAACTATACTATTCATTATTACTTGCTAGTTTGCCCTCACAGTTTATATTTTCCTTCTGTTAGTTTTTGAAACTTTCTCAATTCTCTGACTAATTTTTGTCATATTATATGTTTTCCTCCAATTTCACAGTACCTTTAACTTTACTAATTCACCACGGTTGTTTATCTGCTTCCTGGAATCATTCTTCTTCACCGAGACATATCTTCGCTGTGGGTCATGAAGCACTTTCTGAAATGTTTGCCATTGATCATTAATGGCCTTTTAGCTACCTATTTTCCAGTCCACTTCAGCCAACTCTGCGTTCATTTTTAAATAATTATCCTTAACTAAGTTTAGCACAGTTATTTCGAACCCAATTTTCTCACTCTCAAACAGAATGCCAATTTTGACCATGTCATGCTTGCTGTTTCCGAGGGGATCTTTTATTTGAAGATTGTTTATTAAACCCACTTCATTGCACATTACCAGATCAAAAATATCCTGATCCTTGTTTGAATCCACAATGTATTTGGAAACTGTCCCAAATACACTCTATGAATTTGACCTCAGGGCTACCTCTGCTAATTTGATTTTCCCAATCTACATGAAGGTTGAAGTCACCC
Organism: Stegostoma tigrinum; assembly: GCF_030684315.1. Classification (NCBI taxonomy): domain Eukaryota; kingdom Metazoa; phylum Chordata; class Chondrichthyes; order Orectolobiformes; family Stegostomatidae; genus Stegostoma; species Stegostoma tigrinum. Next base: position 13,038,379 of record NC_081362.1, on the reverse strand, counting down.
ATGATTAATATATTAACATTTTTAACATGCTCTCATTATCGCATGACTTATTCACTGCCCTACTGTTTGGAGGCCAATAGACTATCTCCAAAAACACCTTCTTCCCCTGTTGGTTCTTACCTCCACCCATATGGATTCTATGCTTACTGAGCAGTCATCATTTCTTGTTATTGTATTCATTCCATCTTGTGCTAACAAATCTACTCAACCACACTTTCCTTCTTATCTCTCCTTTCTTGGAAGATGGTGTGATGTGAATTCAATAAAGCATTTAAAATTAAGAGTTCAATAATGACCATAAAACTGTTGTCGATTATCAGGGAGAAAATTGCATTTGGTTCATTAATGCCCTTTAGACAAGGAAATGTACTATCCTTACCTCGTCTGGCCTGTTTGTGACTCCAAACCGCACAGCATCGTGGTTTACACTTTACTGCTCTCTGAATAATTTGGGATGGTCAATAAATGATGGCTCTGTGAATTAATAATAAAAACTATTGGACAATTGCACAGGCTGAGGCTCCTTTTAAATACTATCCTTTCAAGTCTCCATACCTAGCTCAATTGCTGTCAAACCCTCCTACTGCTACCTAATTTGAGCAGTGCAACTGCCTTCTCAAGTGAGTGTCCTGGGAATTTTCCCCCTTCCTGAACAGTTTTCTCCAGGACATAGTGTGTGAGGAATCAAACAAAGAGTGCTCCATAAAATAAACCTCCAAAAGGTTGTAAAGTGAGATTGGTCAAGGAGTTATTCTAAGTTACCCAAGGATGAACTCCATATAATCTAGCCAATTAGTAGAGCACTTCATTCTGCCTTTTAAGCAATTAAGTTGTAAAGTCATTCAATCTGGCTTGGGTCAAGAGAAGAAGCAGTTATTAAGCTGTAAGCATGTTACAATCCCTCGTGTTCCTATGGGGTCACTTTGTTAAAAGTTAAGGGTTATTGTAAAAATGGAATTAGCCTGTCATCCCATGTTGATTTTGTTGGAAATGAAGGACAAAAGGAGATGAGTGCTTCTGGCACTTGTGTCATTAAGAAGTAAAGCTCTTCTCTTGGTAAAAGTGGCAATCTTTTCATCATAATCAGAAGAAAACTTTTTTCTTCTAGTTTCCAGAGAGAACTTTTTACAAAGAATGTGTAAGAGATGGCTTTCCCAGTACATTGTGTTTGAAAGGACAGATTTCCGGAAGTTAGAATCTAAATTGTGGCCACACTAGCAATTACAGACAGAGCTAAATTAATAATTTCTTGGCAATTTCTTAGAGATTGAGGAAAGAAAGAGGAAGTGAACTCTACGGCATTACTTGAATGAAAGAAATTGGAATCAGAGACCCAACAAACTGATCATGATTAGGTTCATTGACTTGACATTGCTGAAGTTTGAGATTGCATTCCAGGAAAGGTGTGATTAAGCAATCATGGTGCACATGAAGATGAGGTTGTGTTAGCTGTGAATCTTATTAAACACAAAGAATTGAACTATTGGATGAACAAACTGGTTAAAAGCTGAAACTGCCAGTTATCTAAATAATTACTCTTACAAATAACTAACCAGTTTATAACTTCAGACTCTGCCTCCCTCTATTGTTCATACTCAAGTTCCAGTTCACGTGGAAGTGTTCATTTAAACATCGTTGCTTATCCTGTTGAGCAGCTCTCTCCAAAAATGATTGGCTGCTCAGCTGTCAAATAGCCAATAACACATGAGTACATTTGTATTCCCAATGTTGTGTTAAGTTGAAACAATGTGTGATTTGTAACCAAAACCTAATGTTATGTGCATGACTTATCATATGGCTTTTACCTTGAGGAATTGATGAGAAGTTCACATACTTAGCAATTGAACCAAATTGAGTGTTAATAAGTTGTTAGTTTGATCTGAAATGTTGACTGCAATGCTGGTTTACTGAAGAGCCAGGCAGCATTCATCCCCAAGGCCATATCGTGAACCAGATCATGACCCCGTTCATTAAGATTGCTTATTTCCACCTATGTAATGTCATCTGATTGACTTTGCCTTTGTTCACTTACTACCTGAACCCTTACCCATTATTTTACTAACTCCAGACTCAACTATTCCATGTACTCTCAACCAATCTCCTACATTCAACTCTCCATTAAAATCACTGTTGCCCCTGTCCTTATTTACATTAAGTCCACTCTCTTTTCATCCTTCAGCTCACTAACCTACATTGACTGCTCGTTAAGTACTGGCTTGGTTTTCAAACTCCCATCCTTGTTTACACACTTATGCAGAACCTCATGCCTTTCTATCAATGTAATCTTCTCCAGTTAAAACCCTCCAAAATATTTGCGCTCCTCTAATTCGGTCATCTCAAATATCCCAGATTTTAATCACTCCACCTCTGGTGCTCGTACCTTCAAGTTCCTGGATGCCATCCTCTGGAATTCTCTCCTTAAACTTTTACCTCACTTTGGTCCTTTATGAATCTCCATAAATACTGCCCCTTCACCAAGCTTTTGCTCATTTTTCCCAATATCACAGTGTCATATCTTATCTCAAGATGACTCTATAAAGTGCCCTGCAATGTTTTATGGTATGAGAAGATCCCATACAAATGCACATTATTATTGAGCAGGATGTTCAAGCCACAAACCCTGGCTAGTAAGTTTGCGCTGGGGTGTCGCTTACATCATAGGATGCTTAACCCAGCAAGCAAGCATAGATGAGTCAACAGACTCAAATCATCAAACATAGAATAATTGAACCATTGAACATGTCACAAGGTTTTAGTTTGAGCGTGAAGTCCTTAAGAGCTGAATCTGACAAGAAATTGACTAAGTATCATTTATGGAGAGTTACATGGAGGGTTTCTCTTTACAAGGCCTAATGAATTTTATCATGTTGTCATCTCAAACTTGATTCATTAACCATGCACCATTCCCCACTGACACCCCACTCATCCTATCCTCCCATTGCTGTAGGCAGAAGTACTCGCCACTGCTCGGACTACCTTGGATTCCTGGTGTTGAAGTTGTATTTAAAGTGTAGTTATGCAACATGGGACAGTCTGGTGTGCTATGCACAGATTCTGTGAAATATCCCGGGGATGAGCAAATAATGTGAAGTGTGCCCGTTGATATGCAAGGTTATGAAAAAGCGGTTGAAATACTGCCTATTAAACTCAAGGAGAAACATGGGCGGCAATGGTAGCTCAGTGGTTAGCACTCCTGCCCCACAGTGCCCAGGGACCCGGGTTTGATTCCAGCCTCGGGCAGCCATCTGTGTGAAGTTTATCCCCATGTCTGCACGGGTTTTTCCAGGTTCTCTGGTTTCTGCCTGCAGTCCAAAGATGTGCAGGTTAGGGGGATTGGCCATGCTAAATTGTCCATAGTGTCCAGGGATACGCAGGCTACGTGGATTAGCCATGGGAGATGTAGACTTAAAGGAATAGGGTGGGAAGGTGGAGGGAGGTGGGGTATGAGTGGAATGCCGTGTAGAGGGTCAGTGTGGATTCAGAAGGTTGAATGACCTGCTTCGACACTGTAGGATTCTATGGAAATGGAATTTGAATATGTAAAGCTATAGACAGAAGGAAAGTCTGATGTTGCTAGCCCCACTGTTGTGTTGGGGAGAACAGAACCTTCAGGAAACAGAAGATTTGCTTCTTTAGTCACTGTTGAGGTGCAACCTAACATGGCAACCAAGTGATCTCATCATGAGTAATCGCATTGAATCAACAGCAAATATAAGTTCAGGTTAACTGCTAACTGGGAAAATGTACCAGGGTTCAGATGGAAAATAAAGCATTATATGAATGTTTTTCCAGGAAATATGACTGGGCTGACTAAACTGATCTCAGATTTACTCCAAGGATTTGCATTTGTTGATGGTGCAGGACAGGTGAACATTTGAATCAATCTGTGCCAAAAATCCAAGCAAGGTGGCCATCTATTACAACTGGAGCACATGTTATTGAAAATAATAGATACCTTTAGTCATTGCTTTATTTTGAGATATATCCTGTGATTTTGGCTATACATGAGAAGGGAAGAGATGTTTAGGCAATGCTAGCAATAGCAACACTCAGTCATCAATTCCAACTCAGATGACTCAAAAGTAAGTGAGATACTTGGAACTGGGATGGTTGCCCATCATATGATGCAATAGCTATTGGAAAGAATGTGTCGACTGTCAGCAAATTTCATTTAATTAAAATCAAAGTATTTTTAAGCTACCAAGTTAACAGGATTTAGGTCACTTATCTACAAATCCCAAAATGTTAATTTTGAAGATCAACTCAGTGCCTGATAATTACAATAAATACATTTTACCTAAAATTTAAAAACACATTTGTATATATTTAAGTCATGACTGTGTTCAATGCCTTCAAGGCAGTAGTGTATGCTCAACTCATGGCTAGTTCAATTTATGGGAACATAAGAAATAAGAGTCAAAGAAATCCATCTAACTTATTGAGTCTCCTTTGCTTTTCACCTGAATCATGGTTGGGTTTCTACCTCAATACCATTGTCCTGTGCTACCTAATTGCACTACATCCCTCAATATCTTTAATATTTAAAAAATTATTGACCTCTATCTTGAATAAACACAATGAATGAGCTTCCACAGCTCTCTGAAGTACAGAATTGCAAAAATTCACCTCCCTGTGAAGAAATTCATCCTTATCTTATTCTGTTTGGCCTACTTATTATTCTGAGATTGCAATCCTGGTTTTAGAAATTTTCCACCCCACCCAAACAAGGGGAAATATCTTTCTTGCCCCAACCCTTTTGACCCCTTGTATGTTTAAATGAGATCACCTCTTGTTTTTCCAAACTCCAGAAAATATAGACACAGACTCTTTATAGGACAATCCTGTCATTCTCGTGAACACCCATTGCACACTCCGGCAGGGATAGATTTCCTTAGATAAGGAGACCGAAAATGCGCATGATATTCTAGGTGCAGTCTCATCAAGCTTCATACAATTGCAGTGAGATTTCTTTACTTCTGTACTCAAAGCCTCTTGCAATAAATGTCTATATCGGATTTATTTTCCCGATTGTATGAGGCATGGCTACTTCCAGTGACTTACGAACAAGCCACCCAAGTCTGTTGGGACATCAACGCTTGCCAACATCTCACTATTTAAGAAATACTCATAGTTGCCATTTCTATTTTCAAAGTGGATACATTTACACTTTCCACATTATATCCCATCTGCCATGCTCTTGCCCATATACTCAGCCAGTCAAAATCCCTGTAGAGCCCCTTTACATCCTCTTTACAGCTTCCATTGCTATCTTGCTTTATGTGATTCATAAATTTGGAAGTATTTCATTTATTTTCACATCAAAAATTGAGAAAGATTGTGAATGGCTGGGGACCAGGCAGTTATTGTTGGTGTCAGAGTTGTGAAAAAGGGGCAGAATTTTAAAGGATTTGAGAGGTAAGGAGATGCAAAGCCATTGAATGATTCAATCACACTTGAGAACTTAAATTGAAGGTGCTGCTGAACACATAGCCAGTGAGGAGCAGTGATAAGTGAGCAAGACTTGGTGCAAGTTAAAGTACAGGCAGCTAGGTTTCAGATTATCACACCCCAACTGAGGGGACAGTTTGACAAAGCAAATCTTTCATGCGAACCTCAGCTAGTGCAGCATTCATGTCCGTGCTGTTGGCATCACTTTGCATTGCAAACTAGTCACCCAACCAACTGAGCTAACTGACCCCCTTCACTACTGCTAACATCAAGCTAACAGGTCTGTAGTTCACTGTTTTCTGTCTGCTTCCCTTATTAAATAGTGAGGTTGTTTTTGCTAACTTGTAATCTGCAGAAGTTCCAGAATCTGTAGAATTTTGGAAGATTACCACAAATACACTTATTATTTCTGTAGCCCACCTCTTCTAACACTGAGATGCAGATATTAAATCCAAGGCATTTATCCAAACTGGATTAATGAATGGGACTGCAAGGTGATAGGTGCAATGTGTATTGACAAAGTATCTTAAGCAGTTCACTTGCTCTTAGAATCATTTAAAATTATTACTATCATGGGATAATATTTCAGATATTTACCCAGAACTTCCATGTACACATTAAAGAGACCTACCACCTGTAACAAAGTCACGTGAATGTTCATAAGTAACCCATTTTTAAACTGTCACTAGTCACTCTGTGTTCAGTCAGGTACTAAGACTGCTGACTCAATTCTGATGCTGTGAGCACTTTTAATATCAGCTCAAGGAAGTTAACAACTGACCCTTATAGGTTACAAAACACAACATCAAAATACTGCACGTTGAAATATTGACTTTTTAACTCTCAGTCAAGATTTTGCATGCAGCTCAAATGTGAGAGTGAATTTGACAGTGAGAGTCTTTTTCTGTGGATGATGATGTCAGCTTGTACAAGGGGGCATAGCTACAAATTGAGGGGTGATAGATTTAAGACAGATGTCAGAGGCAGATTCTTTACTCAGAGGGTGTTAAGGGCGTGGAACGCCCTGCCTGCCAGTGTAGTTAACTCAGCCACATTAGGGGCATTTAAACAGTCCTTAGATAAGCATATCGATAATGATGGGATAGTGTAGGGGGAGGGCCTTAGATTAGTTCACAGGTTGGCGCAACATCAAGGGCCGAAGGGCCTGTTCTGCACTGTATTGTTCTTTGTTCTATGTTCTATGTTCCAAATCTATCGAGGCCCATTTTTCAGTGAAATGAACTTAGGCACTGAACCCTAGTTTTCATGGGCACAAGCCTCTAGCCTCAAAGCAATGCTCTAGCTGCAACAATTAACAATAGTAACAATCAGTACCCAATTAACAGTTTCACTTTGAGAAACTGTAGAGAAATAAATTGCAGGCAAAATGGTGTTAAATTGGAGTCACGAATTATAATCTCAAATTTGATGCTTCAAATGTTGAAATAAAGATGCTGGTGCAAGGTTAATTTTCTGGACTAGTAATCCAGAAGGTCAGACTAGTTTACTGCAGCATTAATTCAAATTGCACTGTGGCAGCAGGTGGAATTGAAATTTAATGCATAAGATCTAGAATGTAGAGCAAGATTCAGTAAGACACACCGTGCAACCATTGTTGATGGCTGTAAAAGCTCAGCTGGTTACTAATGCCGTTAGGGATGGAAATCTGCTATCTTTATCTGGTTTAGATTGCATGCAATTTGCACATTCAAGAATGTGGGCGACTCTTAACTAACCTCTGAAATGGCTCAGCAAGCAGTTAGAGATGGGTGACAAGTGCAGGCATTGTCAATGATGGCCACATCCCAAGGAAGAATTAAAAAAAAGTCAAATTACCAAAGTAACAGAAAGAAATCTAACCTGCCAAATGAATGCATAATGGAGTGTTTAACGGAGGCAATGACCAAAGGTAAAAAATATTTCACTTCCCTGGAATGATTATGTTCCACAAAACTCGATATGAATTTGTTGCTGATTTAATAAGTTGATATCGATCACCTCAGAGTATTTCACTGGAAGTTTATTATTAGAATATTCTTTATAACTTATTACTATGATTAATTATTAATAAATTTATTATTTATTTATATAATTTATTATTTATTTCTTTATAATTAGAATATTCTTATTCTAAATAAGGGAATGAAAATTGCCTTTACATTTGAGTGGCATCTCTTTCTTGTGGAAAATGTTATAGTATATTTCTATCAAATGTCAAAGTTGCTGAAATGTCAAGGATAAATGAAAACTATACAAAGGGTGGAATCTCCCAAATGCCAAGACCAGAAATGATTTATGATGCTGTTTTACATGAGTGTGATAAACCTTCATGTGGATTAATGTAATTGTGCATTCTGTCCATCTTTTAGTCTTCACACTCAGCCTCAAATCATGAGTTTCTTTTGTTCCCATACCGCATATATGTTTTTCTACAATTATAACTACAAATCAGTACAACTACTGATTTGTCACCTTAATCTAACATAATCCTGGTGTTAATACTATTGTGACTGGCTGTTGTATGGAAAGTGATGCAACTCACAGGTAGTAAAGTATTTAGGTATGGCCTGTCATTGGAGCATGACAGAAATTTCCAGTCGGGATGTTATGGCTCATAAAGAAAATTCTGGTGTGAACAAAAATTGGGATTTTAATTGTTAAACCCATTGTACTGTTCTCATCAATCATGGAAATTGTATCTTTTGCTTTCTGATTTTCAAATGTCTTTAAAATATAAATATTTTTGCTAAGCTGGTAAATGATATTCTGCAGTCTGGAAATAATGAGGCACCTGTAAGATTTGTTATCACATTAAACACTTCAGAAGTTCTTGTAAGTGATTCATAGCTTGAAACAATCCATCAATTCTGGATGCTAAAAGGTAACTAATATTTGGTTAAATTGAGACATGCTAGTGCAACAAAGCAAGAATCATAGAACATGGCCTAGCAACTGCTTAAAAATCTTGGCTCTTGGACAACTTTCCTTCAGTTCATGGTTCACTTCAAGTTCTTTACAGAATTATGATAACAGAAGATGTTGGAGATACTGCTATGATGAGTGATTGAATAGTTGCTAAAGCATTCACTAAAATGACGCGAATCAAGCACGGCTGAATTGATTTACAAGTATGATGAGACTTGCATCAGACTTGTAATATGATCCCACCCTGAAATAGGTAGAATATGACCAAACATGTGTGTTTGATCAACAGATTCCTCTTTTCTATTCGGTAGCACAAATGAAATTCTTTATATGTTGCTACAACCAAGTGAGAGGGTGAAACAGCTCCCCTCATTTTAACCCCCTGTGTTATTTCTTTTTTTTAGCATACAACTATATCATATTTCAATTACAATACAGTTACTAGTCAAAATCAAGATACCAGTTAGGGGGTTTCCTGTAACATAAAATGAAGGAATTCTACTACCTACTAATCCAGAGAAAAATACTGAATTGTTTTTTTCCAATATGGAGAAAAATACTAAATTATTTTCTTCCACTACACACTGAGAGTCGGGTATAAAATATCCAGTACATTTGGAAAATAATAAATATATAGCTGAAAATGTTCATGGAGTCTTTAAGTTGATATAGTTGAACCTGAGATCACAGTTGTTTAATTGTTGTTTTATTTCCTCAATAGTAACAAGATTTATATTTATCCTTAAGTTTTCAGTGAATTGATTTTTTCTGATTTGTTTGATCACTAATATTATCTTTTGAAATGTTGAAAAAGGAACAGGGAGACAGGCTTCTAGTCATTACTGCCACTAATCCATTTCCTTTCTCTCTTTGTGATGGTCTACCAAGCAGTTAATGAAATATGGTTCATCTGTGTATTCCTGAGTCTGACTCTGTTGTATTTTTAGTTGGGCAGTTGCAGGGAACCCTTACTTGTCAGTATGTGCAACTTCTCTTACAAATGTAAATTAAAATAGAGGACGTGAGTTTCTTGACTCAGTCTACTGCTTTCAATATATTTCAAGTAAATGGCGGACTCATTTAAATCAATTTAATTTGCTACATATCGGTTCCCTAAACTTTCCTCAGTCTGTGACCGGGTGATGATTGCAGACATTGCGACCCATGTTTCTTTATTTTGGAAGGTCTCAGATACTAAAATCAGACAGTGCAAGGTGAAAATTTATTGTCTGTATTTTACAACAATTGTGGCAAGATTTAGTTGGTAGGATGCATGCATCATTGTGTACTCTACTGTATGTTTGTTCTTGAAAACATAAGCATAAAACAGCACTTACATTTTAAACATCTTGAAAGGCACCATTTGATCACAGGATTGTTATGAAACAGGAGTGACCAGTTTAAGATAAGGACTGAAGTAAAGTTTCAAACTCGATCAGAATTGAAGCTCTGCCCATAGACCTCAACCTAGATGCACAAATGCAGATGTATCATGCATCAAGTAGGTCAATATTTATCATAACAGCCAACAAAGCTATTTTAGATAATACTATATGAACTGAAAGGAGGAAAACAAAAATGACACGTAAACATTTACTGGGTGGTCCAGTGAATGGCCTGAGATCATACTGTATATATGACAGGCAATGGTTGCACTCGTACTGCTGAAAATGTGAAATAAAGCAAAGTACTATGGAAGTGGTCTCACACCACTTAACTTCAATTCGGGCAAGTTCATGCTTGAATCAGGCTGCATTTTCTGCAGCAATTCAAACTGAAAATACTTTGTGTGGTATGCCAGAATTCAGAAAATATAACACATAGAATAGGCTACTTCACACTAAGCATTTTGAACTTCCCATATCTTTAGTGGCAAAATAGCATTTGCTATCTTACCCACTTTAACTGATAAGGAGTCATCTGAATGATTCTGCCATGGTGATAAGCAGTATCAGTTCTTTACTTCCTACTCCTGCTAGCAATAATTGAGTGAACATTTTGAATGCCAGATTAAAAATAGAAAAGCTCAGTGATACAAACACTTGCCGAGATTTTGTCTAGGTCAGTGCAGTGCTAAAATTATGATGATTAAGAAGGTGCAGCTTTTGTTGCACAACATTCAAGAGTGAAGGCGTGATCACATTGTTTCCTTTGTGCTTTAAAAAAATGTAAAAACACCAGAATTAAGTATTCGCTGTTATTACCCGATGGTACCAGTGTCATGAACAAAATGTCATTTTCTTCCCCAACACTCTACATGCCCTGTGTTTAATAAAGGATAATGATGGTATCTCAATGCTTCATCTAGTAGTTTGCCAACAAATTAGGCCGGGCCCATTTAAACTAGCTCCCTGAAAAAAAAGAGAAGACTTGTGTTTATATGCCATCTTTCACAAACTTAGTGCTTTATGGCTAACAAAGTAATTTGAATATAGCAGCTAATTTGCACACAGTGTAATTCCATAATAACATACGAAATAGGAGCAGGAGTAGGTCATCTGGCTTGTTGAGCCTGCTCTGCCGGTCAATAAGATCACAGCTGATCTTTTTTGTGGACTCAGCTCCACCTACCCGCCCACTCACCATAACCCTTAATCCCTTTACTGTTCAAACGTCTATCTTCACCTTAAACACATTCAATGAGGTAGCCTCAACTGCTTCACTGGGCAGAGGGTTCCACAGATTCACTACCCTTTGGGAGAAGAAGTTCCTTCTCAGCTCCGTTCTAAATATAAAACTTGTAAATATCAGTCAGATAATTAAAATATAGATGTATAGAAAGTAGAACAGGAATAGGCCATTTGGCCCTTCAAGCCTACTCCACTACTCAGTATGATCATAGCTGATCACCGAACTGAGCACCCTGTTCCTGCTTTCTCTCCAAATCCTTTGATCTCTTCATACCTATGAACTATATCTAACTCCTTGTTGAAAATGTTCTGCATTTGAATTCCATAGGATCACTACTCTGTAAGTAAAGTAAGCTGTCCCCATCTCAGTCCCAAGTTGCCTACCTTGTTCCCTTGTACTGTGGCCCCTGGTTCTGGACTTCCTGGTCATCAGGAACAGCCTCTCTGCATTTACTGTGTCTAGTTCTGTTAGATTTTTACAGGTTTCTATGTAATTTCCCCATCAACGGTAATTTCCAATGAGTCATGTCCCCAGCCGCAGGTGGGATGTTGGTTGCTGTGGTTACTTTCTTAAGGAGGCAAATGCGATTCTCTGTGGAGAATGAACAGCACCTAGCTCAGGAGGGATGTCACAGCCTTGGGGCCTCTCAGAGTGTGTGGGCTACACAGGATGACCACAGCTTTTTGGCCCTTACCCTATTTCCTAGATTTTTAAGATGCAGATTCTGGATGTCACAGGACACTGTGACAGAACTCTGCTGGATGCCGAAGCTGAGAAGTGGGAGGCCATCCTCTGCTGGTGGCTGTGTAGGTCACAGTGTTTTATGTAACGCTGTCCTTCCCGGGAGCAATAGAAGACCCATATGGGATCTCTCAGTCATGCGCCCGCAAGCCCACCAGGATGGTGACTGATGCCATCTGGGCAAGATCACATCAGTTCCTTTTAGTTCCCAATCACAGGGTCAGCAGCCCGGGCAGTAATATTGGGGAACGTAGCTGGCTTTCCCCCTGGTACAGTGTGCTGCTGTCTGTAAATGAATGGCACTGAGAGGGCTGTATCATAACTATGGGGAGGCGATGGCCTAGTGGCTGGACTGTTAATCCAGAGACCCAGATAACATTTTGAGGATCTAGGTTTGAATCCCATCACGGCAGATGGTGGGATTAGAATTCAATGAATATCCGGAATTAAGAACCTAATATTGACCGTGAATCCATTGTCAATTGTCGGGAAAATCCATCTGGTTTACTAATACCCTTTAGGGAAGGAAACTGCTGTCCTTACTAGTTCTGGCATCCATGTGACTTCAGGTCTGCAGCATCGTAGTTGACTCTTAAATGCTTTCTTGGAAATTAGGGATGGACAATAAACGCTGCCTGGCCAGTGACACCCTCATCCTGTGAATGAATAAAAGGAGAAAAAATATAACTGTGGAATTCATCACCAGGAAGGGATACCACTCCATTGATGCTCAGGTGATCTGTGAGGACTACTACCACTTCCCCAAAGTGTGTGCCCACTACCCTGGCAGCTGCTACCACTTCTACACCTTGCATCACTCTCACATAATTGGTGTGTATCGGGGTCAAGGCTGGTTACTGAAGAACAAGGGCTAACCACTGTGACCGTGGCTGATGACACCATTGCATAGTTCGCTGACTGATGTGGAGCATAGATACAGGTACAATGCTGCCCAGGTTTCATTGTAGCAGAGTTAATCTAGGGACAGGAAAAGAGTGTGACATGGGTAGTTAAACAGTTACTAGGGTGAGAGTATAGGGTTATATGTGCAAGAGAGTGTCAGCTACGCTGGTTATGTGCCGGTGAGCAGTATGACTTTGTCATTGCTGTGCCATGATGTTGCCAGTGAGATGATTTGCCAGATGGCCAACACTTGTTGAAGTGCACAGCAATCTTTCGAAGATGGCTAGGGAAACCAGTCTTTCAGTAGGATATCTATTGATTGGTCAGCCGCTCGTGAACCAGCATGTGGTAAGAGTGAAATAGAATCAGATGTGAGGGATGCCATACTGGTGGACTAGGAAGTTAATGCAGCATGTCTCATCAAGAAAAAGCAAGAAATCTCACCAGACTTTGCAGTGAAAAACCTCTAAACAACTCAAAGCATCTTGGTCTTAGCCAAAAATATGTAAGGCTCAGTCTATAGTTTCATGTCAGGACAGTGAGTATCTTGCACGTGATGCTGTTCCCTTATATCTGCCACCCTTGTCATTCTAGATGGTGATGTGTTTGCAAAGTGTTGTCCAAAACAGCCTTGGTGAATTTCTACAGTGGATTCTGCAGATAGTGCACACTGCCGTTACTGAGTGTCGGTGGTGGAGCGAGTGGATGTTTGTGGGTATGGTGGTGGTCAAATGAGCTGCTTTGTCCTGGATGCTTAAGATTTCTTAAGTGCAATTTTCTTAAGTGTTATTGGAGGTGCACTCTACTGGACAAATGGGGAGTATTCCATCGCATGTCTGCCTTGTGGCTTTTAGCTGGGGGACAGAATTTGGGGAGTCAGTTGGTGAGTTATGTGTCACAGGATTCCTAGCATCTGTCCTGTTCTTATGGCTGCAGTACTTACTAAATAGCTCAGTTCAGTTTCTGGTCAATGGCAGCTCCCAGGACGTTGGAGGACTCAGTGATAGTAACACCACTGATTGTCTCTTGTTGAGGATGGTTTATTGTGTGCCACTTTTGTGGTACCAGCATTATTTGCTACTCTCAGCCCAAGCCTGGATATTGACCAGGTCTTGTTGCATCTGAACTTGGACAGTATCTGAGGAGCTATGAATGGTGCTGAAGATTGTTCAATATCCCCACTTCTGCCCTTGTAGTGCTGGGAAGGTCTTTGATGAAGTAACTAAAGATACTTGGGCCTAGGGCATTGCCTTGAGGAACTCCTATAGAGATGTCCTGAAGCTGAAATAACTGACCTCCACCAACCACAACTAACTTGCTTTGCACCAGGTATCACCACAAACAACAGAGAATTTCCTGATTTCTATTGACTTTAGTTTTGCTAGGGCTCCTTGATGACACACTCGATCAAATGTAGCCTGATGTCAATGATAATCATTCACACTTCAAGTCTGAAATTCAACGATTCTTCCCATGTTTGAACCAAGACTCTAGCGCAGTCAAGAGTTGAGTGGTCCTGGTGAAGCCCAAACTGAGCATCCGTGAGCAGATTATTGCTAATTAAGTGCTGCTTGATAGCACTATCGATGATCCTTTCCAACACTAAAAGTGATGACTGTTGTATGTTTACCTTGTTTTTAAGAGAACACACCTTTAAGGACTTCTACTGTGTTTATAAAATTTGTGACTCTTCCAGGCACTTAGTTAGCTATGGCTCTGTATGTTGTAGACCACGTTAATCAGTTGGTTTGTTGAAATATTTGCTTCATTGCTTGGAATGCATTTTACTGCCCTAAATAAAAACTTAACCATGGAGTTAATCCATCCCTGACAGTGTAAAGTCTGCATCTTTTTATTTTTCTCCATTTTAGATTGTGACCTAAAATGGAAAAAGATACTGCTGTAAATAAAAAAAACACTGAAGAAGTTGCTGCACTTTTACAGAAATCAATGGGAGTTGTTTTTACGCCGCTGCTTTGTTCAAGCAGCAGGCCATGATCTGTGTGCACTTGCAGAGTGAGTTCATCTCGAGACTAAATTGCATGAACCAATCAGGACCAGTTGTGGAGATCAGGAGACATCAGCATGACAACACTCTCCGATTGGCTTGTGGGCTGGTAAACAGAGAGTATGTGAATATTGCAGCGGCAGTAGCCTACAGACTGCAACAGATAAAGGGTCTTCTCTCTTTCTCTCCCTGTGCAATGAAGTAGCCAAAACCTAAAAGATAGCTATTCTCACCTACCACTTGCTGGATGCCCTTGCCTCAAACCAGTGATTGAAAGACTGAGAGACTGCATGTCCCGCAGGCCCGACCAGTCCCCCTCCACCGACACCCTCATCCGCCTAGCTAAACTTGTCCTCACCCTCAACAACTTCTCTTTCGATTCCTCCCACTTCCTACAGACAAAGGGGGTGGCCATGGGCACCCGCATGGGCCCCAGCTATGCCTGCCTCTTTGTAGGTTACGTGGAACAGTCCCTCTTCTGCACCTACACAGGCCCCAAACCCCCCCTCTTCCTCCGTTACATTGATGACTGTATCGGCGCAGCCTCTTGCTCCCCAGAGAAGCTCGAACAGTTCATCCACTTCACCAACACCTTCCACCCAACCTCAAGTGCACCTGGGCCATCTCCAACACATCCCTCACCTTCCTGGACCTCTCAGTCTCCATCTCAGGCAACCAGCTTGTAACTGATGTCCATTTCAAGCCCACCGACTCCCACAGCTACCGAGAATAGACCTCCTCCCACCCACCCTCCTGCAAAAATTCCATCCCCTATTCCCAATTCCTCCGCCTCCGCCGCATCTGCTCCCACGATAAGACATTCCACTCCCGCACATCCCAGATGTCCAAGTTCTTCAAGGACCGCAACTTTCCCCCCACAGTGGCCGAGAACGCCCTTGACCGCGTCTCCCACATTTCCCGCAACACATCCCTCACACCCCGTCCCCGCCACAACTGCCCAAAGAGGATCCCCCTCATTCTCACACACCACCCCACCAATCTCCGGATACAATGCATCATCCTCCGACACTTCCGCCATCTACAATCCGACCCCACCACCCAAGCTATTTTTCCATCCCCACCCTTGTCTGCTTTCCGGAGAGACCACTCTCTCCGTAACCCCCTTCGCTCCACACTGCCCTCCAACCCCAACACACCCGGCACCTTCCGCTGCAACCGCAGGAAGTGTTACACTTGCCCCCACACCTTCTCCCTCACCCCTATCCCAGGCCCCAAGATGACTTTCCATTTTAAGCAGATGTTCACCTGCACATCTGCCAATGTGATATACTGTATCCATTGTACCTGGTGTGGCTTCCTCTACATTGGGGAAACCAAGCGGAGGCTTGGGGACCGCTATGCAGAACACCTCCGCTCGGTTCGCAATAAACATCTGCACCTCCCAGTCGTGAACCATTTTAATTCCCCCTCCCATTCTTTAGATGACATGTCCATCATGGGCCTCCTGCAGTGCCACAATGATGCCACCCGAAGGTTGCAGGAACAGCAACTCATATTCCGCTTGGGAACCCTGCAGCCCAATGCTATCAATGTGGACTTCACCAGCTTCAAAATCTCCCCTTCCCCCACTGCATCCCAAAACCAGCCCAGTTCGTCCCCTCCCCCACTGCATCATACAACCAGCCTAGCTCCTCCCCTCCCCCCACTGCATCCCAAAACCAGCCCAGCCTGTCTCTGCCTCCCTAACCTGTTCTTCCTCTCACCCATCCCTTCCTCCCACCCCAAGCCGCACCTCCATTTCCTACCTACTAACCTCATCCCACCTCCTTGACCTGTCCATCTTCCCTGGACTGACCTATCCCCTCCCTACCTCCCCACCTATACTCTCCTTTCCACCTATCTTCTTTTCTCTCCATCTTCGGTCCGCCTCCCCCTCTTTCCCTATTTACTCCAGAACGCTCACCCCATCCCCCTCTCTGATGACGGGTCTAGGCCCGAAACGTCAGATGCTGCTGGACCTGCTGTGTTCATCCAGCTTCACACTTTATTATATTGAAAGATTGAACTGTTTGTGTACTAGTTGTTCTGTATCTGCAATAAAAGAAAAACTGAGAAAACTTAGAAAGATCAGAGATCAGAAGGACTTGATGACCAAAAAGGATGTCTCATTGAATCCTGAGGTCTGGTCCTGTTGAACTGAATTCCCCCAGTATTGGTTTTTCTCAACCAATAACATCCAACTGCCTGTATGTGTGTGGGGGGGATTAAGATGGGGATTCACATTCCGTTGAGAACATTTATATGTAAACAATTCATAATTTGTTTCCCCATGGTTAGAACTGATGTCTTTGTAACGAATAATAGTTTCTCATTAAGTACAGACCCCTGATTGGTGTTTTCTGTTAAGCTGAAATAATGAGACAGAGAAACGGAACTTATTGAGTAATTTGGTTCAATTTTAAAATTTTCTGACAAATCCATGAGTCATGGGGCGCAGGCATCAGGACACCTTCGAAGTGAATCATGACAGAAATGACTGAATAATAGACCATTACAATTAATATGACAGAAGTCGGAGTGGATGGTGAGGGCAATGGAAGCAGGTTACATTAATGAAGCAATGAAGTTCACAGAAAAGAAACTTTTCCTTCACAGCTCTAAGGTGTTCCAAAGCATGTCACAGCCTATGAAATACTTTATCGAGGACAGCACTGTGGGCTTGGTTCATGTCAAACATGCTTGTAAGAAGTGTTCTTCACCCCTCATGAGAAACACATCTCTTTTCTGCATGGGATTCAGAATTGGTGAAATTCAGAGGTCACTGAGCTCAGTAAAGCTGGGAGGTGAGGGAAATGCTTCCTTTCTGATTTAAATATCCGACTGAAGAAAGCATTCCTGCACTTCAGTACCATCATGAAATCATTTATATCCAATTCAATTAAGGGCTTGGTTTAAATCCAATGTGAAAAGACAAATGACAACGATCTTGTGGATATGGGTTCAAATCTTGTCTTATCTGATGCTAAAATTCAATCAAAACTCTGGAATAAACAGCTGGGTTGTAAACTCAGCTGGCTTACTTTAGGGAAGGAAATCTGTCATCCTTACCTGATCTGGTCCTCATGTAACTCTAGAACAACAGCAATGTGGTTTTCTTCTAGGTAATTAGGGATAGCCAACAAATGTTGGCTTAGCCAGTGACATCTCTGTCCCATGAGTGAATTAAAACAATACAAATGTGCCTGAGATGACAAGCACAAAACAACACAGTATTGCAATGGATTTCTATATTTTCTAATCAATCTGTTCAGAGATGTTAATACACACCTCCTGAGATAGGGACACAGCCACTGCACCACATGAGCCCCCTTGAAATCGGCTTAACACTGAAGCAATTCAGTGAGATGTTTCTATTAGAAAAAACTGCTTGACTGGCATATGGAACAAGAATTTCATGGAAGACACATTTCTGCTGAAAATGCACAAATTTGTTCCATTAAATTTAATGCATTAACAAAGTGAAGCGTTGCAAATTATAGACAGAATTAAGTGCAGGTTATTTCATCAGAGCAAAGCTTATAGTGTGGCTAATGGAAAATTATTTGCACTGATTATTGTGATGATGCAAGTTTAAATTAAACACAGAAAAAGATTAACCTATCAGTAAATTGAATTTGGAATTCTTTATGAGCAGTTCCTTGAGGTACAGATTGGCACTTTGAGCATTGTTAAAATGGCATGATTGTGTACTTGACTTCTTTGAATAGATATACAGTGTGAAATGCAGTCCACAGTAAATTGTCTATTCATTTATCATTTCAATTTTAGTTCAGCAAAAAAGAAAGTACATCAATTGAGCAATTAATATCTCCTTTGAATTCAGTCTGCTAAGGCTAGCTTTATTGCCATATCTCATGAACGCCATCCAGCAGATGGCTTCCCACTTCATTGATCAGATTGGACCATGTGGTGCAGGGAGTCCAACAGCGCTGTTGGGTTGGGAGTTCAGGGATTTTGACTTAATAAAACTGCAGGAACACCGATGTTTATCCCAGCTGGAATGGTTTGCATCTTGGGAGTTCAAGCTTTGCCTATGTTGCTGTTGTTCAGGAAGGCTTGATAGGTGATGTTATGGGTAGGGGCTGGTTATGTGCAGTATAGAACATCTTGCTGAAATCAACAATTTCAAGCCTTTGGATATGACCCAAAGTAAAGAGGCTGATGTTGTAACTAACAGGTTAGCACACGTATGAAATGATTTGGCTCTTCTGACTTTAAACACTAATTTGTTTACATTGCATTATGAACATAGGGTAGAATTTCTTATTTTGGCAGTAGGGAGCGGGGGAGTGTAAAATAGATGCGATTGGATGGAGAGGGAAATCAGGAGAGTTGTACAGCAGGCAGCTGAATCTGCAATCCTTGTTTCACATCCCCACTCAAAAGTAAAAGTTCTGTGCATTATTTGCAGCATCAGCAATGTCCTATTCTATAAAGATTGAACTGGAATATGATAAAAGCCACACCGTTTTAAAACTACACATTTGACAGTGACAAATTCATGTCACACCTGCGGTGTTGCATCAATGTTAGATTTCCTTCCCACAAATGTACAGGCAGACATCATACGAAAAAGATTTTGACCAGACAAGGGTAGTAGGTGATGCACTGGGATAGTTGACATGTTGTGTGTATACACAACATAAATTTGGGAGTTTCCATTAGTGTATGGCATCTTTGCCTTCATTGGTCAGAGGACTGACTATAGGAGTTGGGACATCATGTTACAGCTGTACACAATATTGGTGAGGCCAGTTTTGGTGTACTGTGTACTGTTCAGGTCACCCTGCCACAGGAAGGACATTATCAAAGTGGAAAGGGTACAGAAAAAATGTAGAAGGATGTTACCAGGACTGGAGGGTTTAAGTTAGAAGGAGAGACTGGATAGGCAGGGACTTCTTTCCCTGGAGTGTAGGAGATTGAGGGGTGACCTTATAGAGATCGATAAAATCATGAGGTGCATAGGCAATGTGAATTGCAAAGGTCTTTCCCCAGGGTCAGGGAGTTCAAAACAAGATGGCATAATTTTAAGGTGGGAGGGGAAAGATTTAGAAGGAATCTGAGGGGCAACTTTATCACAAGGAGGGTGGTTCATATGTAGAATGAACAGAGGATGTGGTAGATGTGGGTTCAGGTACAACATTTGAAAGACATTTGAAGAGGTACATGAATATGAAAGACTTAGACAGATTTGTGCCAAACACAGGCAAATGGCATTAGTTCAGTTTGTGAAAACCAGCATGGATGAGTTAGACTGAAGGTTTGTTTCCATGCTGAATGGCTCTATTATAGTTGGTCTGGATTGCAGACTGTTACCTCTGACTACAAGATTCTATCTCTGATGTCCAGCTTTCTACAACAAACATGTGGCTAGAAGATGTGCAGGATATTTTAACTCAGAAGAGATGAGGTACAGACTCCTTTCGAAGCCCAGATATCCCAGCTCCTCCCAGACATTTTCAAACTCCTCATCCCCCTGAAGTCAAGGTGAGGGGGAATTTCAAACTGGAATCAATGTTGCACCATGTATTCCCCACATTCAGTAATCCTCTGACATGCTTAAGGCCCACCACCATAGTATCAGGGCAGGACGGTGGTTCAGTGGTTAGCACCAGGGACCCAAGTTCAATTCCAGCCTTGGGCGACTGTCTATCTGGAGTTTGTACATTCTTCCTGTGTCTGTATAGGTTTCCTTCCGCAGCCCAAAGACCTGCAGCTTAGGTGAATTGACCATGCTAAATTGCCCATCTAGTGATGTGCAGGGAAGGTGGATTGGCCACGGGAAATGCAGGGTTACAGGATAAGGGAGGGGAGGCTCTTCAAGAGGGTCGGTGTGGACTTGCTGGGATAAATGGCCTGCGTCCACACTGTAGAGATTCTATGATGAGAAACAGAAAGTTCTGACAGGCCTAGCAATATCTGTGGAAAGAAAGCAGAGTTAATGCTTCAGGTCCAGTGACCCTTCTCCAGAACTGAATACTGTCAAATGCTGTTATCAAAACTTAGGCCTGATTTTCTGAGGTGCTTTGATGGTGATTCATTTTAAAGCACCTGTGAAGACATGTCAATTTCATAACTTTTGCATATTGTAAAGAACCTGCTGACCTAAAATGAAGATTTGGCAGTGACATTATGCTGCCGGCCTTGTCAGTAGCAATGTCAGCCCAGTTATAACTCCACCATCCCACCACCTCCCCTCAAGTATTTTGGATAGCCCAAGTGTTTGTCATTTATCATGCAATCTTTCTGGAGCTGCTCCAATATTGGAAAGCATCTCAAAACAACTTTATATATTTCTATAAAGGTTTTGACTATGGGATTTTTTGGGTATATATTAACTGAACTTGCGGTTTATACACTCCTCTAATTTATTTCTGTGAAAAACTGGATTCTAGTATATTGGCTCATTTCTGAAACTGGTTGATAAAACATACAAAAAATGTAAACCTTTCATGACCTTAAGGAATCCTAAAACAGAAAATGAAGTGCGTGCGTTGTTGTATTAAAGAAGCCTAGAGTAACCCAGCCAATTGCACACAGTAATCTCCACATATGACACATTGGTTGAGAGATACATGTTTGATTGTGTTCCTTGTGTGGGTCGTCAGGCATTGATACAAGCTCAGGCTAGGCTTCTTAGCAAATACTCATCTACGTTTATTGTCAAACTGGTGCATGATGGTAAGGCTACAGAGCAGGAGGCTTTGGGTTTTACTGGATCCAACTTCATCTTGTAATGTGTGATCTTCCATAGTTCAGGTGGAAACATGTTGCTGGTGCAGAGCAGAGGGCATTTTTACAGCATTTGACAGTGCTGTGCTTAATTTCAAACTGATACTATGTGTAAGCAAAACCTTCAGTCACAGTCTGCAGACACCACATTCACCTTATCTGTTAAAACCCAAGAAATTATTTATTAATTGAAAAGTATTAGTGAAGCTTATAGGTGGTAATAAATATTATTAGGAGCCTGGGGATTTATTATTATGGATGAATTAGATAGCTTAATTAATTAAGGCACAATAAAGATGGCAAGTTAGGTGAAGTATTGCAGTTGTAGAATGTGGATGCTCCTTGTATCACAAATGAAATGTGCTCAGTGTTCGCAGCGAAGAAACTTTGGCTATGAATTGGATACTGATTTGCAGACATTGGAAGTCACAACAGGGCTGGTAAAAGTTACTTACATACTTTTGATCCTGGACGTGGCCACACTTCTCAGAATAGGGTCTGCTGATTTAGTCAGTGGTCAGGGACAGGAAGGTGTGTCTGCAAGTGAGACACTCAAGATAGATGTGAAATGAACTGCAACTCATTCACCCAGTTTATTATAAAAATATAGCAACCCCAACGACAAAAGATATAATGGACTTTACTGAATCATAGACACACTGGAAGAAAACATCCACTGTTTGTGAAGTGTAATTAAAAATTAAAAACCCACTCTTGGTATTTATTGCATAGCCGCTGTCCCATCATAGGTGGTGGAAGTACTCTGATCATTCTTTGTGATGTTAACTAACAGTGACATCGAAGAAGATTGCAGGATTTACCACAATGCTGTAGTTCAGAGGTCATTCATTGACATTTACACGTGCATAGTTTAGGGTGCCATTTGAACTGGTCTAATTGTGATCCACCTTCCTACTGTATTTTAATTCAACTTATCCTATATGCAAGGCACTCTTTGCCACTACAGAAAAGAGCAGTATAGAGTCATGCAGCATGGAAACAGACCCTTCAGTCCAATTCATCCATGCTGACCAAACATCCCTAACTGACCTAGACCTATTTGTCAGTATTTAGCCCATATCCCTTTAAGCATTCCCTATTCATGTACCCATCCAGATGCCTTTTAAATGTTGTAATTGTACCCATCTCCACCATGACCTCTAGCAGTCTGCTCCATACACGCACCACATGCTGCGTGAAAAAGTTACCTCTCAGGTCTATTTGAAATCTGTTCGCTCTCACCTTAAACCTATATCCTCTAGTTTTGGATTCCCCACCCTAGGAAAAAGTCCTTTGCAGTTCACCGTATCCATGCTCCTTATGATTTTATAAACCTCTATGTGGTCACCGCTCAATCTTCAATGTTGCAGGGAAGAAAGCTCCACCCTATTCAGCCCATCCTTTTAACTCAAATCCTCCGGTCCTGGCAACATCCTTGAAAATCTTTTCTGCATCCACTCAAGTTTAGCAACATCCTCTCTTTAGAAGGATGACCAAAATTGTACGCAGTATTCCAAAAGTGGACTGAGCAATGTCCTGTACAACCACAACACGATATCACAACTCGTGTACTGAATGTTATGACCAATGAAGGCAAGCATGCCAAATGCCTTCTTCAACACCCTGTCTACCCACAACTCCACTTTCAAGTAGCTATGCACATGAACCCTTAGGTCACTTTGTTTGGTAACACTCCTCAAGATCTTACCATCAGCTGTTTAAGTCCTGCCCTGTTTAAGTCTGCCAATGCTGATAAAACAGATGACAGTCAGAGGACACGGTACAACAGAAGACACTAGCAGTGCTACCTTTCTTGAAAAATATATCAGAAATGACAACCAGGCTCCTCAGACCACAGAGGATCATGATTGCACTGCGTCAACACTGCATCAAATGCTATCAAGGACTAAAGGCCCCATACTGGCAGTAACAGGGCTAATGTGATATACAGAATCCCATACAGCGAGCGTAATAAACATTCCAGTAGACAAACAGGGAGGAAAATGTTGACCAGAATACACAAACACCAACTGGCAGTAAAGACACAACCAATAGGGGTGGTGCGGTGGCTCAGTGGTTAGCACTGCAGCCTCAGAGCGCCAGGGACCCAGGTTCGATTCCAGCCTCGGGCGACTGTCTGTGTGGAGTTTGCACATTCTCCCCGTGTCTGCATGGGTTTCCTCCGGGTGCTCCAGTTTCCTCCCACAGTCCAAAGATGTGCAGGCTAGATGGATCGGCCGTGCTAAATTGCCTGTAGTGTTCAGGGGTGTGTGGGTTATAAGGGAATGGGCCTGGGTGGGATGCTTCAAAGGGTGGTGTGGACTTGTTGGGCCAAAGGGCCTGTTTCCACACTGTAGGGAATCTAATCTAATCTAATCAATATTCACTTGTCTTGATACACACAGATAATGGAGGCCATCAGTTTGACTGTGACAAAATGACTATACTGGGACAAGTGAACACCAGATATGCAAGAGAATTTCTGGAGGCCTGGTTTTCTGGTACTCAACTCGGGACTCCATTAACAAACACACAGAAGTAGATCCTGTATACAGACAACTGCTAAAAAACAGAACCGGAAATGACAAGACCCACCGTACCAGGGGATCATACAAATTTGGAATGGAGCAGAATACCAACGTTTCGATTAGAGGTCGCATTGATGATGTTGCCTAGAATGGTAACAAAACATCTGCACACCATGGCTCAGCGAGCAAACAAACAACTGTATCCACAACCTGAACTGCAAATTTTCGCTCTGAGGTAGTCCTTTTCACTATCCACTACACCACCTATTTTCATGTCATTTAGAAATTTAGTAACCATACCACTCATATTCACATCCAAATCATTTATATAATGAAGAAAAGCAATGGACCCATCACCAATCCTTGTGGCATACTACTGGTCACATGCCTCCAGTCTGAAAAACAACCCTCCACCACTACCCTCTGTCTCTTAACTTCAAGCCAATTTTGTATCCAGTTCGCTAGCTGCCCTGAATTCTATGTGATCTAACCTTACTAACCAGTCTACCATACAGAACTTTGTTGAATGCTTTGCTGAAATCCATATTGACAACGTCCGCCATTCTGCCTTCATCAATCTTTTTGTTACGTCTTCAAAAAACTCAATCAAGTTAGTGTGACATTGTTCCCATGCTGCCTTTCCTTAATCAGTCCTTGCCTTTCCAAAAACAAACATGGAACAAGGAGCCCCAAATTCAACACAGCAAAGCTCATGGAAGCTTTACTGTACTTTATCTAGTTAATCTGCTGGGTGATCAATCCATATAGTAACCATAGAACCTTGCCTGGTGTAATTAAATATAACTCAGAAGAGGGTCTTTGAATGCTTGAGATCAAATCCCACCAGGCACAGAGGTGTGTCACAACATGTTCAAACAGGTTGATTAATAATAATTTACCCATCATGAGTTAGAAAAAGCCAAATACAATAAGTTTCCAGATCTGTATTGTAGAGAGTTGCAATTCTAAACCTTGTATTCACACCAATTGTGCTGATGTTTCATCCAAGTTTCAAACACCATTCAATGTTTATTACCCAAAGCAATCTCACAGAAACATCTTTTAGCTCAACTCCCTACATCTCTAAACCTGCTCCCCATGAATGTCTGGTTTTATTTTTATCAAATGAGGGAAAGTCTCTGCTCATTCCCACACAGGTCACTATCATTAAAGGGAGATGTTTTTAATGGGGCCATTCTTTGAGATTAATGTACTCATTGATCTGTGACTGACATATGGGCCCTTAATGTGTCTGCCACTGTTGGACACAGATTGGGATCAATGATGCAATTTATTACAAGCTTCAGTGAGTGTTAAACAACAATCATTTTTATGACTTTATTGAACCAATCAATTTGTTCCAGCTTCTTAATTCCAAGATGTAAGTTATTTTACACGTATGAGTCCTTAGCAAGAAGACTTTAGGGCAAAAGAATCCAAAGCAAACCCCAAGAGAAATGAACTGTGTGATTGCAATTATAAGACTGTAAATGGAAACATCGGAGCGGTTTGGGTTGGGGTGGGGAGAGGAGTCGGCCTTTCAGTTGATCATGTCTCTTTAGTTTTTAAATGGTATGATGGCTGATTGGAGAGGTATTTGTCCCTGTGAGATATAATTAGTTTTATTGGGTGATAAAGGCCAAAAAGTGTTGACACTCTAAATCTCAGTAGAATGCAATCCTGGGGGTTGCAAAGGGATTTCACGTCATTGTGCCTTTCATCACTACATCTGGCTATGTCTTGGAAGTATAATCCCCAGTATTTACCTGAGTCAAACAGTCAGAAAATCTACCTGCTATCAACAAGATGCTCAGGCCTCTTATGAAATCAAATGAAATAAAAAGTACTTTGTGCTCCTCTGATGCTGCTTGGCCTGCTGTGTTCATCCAGCCTCACACTTTGTTATCTCGGATTCTCCAGCATCTGCAGTTCCCATTATCTCAAATATAAAGTACTGGTTCATTGCCCCTCCTTTAGAATCCTTTCTCTTCTCTATGCCTAAGTCCATGCCTGGCCACAAATAACAACCCATCTCAACACCTCACTGCAGGCTATCCCCCACTAGGGCTCATTTGTCCATGTCTGAGGTCAGAATTCAATTTCTCAACCATTGTAAACATATCTAGCCTGTGCTGAATCTACAGGAGCTCTGGTGTAGAGAGAACACCCACCTTCTCAGATAGTTGAGCTGTGTATATTGAAGTGTTGATATTAGCAAAAAACAGGCTGAATCACCTTCCATTCCTATGAAATGGCTCTCAGTTCCAGACTTCCATTAAAAAGTAAAAACACAGAAAAAGTTTTACAGCATTAAAGTCAACTCAGAACTATCAACCCATGAAGACCTTCAGAATTAGGGTGACATGGTGGCTCAGTGGTCAGCACTGCTGCTTCACAGCACCAGGGACCCAGGTTCAATTCCACCCATGGGGGACTGTGGAGTTTGCACATTTTCCCTGCATCTGTGTGGGTTTCCTCGCACAGTCCAAGGATGTGCACTTTAGGTGGATTGTCCATGTTAAATTGCTCATGGTGTCTAGGGATGTACAGGCTAGGTGGATTAGCCATGGGAAATGCAGGGTTATAGGGGTGAGGTGTGTCTGGGTGTGATGCTCTTTGGACAGTTTGTGCAGACGCAATTTGCTGAATGGCCTACTTCCACACTGTAGGGATTCTATTCTAAGCTATGGAATATGTGACTCAAACAATGCAAAGCTTTCTGAAGCTCTGTGAACATTTTGAGTGAAGAAGACTTTGACAAAAAAGGTGAAACCTTTGGGCTGACACCAACTTT
Organism: Stegostoma tigrinum; assembly: GCF_030684315.1. Lineage (NCBI taxonomy): Eukaryota > Metazoa > Chordata > Chondrichthyes > Orectolobiformes > Stegostomatidae > Stegostoma > Stegostoma tigrinum. The sequence continues at coordinate 13,011,648 of NC_081362.1, read as the reverse complement.
GCCAATGAACTTTCCAGTAATTGAGGCAACAGAGAAGCCTCCAGGGTTCAATATTGCTTGAAAAGTGTGGCCTGCACCCAAAAGGACCACCACTTATGATGCAAGGATATCACATGTTCCTTCACTAACGGCATTGCAAGGGCAGCTCAGCATTGAGTGCTGATCATCTGGATTAGCTTGCTCACCACAATGTGAACGAATTCAATGTAGCTGATAAACATTTGTTGCAGGATTCAAGGTAATCCACCAAACAACAGACAGCACTGTGATGCACCTGCCCAGTTTGGATTTAGACTTGACCAGCTGCTAACTGCCACACACAAGAGGATGATCCTCGTGGGAGCTTCCTAATGTGCATGTCCTTGTATGGGATAGAAAGAATACCAACCTTGTGCAGCCAGAGGGTCCCTGACAATAGATGTCCTTCCCACGATATATGATCGAATTTGGAGGAACCTATAAGGTCTTCTCGGGACATTTTCAATACAAGTTTGAAACAGTTTATTTGTATTTCACCTTGTACGTAACACACTCCTGCACATGTGTAGAATACAAATGCATGAAGCCTTACTGACTTGTTTCCATCCTGTAAAATGCTTTGGCTCTGGACAGACATGTTCTTTCAGCTTGAGAGTGATTGGATCCATTTATTGATCTCCAAAAGCTTAAAAGTAATTGAGTAAAGAAAACAGCGAACGGTGGAAATCTGTAATAGAAACAGAATAAATGAGAGATGAAACTGGACAGTATCTGTAAAAGAAATGTTGGCATTTTGGCTTGTCACCTTTACCAGGGAGAGAATAATTTTAAAGCATTACCCTGCCAACAATTAACTTCTCTTTCTAATCCAGGTGCTGACTGTGCGTTTCAATGATTTTCTGTTCATTTTTATTCTGAAGTTTTCAAATTTCATGTTTAAATCCAGGGGTGATGGATGATGGCTCAAAGTCACAACAATATTAAGGATGGGGAGGAATCTGTTAAGTAAGTACAAGAAAATTTTCTTATTCAACATATAGATACAGCTATCAGAAATGGGACTGTACAGGTAGGACAAGTGACTGAGGTGTCGATGGGGGAGAACACTGGGGCAAGTGACCACAATTATATTAATTTTAACATTATTATGGAAAAGCAAAGAACTGTTCAAAAAGTTAAAGTTCTGATATGGAGTAAGGCCCATTTTGATGGCATCAGACAGGAACATTCAAAATAACAAAGTGTGGAGCTGGATGAACACAGCAGGCCAAGCAGCATCTCAGGAGCACAAATGCTGACGTTTCGGGCTGAGACCGTTCACCAGAGAGGGGGATGGGGAGAGGGTTCTGGAATAAATAGGGAGAGAGGGGGAGGCGGATCGAAGATGGAGAGAAAAGAAGATAGGTGGAGAGGAGGGTATAGATGGAGAGGTAGGGAGGGGATAGGACAGTCCAGGGAAGACAGGTCAAGGAGGCAGGATGAGGTTAGTAGGTAGGAAATGGAGGTGCAGCTTGAGGTTGCAGGAAGGGATGGGTGAGAGGAAGAACAGGTCAGGGAGGCGGGGACAAGCTGGGCTGGTTTTGGGATGAAGTTGGGGGAGGGGATGAGCTGGGCAGGTTTTGGGATGCAGTGGGGGAAGGGGAGATTTTGAAGCTTGTGAAATCCACATTGATACCATTGGGCTGCAGGGTTCCCAAGCGGAATATGAGTTGCTGTTCCTGCAACCTTCAGGTGGCATCATTGTGGCACTGCAGGAGGCCCATGATGGACATGTTGTCTAAGGAATGGGAGAGGCTGTTAAAATGGTTTGCGACTGGGAGGTGCAGTTTTTTATTGCGAACCGAGCGGAGGTGTTCTGCAAAGCGGTCCCCAAGTCTCCGCTTGGTTTCCCCAATGTAGAGGAAGCCACACTGGGTACAGTGGATACAGTGTACCACATTGGCAGATGTGCAGGTGAACATCTGCTTAATATGGAAAGTCATCTTAGGGCCTGGGATGGGGGTGAGGGAGGAGGTGTGGGGGCGGGTGTAGCACTTCCTGAGGTTGCAGGGGAAGATGCTGGGTGTGGTGGGGTTGGAGGGGAGTGTGGAGCGAACAAGGGAGTCACGGAGAGAGTGGTCTCTCCGGAAAGCAGACAAGGGTGGGGATGGAAAAATGTCTTGGGTGGTGGGGTCTGATTGTAGATGGCGGAAGTGTCGGAGGATGATGCGTTGTATCCGGAGGTTGGTGGTGTGGTATCTGAGAACGAGGGGGTTCCTCTTGTGGGGGGGCAGGGTATGAGGAGTGTGTTGCGGGAAATGCGGGAGACGTGGTCAAGGGCGTTCTCGACCACTGTGGGGGGAAAGTTGCTGTCCTTGAAGAACATGGACATCTGGGATGTGCGGGAGTGGAATGGTTTTGGGATGCAGTGGGGGAAGGGGAGATTTTGAAGCTTGTGAAATCCACATTGATACCATTGGGCTGCAGGGTTCCCAAGCGGAATATGAGTTGCTGTTCCTGCAACCTTCGGGTGGCATCATTGTGGCACTGCAGGAGGCCCATGATGGACATGTCATCTTAAGAATGGGAGGGAGAGTGGAAATGGTTTGCGACTGGGAGGTGCAGTTGTTTATTGCGAACCGAGCGGAGGCGTTCTGCAAAGCGGTCCCCAAGCCTCCGCTTGGTTTCCCCAATGTGGAGGAAGCCACACTGGGTACAGTGGATGCAGTATACGACATTGGCAGATGTGCAGGTGAACCTCTGCTTAATGTGGAAAGTCATCTTGGGGCCAGGGATAGGTGTGAGGGAGGGGGTGCCAAAACCAGTCCAACCTGTCTCTGCCTCCCTAACCTGTTCTTCCTCTCACCCATCTGTTCCTCCCACCCCAAGCCGCACCTCCATCTCCGACCTACCAACCTCATCCCACCTCCTTGACCTGTCCGTCTTCCCTGGACTGACCTATCCCCTCCCTACCTCCCCACCTATACTCTCCTCTCCACCTATCTTCTTTTCTCTCCATCTTCGGTCCGCCTCCCCCTCTCTCCCTATTTATTCCAGAACCCTCACCCCATCCCCCTCTCTGATGAAGGGTCTAGGCCTGAAATGTCAGCTTTTGTGCTCCTGAGATGCTGCTGGGCCTGCTGTGTTCATCCAGCCTCACATTTCATTATCTTGGATTCTCCAGCATCTGCAGTTCCCATTATCTCTAATCAGGAACATTCAAAAGTTGATTGGGGAGTCTGTTCACTGGTAAAGGGATAATTAGGAAATGGGAGGCTTTTAAGAATGAGATAATGAGAGTTCAGAGGCACTATGTTCCTGTTAGTGTGAAGGAGAAGGCTGGTAAGCTTAGGGAATGCTGGATGATCCTCCCTCACCCCTATCCCAGGCCCCAAGATGACTTTCCACATTAAGCAGAGGTTCACCTGCACATCTGCCAATGTGGTATACTGCATCCACTGTACACGGTGTGGCTTCCTCTACATTGGGGAAACCAAGCGGAGGCTTGGGGACCGCTTTGCAGAACACCTCTGCTCGGTTCGCAATAAACAACTGCACCTCCCAGTTCCAAACCATTTCCACTCCCCCTCCCATTCTTTAGATGACATGTCCATCATGGGCCTCCTGCAGTGCCACAATGATGCCACCTGAAGGTTGCAGGAACAGCAACTCATATTTCACTTGGGAACCCTGCAGCCCAATGCTATCAATGTGGACTTCACCAGCTTCAAAATCTCCCCTTCCCCCACCGCATCCCAAAACCAGCCCAGTTCGTCCCCTCCCCCCACTGCACCACACAACCAGCCCAGCTCTTCCCCTCTACCCACTGCATCCCAAAACCAGTCCAACCTGTCTCTGCCTCCCTAACCTGTTCTTCCTCTCACCCATCCCTTCCTCCCACCGCAAGCTGCACCTCAATCTCCTACCTACCAACCTCATCCCACCTGCTTGACCTGTCCATCTTCCCTGGACTGACCTATCCCCTCCCTACCTCCCCACCTATACTCTCCTCTCCACCTATCTTCTTTTCTCTCCATCTTCGGTCTGCCTCCCCCTCGCTCCCTATTTATTCCAGAACCCTCACCCCATCCCCCTCTTTGATGAAGGTTCCAGGCCCGAAATGTCAGCTTTTGTGCTCCTGAGATGCTGCTGGGCCTGCTGTGTTCATCCAGCCTCACATTTCATTATCTTGGATTCTCCAGCATCTGCAGTTCCCATTATCACTGATACAATTTTAACCACACTTTGTTATTTTGGATTCTCCAGCATCTGCAGTTCCCATTATCTCTGATCAGGAGCATTCAAAAGTTGATTGGGAGTCTGTTCACCGGGAAAGGGATAATTAGGAAATGGGAAGCTTTTAAGAATGAGATAATGAGAGTTCAGAGGCACTATGTTCCTGTTAGTGTGAAGGAGAAGGCTGGTAGGCGTAGGGAATGCTGGATGATTAGAGAAAATGAGGCTCTGGTCAAGAAAAAGATGGAGGTATTTATCAAGTATAGACAGCTGGCATCAAGTGAACCCCAAGAAGAATACGAGGGTGGTAGGAGTATTCTTAAGAGGAAAATTGGGAGGGCAAGAAGGGGACATGAGATAGTTTTAGCAAATAGAATTAAGAAGAATCCAAATGATTCTACAAATACATTAAAGGCAAAGGAGTAACCAGGGAGAAAAAAGGCCCCTTAAAGATGAACAAGGCCACCTATGTGTGAAATCACCGGAGAAAGGTGAGATACTAAATGAATATTTCACCAGTATTTACAGAGAAGGACATGGAAGGTCGAGAAGCTGGGAAATAAATCGTGATACTTTGAAAAGTCTCCATATTACAGAGGAGGTGGTGCTGGATACCTTAAAATGCATAAAGTTAGATAAAACCACAGGAACTGAGCAGGTGTTTCTCAGAACTTTGTGGGAAGTTAGGGAAGAGATTGCTGAGCTCCTTGCTCAAATATTTGTATTATTGACAGCTACAGGTGAGGTGCTGGAAGACTGGAGGTTGGCTAATGTGGTGCCACTATTTAAGAAAGTTTGTAAGGAAAAGCCAGTGATCCTTAAATCAGTGGTGGATAAGTTGTTGGACGTGTTTCTGAGGGACAGGATTCACATGCATTTTGAAATACAAGGATGGATTAGGGATATCCTGCATGCTATTGTGCATGGGAAATCATATCTTACTAACTTGATTGAATTTTTTGAAGAGGTGACAAAGAAGACAGATGAAGGCAGAGTTGTAGACATTGCCTATATGGGCTTCATATTTGACAAGGTTCCACATGGTGGACTGGCTAGTAAGGTTAGATCAATATGAGGTGTTGCATTTTGGTAAGGCAAACCTGCGGAAGACTTAAACAGTTAATGGTAGGACCCAGGGGAATTTTGCTGGGCAAGGAGACCTTGGGGTACAGTGCATAGCTCCTTAAAAGTGGAGCTGTTAGTAGACAGGGTGGTGAAGAAGGCATTTGACACTCATGCATTTATTGGTCATACTGGAGTTGGGAGGTCATGTTGCCATTGTACAGGACATTGGTGAGGCCACTTTTGGAATACTTTGTACAGATCTGGGCACCCTTCATTAGGGATGATGTTGTTACACTTGAGAGGGTTCAGAAAAAATGTACAAGTATGTTCCCTGGGCTGGAGGGTTTGAATTATAGGGACAGGTTGCATAGGCTGGGGCTTCATTCCCTGGAGCGTCAGAGACCGAGAGGTGATCTTATAAAAATCATGAGAGGCATGGAAAGGGTGAATTTCCATGGTCTTTTTCCTTGGGTGGGAAGTCCAAAACTAGAGTGCATAGGTTTAAGATGAGAGGGGAAAGATTTTAGAAAGACTTGAGGTGTAACGTTTTCACACAGAGGTCCTATGTGTATGGAATGAGCTGCCAGAGGAAGTGGTGAATGTGGTTACAATTGCAACACATAAAAGGCATCTGAATGGGTTTATGAATAGGAAGGGATTAGAGGGCTATGCATCAAATGCTGGCAAATGGGACCAAGTCAAATGGGGATGTTTGGTTGGATGTGTTGGACCAAAGGATCTGTTTCCATGCAATATGACTATATGACTCTAACCAAATGGGCCCAAAATAAAGAGGTTGACTGCATTACAGCGGCCATTATTTTATACCATTTCAAAAATACTTTGATTTCAGGATTGCATTTTGCTGTATCCACATCTGATATGGGAAATGAACACCTGAGTTTTCTTTATTTCTTCATTGTTGTGATGTCAGTGTATCATTGCTCATCCTGAATGTTATGATTGGAATCTGGACATCCACACCTGGTCAGAAGTATTCCTCCTGCTATGCTGGACACCTAGAGTACCTAAAAGAAGTGAATAGGAAGCTATCAAAATAGGAGTTTTATGCTGGATGGAGAGGCTTTTGGTAAAATCAACCTGCCCACTGACCAATTCCCAATGTATTAAACTTGGCCAGGTATTCATGGTGCTAATAGTTAGCAAGGGTTTTGCAGGAATCTTGTTTACTGCTTTGTTCTTCTGTATCAGTTAATTGATGCTTTCTCCTTCCACCACCCCCAAAGACTGCTGACCATTTGCTTGGCTGTATTTGGAACGTTTTCTTCATTCCTAGCATTCTTGGTGTTTGAGTTTTAGGAATAACCTTTACTTGCGGTGAACCTGCAGCATCTTATTTAATCCATGAGACACCCGGTCTTTCTGCCTTTAGGGCTAGTGGAGGAAGGTGAGGAGCAATGAAGATCAGAGAGACAAGAGCGCAGTGGCATAAAGGCTCTGAAGCTGGTTTACAGAATCCTGGCTACTGACTGTGATCCTTGGAAGAATGTTTGCCTTCAATAAAGTCTTCTGCTGGCTTCAGCCTAAACTATCAATTTGAAAGGAAACCTTTCTGTGTTGTTATAATTCCCAGCTTTTACCAACACACCTATCCCCCTCACAAAAGAGGCATGTAGCCAATTATTGGTTTTTAGTTCATAGATTAATTGAACGCTAAAGTAATGCTTTCTGGTGTTCTTGTTTGTCAAATCAAAGGCAATAAAAGTTCTTCGCCAGTGAGACACTGACTCCCTTTGGGAAAGCCAAATTCTACTTTTGTCAAACCTGGTTGTGTTTAAAAAGAAGGTGCTCTATCAGTGAGTTGTTGTACTCATCAAGGTATGAAATTCACATAATCCAGCAGGATTAAAGGTGCCAGTTTTCTGATGGAGTATCTCCCAGAAAAGCCCGGAGAAATCTGATCTGGTGTTTCTCTGCCATGTCACTCATGCAAATCTGCATGCTCCATTTCACAGGCTGCCGTGGCACAGATGCCTTATCGTCTATTTCGTACCCATTGATCAGGGCAGTATGAGAGCAACTTCTCTGTACCAAAAGAAAGCAAAACAAGCATCACTGTGAAAACTGATAGTGCAAACCTTGAGAATGGCTTGTATGCGTTTAAGATCCTAATTTTAACAAGAAGGCAGACAGGGCTAGTGATGAGATAGCTCAAAAAACTGACTGCACTCACAGCCATTCACACCCCTCAACCATTAATATAACTACAGTCTTGTGTGTAGCCAGCAGAGCTCTGTCACTCATTGTCTGTCAGTCTGTAAGGATAGGGTAGGACATTGGGATTTAAAGGCAATCAGATCCGCTAAAAGGGAAGGAACACCCTGATGGGGATGCTGGGAAATATATCTTTCCATTAGTGGAAAGGCTGACACACTGCTGTAACTGTTTTGGAGGCTTTTGTACAGAGAGGGGTATTCTTTTCCCCCTCATAGGGCAGGAAGCTTCCTAGGCATCAAATGTATTGGCAGACTATATTCGTGGCAGGAGCCCAACATCCAGATCATGGCTGCAATGCAGGAGATGTTTCAATGATCTGATTCAAATCTTTAAGAAATGCATATTACTTTCTTCAGACCTGCCCAAACCTCCACCAAATACATCTGTATTAATCAAAAGGTTCAGAACACTCATGAGAGTTCTTCCATGCCTGCATTCACTTTCCTACCATCAGTGTACCGTACTTCATTTCATCTCATTCTCCTTAGAGTGACACACACTCCACGACTGCAGCCCTCATTTGTAGAGCAAAGGCTTAGCCTTGGTGCAAGGTGTCACTGATTGCATGCACATCTCTCTGTGAGCAAGCTCTGCTAATTCTGCTTCCACTGAGCTTCCACTGATAGCTGCCGGAAACTGCTGCTTATTGCTCCATCTGAGAGATTGGCCAACAGACATTACATCATCGTTGGGTTTACAATTGTGCAAATGGAGTTGGCCAGTGTCTCCATGCTAGGGAGCATGGGCTCCAAGCTGTGCACAGGGATCTGTGCCAAGTTGGTGCTGTACTCCTCCGCGCTCCCTGATGTCAATCACAAGGTTCCTGGCAGGCTTTCCAACATATCAAGCATTTCACTGTAAATGCACATCAGCGTCCTTCTGTAAACTGCTCCCATGAATTCCTTACCTGCGTCTGTTGTGGCAGAACTCGCATGTGACTTCACCCTTTGAGTGAGCTAGCTCTTGTGCTTTACTTGCTGCATGGCCTGGTTGCAGCTGACTTGTGCCAATGTCTTACTGTGTGCAAAATCTATTTCAGTGCTTTTCTCTAAATCTAGACACAGCATCCATACCTGAACTGCTGGTTGTAAAACAAATTTGCATGACTGTGAATGGTTGGAAAGGAGTTTGTGGATGATACAAAAACAGATGGTAAAGCAAGTGGTGAGGATGAGAAAGAGTTCAGCTATTGCTAAATTAGGAGAATGGGCAAAAACTTTACAGATGGAGTATAATGTGAGGAAAATGTGAGGTAATGGTGGAAGAATAAAGTAGCTGTTTATTATTATGAATGGAGAAAGACTGTAGAATGCTACAGAAGAGAAGGCTTTGAGAATCCTTGTCCATGAATCACAAAAAGCGAGTATTCAAGTTTAGTGCATCATAGGGAAAGCAAAAATAATGCTGGTCTTTATTTCAAAGGGAATGGAGAAATAAAGTTGGGAAAGTTTGCGAAAATAATACAAGGTGTGAGTTGGTACACAGTTGAAATACCATGAGCAGTTCTGGATCTGAGTATAAGGAAAGATAGAGTCATGGAGTTACAGAGTTATAGAGTAATACAGCATGGAAACTGGCCCTTCAGCCAGTCTATGGTGCCCACTTTATATGTTAACTTTGGAGGCAGTCTGGAGAAGGTTTGCTAGACTGATCCCAAGTATGGGCAGTGTGACGAATGAGGAGAAGTTGAGTAGCTTGGGCCTGTACTCATTCGAATTTAGAAAAATTGAAAAGCAACCTCATTGAAACACACAAAATTCTTAGGGGACTTTATAGGGTAGATGCACAAAGGTTATTTCTCCTTCCGGGATAGTCACACCAGAAAGCATAATAACAGAACAGCAGGTTTCACATTTAAGACAGAGATGAATGGGATCTTCTTTTCGCAGAAGGCAGTGAATTCCGCTTGGGAACCCTGCAGCCCAATGGTATCAATGTGGACTTCACCAGCTTCAAAACCTCCCCTTCCCCCACCGCATCCCAAAACCAGCCCAGTTTGTCCCCTCCCCCCACCGCACCACACAACCAGCCCAGCTCTTCCCCTCCACCCACTGCATCCCAAAACCAGTCCAACCTGTCTCTGCCTCCCTAACCTGTTCTTCCTCTCACCCATCCCTTCCTCCCACCCCCAGCTGCACCTTCATCTCCTACCTACTAACCTCATCCCACCTCCTTGACTTGTCCGTCTTCCCTGGACTGACCTATCCCCTCCCTACCTCCCCACCTATACTCTCCTCTCCACCTATCTTCTTTTCTCTCCATCTTCGGTCTGCCTCCCCCTCTCTTCCTATTTATTCCAGAACCCTCACCCCATCCCCCTCTCTGATGACGGGTCTAGGCCCGAAACGTCAGCTTTTGTGCTCCTGAGATGCTGCTGGGCCTGCTGTATTCATCCAGCCTCACGTTTTATTATAACAGTGAATCTATGGAATTCTTTACTACAGAGAGTAAATCATAAGACAACTCCCTTGTTACGGCGACAAATCCCATGAACATTTGCTGTATCACCTCTGATGGTAGTGTATCTTGTTTAAGTGTCAAGACCAAAACTTCAAATGGTATTCAGATGTGGTCTCACCAAAGCCCTGTACAATTGTCGGGCAACTCTTTCATCCTGAATTCCAACCACCTTGCAATAAAGGCTAATATATAATTTGGCTTCCAAATTGTTCTGCAAACTAACTTTTATATTGATATGAACACAGAGCAGGAGTAGGCAATTTTGGCCTGTCAAGCCTGCTCTGTCAATTAATAAGATCATGGCTGATCTGATTGGCAACATTTTATCCCTTGCTTACTAAAAATTTATCCCCTTCTGCCACTTTGACCATCAATATTAACAAGCATAATGCCTTGAGAAAAGTATTCTGCTTTCCCCTTCTTATGAGAAAATGAATAATCTAAAGCTTCCCTGCATTATACCCCATCTGTCATCTTGGTGCCCATTCATTTAACCCATCTATAGCTCTGTGCAATCTTTCTGCATCTTCTTTACAGCTTATGTTTCCACATTGTTTTGTGCCATCAGCAAACTTATATGCGTTCTGTCTCTTCAACTGAATCATTAAAATAAATTGTAAATAACTCACTTGCAATCTTTTAAATTATTTTTTACACGACTATTCCCTGCATTGACCTTCCTCAGTGATGCACAATAATTCTTCTACTTTCTGTCCATTCTATCTTTGTCCACAATGATGCACTGTCCTGTTGTCTTTAACCTTGAGTTCTATCCACAGCCCTAGCTGTACTCCTCAAATCTGTATCCAATGCAACTATTAGCCTAGATTTTCAGGACCCGGATTACACTAGAACAAAGATGGACTGTCAAGACAAAATAATGGCAATGTCATATATCCACAAGTCCTGCCTCTATTTTCCAGCTCATACATTTTCCTGAAACCTGTGAAATCAGTTGCACTCCTGAACAGGTCAATTATCTTCATAAAGACTTCATCAGTTAAGTCTCCTACATTGCCTCCAAAAAAAATTTGAACTTTAGGCAGTTTACTGGTGGAAGCTGGTTTCTGGCACAGAAGGAGCCCTGTTCTCTATCTGCATGGTGAAAATCCTTTGTTTTTTATTTCAAAAAATACTTTATTCATAAGAAATTCTTTGTTCATATACATTGTCACAAATGCAGTTTGATTCTGTACAGATGCATATCAAGTAAACAAGCAGACCATTGGACTTTGGCTCCATCCAAAAAAAAACAAAGACCTCTCTTATACACACAATACTAACATGTAAAATGTTTGAAGCACTAGGAGGGTCCGAAGAACTGAATGAACCCCCATTTACCTTGTGCATGGTGAAAATCCACCCTCCAGAGAGTGTTCTGGCTGGCACCTCCAGCATTAAGTGAACATTAAAGGATAAGTATCCCTTTAGGGGCAAACTTCGCTTTGGGTAATGCTTGAAATCAGTGTCAGCGTTCACTGTTGGGAGATAGTGTTAGTTGAAATCACCTAAATTCTGCTCAGCCTCACTAATAAATACTTAAAGGCACACTAAATAATAAATTGTTATTTAACAAGGCTTTGAGTAATCATTCCTAGAGTTGGTTTTGCTTCCTTTACCAAAGTAGCATGTTGTGCTAACTATAGGTTAAGTGAAGCTTTCTGGCTCAGATCCCATTTTGACACCTTTTTACCTCCTTGGTACAGAAAATGTTCAGGCCAAAATCAATACTTTGCCTTTAGAAAGGCTATCTTCCATTGGATTTCCGATGATGAAATCAGGTTATTATGGAATCAAACCTAACATTACAAACTGGGGATACTGGCCGTTTAAGGATAAGCATTGAAAATTGGTTTTGAAAGAGGATTTTAATGTTAATTATAAAAGCAACTTTGATTTTATCCACCATGGAATTATTTGATAAATTCAATGTCATTAGAACATTCCTTTAGCAATTTAGTCATATTTTGAACACAAAGGCTTGCATATTCAATGTTCCTTTGTTTTAAATGTATTGTATAAACCTTACCAAAAGAAATTATCGACACTTCAAGTGCCAGAGAGAATAAAAGTATGTGCGTTACATTATGTTTTTCTGTCTGCAATTAATCATGGGGAGCAGTAAGTCTCTCGGACATGGTTACAAGGGCCCAGTGGAATTAATGTTTGAGATGGCACTTTAAACTATTAAAACAAAGATGAAGGACCAAAGCCTATATCACATGATTAAGATTGAAAAGAGTTGGAACTAGAGAAGTTGATAAAAGCGAACAACAAAAACTTATGTGTTCAGAAATATGTGCTGAATACTGAGATTATGTAATAGTAAAGATTTCATTCAAAACCATCTCTTTGTCAATTTTTGGAACTAAACCAAAGGTGTTATGGTGTTGCTGCTACACCTCTCACTGGAAATTTAAGGTGATATTCATAACCAAACAAGTATTTGTCAAATCAAGTATTTCAACTCCTGTAATAGAGACTCCTACCTTGACATTAGAGGGAATGATCTAACCAAAGGGCATTGACTTGAAACATCAACTCTTCATTTCTCTCCACAGATGCTGCCTGATCTGCTGACTACTTCCAACATTTCCTGGATGTCTTTCAGATTTCAAACATTTACTGTATTTTTCTTTTCTGTCAGATCTGCAGTCCAAGCATTTCTGGTCCCTTTGAGCAGATTGAGGACCATCTATGAATGATGGGATTTTGTTTTATTCATTACATTGTTATGATCTGACTCGAGAGTCCGTCTTTCATCGGGGATCTGGAGTGGAGGGTGTTGCATGCAGCAGTCCTGTATAACAGCAGACTGTGATGTTTCACAGACTCCCAGGCTAACTGTTTATTTTGCAGTGCTGTGGAACCCATGGATGGTATATATATTAAATGTGGGTCTTTGTACAGCCTTTTTAGTGATTCAGGGAACCTTCTGTTGTGTTTTTGGTTGCAGTTCAGTCCTATGGTCCTGATATTTGGGCACATGGTGTGGAGGGGTGTGGGCAGATCAGAGTATCTCCTCATGGGTCTGCTTGTGGGTCTGGCCAGGCTTGCTATAAATAGGTCCAGGCATCAGGTTATGGAGGGGGTCATCACTGCCCAATGCCTGCCCATATGTTTGAACTTGGGTATCATTGGAGAGGTAGCATGCAGTGTCCACCAGTGCTCTTGATACCTTTAGAGGGAGGAGAGCATCACGGGTGATACAGTATTTTATTTCCCCCTCCAATTCAATTTTGATTTAGTCCTCGCTCCCTAAGCCCCCACATCGCTTTTTAATGTTAGCATTTCCCTTAACACGTTTTGCTTGCAAATATTCAAATAGTCTCACAGATATTTTCTTGGGAGTGGAATATCCTGGCTGATAGGATGATACTTTGATAGAAATGTGCACATTTATTTGTTCATTGGGTGAAGGCATCATTGGCTAGGCCAGCATTGATTTTTCATCCCTAATTACCCAGATGGCAGTTAAGAATCAACCACATTGCCATAGATTTGCAGTCACATGTAGGCCAGACTACATAAAGGTGGCAGATTTCTTTCCTTAAAGTACATTAATGAACTTTTTTTTAACCAGCAGTGGTTGCATTAGTCTGGCATTTTATTGAATTCAATAATTGAATTCAGGGAGAGTCAATGGCCTAGTGGTAGTATTGCTGGACTGTTAATACAGAGACCCAGCTAGTGCTCTGGGGACCTGGATTTGAATCCTGCCATAGCAGATGGTGGAACTTTGACTTCAATAATAACCTGGAATTAAGAATCTAGTGATGACCATGAATATATTGTCGATTATTGGAAAATCTTTCAGGGAAGGAAACAGCCATCCTTGCTTGGTTTGGCCGACATGTGATTCCAGATCCACAGTGATTTGGTTGTCTCTTAACTGCCCTTTGGGCAATTAAGGATGGGCAATAAATGCCCTTATCCTGTGAATGAATAAATAAAATTCAAGTTTCACCATTTGCCGTCCTGGGATTTGAACCTATGTCCTTAGAATAATCGCCTGAGAGTTCTGAATTACTAGTCTAGTGACATTACCATGATTCTGTCACTTCCCTAAAAGAAACTTCAATGATAATTGAAAAGGAAATGTTTGCAAGAATTATGAAGAAAAGGCAGGGGAGTTGAACTAATTGCATAAAACAAGTACAATGGACTAAATGGTCTCTATCTGTTTTGTAAAATTCAATGTGATGGTTTCAAGATGATGAATATTCAACTTTTTATCAAAGGATGCCACCTTGCCTAATATTCTGTTTTAATTATAACTCAGTCAAAATCACGGTATATGTCTACCGAAATATGTCCTATAATTAGACAATAGAAAGGAACTTTAAAATATAACTCCAAAGGTAGAAGAACAGAATTAATGAGAACCATTGAAAAAGCTGATATTTTCTTAACTAGGATTTTTAAAGACAATTGATGCTGCAAGTCAACTAAACATACAACTTATTTTAAATATAATGTTAGGCAAGCAATTGATATAAATGGCTTTACAACCTTTGCACTAGTTTGGCAGTGCATATAATTTGCTGAAGTTAAATCTTAAAAAGAGAATGGTAAAGTTGAAAAACATTTCATCTGTGTAAGCATTCATTCAGTAATTAATTCCAGCAGCTGAAGAGACTCCATTTTGCTTGTGAGGTTAATATAGCCATGCAGAAGTTTACTGTTGGCACAGACTATTATTCTGCAGCATCTAAAATGGTTATTTCCTATTGATGACATTTGCTAGAAAAAAAAACACTGTTCTGACAGCCCCTTCATTGTAGTAGTTATGGTCCAGTCTGTGAAGAATATTACAAAGATTGCGTACACTTGAGTTCTCTTCAATTCACTAAATCTTACTAACACATATACAATTAAAACTGATCATGTATGAATGAATACTAGAACTTCAGATGAACACTGGTTCATGTATTTGTTGTTGGCTTAAAAATCAATATTGTTTATTTCTTAAAGTTTATTTATGGAATGCGTTTTTAAATGAGATAATTAAAACACTGCTTTGCAAACATGCTTAATTATGAGTACATATATTCTGTGAACGTACTTGAATTAGGTATCTTGAATACATATGAAACACATCAACATTTGCAAAGCTATCTTAGCAGCTTTTCAGATGTCTAACAGCAATTACAAAGTGGGGCTCTATGCTAAGGAATCAATATAATTGTACCAGCAAGTAAAATAATTTCATAAGGAAAAGGTGTAATTGCACAAAAAGAGGATTCTCACTCTGCAGTACCCCACAGAGAATCCATTGTAAGGAGATCAATTTTTTTTCTGCTCTAGGTTTTACTGCTTCAGAATTTCTGACTATACATAATTGGTTTTAATGAAATTTTAATGAGTTCTATTAAATTCTTTTACAAATATTTACGATAAATGTGCTTAATTGCAGATTATTCTGATTATCTTTTGCCATTACATTCTGCTGTAAAGCAAATCTCTTGCATTATAACAATGTTAAAGAAAAGCTGATAAAAGAATTGCAAAGTCACATTTGGGATTTTAAGATGAATTTGACACAGAACACATTTCTCTGTATTGTGCAATTTCTGCAGTAGCACTGTTAAAATTTCAGATTGAAATATGTTTACTTTCTCCAGGCTCAAAGAGAATGACAAAAAATATTTTGCAAGTTAAGGGGCAACTTATTTTAAGAACAGATTTTAGTCTGTCTACAAGCAAATATGATTATCTGCAACCCGTTGAATTTTTGATATATTCTTTTCCATTATAGTCATTTTTTAACATTTTGTGAATGTTTGCATGAAACCTGAATATGTAAATTTAGAACTATTTCCATTGTTCCTAATTAAAACAGTGAAGCATGCCCTTCTGTCTGACAGCACAGTGTTTCTTAATTTTCAATGTTTGTGAAATGAATTTCTGGAAGTTTAACAGAGCCTACAGGTTTGTTAACAAAATAGCAATTTGAAATGCACAATAAGGTTTCAGTGTTCAGATGCCAGTGCAATTTCATAATCTCCACTCTTACATGTGAGTTGGAATGCAGGGTTGACAGTGAATATTTTTAGGTGTTGTCTCATGCTGTGGTCTTTCGACATCAAATGTTTAAAAACTCACTCTGCATATGCTGTATTTTTAAACTTTAATCATATACTTCTCTTCCAGAAGTACTTCCCTAATTCTCCTCTACTTTATGAATAGGCACATCCACGATTATACATAATTTTTGAAGCCACGATAATAATTCAATTTGCTGGCACAGTTTTCTTGGGAGTAGTATATTGATAAAACTTCACTTTGTGGCTTGACTGGGAGAATGTAACAAATCCTTAATAATCACACAGTAAAACTTCAATTGCATACAGACTGATCACACAGCGACTTGTTGTATATTTTATCATTGGTTTTCTCATTAACACATCAGTTGTGACACAATTAACTGTTTATTAATATATCCTGTCATCAAAAAATAATCAAGGATGCATACTTTAGGCTGGCACCTTATTTGTCCAAGAAGGAAGGGATTTAATTTGGTTTGAATCAGCTCCAAAATTTCAACAGAGTTCAATTAATTAATAAAGTCTGTTCAAAATCTTGGAGATGCCACTGTCACCTTCCGTTTCATGACAAGAAGAGCTACTTGTCTCTCCATATTTTGATTCCACAGTGTTAATGGGGTGAGCATATAAACTTTGTTAAATGCATCTCTCATATACTAGTCAAGTAAATAAAGTCATTTATTGTCATGGAGCTGCCTTGTTTTATTAGAATTCCATTGGCAAGTGAAGAGAGAAATTGCAAGGCAAGATAGTTAAGTGCAGTGCGTAGTCTTAAAGCCAATTGCAATAAAGTTAGAATCCCTGCTGTTACCTCTAGTAATTCAGACTCTAGAATTAGAGTAGTTTTTTTCTCTCTCTCAGGTTTAATGCCTAAGGCTCTGGGCGGGGGGGGGGGGGGGCGCTAGTTTAACTCATTTGCTACAATTTGGTTGAATTTATTAAGACGTGTTAAATTGCAGCACATGGAATCAGGCGTGGTATAATTGTGCTTATATATACATAAGATATATCTAGAAACAGTTCAGAGGATGACAAGCAAAACTGAAGCACAGCCGTGCAATCAACACATTAGGACAACTTCGGAAGCAAGCGGCTTTTAACTGATAGCAGATCGCAGCGAATTGTTCCATTTCTGAGAAATGGGTTTCTTTTCTGTGCGTATTTTTTGTTAAATCTCAAATTGTCATCGTTCAATTCTGAAGGACTATCTCGTACTATTTGAGGTTCGTACCAATTCAGGGTGAATGGGATTTGCTCTACCGAGTTTCCTTGATGATACGAGAAAGCAATGTTGCCTGTCGTTTCTTCACAATACTAAAGGAGTAACCGCAGGGAACTCATCAACATGACAACGACGCAGAACGAAAGCGGTTAGGTCTGTGACGATTGAAAATACTCAATACAGGACAGTATGCAAAAGTAACATCTAATACTCTCTGATTTTCCACCGCAATGTTAAATCTATCTAATCTAAACAATATCGTCATCATTTTCCGGCTAGCAATTATTGTACAAAATATTTCGACAGTGTGGTTCTAAATAAGTTTTCTGTTTCTTGAAAATTAAAAGAAAAAAATCGCATTTGTTCCAAGCAAAAACATGCTGCATCATGTCGAAATCAAACAGGCTGTCCATGGTTAGGTAATATTACGTTTGTCAGCAGATGTTTGGAACAAACAAATGTAAACCTTAAGTAAATGCTGAATGTCTATAATTATTATCGTCAGTGCAAAGCATCATTTACTATGTCGTCAGTACTCCTTCAGTCGTGGGATTTCGTTCAGCTGTTTGTATGTCATCTTGGAAGCCGCCTTGATGCTCTTCATGAGAATGTAAAAATGATAAAGTCCACTTTGTACTGAAGATGAAAAATGGCGTGAACTTGACACCAAAAATGCAGTATGATGGTGTTTGCACTCCCAAATTTTATCTTGTTTAACCATTAATAATTTAAGCTTTCACCTTTCAGTGAGATTCAGTGAGAATCGACATTTATAATTGTGTATAAGCCTAATAGGATCTAATATTGATCTGAATATTTATTTATTATTGCTAACATATATTGTTTTGTTATATGCAGGTTGTGGGCATTAATGCAGCATTCCTCTCAGTCCCCGAGAAATCAACCCAGACTAAAACTGCATGGTTAGTATGGGAGACAACTACATGCAATGTGTGTTGGTAGGAAAAAAAGTACAAAGATTGGCTTGAATTCTATCCTTCTCTGGTTTGCTGGAATAGAACAATTGCTATAACCATAGCAGAAAAGTTCAGCATAAATTAGTGTCCTATAACTTCCACATCCAAGAACAGAAGAACCATCATAACTTAATGAATATTATTAATTGACATCTGTTTCATGAACTACAATTATTGACCATATAATTGCAACTAAAAATTGTGAACTTAAATGAAGTTTCTCTTCAGAAAAAAATCCCAAAGTTGTTCCAGATGGATTATTTTTTAAAATATCAGTTTCAACATTTGATAGTCATAGAATCATTCAGAATCTGAGGAGGCCATTCAGCCCATCATGTATATACTAGTTATTTGAAAAAGCTAGCCAATTAATTCTACATCCCTGCTTTATGTATACAGCCCTAGAGTATTTGATTTTCAAAAGAGTGGGAGGAAATATATGTTTTATTTATTGCAACTCTCCTTAGTGGATTCTATGTCCGAATGGAAATCCAGTAATCTGGACGATTATCTGGTATGACTTATCTTCATATTTCTGTAAAAAGTTCTGTTGTCTCCTATTTCTCATCTATATGCTGCCTCCCAACAACATCATCCAAAGTTATTATGCCTAAGTTCCTCATGTATGCTAATGATATCCAGGACTACCGTATCAACATTTCCTTTGATTCTAAATTTGCCATGTTGCTTGTCTTGACCTCCCTTATAGGATGACCAGAAATGTCATCCAATGAAGCACTGGGAAGACTGAATCTTGGTCTTCATAAACAGATGTATTGAATACAAAAACAAAGAAATTATGTTGAACCTGGATAAAGTTCTACAGTTTGAGGGAATAACTGATAGTTTATGTCCAGTGCTGGTTACTGTTCTTTGGGAAAGATGTGATGGATTTTGAGAGGACGTAGAGGAGGTCCACCAGAATTGTTCCAGAGATTTTAGTTTAGAACACTTATTTGGATTTGTTCTTTTTGGAACAAGAGACTGAGATCAATCTGACAGGGGTCATCAAGATTGTGAAAGGGCAAAGAATGAAGGCACAGTAAAGCTGATTCTATCAGATGTATTAGATGCATAAGGACTGGGAGACACAGATTTAAGGTTTTTGGCAAGAGGAGCAGGATGAATAGGGGAATTTTGTTTTAATGTAGTGAATAGCAATGATCTGAAACCTGCTGTTTATGAGGGCGGTGGAATTGGGACATCAACTGTTCAAAACTGGAGGGACACCTGAGGTAAACAGACATATGCATCTAGAGGTTATGCAGTTGGGGCGGGGGAAAACAAGGCCGATTAGATTTCTCTACAGACAGCCAACATTGACTGAATGGTTTTTGATTTGTCTTTGATTCCCCCTTGTTTGTTAGACACAAAATTCCTCCTTTCTCCTTGTTACTGTTTCATTCTGAACCAGATTTGCACCACTTGGTGTCTAAATTGAGCCCTAGATAAACTTCCAACCTCATATCCTCCATATCTCCAAACTGCTACATTCCACCTCCATAACATAAACTGTCTCCACCTGTGCCTTGGCTACCCTCAGCCATTCTTTTGGTACCTCTGAACAATCCTAAATCTTTGGTAAGTTAAACAGTGTAGGCTGTATCGTATCTCACACCAAGTCCTGTTCACCAAGCACCAATTTACTCATTGGTTTTCCATTCAGCAACACACTGATTCCAACCCTCTATTCAAATTCTTCCTCTGCCTTGTCCCTCTTTGTATCTTGTATCTCCTCTAGCCATACAGTTTCCAAGGTCTCTTCATTCCTCCAAATTTAGCCTCTCATGTACCCCTGATTTCCTTAATTATCATTGTGGCCATGCCTACAGTGGTTTAGGGTTGAATCCTGTAATTTTCTTCTTAAATGTCGCCATCTTTTGCTTCTCTTTTATGATAGTCTTTCTTGGTCAAGCTTTTGGTCACCTATCCTGATACCTCCTGTTATGACATAGTGTCTTTTTTCAGATTCTCAGAGCTTCTGCAGCGCAGAAGGAGGCCATTTAGCCCATCATGTATGCACTAACGCACTGAGCATTTTAACTTAATGAAAATCTCATACCTTTATCTCAGTATCGTACATTATCTACTTTCAAATAATCATTTAATGTGAGTGTTGGGCAATGTGTTTGTGCTCTAAGCACTTGCTGTGTGATTTTGCATGTATCTTCCCTTACATTTATACTCCTTTGCAAAATACTTTGACATTGTATTTTCTCGTTCATGATCCATTTGGGAATGGCAACAGTTTCTCCCTATCCACTCCTTCTACATTCCCATGATTTTGAAAACTTCACTTATACCTGGTAAGCTCTTTGGGATATTTTGCAACGTTGAGGCATTTGTTTCAAAGTGAATTGTTACTGTTATGTATCTGTTTCCCTTCTGAAAGATACAATTAAATTCTGGCTCCACGACTCATTTAGTGCATTTCAGATGATACTAAATTGTTGTGTAGTGAAAATTCTCATCAACTCTCCTCCAATTTTCCTGATCAGTTTTCTCCATACTGTTTGCTTGGTGTATATGCCTCCTAATGACCCACTTCCTCTGTTAGACAGGATGTTAGATAGGTTGGAACCATAATCATTTGACTGTTTTGAGACATTCAAATGTGAAGTGACAAAATTTGGATTTCTGAAGGAGGTGGGAGATGATGGTCTATCTTGCTTTTCCGACTTCAGGAAATGAGGTGAGGTCCAGTTTGCAGATCAGCAGAGAACTTTAACTGTGATCTCTCAAGATAGAAGCAATTGGATCACAGTGCAACACATTTAATAACCAACACTTGGAAAGAATTCTGTTGATTTTTTTAAAACCAAGCAACATGTTTAGATTCTGCTATGTTGTTTGTTTGAGTCTGTAAATAAAAAATGGTAACTTGTGGCCT
This sequence comes from Stegostoma tigrinum, assembly GCF_030684315.1. Lineage (NCBI taxonomy): Eukaryota > Metazoa > Chordata > Chondrichthyes > Orectolobiformes > Stegostomatidae > Stegostoma > Stegostoma tigrinum. The sequence goes on along the minus strand of NC_081362.1, from coordinate 12,990,555 downwards.
TTTCACTACAATGCAGCACTGTCTATGAAGATTGAATTTATTTATAATTTTTTAAATTTATGACAGGCATGGGACATGAAAAAATTGAACTGCTTGCTTGTTTAAGAAACCTATTAAAATCCTCCACCAACAAAAATACTCTGTTGGTATAGAAAAAGCAATAGTCCTGAGATACTCTCAGACTTCTTAGAAATTTGAAGTCTATGGGTAACATCACAGATATTTAGATAAGCAGTTAAACATTTATTGAGAAGCAAAACACCTACAAAAACATCAAATAATGTGAATAATCTCAACCTTCTTTAACAAAGCTAATGATGATTAAATGTTAGCCGTGAAAAATTAGGACAATTATCTGAATTGGACAGATCAAAATTTCAATTTCACAATTTTTTAAGGGCAGAATAAGGTGAATGGCAGTAGATTATTTAACTTGTAGCATGTACATGGAACAAGAAGGTAAAGTTTAAAAAAAAGACAAGCAGACAAGGCTCAAATGACGGGAGATTTAAGTATTTGCCCTTTTCACTGAATAGTGGCAACGTAGAATAATCTAGCACATAAGGCACCATAATGCTGTATTGATTAAGATCATTTTTGAAAAGCCAGAAAAGTGTCTATTTGTGAATGATTTGAAAATTACAAATAGTGACAGACATTATTAACACTGCATGGAACATGATGGTGACGAATCAGGACAGGCAATGCAATAACAGGAGATAGGGATATTCTGATGTTGTGTTTAGTTTAGCTTTTGGTGGAACACATTTGCTGACATTTTCCACTAGGGATTCAATGCGTTGGATCAGGAAAATTGGGCAAACTTACATAATTTGAGGGGTACAAGAAGGAATTCCTTCAAAGAAAGACTAGGTTGCTATGACAAATGATCATTTTCTTGTTCTGTGATTTGTGAAATGTTCTATTTCAGAATAAGTCCAATGGTCTACTAATGGACAGAAAATCAAACTGCATGCCTGAGTCATATTAAACCAAACCAGTGTGGCTGGTTTTGGAGCAAGCTGAATATTATAAAAGTAGCATTACTAAGAAAATTAACAGTGTAAACAAGGATTGTTGTACTTAGTTAATATGGGCACATGACTGGCAATCAGAAGTACTTTTCATTGTCAGTTCAGAATTTTGAAAATCTTATGTGCATTTGATATTTGCATAATCCTAGTTACAACAGTATCTGTAATATCAATTTCAAATGTGACTGTAGTTTATTGTAATGTTAGTCCTTTCTATTCAAGCTGACATGAAAAGTTTCTCAAGGGAAATTAGGGATAGGCAACAAATGCTGGTCCTGCCAGCAACACCCCCATCCCCCAAACATTAATAAAACAAATATAATTAATCATCTGACTTCAGCATTTTAAAAAAGTAATATGATGACTGATTACTTCAAGAGATCAGGATTGTTATTTAACACATTGAGTTAGCATTATCAAGATGTTTGTTTCCATGCCTTGAATTTCAGATTATTCTAAAACATTTGTTCAATGTAATCTGAGGAAAAATGAAATGTTGTTGATGTTGAAGTGGTGATTTTCTATAGCAAATGTTGCATCTATTCTGATAAGTTTTAAGAAGGTCAACACCATTCAGGGCAAAGCAGCCCCCTTGATTGGCACCATGACTACAAGCAACCACTCCCTCCACCACTGATGCCCAGTGGCAGCAATGTGTACTAAAGGGCATTGCAGAAATTCAAGGCTCCTTAGACAGCACCTTCCAAACACATGACTACTTCCATTTAGAAGAACAAGGCAGCAAATAGCTGGGGGCACTTACAAGTTCCCCTCCAAGCCAGTCACCATCTTGACTTGGAAATATATCTGTGTTCCTTAACTATTGCTGGTTCAAAATCCTGGAATTACCTCTGTAAGGATATTATGGGTGAACTTACAGTGTAGGGACAGTAGCAGTTCAAGCAGCTAGCTAACCATCATCTTGTCACGGGCAACTAGGAAAGGGCAACAAATGCTGGTGAGTCAGCAATACCTTGTCCCACGGTGAATAAAAAAAGCAATGATGATCAAAAATAATTTATTGGCTGTGAAGGAACATATAATCTTATAACACAGAAGGAGACCAAAATATCTACCTTTGTAATTTAGCCTTGTAATTCAACCACTCCATAATTTTGCAACCTTGTGCTCTTACAGTACATTTAAATTGAATTTAAAAAGTTGCAATGAAATTTGCTTCAAATGTCCTTTCAGTCTGAATGTTTTAAATCTTGACAACACTCAGTGTGAGAAAATTCTTCTAATCTTCCCTCTATTCCTTATGCTAATTATTTAAATCTATGATGTCTGGCTATTGACTCATTTGCCAAAGAAAACAATTTCTCTCTATCTGAAACCCCTAGAATGTGAAAGGTGTTGTCTGAGCTGATGTTCCTCTTCTACAAAAAAATCTTTGAAAAAGCCACATGATTTGACTGTTTCCTCCCAGCTTGCCGCCCATTCATTAGCCGATAGCTGGTATATAAATGGAAATTATTGTTGTTGTACATTTAAACAGCGTTAAGTCAAGCAAAACAAAAACATGAAGAGTGGGAAAGAAACTAGAAATATAATTGTGAACACAATTAAAGTTTCAATCGAAATGGTGTTTGATGTTAACTTGGGTTGTATAGAGTTAATAAGCCATTGATGGTGCCTTAGTCCCTTTACCCATAGCTTTCAGTGCCACAGCATATAACTAGTTGGCCCAAGATGAGGGAAATTTTGCTCAACTTGAAAAACACAAAATAGAACCCAAACAATGAGATAAAGAACACTGCTGTAAGGATCTTTCAGATCTGGTAAATCTTAAAATGCAGCTGCAAGTCCTTAACATGTGAACTGTGCCACGGCAGGTTTAACTTTATTTACTTAATACTCATTCAGACTAATTGATAACACGAGCTACAACATGCAGAAAACAAGTTTACATTCATCTTACCAACGTGGGTTAAGCCTGTATTAATAATGTAGATTTTCAGTTATACTACAAATATTGGTTCCCAGCAGATGTTGATAGATTTTAACGTTCAACTAGAATTGCTAAGTTATGGTGCCAGCTGCATCTCACCCTGAATTTAATGTTTATCTATTGTACTGTTTAGTCAATTGTATCTGCAGCAACTCCTATTGCAATTTTTTAACTTCATCTTTTTACTCACCTTTTTTATTTCCTTAAACTCCTTTGTGAATACAGATGAGAAATATTAATTTAAGACCTCACCTATGTTCTCAGGTTCCATGCAAAATTGCCTCAATTGTCTCTACTAGGCCCCACTCTTTCCCTGGTAATCCTCTTACTCATGTTTATCTGAATTGGTGTTTAATTGCTCATCCTCCCACTTTTAAATGTTTGTGTGACTGGAATCTCTCTGCTTCTCTACTCCTTTTACAATGTATTATTTGATATATATGTCATCGGTTTTCTTCCTGCAATAAATAAATATATTTCTCCATCACAATTTGAATACAATAACCACCCACTCAATCTATTAACCCACCCACGGATCCCTGGAACTGCATACAGAGACTTTGTTGAACATAATTACACTTTAACATCTGTGGCACTGTCATCTTTTAACAAAGTGCCAGCCCCAGACACAAATTGTTGTTATTTTTAATCAATGAGAAGAGCAATGCATCCAACTGTGAAAGCTATTAGTTCTTTGGTTTTGCTTCAATCCAAGAATGATCCATTATCCTCAATTTTCCTGTCCATTAATCTACTTAATATATATGTTGTCACATTCTCTTGAATATTGTGCACTTTCATTTTAAGAAGTCGGTGACTATTCAGGGCCTTATGATGTTCTTGAAAACTCAAACATTCAACCTTTACTTTACTCCATTACTTCCTTAAAGAGCTCCAATTAATTTGCAAGAAATGACTGAATTTCACAAATTTTCTTGGGTGTCCTTAATGAACCCAGAAACTTTTTCTCAAGTTGAAAATTAATTTCATTTTCATTACTCCCTAGAACTTATAAACACTCATCAGCTGAATTTGGTTTTAACTCTTTTAATCTGCTCGTGAAATGCAGGAATCCCTGGCTAAGACAGCATTCTAAATAAACACTTACTGTCCATCCCTAAATAATGTTGAGAAAGTTATGTTAGATTTCCTTTTTGTACTGCTGCAATCAGTGTGTGGGATGGTACATTCACAGTGCTGTTAGAAAGGAAGGTCCAAGATTTTAATCCAGAAATGACAGTGAAGAAGTGAAGCTGTACAGTAGTTTCAGTTAAGGATGGTGTGGGGCTTGGAGGGATATTTGCTGGCAGTGATGCATTGTTTCACTTGTCCTTTTAGCTGGTAGAGGCATTGGGTTTGGAAGGTGCTTTCAGAGGAGGTTGGGTGAGGTTCTACAGTGTATTTTAATGCGAATCACAATGGGTCAGAGGTGGCAAATGTGAATGTTTTAAGTGGTGGATGGGGTGCCATTCAACTGGCCTGCTTCGTTCTTGATGAATTCTGAGCTGATGGATTACATTAACAAACCTCCACTCCTACAGCACACCCTCTGTGACCAAAACATTTTGAAAGATGGCTCAGTGGTTTGCACTGTTGCCTCAACGAGGCAGATTCCACCCTCAGGTGACAGTCTGTGTGGAGTTTGCACATTTTCCCAGTGTCTGCGTGGGTTTCCTCTGGGTGTTCTGGTTTTCTCCCACAGTCCAAACATGTGCAGGTTAGGTGGAGTGGCCATACTAAAAATTGCCCTGTAGCGTCCAGGGAAGAGCAGGTTAAAACCCCATGCAGAGTTACAGGCATGGGGTGAGGAGCCAGGCCTGGGTAGAATGCTCTTTGAAGGGTTGGAGTAGACTCAATGGGCTGAATGGTCCCTTTCTACAGTGTAGGGGTGGTAAGATTGCAGCCAGCAGTGATTTTGCTATTCTCCCAGTGACTTCCTGTGTCATTATGGGATGAATGAAAGAACAAAAGTTTACTTTTCACACACTTGTTATCCCATCTAAATACAGCTCCTGTTTCTACTGCAACCTTTCATTCCAGTGCTCTCCTGTGAAAATCTGGGCATAATATTAATCTAGTACACTTGTTCCTTTGCTTTGCGTGTAATAGTTTTCTTTATCATCCCCAGACAGCCCTACTCTTTCTTTGTATGATAGTTCAGTTTTGTGTGTTTATAAAATCCTTTATATTTTACATTATTTCACCTGCCAGTGTTTCTTCACACCCTGTCTTTGGGTCTCTAATCTGGCTCTGCTTATCTCTCTATAATTTCTGGGTTCTGTTTAAAAGCACCAAAAACAAATCCTTACTATTTTCTACAGGGCTGATGGGCATGTTCTCACAATCTTAAACTTATTGTGCTTGTAATTTAACTGTTTGAATCCATATTACTTTGCACTGACACAAAGGGATTTCAACGTAATACTCCAATAAAATTTAGCAATAGCTTTTCTCTGATGGAACTACCTCAGAGTGTGAAGAATAAAGCAGCAGAGCAATGAATGAGATTTCAGCGTGGGTGCTTCTGTTATCAAGAGAAGCACCTTCGCTCCAATCCTTGCTTCATAACTTGTACAAGCTTGTCATTGCTGTTTCACTATTCATTTAAAAATGCAGGGCATAAGACAGAGAAATGTGCTCTCCATAGCAACAACTGACACTCCACTTCACAAGTAGTGTTGGTCAGATGTGGCCAGGTAGATTCAGGCACTCAAATTCATGAGCAATGGGCCATGCATGACAGACGTTGTTATGCAGCACTTAAGTTAAAGGGAACAGACTTCATTTACTAGTGCATGGAATAGAACAAAGATTGTGATATTGTCATACTTCATGGGCTATGTTTAAGTTTATCAGGTAAGCCATACCTGTCAATATGTGCTGCAGAAAAGTCTGAACTGAAGCTAGAAATTCTCAGAATCCTTGAATGACTTACAGTCTCAGGACTATGCAAAGGCCAGCAGAACACTATTCTATCGCATTGAGGTGTCCATAATCATGTGCAGATATCCTAAACTAAGTCAAGGATTATTTAATCAAGTGTGCAAGAATACACTGATCTGGAATCTCTACATGGGATTATTCACTTATAAAACTAAACATAATTTGATGTCGAACAGATCTTCTGGTTATGGACTTAATTCATAACGCCTTGTTTCCTTCAAGATGTGGAACACATCAGAACAAACAAACATTGTCTTAAATTTGTGATCAGAGATAATGGGAACTGCAGATGCTGGAGGATCCGAGATAACAAAGTGTGAAGCTGGAGGAACACAGCAAGCCAAGCAGCATCTTAGGAGCACAAAAGCTGATGTTTCGTGCCTAGACCCTTCATCAGGAAAGGGGTATGGGGAGAGGGTTCTGAAATAAATAAGGAGAGGGGGGAGGCGGACCGAAGATGGATAGAGGAGAAGATAGGTGGAGAGGAGAGTATAGGTGGGGAGGTAGGGAGGGGATAGGCCAGTCTGGGGAGGACGGACAGGTCAAGGAGACAGGATGAGGTTAGTAAGTGGGAAGTGGAGGTGTGGCTTGAGACGGGAGGAGGGGATAGGTGAGAGGAAGAACAGGTTAGGGAGGCAGGGATGAGCTAGGCTGGTTTTGGGATGCAGTGGGGGGAGAGGATGAGCTGGGCTGGTTTTAGGATGCTTAAATTTCACATTTCAGGCTTTACAGATATTTATTGATAAACTTTGGCATCAGTTTTGTACCGAATTGGCTCAAATTTTAAATGTAAAAGTCAAATCCAAAACACCACTGAGCAAGTAGATAGTAGGCCAATCAGCAAGGACTAAATTGCTTCATCCGTTCATAAATCACAAATAAAAATTGGGCACCTTGCAAGAAAAGCCAATCAAATTGCTCAAATTATATGTTCCTGAAAAAAAATCAATGAGCATCTTAATGTTTCCACTAACCTGTGCCATTAAGATTTGCATTGCATTAGAAAATGTTAAAGAAAAAGATACACAAGCTTTCTGCAGCTAGTATGATACGTAAGGCAGATAAAGTACACGTGTACCCCGTTTCTGTAGATACGTTTTCCTGGGACAGGTCATCAGCCTGTCACCAGAGGCTACAGCCTGAAGGACACCTCTCTGCATCAAGTATAGCTGCCTCTACCATTCCCACTGCCTGTCATAGGTGCATTGGAAGAATCTGCAGGTTGATAATTAACCTGGTTGACCACTTTATGAACACACCTTCCATAGCGCACAAGTCTTGCAATGGGACTGTAGCCTGGAACTCCTGTCGCAGAGGCAGGGTGTTATCCAGTATGCCACTTGACCTTCCTCAATTAAAATTGCAAGTAAAGTATTACATTTAGTCACACAATTATATTGTCTGTGAAAATGCTCAATGTTTTCTTTCAAAGCTTTTTGAGTTGAGAAGTCAGATTTTGTGTTTTTGTTGCACCTTCAAACTTGTGACCTCTATGAGGGTACAACAAGGGCAACAAATGCATGTGAGAAACACCACTTGAAAAGTCCCCTAAAGCACTGTTACTTCTCTGTTGTTGGATCAAAATCCTGGAAATCTCTCCCTTGTGGTGCTGTGGGTCTACCTGCCGAACATGAACTTCACAATTCAGCAAGGTGACTCACCACCATCTTCTTGAAGGCAATTAGAGAGGAACTACAAATGCTGGTTTTGCCATGATGCATGAACCCTGTGAACGTATGAGCAGAGGTCCCTGGAGATGTGTCACTGCCCCTTAAAATGCATGACAGAAGACAATTTACAGAGACATTTCTAAATGAGAGCTAAATTGAATAGATCATGCCAGGGATAGTATGAACTGCAGATGCTGGAGAATCTGAGATAACTAGGTGTAGGGCTGGATGAACACAGCAGGACAAACAGCATCAGAGGAGCAGGAAGGCTGCTGTTTCAGGTCTAGACTCTTCTTCAGAAATGAGGAAGGGGAAGGAGTTTCTGAAATAAATAGGGAGAGAGGGGGAGGTGGATAGAAGATGGATAGAGGAGAAGATAGGTGGAGAGGAGTCAGACAGGTTAAAGAGGCAGGGATGGAGCCAGTAAAGGTGAGTGTAGGTGGGGATTTAAGGAGGAGATAGGTCAGTCCCGGGAGACAGACAGATCAAGGGGGTGGGATGAGGTTGGTAGAGAGGAGATGGAGTGGGGCTTGAGGTGGGAGGAGGGGATAGGTGGGAGGAAGGACAGATTAGGGAGGTGGGGATGAACTGGGCTGGTTTTGGGATGTAATAGGGGGAGGGGAGATTTTGAAGGTTGCGAAGTCCACATTGATACCATTGGGCTGCAGAGGTCCAAGCGGAATATGAGTTGCTGTTCCTATAGCCTTCAGGCGGCATTGTTGTGGCACTGCAGGAGGCCCAGGATGGACATGTCATCTGAGGAATGGGAGGAGGAGTTGAAATGGCTTGTGACTGGGAGGTGCAGTTGTTTCATGTGAAGCGAGAGTAGGTGTTCTGCAAAGCCTCTGCTTGGTTTGCCCGTAGTAGAGGAAGCCACAATGGGAACAGCAGATGCAGTATACCACATTAGCAGATGTGCAGGTAAACATCTGCTTGATGTGGAAAGTCTTCTTGGGGCCTGGGATGGGAGTGAGGGTGATATGTAGGGGCAGGTGTAGCACTTCCTGCGGTTGCAGGGGCAAGTGCCAGGTGTAGTGGGGCTGGAGGGGAGTGTGGAGCGGACAAGGAAGTCATGGAGAGAGTGGTCCCTCTGGAAAGCAGATAAGAGTGGGGAGGGAAACGTGTTTTTGGTGGTGTAACTGTGGGAGTCAGTGGGCTTGAAATGGATATCAGTTTCCAGGTGGTTGTCAGGACTTCACAAGCTTCAAAATCTCCCCTCCCCATACCGCATCCCAAAACCAGCCCAGTTCGTCCCCGCCTCCCTAATCTGTCCTTCCTCCCACCTATCCCCTCCTCCCACCTCAAGCCCCATCCCCATCTCCTGCCTCCCAACCTCATCCTGCCCCCTTGACCTGTCTGTCCTCCCTGGACTGATCTATCTTCTCCCTAACTTCCCACTTACACTCACCTTTACTGGCTCCATCCCCGCCTCTTTAACCTGTCTGTGTTCTCTCCACCATCTTCCATCTGCCTCCCCCTCTCTTTCTATTTATTTCAGAACCCCTTGCACTACCCCCCCCCACCACTTCTGAAGATGAGTCTAGATGAAAACGTCAGCCTTCCTGCTCCTCTGATGCTGCTTGGCCTGCTGTGTTCATCCAGCTCTACACCTTGCTATCTCAGATCATGTCAGAATTTGCGTTCTGTGTTTGAAGGTGGCATGGTGGCACAGTGATGAGCATTGCTGCCTCACAGTGCCAGGGACCTGGGTACAATTCCAGCCTTAGGTTAGTCTCCATGTGGAGTCTGCACATTCTCCTTGTACCTGTGTGGGTTCCCTCTGGGTACTTTGGTTTCCTCACACAGCCCAAAGGTGTGCAGATTAGGTCAGGTGGCCACAATAAAAACCCCATGTAAAGTTGGAGGAGTAGGATGCTCTTTGGAGAGTTGTGCAGATTTGATGGGCTGAATGGCCTCTTTCTGCACCGTTAGGATTCTGTGTAAAATGCTAGGAGGATGTCACTATTAAAAGCAATGAAAATTCATTGCAATTTGCATAAAACATTGACAAGGTAAAGCATGAGTTCTTCAGCTATTTGAAGAGGAAATATCTGTGTGACTGCTTTGTTGTCAGTAAACAGAAACATCTCAAATGTTTATTTGAAGTTCATTTTGTTTTTTTGTAACTTAGTATTTGTGATCAAATGACTTCTACATAGAATTTTAGTTAAATTTTTAGAATACAATCTTAATATTTATACGCTATTTTACGCACTCAAACCGATCAGATTAATAAAAGATTTGAACGATAGCTAACTAAACTCAACGCTCTTGAAAAGATTGTGGCAGTGTAGAAGAATACCGAGCTACGTGACCCATAACCCACGCTGCGGTTCTCTTACCCTCTACATTTTGTTTAAATTTAAACTGGATAGCTCGGTGGAAGAGCCGCGCTTTTCAAAGCTCACAGGCGAAACAGATTTGAGTCGGTGCTGTCGGCCGGCGAGTCTCCGGCTGATTTTGCTGCAACAGTGGCGTCAGACTAGGTGTCAGGGGAGAAGTTACAATGATATTATATGGAGGGCCCTTGCCCTCGAAATGTGTAAAACGTGAAGAGGCCAATTGGGTGAAGTGGAACGCTTTAAATCCGCTGCTTTAAAGCACAAGCCTCCCATTCCGCGTCCAGAAAGGGAAAGGGAACCCATTCACTGTTTATCGCTTCTCCATGGAATGTCGTGCGTTTATTAATCGCTGTAGACTTCATTATATTTCCCCTTGAACCAACGCCAGACAGGCGGGGGAATATTAATTCCATCGGATTGAGGAAGATCATGGGAAATAAGGTTCTGCACACAAAATGTAAAACGACATGGTGCGGTGTTTACGTTTGCCTAACACAAAGAAAATCCCGCATTGCTTGCAGATGCACTGATTAAAGGGATTTAAAACCTCTGTTTCAAGAATTTTCTTCTCCGTGGCTCAGGAAAGCGAGGTTCCGTAGAACCGTGCATATATTTGCTCACCTGTTAATGGCATGTTTTACCCTGAATTCATTCTAAACAGTATTCGAGCATGAATTTACCTCATAACAAGAGAGAACGAAATCGTCAATAATGCCTTGAAAAAGGTATGATAACACAGTAACGAGTTAAACAAACATTATGTTCAAAACACAATTGCCAGAAAGGAGGTGCATACAGTTAGTTATTGTATCACTCGCTGCTATAATTTTATAAAGACCTTTTTTTTACCCCATGTTGTTTTCGTCTGCCTGTTGCACGCAATCTGGATCCAGCCTAATATTTTCCATACTGCGCAATGAGATCACAAACTGACACAGTAAATCAAAAACCGGCGGCACGGCCTTCTTCCTACTCTCTTTCTCAAATAAAAACCGTTCACACAGAGGAGCGTGAAGGGAAAATGAAAACCATATATGTCAGAAAATATTATTCTGCGCACACAGCAGTAAAGACTCGAACCATCGCCGATACAAAGGCGTGTGACTGAATAAGCAATCCCACAGTTTGCACTGTGCATAAGGTTCTGGGATAATGTACAGCTGCCTAGATATCTGCAGCGGTGAAGGAAATGATTAGACTTGGAGACAGCTTCCCGGCTCCTTGAGGTAGTACTTACAAGGGCTTTTAAGGATAAATATTTGAGACGCCTCTCTGGGCAAGCTGTGTTGTATATATGACCAATCTCAGCAAGTACAACATTCATTCAAGATGCAGCCGACTAGGCAAATTTTACTGCAATAAAACTATAGTTCGAATCATTCCTCCAACTCATCCCAAGCACAAACTGCAGCATATAATCGAAGTCATTTAACGTGGCAGTCCCGGAGATTGCAAATGACTTTGAAATTGTGTTTTGAAATTGTCTACATTTGATGCATTGTTTAGTTCATATGTAGACTGGATCTCGAGCCAAATGCATTCAAAACAATCCAAATAACAGCGAGCATCTTTGAGAGGACTGGGCAGCCACATCACGTTATTGTACAATATTATTTTCTACAATATTAAGTACAATTTCTCCAAAAAATTACCGAAAGCACAGTGACATCAAAATTCGAAGTTAACAAAGTGTGGGGCCGGATGAGCACAGCAGGCCAAGCAGCATCTTAGGAGTGTCTGTTTTAGATGTTGTCTTACTCTACAATTATTTTTTAAAGAGGAAAAATAGCATCTCATTTTAGATTATTTTCTAAAAATCTGACAAAATTGCCAATCTTGCCGGGTTACACTGGGGAAATTATTGCCGGAGATTGATTTAAACATAGCTTTCGAAAGACGCATTCGCTGCGTTCATTCCATTGAAATAAAACACGAAACGATGCAAAAGAAAGCTGGCTGAGGAAATGGCTCGTGTGAAAATGCTCCGACAGACCTGCCTCCGTTCTTGGTCAATTGAGAATGAGAATTCAGATTGATGATGTTGGGCCAGGCCTGTTTTGTTACATTGGTTTTGCTCGCGACAGAGTTCCGCCGGCAACGGGGCATGGGATGGATGGGTGCCGTAGGAAATGGATTAAATTCAAACACACATGTTGATAGGGTAAAAGCCAAATTTTCAAATCCGCCTTTGCCAAACTAAGTTGATTGACTGCAGCATGATATGTTCCGTCGCTGCTTGCGCCAGTCTGTTCGGAGAACCGAAAGCACAATAAGCCATCCAGACCCAGCGGCCGGCCCTCGCGGGTGATTGATGCAATCCCGGCCGCAGTTTATGTGCTCAATGTGGTCCTGTGCTGAAACTAATCCCGGGGTGCATTAATCACCGGATAACACACACGCCCCAAAGCCCTTTCATTACCTGCATGGCAGTTCCTAATGCAGACACGGTGAAAGCAAAAATTAAGTATCTTAGTGGTGGGGGCGGGGAAGGGAATGGGAGAAAAAAACCTTTACAATCACTATTCCCATCTCAGTTTGCAATGATTTAGATCGTTAACAAGGCAATGAGCACGGTTGTGCACTGTCCAATTGACTGGGAACTGACTCGTTAAAATATGTCAGAAGGTGTAAGGATATCTTTCACTCAACGCTCCCATGTAACAAAAACACAGGACACGTCTGGGGGAATTAAATCACATTCCCATTTAGAATATAGTTATCGGCATCATGGTCCTTTCTGGGCTTTCTAAACCATAATGAGAGTTTTGATTTAAGGAATGGAATCGAAAATATTACTGTCCTAAAATGTTTCTGATGAACACAAATCGTGTAAATCACCCATTTTCGAAATGCATTTCCTTTCTCTAGTTTCTTTTTTAACCTGTAATCTTAATTTGAGGCGCACTGGGAGAACAAAAGGTTGCAGACAATTTGCTCCGGATTAATCCGTAATGATATTAATTTGTTTTACTGAGCCCGTTCGATTGTATCAGTTTGCATCTCAGAAGCAGGTCGGACTTGAACACGGACACTACCCACTGCACCACACGAGCCCTTTTTTAATGACATTAATATAACCCGGGGAATTGTTTGCTTTAGTTGATTAAAAGGGAAACAAGCTTCAGAAATATTCACCCATTAACCGTTCGTTAATCCAACATGGTCTCTTTAAATACGTATCATGGGACCCATAAAAAAAATCTATTACCCACTGAAAGAAATTAGATTCTGTTTGTAATCCGTTTAGCAAGAAATAAGTTCTAATGAAGGGTCACTGGACCCGAAAGGTTAACCCTGCTTTCTCACCACAGATGCTGCTGAGTTTCCCCAACAATTTCCATTTCTGCAGAAATGACAATGAATTTCTAACTCACACCCCCACTTAAACTGCAACGGGAAACACGACCCATCTCACCGAAAATAGCCTTAAAGTAATTTTGACATCGACAACATTCATTGTCATGCGCGACTTGTTTTGGTCAGTTCAGGATTGGAATTTAACGCGGGGAGAATCAATCAAGTGCGGTCGGTCAATGTTGGTTCAGACTTGTACTCTCTCCTCGCTGTGTCCCAATACCAGGCAAAGTTGCTATATTACAGAGTGAAACCAAAGGCAAGCCACGTTCAGTGTAGTTCTGACACACGTACAATTGCAGACAATATACAGCAAATGATAAACACTGGCGCCTGCCCGGTTCCACACTGTCTTTGCGCCGGTTGTTTTTATCGCCTGTAATGTCCTTTAAGGTCTCCTGCGAGAATAACCTTGCTCGATATATCTCGTGCAGTTAATACTTTAAAAAGGACGGTTTATATTATAATAAGATCAGCAAGCACTGACTCCTTGCAGAAAAGTCAATAGTTGGCACCGGTTTATTTAACAACAGTTTGGCAGGATTGCTATGTTGTTTTCAATGAACTAGCTTCCTTGCGGCACATCGAATTCTGCTCTAGCAGCTTTAAAGAAACTATTACTATCACGAAATGAAAAAAAACTAAACACTTTTCCCCCTTCGGAATACGTTGTAACTTGTAACCAAGAGCAGAAACATTCGGAGGTTTTGTTCTGCACTCAGTCACGGCACGTTCGTGTTTTCTGAACTGATCCATAAAGAGACGCAGCAACCTTACCTCGATTGCAAACTGGCTGCTTTCGCTCAGGGAAGCCCGTGGGTCGATGGCATTTTGCAAATGGGGGCTTTTTTTTGGCAGTCCGGACACCCCCTCAGCAATGGATTTGTCATCGAACAGCCAGCGCAACTTGAGACCTCGCAGCTCATTCACAGCCCTCGACAAGAACTGCTGCCCCCCAAAAACACACCCCCTCCCAGCACCGCTGCCCTCGATGTCCACCAGGGGGAGACACCTTTCTGTTCAAACTCAACACGTCCTCTCGTAATTGGGCTCAGATTCCCGCGGGGTCATACAGACCTTCCAATGGTTATTTGGATTATAGCTCCTTTATAATACGCTGACTGCAGGCTGCACAAATGAGTTTGGGGTGCTCCTGTTGGATCCATTTTCATATCGAGTGTTATCTAGAAACTCGAGTTTTAAACGTTTAGAGATAATGGGAACTGCAGATACTGGAGAATCCGAGATAACAAAAGTGTGGAGCTGGATGAGCACAGCAGGCCAAGCAGCATCTTAGGGGCACAAAAGATGACGTTTCGGGCCTAGACCCTTCATCAGAAAAGGCCCGAAACGTCAGCTTTTGTGCTCCTAAGATGCTGCTTGGCCTGCTGTGTTCATCCAGCTCCACACTTTGTTATCTCTTTTAAACGTTTAGCTTTGTTTCGGAATTCCTTTATAACCTCGCTCCCTCCTCTTTTGAGTGACCTCGTCCTGGCCTGTAATTTTCTGTGATTTCTGCATACTTCCACTTCTGGTCTCCAAAAGAAATAGGAACACAGGAGGAGGCCGTTCGGCCCCTCCAGCTTGCTCCACCATTCAACAGGATCATGACCGAACGAACATTCCATTTTAGCGCCCATTCCCCGTAACTCTTGATTCCCCTCCTGATCAAGAATCTTTTGCTCTCAGCCTTGAATATACAGTGGGATTCTGCTCCCGCCGCTCGCTGTGGCAAGGAGTTCCGAAGACTCATAACACTCTGAGAGAATAAATTCCGCCTTGTCCCAGTCTTAAATTAACGCCCCTTTACTCCGACACTATGCCGTCTGGTCCCCAACTCTCCCACGAGAAGAAACATCCTTTTCGCATTTACCCTGTCAGACCCTTTAAGAATTCTGTATGCTTCATTGAAATCACCTCTCATTCCTCTAACCTCCAATGGGTGAAATCTCAACCTGTTTAGTCTTTTAGTCTCCAGTGTATCCTAACCTTACACCATTCCCTAAAGTGGCGTCCCCGCTACAATTTTTGGAATTCACTCTCTAAACTCCACAACTTTGGTGCTTGAGGAAAATAGATAAATCGGAGCAAGGGAAGGCCGTTCAGTCCCCATCAATCTGTTTCAAATGTTACATTTCTTATGTATCCGTTCCTGGCTTATGGGTATATTCAGTCTATCTGAATACCATAGTAAACACTTTAAGACGTCCCTTTAAAACATCTGACCGCACTCTTTTGGAACCCCTGTTGACTTCAAGTCACAGAACTCGAGACACAAATCCCAGCCCTAGGCTTAAGCACAGGAGCATTATGGCTGACTCTCCAGGACAAAACTTGGGTTTGGGTTGGGGGGGGGGCGGTGTGGGTGGTGGCTTGCATTGTCGGAAGTGCCCTCTTTCGGGTGAAATATTGAACCAAACTGGGAGTCACGGCGGCTCAGCAGTTAGGACTTCCTCACTGCGCCAGGGAGGCCGGGTTCAATTCCATCCTCAGGCGATTGTCTGTGCGGAGTTTGCACATTCTCCCCGTGTCTCTCCTCCAGGCATTCCGGTTTCCTTCCACAGTCTAACACGTGCAGGTTAGGTAGATTGGCTGTGCTAAATTGCCCATAATGTCCATGGTGGATTAGCCATAAGAAATGTAGGGTGTTCGGGCAGGGGGCTGATCTGGGTGGGATAGTCTTTGGAGGGCCAGTGTTCATTAGATGGGCGAGTGGCCTGCTTCCACACTGTTTGGATTCTATGATTCAAATTTCAACTGTCTGATCCTGTTGCTGAAGGGTGGGGGGGGGGGGGGGGTGGCGGGTGGGTAAGTTATCCCTAGTGCCCTGGTCAATTTTTACCCCTGAATCAATCTCTCTCTCTCATACACACTACCTGACTAATATCTAGTTGATGTTATCTGGGCTATGTTGGTTCCAAAGATGCGCTGCCTTTGTCTTCATTACAACAATAACTACATATTAAAAACACTTTGTTGGGAATGGGAGCTGTGGTGCTACATAAAGGCAAATTTTGTTCAGTCTCGATGCCACCTCTTGTCGGGCCACATTCCAGTGAACAGTTCTGGGATTCTTCAGTTTTTGATTTGTCAGCATTTTCTTTTCATGAAAAGTTACAAAAATCCGTGAATTTCGTTGAGCTCAACTCAAGTTAACACGTCACTCGCTCTTTAGAAAAAGAATGAAGAAGTGGAATTTATTCAAACAAAAAACTAGCAGTTGAGGTTAGACCAATCGGAATTTTGAACACCAGGTTACAGAGGTTAGCTTAATAACGTTACTGTTGGATACAGGGCTGCAGTGGGTCAATGTAGATTAGGAATAGGGCAGTCAAGGTTTGGAACATTGGGTAGAGGAGTCGAATTAGAGGTTTACCTCCGTTCTCTTTTCGGGGCTCTTTAGTCTTTTCGATTTAAGGTTGACTAAGGAAATTATACTGGGTATGGACGGTTGAGGACAGTATCTCAAGTTTTTTCTTTGCCTGTTCACACCCCTTTGTATTTTTGCTTTAACAGAGCAGTCCCCGAGAAGTGAGCAGACATCAATAGAGCACTGATTTATTTTGACTCTCCAAACGAGTCTGACGGTTCCTGTTAATAAAATAAAGCCTCAGCAATATACATAAACGGCGAACAAAATATATGTGTGCGATTTTACTGAACTGGACAGAGGTCAATAAATAATGCCCAAAAATATACTCCTGATGCAAATTTTTTTCGGGTACCAGTCTTTGGAAGGTTGGTTGTAATTTGGGAATGACTGGGTGAATTTTTCCAATATTTATTAAAGGCTGGATTAATTTTAGCCTTTAATTTTAACTTATATCCACTCATAAAAACGAATTCCAGTGGCAAATGCACCTAGCATGATTTTCTCACTGAGGAAAAGGAAATATGTCACCTTGGAACTTCTGACCACAATCGTTTAAATTCTGACCCGTTCCTAATAAATAAGCAGCTCTCATTCTAATTGTTAAACAGTCCGATGTGATTCCAACTCATGTTAAAGGGTGGGGGTGTGTGGCTGTGCAGTCACAGTTCAGTGTTGATGAGTGATCTTTAGTGATCCACTCACAGACTTTCCCCAATTCAGGGGTCATTTGAAATAACACACTCAATCGACTACACTCCGAGTTTGTTGTCTGGAGCGATTTCTAATTTTGTACTACAGTAAATCGGGTTGCTTGCTGATGTTTATATTCATATCGACATATGCATGTTACTTCACTGTAGGACGTGGTAGAGATTGTGGGAGAAGGTAAATTGACCCCTATTGTTCAAGGCTATTGAATTTCAAATGGTAGCCAGGGCTGTGTAATGGCTGTTCAGATTTGTTTTTTTTCCAAAAAAGATGTTAAAAAAGTCTCTGACCCCATCGCCTCCCTGCACCCGAACACCATCACCCTCACCCTTCCTTATGTATCTGGTCGCTTCCCCGCTTCCCCATTCCGCTACTCCCACCCCTCCAACAATTCTCTCCAAGCTTCTTTGACGAGAGGAAAGGGGTTTGTTTGGGTGGGGGAGGTTGCAAGTTTGACCTGAGCTGATCTCTCACATGTGTGTGCTCAACAGGAGAAACAAGGGGAGGCACACCCTGAAGTCATAAACTGCAGCTTCCAAGGAGCACTGACAGTTTTCGTGTGACCTGTGGGACAACGAATATATTATTATTTCAACTGTGTAAAGGATGAGCAGATTAACGACATGCGCCCCCCCAGGAAGACATACGGTCCGCAGATTGCGCCTTGCTGGCAATATCGTTATCACTTAAGCGACTAAAGCTGCCATCAAAAGGTGCTTTCAGTGATTGAGACAAATAAAGAGAGAGAAAACTGTTTGCACCCGGGATACTTTGAAAACTGGTGAAAACGCTCCTAAGTGTCACAGAAGCGCTCAGGATGAAACATTCGATTGGAATCTCGCTGTATTTCACCAATGCGTATGCGGGACGGAGACAGGGAGACATCTTTCCCCCTCTGTGAAACTATGCTGTGATATTCCACCTCCGCCATTCCCCGGCCGATTGTTGTAAAAATAATTATTGTAAAATGGACAGCATTCAGATGATGTATGCTAAAAAATATTGCAATTTTGTGTAACTTAATTATGTTGTAAGTGCAACAGGGAAAGATTCTTCACTTCACCTTGCAACCTTCACAAATCTTCCAGCTTTTCTCTTTAGGTGATGCAATGTATTGGTGGCTGAAGCACTGATTGATAATAAACGCTGTTGAAATTATTTCATCACTGCTGGGCAATTGATCTCCTCTTCAACTTCCACCGTTAGTTTCGGGTAACTTCATAGACTCTCATCAGTATCACACTCATTGTGAAGCCTGATTGCAAGCTGTTTCAGTAAGCTTAGGGGTCGATCGAATGGAGGTGACAATGCGCATCTCGGCTAATATCATTTAAATGTTCTATTTTGTCCCTGAATAAAATGCTTCGATTATTTGTTTTCCCTAGTGCTCATTAACATCATGTTTGGGGGAAAAAAAACCGTGTTCAGTTAAATGTGTAGGTTTCTCAAAATAGTTAAAAGAAAGAAGAATCACTATGGTGACTCGGAAGGTTGTTTTTAAACACAATTATTTTGAAGGAAAATGCACTCGATTATTTAACCTTAAATAGGCGCATTCCGCAAAATGGAACTCTTTCAAATCCAATTTCGTGCTGATTTTTTCCCTCGTCCTGCAAAGTAAACTTGAATTCATTCTGCATCCTTTCAGAGCATTTGGCAAACGTAGAGTCATACAGCATGGAAGCAGACCCTTCAGAGCAACCAGTCCACGCCTATATTCCCAAACTAAGCTAGTTCCACCTGCCTGAGCTTGGCCCATATCCCTCCAAACCTTTCCTATTCATGTACCTTTCCAAATGTCTTTTAAACCTTGTAACTATACCTTCATCCACCACTTCCCTCTGAGTTCATTCCACGCACGAATCAGAACAAAAAAATTGCCCCTCGTGTCCTTTTTAAATTTACCTCCGCTCGCCTCAAAAATATGCTTTCTAGTTTTGAACTCCCCGAACCTAAGGAAAAGAGCCCTGTCATTCAGCTTATCTATGCCCTTCATGATTTTATAAACCTGAATACAGTCACCCCTCAACCTCGTACTCTGCAGTGAAAAACACCCCAGCCTTTCCAGTCTATTTTTATGTTTCAAATCCTTCATTCCAGGCTAAATCCTTTCTGAACCCTCGGCAGTTTAATAATATCCTCCCTATAACAGGGCGACCAGAACTGCACACAGTACTCTAGGAATGGCCTCACCAAACTCCTGTACAACATCGACATGACATCCTAACTACTGGGCTCTAAAAGCCTGAGAAATGAAGGCAAGCGTACTAAACGCCTTCTTAACCATCCTGTCTACCTGTGACGCAATTTTCAAAGAATTATGTACCTGAACCTCGAGGTCTTTCTGTTCTACAGGGCTCTCCAGGGCCCTATCATTAATTGTATAAGTTTTGCCCTTGTTTGTTTTAACCAAAAATGCAATGACGTCACATTTATCCAAATTAAATCCTACTGCCACTCCTCAGCCCATTGACCCAATTGATCAAGATCTCTTTGTAATCTTAGATAACCTTCACTGTCCACTGTACTGTCAATTTTGGTGACATCTGGAAACTTACTAATCATGCTTCTTATATTCTCATCCAAATCATTTACATGAATGAGATCAAAAGTGGACCCAGTACGAGTTAAGCATAGTTCAACTGTACGAGCAAACGGTTTAATTGATGGTTAAGTACTTAGATCAGAAATTGACAGCTCTAGTGTCTGATAGCCAAAGCAAACTGATTATCCATGATACATATTTCTATGTTTGTGTAATTACGTAGCTTATTCTTCGTTTAAATACATTCAAATATCACTGAATTTTCTTGCTAACTTAAGGATTTGCAATGTGTAACTTTCCAACGTTCAAAGTAACATTTCAATGAGAGTAGCGTGGACCCTATCGAAGTGAGAGTCGTGTTTCGGGAGGAAAGGGGAACTGAGTATATCTTTTAAATGCACTTTTTAAAAATCCTCTTTTTGCTGGCAAACATATTTCTCAGAATGGGGTGGTGGGGTGGGGGGTACAGTTTTGCCGTCAACATCCATATAGCCGGGCGTCTTGTGCTTTCGCGAATTGCAATAGCAATTTCTAGTAATGCAGAAATTGCTGCCCTCCCTCCTGACATCGAGGAGCTGCCAAAAAGGCGGAAAGTCTGGGAGCGGAATGAATCATTTCTGCGGCACGCCAGCCAATGGGGAGAGAAGGAAGCCAACAGCAGACTAATAAGAACTGCGCAGCGTGACCATACAGACTGACGTGGAAAAACGCGTAAAATTGATCTGGACTAACTACAGCCTCTAGGATATACAAATTTGCCCTAATCGGGTGAAGATCACCTTGTGCCTAGCTTGCAGTCCCGTCTGAATATTGTTCCCTCTCCACTCGACTGCTCCAGTGACGGTGGCGAAAAGAATTGTGTGTGTGTGTGCGCGTATATGTGAGTGTGTATATGTGTGTGTTTGTCTGTGTATGTGAGGGAGAAGGAGAGAGCAGGGATACGGCCTCTTAGCTCAACTCCATTTCCCCAGTGAGACGATACCAAGGAAAGGGGGGAAATAGCTATCAGCCATTGCAAACGGAGGATTGTTATTTTTTTTTCTCTGTCGCCACCCCCCTCCAGTCTAAAAAGGAAAGATTGCGGAACATTTCTCGCTTCGCTGGGCGATGGGTAAGCACCGAACTCCTCTTCGCATGGTTCAGTGGCGTGAGTTTGATAACAGACTGGAGAACTTGCTGTAATACACGCGAAGGGTCAGAGCCGGAACGAGAGAATTCTCGCCGCTGGATAATTAGACGTGAAGGGATGTTTTTAGAATTGAGAAGCGAGGGGAATAAAGGCGAAACCAACACGTTTATTTGATTACAGAGGTTGCGATTCTGCCTAAGTATTGAGTGGGAAGGCGGGGTTGTGGGGGGGTGGGGGTGGGTGGGGGGGTGGGGGGGGAGATGGAAGGAACTGATGCTGGGCGATTTATAGGAACAGTCTGAATTACAAATAGATAGGAACATTACTCTGATAAGTAATGCATTGCCTGTGCTTTTACAGTGTTACAAACGCTAATGGTAAGGGAAAGGGGAAATCTCACATAATTGGTGAGGTATTGATAATATGGAAGTACTAGACCCCAAAATGCTACACTTTATATTTAATTCTTAGCCCCCACTGGAGCGTTATAATTGCGATAAACTTGCCAGAGAATTTCTCCTTCATCTGCTGCCTGCCACGCGCCTCTTTAATACTTGTTAAATGTTATTTTTTTTGTCTCTTCCTGTTCCTTCCTTTTCCCTTGCTGCCCCGCAGATCAGACGTACGGGGAGGTCAACCAGCTGGGGGGCGTCTTTGTGAACGGGAGACCCCTGCCCAACGCCATCCGCTTGCGGATAGTGGAGCTGGCTCAACTGGGCATTCGGCCGTGTGATATCAGCCGTCAGCTCCGGGTCTCCCACGGCTGCGTGAGCAAAATCTTGGCCCGTTACAACGAGACGGGCTCTATCCTGCCGGGAGCTATAGGAGGTAGCAAGCCCAGGGTCACCACCCCAACCGTGGTGAAGTACATAAGGGAATACAAACAGGGAGACCCGGGGATCTTCGCCTGGGAGATTCGGGACCGGCTGCTGGCGGACGCAGTCTGTGACAAGTACAATGTGCCCTCGGTCAGCTCCATTAGCAGGATCCTCCGCAACAAGATCGGCAACCTGTCGACCTCTGGTCACTACGAAGCCCACAAGCAACTGACCCCCCAGCCCGCCCTGCCTTACAACCCTCTGTACCAGTACTCCTACCCCGGGCACATGCCCCCGGCCGCTGCCAAGGTGGGCAGCTCCGCCGGCGTCCCAGTGCCCGGCCACATTGGCATCCACAGGACCTGGCCGTCCGCTCACTCCGTCTCCAACATCCTCGGGCTCAGAAGCATCGTCGAGCAAACAGGTGAGTGCTCCTTCCAACCCGTCCCTTGCGTTTGAGATGGGGCTCAAGAGAACAAAGATTGGGGCAACAACGTGTTTAAAGAAACGCATATAAATGGACGCACAAACATTTTTGATGATGTATCCGGAATTCATTTGTGATCCTTTATCCCATTTGTCATGCGAAAATACGCCAGTCTCGTTAAATGTACAGCTGTAATCAAAAAGCAGCCACAGCTCGATCTATGATTACAGCAGATATTTAACAAAGCACATCGGTAGATGTAATGTACATGAATAAGATCTTTATTGGAATGCTGGGCAGGAGAAACAGGCTACAACATTCGGTGCATTTAATATTTGTTCTCAGTAAATCCATCCTCTAGGCCTCTCCTGTAACTTGCCAATAGCTTAAAATTAAATTGAGCCCCTTCTCCGAGTGTAATAGTGAATGAGATTCCTCCGGCCAAGAGTAAACAACAAGGTTTTCATTCTTTTGTTTCCTCAGCTCTCTCTCTCTCTCTCTCTACACCATACAGGAAGCGCCCTTGCGGCCTATACTTCCCACTTTGTCTGAACCCTGTGTCCCTGTCTCGATGAACCCTACCCCTTACCTGCAGGCTTCTTACAAACAACAACAGCAAAGAAAGTATTTACTAAACTTTAAACTTACTACAATCTCCTGACCATATTTTTTTTCTCCCGTGGAAGATGAGAAAAAGTGCATAAAAATAAAAAGCCCAGAAGCATCGTTAACTGCTGTTAAATTGTGGAACTCGCCGGCGACAATGTTCCCTAATGTTGACAGTGCTGCAAATGATGCATGGGCTAGTCTTATGTTTGCTGTTTTCCTTTGCTCGAGCAGAGTGCTACATAATAGGCCGGTCTTCATCTGTATCAACCCATTGCAGTTTGAGGGGCTTCTGACAAACCAAACAACACGAGACAAATCGTACAGAGATTTTAAAAAAAACGCAGTTTAATACATGAACATGCATGCATGGCATGGATAGTGTTATTAAATACTTTTTCTGAGAGACGATTGTTGAGAGTGGTTAAAGTGCATTTGGAAAAGAAATCCAAATTCAATGTTGACGAAACATTTCCACTGACACACTTCAGAGAAATGAAAATTCAACTCGGCTGTCTCTGTTACATGGTGAGCGAAACTTGACAGCGGCGTTCACCCGCAATGTTTCTTTTCTGTTTTTTTTAACGCATTTTAGCTGTTCACGGTGGAACGGAGACTTCAGTTTATCAAACCAAAATGGAAGACTGGAATAACGCCAATCGAGCAGCTTTCTCGTCAACTCAAAGCGTCAACGGGATTGAGAAACAGGCAATAGACCCGGATCTGAAGTACCCTCAGGTACTGACCTAAATCCACCTCCCACCCCCCTCCCCATATGTTTTCACACAGTGAGTGATGCCTTCCTATTCTGTCTCTCTCTCTCTGTGCCTCTTGCTCTGATGGTAGCCGCTAAAAGTAACAGCTAACTCCGTGTTTGTTATCATCCAGCCTCCGTCTGGGCTGCCAGCTGTGAGCAGTTTTGTTCCCGCTTGCGCCGTGGGCCCTTACCCCTCTTCGAACCAAGTGCCAGGTTATGGAGTGTACAGTGGGCCCGGAGCAGGCTACATGAGTGGTCATCACTGGCAGTCCCAGAGCAGCAGCCTCTCTCAATCGGCAGGGCCCGGGATTACCATGCACGGAGGAGACATCCACGCACCAATGCCCTTCAAACACCTCTCAGCCAGAGAAGGTAAATGGCTTTGCTCGTTAACATAGGGCCACGGCCCACTTCCTCAAAAAAACAAAATAATGATGAGCTGGACCGTTCGAAAGCAAAATGAGGGTGTTTTCAGGACACCTGGAATGAAACAAAAGTAGCTGATTGAAAAAATATATATATTCCTTAGTGCATCATTCCAGGTAAGAATTGTTAAATCGAACGCAAAACAAATGGTGCAGGTTTTTTTTTGTTAAATATCAGCGCTCATTCGCGTAATGGAGAGCAATGGGATGAAATGGCTGTTTGTCGAAGCACATATAAGTGACAGGAAAGTGAATTTGTGGAGCTTCCCAAAGTACATTTTTCATGTAGGAAGCAGTCCCCTTTGAACTTGTTCAATGTGCCCTTT
Source organism: Stegostoma tigrinum (assembly GCF_030684315.1). Classification (NCBI taxonomy): domain Eukaryota; kingdom Metazoa; phylum Chordata; class Chondrichthyes; order Orectolobiformes; family Stegostomatidae; genus Stegostoma; species Stegostoma tigrinum. The sequence goes on along the minus strand of NC_081362.1, from coordinate 12,966,147 downwards.
TCAGACAAGGGACCGCGTTTCTTTGGCGGGGGCTTTGCTGCAAAATTGCGTTTGCTCTCAATCGACTCTGGGAATGTTGCTTATTGCTCTTGGAACAGTTACAATCTAAAGGCAATTATATTTTCCAAAAGCTGCTTTTGTTTCATTCTAGAGACCCACCAATCTTTACATACGGTGCGCAGAGGCAGCCTCTAAGGAGTTGTGTTACTATGGGTTGATGTTGGATTCTCACGTAGTATTTCAGCTGAAAATGACAAGGTGTGCATTATTGATTCATAAGTTTTTGTGTTGTTTTTTTTGCTACCCTCTTACCAATTAGACGTTGCTCAGCGGTTGCTGCTAATTAAGAGCCAGTCTTTAAGGAATCTGGCAGAGAGCTGTGAATAGATTAAAGCTGCCATTCCAACCCTTATTGTGCCTACTCTCAAATTGTATAGCCATGCCCGACTCTTCTACGGGAGCAGCTAATAGCTAAAATGGTAGGCAGTAACGATAATGCAACGCCGCCATTACACTCTCAAATCTCCCAGTTCCAAAATCAGGACTGACCAGTTCCATGCCTGTCCGGACAGGTTCATCACCAAATGTAACCGCCTTAACTAAAGATAGCGCTTACTTTTATTTTTGTGTATAAGACTCTGTTGACGGGAATATCAAGCGGATAACACGGTCGTCTGTCGCAGAGCTTTCCCGTTATTAAGCAATTCGCTATGTTTTGAAGGCAAAAATCCCCATACCCATGTAAGACAGTGCCCAGCTGCGGTTTACCCCAAACCTTTCTGCCCTCTGTTGTGTAGGATTATCTCGGGCTTTCTACATACATTGTCACCAATTAATATCCTAAGCTATTTTTTGTCACCAATTAATACTCCGAGCCGTCGTATTTCAAGTGATATATATCCAATAATATATTTTATCTAACTTAATTCTTCCGACATGTTCAATTTTCCAGTGAACAACGCCGCGGACAACAACGCCTCGCCCAAACTTGCAATTATTTCCAACCATTTGCAATACATTGTTTTCTTCGTATTTGCAGTGAAAGTATCTAAATGTGATAAGCCATACCTTCCCTCTTTACTAACGAAGTGAGAACGTGCTTGAATTCGTTGAAACTAATTGTCTTTATTTATCCTGCAGTATTTTTGTTCCCACACACCTCAGAGAGATTGAGAGAAAAATAGTCTGCTATTTAGAGACCCCGAGCTCTTAAGATTAAAAGGATTACACTGTAGCAGTTAGGAGCATAGGTGTGACAAGCTGACACTGTTGTCTATACTGCGAGAATGGCAATATTTAGAATTCGGCTGTGTGCATTGCAAATCGAGGTTAGTCGAACTAATTAAGTGGACAATCGTTGAAAAAAAAAGTTCTAGATATGAAGTCGACTATTTCCTTTACTTGCTCTTATTTTCCCTCTCTGCTCCGTGTTCGATTCAAGGGCAACTGTTGATGTTCTAAGCTTGCCCTGTCACGATTCACCGACTGACTACTTTTTCTGGCCAAAGCCCATTCTTGTGTTTACAATCGTTGTCAGAGCCGCCTTTGGTTTCTGTGATCAAATCAGTGCAGCGCTCGTTAAAACCATCTGGTCATATTGAATACAACAATTTGCAAATGCGAAAACAATGTGTATTACATATAAAAAGAATCGGCGGAGTTAGGATTTAAAGTCAGAGGGAATGCTGAAGATCAGACATAGGAGGGAACGGTTTGAATTGGGAATTTTTGGACAAATTACTGTTTTCGTATTTGCAAGCATCAAGTAATTGGGTCGGTGAGTCAACAACTTTAACATGCTCGCTCTTCAAAAACACGTGTTTCCAAATCTTTGTATGCAGTGCTGGGCTCAATTTGTCCTTGCTGTTTCTGAATACCTTGGTCCAATGCATTCACGAAAATACATGTGAATATGAACAGAAATGGAAGGGAGCCTGGAACTTGGGCCCAGCAGCTTGTACTTCATTTCAGTTCAGCATCCTGACGTTTACACGATTGTACTCTTCATAAACTGCACGTGGTTGTTTCTGGGGACGATGGGTGGGATTCATAATGGAGAAAACTAGGATACGATTTGCCGTAATAATTCAATACTAGCACGCGATAAAGGAAAGATCAGCGAGTCCTTATAATCCAGAGGGCGCTTTCCTCGTTTGCAAGTCACTTCCAGCTGATTCAGAAAGATGCAGCCCGGTGAGAGAGTCAATCTGGATGCTTCAGGTAAACTTAGTTCCCTTTAAAAAAAAATCCGATTAATTCACAACTGTGGGGGAATCGGAGTTTGGCTGTAATCAAAAGCGAGCGCACAAAAAGACACAGGATCTCTCTGCCAATTGTCGAGTGACTTCAGAGCACGAAATCGCGGGGAGGTGGGCTGATAGGTATCAGGCTCCTGACCTCGAATTGTAAATCTGTGCTAGGAAAGAATTTCAAAGCAAACTAGGTGAACGGCCGTTCAGGAAGTGTGGAATCTCCATTATGGCAGGGCAAGGTGACAGTGCAGAGGGGTCCAGGGATGGGTGTTTCAGAAGATACACTTTGTTTCTACCAGTTGTCTAAAATTATGTCATTAAAATGATTTTAAAAAATGTTGCTGTGCCGATTAAAACACCCTTCCTTCGCCACTCTGAAGTGATTTATTACCATAGCGTAATTTCCCAGAGAACAAGCAGCCCCAGGTAGCAGAGACAGACCATCTCTCTTTATATTAGTAACGGCATAATATATGCCATGAAGTGCCCAAATTCAGTCGAATCTGGAATCACCTGTCCTCTTGATCATTGGCGTTCTTGCCTGGCTGCAGGCCCGACTGGAACCGGGGTTCGACTCTTGAGGTATATGCCGACGGGCAATTCTAAGCATGTCCCCTTCCACATCTCAATCTTTCATGTACCAACCACAAGCCAATGCTGTCGTTTCGATACTCAAGAAATAGTTTTGAGATTGTTTTCATTTACCTGAAACCATGAAGGCGTCGTTTTGCCTCCTTTAAACCAATCGACCTTTTTTTTCAAGCAAATGTCAAAATAAGACAAAAATAAACGATAAACGCCATGTTTATACCAGAAACAGTTAAATGGAGAGCAGCAGAAATACGAAAACGCTGGAACTGCGCAGCAGGGCGGTTAATATCTACTAGGGTTATTATTTCCGTGGAGTTGCTTGACTTTCTGGTTTGAAGGTTTGACATTAAAAGCGAATATCTCGGTATCGGACTCGAAGCAGAGTCGTCTCTCGGCATTTCATGCAAATACCCTGTTTTAAAATCAGATGTCAAAAAAGAAACCCTATCAAAGGACTCTTTCGATTATTAAGAACATATTTGCATCTACATTGGGATTAGCCTATAAATTGAATTTTGTCATCGAGAATCCGGATTGTATATTCGCTGAATATAGTTGCATTTCATTCAGAAAAAGATAGTGTTCCAATCATCGCCTGACTGACAATATTTCCAATCCTAAAAAGTTACTAATCACGCGAATGCACATTTTTAAAGAACATAATAATTTGAGAAATCAAACATCAAGGTTATGAATATCTAGGGTAAAAATGGGATTAGCGAGTTTTGAGAAGATTTGTAGCTCAGGTTGAGTTTCTGGATGTGAGTTTGCTCGCTGAGCTGGGAGGTTAGTTTTCAGACGTTTCGTCACCATTCTAGGTAACATCATCAGTGAGCCTCCGTTGAAGCGCCGGTGTTATGGTTATGGGTATGGTGTTATGGTTTAAAATAGAAAGCGGGACATAACACCAGCGCTTCACCGGAGGCTCACTGATGATGTTACCTAGAATGGTGACGAAACGTCTGAAAACTAACCGTCCAGCTCAGCGAGCAAACTCACATCCCTAAAAATGGGATCTTAACGAATTCGCCTTTAGTTATCCTTCCCTCGTGCAGTTCAAGCTTTCGGAAAATCGACGTATTAACCTAAGAGCTAAAATAAAACAAAAAGGCTTTTTTTCTGAGCGAGCGACTCGCTGGTCTGAATTATCAAGGCATTTTATTCCGGTGTCTCCTTGCTTTTGTTTCAGCAGCAGAGAGAAAACCCGTGAGCCCCGTTAATAAAGCCACTGAAACTCTTAGCAGCGCGCACGGCCTCTCAATCCCAGCCTCCAGCACGTAAAAGACTCTTCCCCCCACCCCAGACACACAACTCCGAGCGTAACACAAGCGATGGTACCAAATTCAAGAAACTAAAGGAGTTCCGCAGGAGATCGAATGAATGATAAGGCTTACTTCCAGGAACTTTGGGTCTGCTATTTTATTTTATTTCGATTTTAAGGACCTGTTGGGAATAATCAAAGATATTTGGAAGACTACGTGCAGTGAGGCGATGGGGAGACAATGCTTGGATCCGCTAAAGACATTTCCGTCCCCTTGCCTCCAGCGAATAACACTTCCTCAGTTCAGGCGCGGTGTTGGTGGCGGGGAGGCCGATCTGCTTTGATTTCGTTTCATGTATTTGTGAAATGTCGAGAAATCATATTTGTATCGTAGCTGATAGGAATATAAGCCATAATATAACCAAAAAAAAGAATTCCGATTTTACTGTTCATTAATGCAGGCTTCGCCCATAAATAGGATGCCACCCGTTCCCCTACAGGCAACGGGAGACTTCCTCAGTAATGTATAATGTGTTTGGATATATCTTTAAGAAACCGGACACTTGTCTAATACATACAGCTACCGGCTGGCGCCACAGACCATGTGAACAAGTTGTGAACATTTTGATGTATATCCGAGACTGTAAATGTACAAATATTTTTGCCCTCGCGGTCTATTTTATATTTTTATATTTTGAATTTAAAAATGCATTTATGTTGAAATAAAACAACCATCAAATCAGAAGATGCATCATACCTATGGGTGTGTGTGCGCGCGCGATGAGGCTGGGGAGTCGGTGCGTTTGTTGTTTGCTATTTGCAACATTATTTGTTTCATTATTGAATTGCCAATAACGAAAAAAAATCCATTTTTTGTTCAAGGGTCAATAGAGGTATGCAGAATAAAGTAAGTGAATGAGACAGAGGAAAAAGTACAACCTGCTTTCTTGCTACACAGAATTCTTCACAAAAATAACCCTAGTCAGTTTTTTTTACCTCATTCACTTACTTTATTCTGTACATCTGTTAGCCCATGGTTTAACTGAAGTTGCGATGCTTTACGATCGACTGTAATAACGACAGCATTGGCACAACAACTACATCGAAATGACATTGGAAAAGCAAAATATGATGTGAAGGTGCCGATGTTGGATTGGGGCGGATCAGGCCGAAGGCACACAACACCGGAGTGGTCAATGACACAATTTTTCCGAAGTGTCAGCAATTTTCAGACAGCGTGAACGGGACGGTTGTAACTCATCCTAAAATCCGCACCATTTTTCATGAAGCACCCCTTTGTTCTCTTAAAAAGGAACTTTCGAACGAATGTGACAAGCCCAAAACACTGTGCAGTTTTACACCCTGCTCTGATCTGCCCCACACATCATGTAAGCACGTTATCAGTCCAAATTGCTGCTAGGAGTTATAATTTGTATGTCGCGGTCCGTATGCTTGTTTGATCTTTTTGTTTTACATCTGTTTTATCTTCAAATTATTAAACGTTTTCAGCCAAGTGAATTCATCGCAGTAGCAAGTGTTAAGGCAGCCCTCATGGGTTGTATTGCTTGTAATCGGTCCTATCTTTCCAACATCGAACTTGTTTGAGGACCTGACCTTAAAACATTTTGTGTTCATTGCTGTGGATACAATCCTTTGGTTTATACCAGTACTATCGAAATCTCCCAACAAAAAAAATCGGTGCGTTTTAGGACTCTATGATTATATCAAAAGCATCCAGATCGTACTTTCTGCACATCTGCAATGAAATATCAAATTAATGATTTGAACGTATTGATTTATGAACGTCCACAAAAAACTCCAGTGTGCATCTGCTGTGTTTCGCTCAACAGAAGTTGTCCTAACCTTCCTGCGTACAGAATAGGATTGCGCTGGCTCTTCCGGCGGATGTCATTCACAATTCGTATAATTCAACGTTGTTTCAATAATAACTAATAAAAATTACAACTGGAGCTCTTTAAAAATGCATATTCTCATACTTCCTAACTGTTGATCTTAGTACGCACAGTAACCCGCTTCTTTAAAGTGACAGATACCCAAATCGATTTAGATTCTAGGAGCAAAATAGAGTTAGATTTTGTTCTTTTACCCGGTGTCAAAACAAAATATTTTGGACAGCATTATTTGCATAATCTCACGATGACGCTACGCTGTAAGAACTTTTGACAGATTCGAACGGTGAACAAGGTAAGCTATAATATACCCTTCGGGGAATAAGTGTCAGTGGGACTCTGCATGGCTTAATGTGTTAGCAAACCATGTTCTGGCGGGCTAGCACCACTATTAAAACTCAACAACATAGGAAATGAGAATTTTCCATTACAGACATGACAATTTTCCTAATGTTAAAATATGTGCACACTGTCTGAACAGTAAGTTTAACTTGTTTAACTAAGGGGTACTTTTAAATGCGTCTATCATTGGCAACAGACGGATCATGATGACATCTGGCGCTGCTTGGGGTGAGAACTAATCAAAAGCAATGACAACCTTGCTTTTCCTTATATTGTTAACCTTCATTTAAAGAGCTCTGCTGAGTTAGAAGCGGGCGTTGCAGGGAGCCCAGGACATTTCATCATTTCTGGGCCCATTTACAAATCCATCAGACACGAGCAACACTATTTTTCAGTTTCTTTGCGCTGAAGGTATAAAGCAGATTGCAACTTAGAAGTTGGAAAGAGGTTCATATGAGCAGAGGTTTACTTCGGCTGTTAGGGCTGTATTCGAAGAGGTCTGTATTACAACTGATCTGGCTAAATTTTGTTGTAACATGCTTTATTCAACTGAGTAATTCTTGGTTTAAAACCAAATCATTGTTCACAAAACCCTCCATGCCTCAGCTCTCTTCGTCTTTAAAATGTCTTCCCATCCTTACAAAACTCCAATATATCAATTCAGGCCTCTTGAACATCGTTTATTTCAAATATTCCAGCATTGGTGGGGGTACCTTCGGTTACCTCGATCCGAAGGTTTGCAATTCGTTCCCCACAGCTCTTTGCAGTTCTCTTCCTTATAACCTTTGTTTTATAGTGCTCCTGTGAAATACCTAGGGACATTTTATTATTAGAGATGCTATATAAATGTAAGTTGTTGTTGGTTTGTGAAGCTTTATGTTACCCCACTGCAGTGTGCTCTAATGCCTATAATAAATTTATTAGCTGGATTAAGGCTCTCGCTGTTATCCTTATAATATTTAATATTACCTTAAGCTTCATAGCATATGGGACCAACATTTAAAGATAATGCTATTTGCATAGGGCAGAAATTTCTGGCCGCACAATAAAAATGTTGTAATGTTTTGAAGTATTTGCCAAATATTCAATGTTAAGTCCTCTGCTTTCTACCGAAAATTATTCCCCAGTTCCTTTCATGATAAACCATAACTGTATTTCAGGTTTTAAATAAAGTCAACTAGGAAGAAGATGTGAAACTGTTTCCTTGATGCATAATTGCAATGTTTCATTAATCTTTACTCAATTTGAACTGGCATGAGCCCACAACTTAGCACAGTTGCAATACTGCTCTGGTAGGCTGATGGGATTGAAGCACACTGTTGAGGGATGGTAGCATTGAATTGCAGATGGCTTTGACTGCATCTGATTTGCAAGTTCTTGGCTATTGTATAGGCTTAACAGAATGTCTATTTCCGAGTAGATGAAGCTCTTATCTTTAGTACAAAATTCAGCAAAAGTATTTGAAAAGTCAAAGAATAATAATTTTAAATAAAATTTCGTATGAATTTTAAATATTTCAATTAATTTGGGCAATAACAAAGTATCTGATTATTCTGATTAATTCAGACCAATAGAAATGTTGTAAGAAGTATAAAGTGTACGAAAACGTGTGGTCTATCATTTCATTCCTATTTTAAATACTGGGCCCCAGCACATACCATATAACACTTAATAGATGGAAATTAATATCACAATTCATAATTTATGGCACTTTAAGCATTCTTTGAGTTGTTTATAAATGCAATGCTTCTGTTGTCTTTGCCTTACTTGAATTAACATTGATGCTTGTTCTCTCTTTCAGCCTTTTGGCCATACTTATAGTATCTTATTTTCTGGTTGTTGAAGCTGGCATTCAATGATATTAGCGCCTCGGTGACAGTGAGAGAACAAAATATTACTCCGAGATTCCGTCTTGAACAGTCCGATCACGGATAGTCTTTGTGTCTTCATATACAACGCATTTACATAGACCATCATAAATATTTCAAGGCTCAGTTTTCAGCTTTTTCACTGTCTTTTTTGTTGCTTCTCGATTAGCCTTCATGGCATTTGCGTCCGTCGTAAAATATGAAAATGTACTAAAAACCAAAAGCATTTGTTTGACCTATTTGAATGTTTCCTGAGGCAGCAGAAATACACACCACATATATATTAGTTGAATTTAACAGAAAACTTTAGAGTTCAACAATTAAACTCGATTGTTGTCCTACACTGGAAAATAGAGCAATGATTATTCTTTTCACTGTGAAAGTTATCATTAGTTCAACCATTTTCAACAAACGTCAATTATTGAATTATACAGTTTAGAACATTGGAATGCGAGAGGATTATGCACTGAGAATCGTTACAAATATGAGGTTTATAAGAAGTTCCGAATTAGTTTTATTGCTTGTGAAATGTTAACTCTGTTTCTCTCTCCACAGATACTGCCAGACCTGGTGAGTTTCGCCAGCGCTTCCTGTTATTACCGTAGGGCTGATATGATTGTCGTGTTTGAGTGTTCTCTCTTTCGTTTAGGGTATGAAGGACGGGAGAAAGAGGTCATGTGACCTGTTAAGAATTCGGGTCCATAATAAGCTTGTGTGGCTTGATTGCTAAAAATTAAAGAGGAAGCCAAGGTTTTCTGACTGTGAAGAAAGTGTAAGATGTTCATATTTGTAAGCAATGACCAGGGTGGCCGTGCTGATGTTGATAGACTGCTGCTTTCCAAATTCTAAGAAGGCATCGAACTGTTAGGTTTTGTAAATTGTTATATTTTATCTATTTGAGCCCAAGACAAAAATAGTTTATGGGTACATGTGAAAACTGCTAAACATCAAAACCTGGTTCTGAGGCTCATGCGATTTGAATTGGTTGCAAGTTTACCTAGATACAGTTAACTTCACAGGCAAGATCAGTTTGCAAGAATCAGAGACAGAGCAAGAGAGAGAGGCAATATGTTTCTGTAATCCCCCACACAAATATGGGAAGGAGCTTGTACTAGGGTTGAAGAGATTTCAGTCACAGACCTTTAAATGAAGTTGGCAGATTCAAATAGTTTGAGATAGAGGGAAATACACACTGGAGAGTCAGTTCAGGAATAAAAACTACCTATTTAGAAAAAAGATAAAAGGATGCAAGAATCAATTTGAATCATTTCTTGAGGAATGAAGTGGTACTTAACGGACAGAGAGATCAATGTTTTTGTTAATTTAAATCTTAAGTAGGAAATCTTTTCAACTGTTTAGCATATAAATTGCCTACTGAAATAATGTCCTGTCAATGTTGCATTTCGTTTGTGCATTGTAAGTAAAAGTCTTGATGTTTAATATCATGTCATGAGATCCTTTCAGCCATTCAGTGAAAGTTTCAATTTCCTTTAAACAGTTAGCAGTCTCTCTGGGGATTGCAACAGAATTCAAAGTTTTTTTTCATGTGTAATCTCTGAAAATGGGAATATCTGAACAGAAAATGTTCTACTCAACGTAATGCTAAAACACTACAACGATATTTTTTGCTTTTGATGATACTTCCCATGAAGCAGTCACACCTCTACTGGTTGTTTTACTATTTACCATCACTCATAACATATTACACCTTAAAAAAACTAGCAATGGTTCAATGGAACAGTACAGTATCGTCTGTACAGGCACTAAGCCATTATGGCACAGCAGGATGCTATGAATGTCACTTTCTGTATTGTTTAACCATATACTGCCCGAAAATAACTTCTCACCATGATATTAAAACATTTCAGTACTGGGCCAGTCACTTTGTGTCCCTTGCCTGTGGCATGGTTAAACAACTTCCTCCTCATCGAGGGGCCTTTTTTCTTCCAGCTTGTCAGATCATATTTTTTCTTAACTTGCCACGTTGTAAGTGGATAAATGTTGGCATGCATGTGATATTACAATGGAAGAAAGATAAAGACACATGCCAAGTTCATTTACACGCACATGCATAGAACAAATTTCCAAGAAAATATTTGAGATTTACTTTTTGTTATAGCTCCGGAAACATAATCAAAATAAAGCGGCCAAGTTACAAAACAAAAACAAAAACAAAACTTACAGTATTCCTGTTATAGGCCAACTAATGCCATTCATATTTTGAGAAGTAAACTTTCTATAACTTCATTAGTTAAAATCATGTTCGTTATTGGATGAATGAAGATCTCTGATACACAAGCAGAGGCAAATAAAATTCGTTTAAAGTGGCTAGTGTGGACTACACTACAAATTTACACGGCTGCTCAGTCAGCGGTTCTGCATCTGAGAATTACAAATGCATCGCCGAGCCTTCTCTGCTCATAAGCCTGAAAGTGACAGCGACCTTTTACTTACAGAGATCACGATCGTTGATTACACTTTAAGGTAATTGATCTGGAAACGTTTGAAACTCGGCCTTCAGATCGGAATGTCGTCACAGTACGTCAGTGGAAAGCGTCACATTTATCCCATATACGGGGTAATGACGTAGAGATTTCTTTTACTGTGTAGATGAATGCACGAATAGAAGTGTAGTTCAGGAGCGAAGAGATACTCTGATTAGCAAAGACCAGGAGGCTAAAGATGACGGTAATGTCACATTGGATTTTGCATGGGTGTCATACACTGGCAGTACGGTGCAAACTATTTAAACTGACCTGGCTGTGAGGAAAGTTCTGCACTAAGCTCCCAGAGGCTGGAGGGCCAGTTGCATAGAGATATAATTCTGTTTTTTAAAACCAAATGACTTGTTGCACCGTGGATTTGCTTGTCTGAGACCATTACGGCCGTGTAACAGTGCCCTTAATAAGACAGCGCTCACAAGGTGCATTATGAGTTTGGCAGTCATGCACATCTGAAGCCACTTCGCATCAACCCAAAAAACAAAAAAATGTAACGGCAGAATAAGTGAATCATTCCTGCACTGTTGCCACGCGTCAATACTTTTGACACTAAAGCAAACAGATGGGTCGAAGGAAATTTGCCTCCTGCAGTCAAGGGGGAAAAAAAATCACCATTTGGAACCTTGGAAAAATATTGAACCATAGTTTGCAACTCAAATTTCCCAAAAGAAAATTAACCTTTAATTCCAGAAAAGGAATTCACAACAAAACGCTGGATTGCAATCTTGTGCCTTACCAGATCTTATTGTGCACTTATGAATTATGCATTATGTCGTGTTTTCTTGCTGGCTGTTCTTTGTAATTTGAAGGATAACGCAAGACGACTGTACATTACACAGGAGGATTTATAAGTTGGCCAATGCAGCACCTCTGTTCAGAGTAGCTCAAGTGAAGAAAACAAAATTAAAATCAGAACATGTACATCTGATGACATAACTTTTGAAGAGAACTTGAGAAAAATTTCCACATTAAATCACTCCCATTTTTATTCTATTTTTGTTGTATTTGTTATGTGCTAGGTCTAGAGTCAATAGTGAGCTTCTTAAAACTGGGCTTTTCTTAACAAGTTGCTTCTTTATGGTAATGCAGTAACTAATGATTCCAAAATACTTTCCCACCAGAATTTTATCACTAAATGAATTAATAATCCAAATGTTTCAAGCATGTAAAAGTGAGCTTGCCTATTCCTCTCTCAGCTTTAAAAACTCAATTTCCAATGAAACGGAAAGATTTGCATTGATATAAGCACTTTTCACGACTTGTATTCAAAACATTTTATAGCCAATGAAATTCTTTTGAAATCTAATCATTATTATATCGTTGAAAATCCAGAAGCCAATTTGTACAAATTAAGTTCTGTCAATTAACAATGTGATAATGACCAGGTCTGATATTAGAAACCTCTTCTCCTCAGTCAGAAGAAATGGTCATTTCTCCTTACAAGTTCTTAAAGCCACTGGTATACAGGTCCTCATGAATGGAGTTACTCTGACTGATTTTGACATGACATTTACTCTGAGCTACCGTGTTGGTAAATTCCCCCCTTTTTAATACTCAGCTGCAGATCCAATGAACAAGAATCTGTCTATGTCCACCACTCGCACTTCATATGCTGCAAATGCTGAGCTGCACTGTGCCTGTGCATTGATCTCCTGTGGTGTGGATAGAGAGATATCATACCTCAATGATTTGTTTTTATGGCGTTGACTGGGGGTTAAATATTAGCTATGACACTGGTGACAACTTCCCTGCCCTTCTTTGAAATAATACCATGCCCATGGGGATCCTTTCCATCCACTCTAGAAGGCAAATGTAGCTTTAGTTGAACATTTCATCTGAACGACAGTACCTCTGACTGTGCAATGCTCCATCTGTACTACATTGGAGCATCAGTTTTGATTTGTGTACTGAAATCTTGGAGTGGGGCATGAACCAGGAATCTAATGACACAGATGTGACAAAGCTGCCACAAATGATATCTAATGGAAATAAAAGGTGACACTTCATTTGTCAAAAGATAGTAAGACCTACATGTTTTCATTTCGTCTAGATGATGGTATCCTTTTTTTTCCTTTATTCATTCATGGGATGAGGGCATCACTGGCTAGGCAGCATTTATTACCCATTCCTAATTGCCCAGAAGGCACATTAGAGTCAACCATGCTGCTGTGGGCTTGGAGTAATATGTAGGCCAACCCAGGTGAGAATGACAGATTTCCTTCTCTAAAGGACAGTAGTGAACCAGATGGGTCTTTCCCCCAGATTCATGGTCATCATTGGATTCTTAAGAAATATTTATTGAATTCAAATTCCACTATCTGTTGTGGCAGGATTTGAACCTGGGTCCCCAGAATGTTATCTGGGTCCCTTGATTAACAGTCTAGTGATAATACCAGTAGGCCATTGCCTCCCCCTAATGAATTGCTGAATAAGTTTGATACATTAACACTAATATTTATTATTTAGCATTTAATACTGCCTCCAAAGAATAATACAGTAAATATTTTATAATGGTTATTCTGATGAGTTTATTGCTAATGTCTAACTTGCTTCTCAAAGTAAAATGTTTGCATTTTTCTAACATGAACACATTGTGAGAAATATTACCATTCCAACAGCCTTTAGCAGATTGGAGATGGCAAGAACTGCACATGCTGGAATCAGAATCAATACAGTGTGGAGCTGGATGAACACAACAGGTTGGATAGCATCAGAGGAGTTGACATTTCAGGCCTAGATCCTTTCTCTGCCTGAAATGTCGACTCTCCTGCTCCTCTGATGCTTCCTGACTTGCTACGTTCCTCCAGCTCTACACTGTATTGAGTCTTTAGCATATGACTTCTGATAGGGGGTAACATCTACAGCACTGAATATATGACATTGAGATATCTACAATACATTAATATAATATAATATACCTATAATATATTCAAAATTTATCAGCCTTCTTCAACATAAATTATTGTACAAAAATCCATAATGAAACATGCCTGCATTGAGGCATCACAATGTAATTGCACCCTTCTGTTTGTGGTGGTGCTGTGGCACCTCAATTTTGAATTTCTGGGTTCCTCAAACTGTACTGCTTTGAAAGCCATGCTCTGCCACTAATTTGATTCCTCTGTTCAAGAAACTGGCATAAACTTTGTAAGAGTATCAGCATTAAAGACAGAATATACCAGTTTAAAATGGGACTGTTTTCTGCCTGGATACTCTGAACAAACAATTCCCTGCCTTTGAAGTTCCTCTCTCGGCTTACATTTGGTCTTCACTATTAGAAATCTGCATTTCACTCAAGCAAAGTATCTTTCATCTGGTGAGCCTGACCAAGTTACATTTCCCAGCAGCCAATCAAGCTTTGTGTTTTGCTGTTTGTGCATATTTTAAAGAAAATTTGCTCCAGCACTACATACACGCTACTGAACAGCATTTCCTCCAAACCACAGAAGACCATTGGAGATTAACAATATGAACCAGAAGCCGGAAAAATTGGGAATAGGCTGTAGGTTAAATACCATCTGTAACAAGAAGATAATATGATGTGGCGATACAGCGGATATGAACATCTTTGTAACCATTTTGTTTCAATTCTAACTGCTTACATTTCTGTTCAATCAATGTCATATATGAGAAGTTGATATCCATCATAAGTGGTGAAAATAAATCAATGCATGTTGCTGCATTTTAAGAAAAATATTTTTCAAGGCTATTTTAGACTCCCACACTCATACCTGTAGACCATACTGCTAAGCATGGTGATGCAACAGGAGAGATTTGATTACTGCAATGACAGTCTTGCCCAGTGGTTGGAGAAATGGTCAGAGAAAGAGTTGGAATTGAGCACAGAGGGGTGGTTTGGAGCTGACATCCATCTTCCTAATGCTGGGTCCTTCAATTTGGCACAGAGGCACAATCATGCCCCCAAACCACACTCCTCTCGCCCCCAAAATCCCCCCTTTGGCAGGCTGCTGACAGTTTGCAAGGTGGCCTCAATAGAGAGCACGTTCCCCGCCTATCACTGCATTAATACTATGAAAGTGGATTGAGGGCTTTAAGGGGCTACTTAATGACATCAATTGACATCCAGGTAGGAAGGGTTTCCTCCATCCTGCCCACCTCAAGCTTGCATAGAGGAAGTTCAGAAGTTGGCATGATCTCCACCCTGAAACCTCTTGCCTGATCAAAAGACCACCCTTGCTCCTGGGGGATGGGTAGGGCATTAAATCCTGCACACCATGTCCGAAAGGGTATTAAAAATTGGGCTTGGAAAGTACAGTTATAATTTTGCATGTAGACACTGTTTATGCTGTGCCACATAATTAGCTCCATATTTCTGCCCTGCAGTACCTCCTTTTGAAATCAAAGGGCTGCCATTCTGCTAGCAGATTTCTTTGGAATAGTTTTGCTTTAATGTAAATGGTGATGGCATCTCTTGGGAACTGGCTTGGCAGAGCCACTGATCTGAGCCGTGTGAGACGGCTCTGTGTACTTACGTGGCTGAAGTACAATTGTTACAAAAGCATTGAGTTAATTATTTTCTGTATTAAAGCTCTCCTCTCGTTGCTGTCGTCAGTAACCGGTGGTGCCAGCAGCGGTCATCATTTGAAGGGAAGTGGTTAAAAAAAATCCCTTAAACAAACAGATGTGTAACAGATCAAATGTCTCTGCAGATGCCTGATGGCTTGGGGGTGTGGTGGGGGGCGGAGTTGGTCAGTGAAAGCCTTCTGCTTTCAGATAATGAAGCACAATTGATTTCTCCTGGTTGCATTTTCCAAGCATTTGTACATTGATGGGATTGTAGGGGCAGCTTAACTTGGTGGTGCTGTTGGCTCCTGAATCAGGAGGTTGTGACTTCAAGTCCCACTTCAAGATTTAATCAGAATATCAAAGTTGGTACAGCACTGAAAGTGCTGCTTTGGCAGAGGCACTGGATTTTAGCTAAAGTGTTAAACTGAGTCCTCTCTCAGGTGGATATGAAAATTCAGTGTATTTTCAGAAAAGCAGCAAAATTATTCTGACTGGTTGTTACCATTCAAACAACATTACAAAAAAGTAAATTATCATGCCACTTCTCATTGCTGTTTTGGGGGAATTTACTGCACACAAATTGGTTGCTATTTTTTCCCAAAGTTACCGCAGTGACTACATTCAGATGTACCTCATCGTCTTTCGA
The DNA here is from genome assembly GCF_030684315.1 of Stegostoma tigrinum. NCBI lineage: Eukaryota > Metazoa > Chordata > Chondrichthyes > Orectolobiformes > Stegostomatidae > Stegostoma > Stegostoma tigrinum. Next base: position 12,950,249 of record NC_081362.1, on the reverse strand, counting down.
ACATCTGAAGGACATGTAGTGGGTGATATGAATGCAAAATTTCCTTCTACATAATGATCAGGATTCGTATGTCAATAACATGATGATACTGTGGCTTTAAGAGGCGTGTTTTGTCCTGGTTTCTTTCAGAGAGAGTTTGGGGGACAGGTGCCGAGCAGTCAATGAGAAGATAAACAATTTGTGAAACCTTGCGTTTTTTCTAAGAGTTGGAACGAAGGAAGCAGCCTGAATGGATGTGGTCAAGCTCTTAGCCACAGAACCAAGGATTTTAGATTTAGCTTTCAACTGTTGTTGCTTGGGTCTTGAAGAAGTGGAAGATATTTTTCCCCTCTCTCGATTACTGCCAAAAGCTGATGGTTCTCTTCCTGGGCTATTGGATTGCATGTGAGACAAATCTGTTTTCTGAATTTGCCTCTTGCTAAGGGTGTGTTTATGGGCTGTTACTATATTGGAAGAGTTAATTTGTAATTATTACTGCAACTGTTAATTTTTCTAATACTGTTATTTCAAGTTCTTTCTTTTGTTAGAATTTAACCATAGTGTTTGAATAAATTGTGTTTTGCTTAACATCGAGTTGTTTGACCAATTGAATTGCATCTGTAACATGGCACCTGATATTTACTACTAAAATTAGAAAATGTTAGGGCCTAGGCCATCTTTCTAATATATTTTGAGGGGGTCTAGTCTGATCCATAACAATAATGAATGTGAAGGATGTTTGGAATTTTAATTTCAATAGAATTTGGTGTTGGCTGAAGTATGTGGCAGTTCAGCATATTCTCAACCTGTCTTGTTGTGTTTCCAATTGCAGTATTATGCAGACAAAAAAAGGCACAAGGCATGGAATTGAAGATGTAGGCCTGGTATGCAATTCTGGCCAACATGCTAAACATGAATCTAGATCTATCATTTGGGAATAATACTGGGTACAAATCAAAGTTGCATGGTAGCATATATGCTAAGCTAAAATATAACAAATCAGAGAAACAATCCTATTTGATGACTTCAACACATAACTGGTATATATCAAGCTGGAAAATATACCAGCAGACATAAAATGATTAACATTAAATGTCTATTATCGTTATAAGCAGGCAGGATATGAAACAGAAGTTGGTTAAAAAGGCACTTCAAAAATGTAGGAGCCAGAGGAGGTCAAACATTTGCAAAACTGCAGATTTACCCAAATGCATTTTTTATAATCAAACCATGACAAAAGATGCATCACAAATACATAATTTTGGCAGGAAACATTGTGTGTCTAACAAGCATTAAAGAATTGCTATAGAGAACAATAGTTTTTTCAAATAAATAAACTTCAGCACTTTCCATGAAATTTGAAAGCATGAACAAAGTTTAATTATTTCTTCCCTTGAAAAAACGAGATCCAGTTGAGAATTTTCTTATATTAGTTTCAAATTATACTATTCACTTTGTATAAACTTATTAAGTGCTTTGTACTTTATTACAACAGTGAAGCTTCAAATGTGGCCCATCCTGAAACAAACTTTAATTTACACTGGCTGTTCAGTTGCCCTTATAAATTACTTTATAGGTTTGACTTTTAAGTCCCATGCTCCCATAATTGTACTCTGGTAGTTTTCACATTAAGGTAAGTTTTCTAGTTCTGGCACTTGGACTATGAGCCTGGGTGCACTGTAAACATTATAGTTACACATATTGCCAACATGTATTGGCCTTACTGAAGTAAGGTGGATACCCAAACTGCAGCTTACAACTGAAATACTTACCAGATTTTAAAATTATTCGCATAGACTCTGGAAGGGCTTAACTGCACCTTCTCATGCAGTTGATAAACTGGAGGATGACACTTGGGTACCTCCACATGTGTGCTCAAAACTTATAACATCCTTTTCTTTTAATGTCTTTTAAATTCAGATCTACTGTAGATGTTTTCTCAATTTCAGTGGCATTTGTGTTATCTGAAAGAAGTTTGTCTGGTTCACCATTACTTGCATTGTCCTACACCCACTTATCTGGTAGCAGGGCCGGGGAGGCTTATCTTTATTCTGTCATGGAATGTGGGTACCACAGGTAATACCAGCATTAGTTGCCTATCGATAATTGCCCGACAACTGAATGGTTTCACATGCCATTTTAGAGGCTAGTTAAGTGGTAACTGCATTATTGTGGGTCTGGACTCACCTGAAAGCCAGACTAGGTAAGGATAGCCAATACCCTTCTCAACGAGACGTCAGTGAGTCTGATGAATGTTTACAAGAATTGATGATAGTTGTTATGGTCACTGTTACTAAGTCGACTTTTTATTTCATTAATTGACTTTAAATTTGACTAGTTTCCATGGTGGGATTTAAACTCACTTCCCCAGAGCATTAACACAGCCTTCAGTTTGCTAGTCCAACAGGATTACCATACGCCACTATCAACTCAACTTAACTTCACTCTCATATGCAGATGTTGCTCTTGAATCCTTCAAATGGTAAATAAGTTAATACAAGAGGAGCAAAACTTTATTTCCATTTGTAAACTAATTTATTGGACAAAAGACAGAAATTCGTACAGTGAGAGCTATGAATTGTGCCACTTAGTCCCGTTTTTGAAACCTATGTTTGTGCAATGATGTAGAATTAAGAACATGCACTAATATTTCACTGTGGTAGGCTATTTTACTTCAATGTTGTAACCTCTCTCCAATCTGTTTTAAAGTTTCAGAACTGTATTATTCTCCTTTCAAAGCACTGTTCTACCTGACTACCTTCTCTCATGCCCAAAAGCATGAATGTATTTATTGGTCTTTCTGTTCTGTTTTACTTATGACTGTAGACTATAGGGAAGCAATCAAACCATCCAGATATACTGGCCTGATATTTATGAGGAGGCCATCCATAAGTTCAAAGATCCAGGCAAAGCTGAGCATCTGAATGAACTGTGTTTTTTTTTCTAGGATCATTTTCAAGAAATAAGAACAGAAGAAAGCCATTTGGCACTCGAACCCACACTGCCATTGAATAGTTTCTGAGCCAACGCTCCTCATATCCACTTTCCTGCCTTCTTTCCCCAAACCCTTGATTCCCCTACTGATCAGAAATCTATCTATCTCAATCTTAAATATACACAAAGACTCTACCCCAACAGCTCACTGTGGCAAGGAGTTCCAAAGACTCACTACCCTCCGAGAGAAGAAATGCCTCTTCATCTCCATTTTAAGTTTATTTCTGAGTGTATGTCATTTGGTCTCAGACTCTCCTGTGAAACATCCTGTCAGCATTTACTTTGTCAAGCCCCTTAAGAATCCAAACCATTTCAATGAGATCAACTCTCATTCTTCTAAACGCCAGTGAGTAGAGAGTTACAACCTATTTAGCTTTTGCTCTTAAGACAATCTCTCCATACCAGAGATCATCCTAGCATGCCTTCAACTGCCTCCAGTGAAATGATATCTTTCCCTAAAAATAAAGGGACCAAAAGTGCGCATATTACTCCAGATGTGGTTTCACCAGCACCTTGTACAATTGCAGGAAGACTTTCCTACTCTTATACTTCTAATACTTCCCTTTGAAATATGGGCCAATATTCCATTAGACTTCCTGATGACATAGGTAGTTGATAATCTGTGATGGGAGCATTAACAGGTGGGTGTGCACAATCAGGAGAGCTGGAAGGCGAGGCTTCTGGAAACATACTGACAATTGGAGTGAATGTAAGAAGTCTGGAGATTGGGACTTGAGAAGGAGGAGGAAGGAGCAAGGCTAAGAAAACTTGTGCTTTCAAGTAAACCTATTGAACTATAACCTGGTGTTGTGTGATCTCTGACTTTGCATTGTTAAGAGTGAGAAGATAAAGGAGGTAGAGTGGAGAGTCAGCTGTGACAGCAGAATCAGAAACATGAGGCTCAGGGGTTTTAGCTGCAAATGAGCAAACAAAGCGTGAAGAAGGAAACCAGAGTCTTCAGTGACATGGACCAATTTACCAAGAGAGGATGTGCTGAAGGCATGGTAGCCCGCTTAAGATGAGTGAATGGCGAAGGCACCTTTGTATGACGAGGGACATGACAAGCTACACCTGCAGCCTCCTGGGGGAAGATTTGCAGACACTTGGCTTGAGATGACGTGCTGCCTGTGGTGCTGAAGATCACAGCTGCACTGAACCTGCTCGACACTGGCTAATTATAGAGCTGAACAGGGGACTTGTGTGTTATCTTACAATCAGCAACATACATGTATGAGGTTAGCAGCATCCTTTGCAGGAATGTTATGCAGTTTGTTCGGTTCACTGTGGATGCAGACAGCCAAACTGCCAGAGTCATGGGGTTGCATACAGATATGTAAGCCATCAACTGAGTGTGTAATGCACTCAGAGCTCCATGCCATCAACTCGCCTGATTTCTCTATAGGGAAGGGATTACAATCCCTCAATGTCTACCTTTCTTGTGACCTCAGGCAACAATTCCTACAGTTAAGATCCCATTATCCTGGGACCTGTCATAATGCTTACATTCTGCAGGGTTCATTGAATGTTTGCCATGCCCCATCATCTTCAGGGCTGCCTTGTGGGTGACAAGAGATTTTGTCAGAATGCATGGTTAATGAGCTTAATGTGAGACTCTAAGATTGAAGCCAAACAACACTATAATGCAGCCCTCTATCATAGAACAGATGACTGGGGTCTGTGCATCCATTGCCTGGACTAACCAGGAGGAGCACTGACCCCTCCGTGGGCACAGTCACAAGGGGAGCTTTTATTCATGGTGTCTGTTAAAATCTAGTTACAAGATGGAATGACTTCTGAGAAGAGGAGATGGGCATGCATCCTTGGATGAAAAACAAAGGCAGCCTAATGGAAATGATAAGCAAACTAATGGTGCTGCTGAAGAAGCCAGGACAGTAGTAAATCAAGGCAGATAGCCCTGCAATAACGGAACATTTGTTAGCTTTGAGAACTGATGACTTTGCATGGACAATGTGGACACTCAGAAGTTATAGTCAGTTTGATGCAGAAGCCTTACAGCCCCTAAAGGAGTGTTTCTTTTATAATTGTGAAACTTTACATTGCTTGGCTTGTCATACATTGTAATTTCTTTATTCCCTTTCCACCTTTAAACTGCTGTTCAGTTTCATGGCCAGGTCAGCAGCATGGAACTCTATGAGTTTAGATGGGGTCCATGCTTGTAAAAAACAGACCTTTGTGTGGAAGGGACATTCATCTATTTGATTTGATTTATTATTGTCACATGTACCTCAGTACAGTGTAAAGTTTTGTTTTGCCTGCAGTACAGGCAGATCTTATCGTACAAAGATTATAGGGGGATTGAACAGAGTGGGGAATTCAAAATTACAGCTGCGGAGAAGGTGTACAAAAAGCAAGATTGACATTAGATTTGAAATTTGAAAGGACCATTCAGAACTCTATTAACAGTGGGGAAGAAGTATGGGTATGCATGTGTTTAAGCTTTTGTATCTTCTGCCTGGTGGCAGAGGTCAGAAGAAAGTATAACCAGAGTGGGAGAGGGTTTTGATGACGTTGTGTGTCCTTCTGAGGCAGCGAGAAATGTAGAAGGATTTAGTGGATGGAAGGTTGACTTGTGTGATGGACTGGGCAGTGTTCACAACTATCTGTCACAGAGATGTAGGGGGCTACTCCATGCTGACTGACACATGCAACAGAACCATATGGCTTATATAGCCTCTTTCCAGAAGAGACCTGTGCAGGAAAGCATCTTTGCGACCCTACACCTGAAGCATGTATTCATCCTAATGAGTTCTGATGAAGAGCCACTGGACCTGAAACATTAACTCTGTTTTCTCTCCACAGATGCAGCCAAACCCGTTGAGTTTAACCAAATTTCTGCTTTTGTTTCAGATTTCAAGCTTCTGCATTTCTTTGTTTTATGTTAGTGTTTATATCCAGAGTACTTATTGCCACTGAAGGGAATGCAAAACATTAAATTATAAAGAGATTTCAGAAGACCACAGGAATGACGAAAATTATAATGCATTTGTTTGTATTTTTGTGCTTTATCAAAGGTTGAACTTAAGCATTCAACGCAACTTCAGCACTCTTTCATCTTTCTCTTCAGACCACTACATCTGGGCCCTGCATTGACAGCTGCAACTGAGCTGGCAGAAAATTGCTGACTGTTTCCCCTCCTTCTGTAGGTGACTGGCAGGTGCCCTCTAATGGCAATGGGCCCAGAGGGCTCTAGCACACTGGGCGGATCCTGCATGATTCTGGGCACAACCTCATCAGCACTTGGATTCCTAGCAGGGGAGAGTTGTTGTGACAACTCTGGAGCATTCTGAGAGGACAACTCCTGGGTGCCTGCCAGATGCTCCTCCTCTCCTGCAGTGTATATTTGCACCTCCTTCACCCAGTGAGGGGAAGGGTAAGTTTGAATGAGGTCAGGATCTGCTAGCCTCTGTCACTGGCTCAGTGAGTGAAAGCACTTGAGGGATGGAGTGATGGCCTGGGCACATACTCTGCAGATACTGACTGCTCTGCTGGACCTGGCTCTCCACGCTTACTGCAACTCACTGTAGTCAGCCATGTTCCTGCTTGCTGGAGCCACAACATCAGACAGAACATAGACAGATGCTTTGGCTCTTCACTCCAGCCCTTTTCGACACTTTGCCAGATGTTGCCTATCTCTGCATCTCCATCAGCTCCTGAATAACTGAATCCAGAGCCTGATCAGCTGAACTGGAATCAGCATGGACCTGTTCTCCAGCAGTCATCTCCGTGTCAGAGTCTTTGGCTGTTAGCTGCTCCTTGATATATGGGTTTGTGCCAGAGCTGCAGTTACCTGAACATGGACCCTAGTCTACCCTAGACTTATTCCCTACAGTCGTGGTAGTCTCTGCACTTGTGGAGGGTAGGTGGGCGTGCTGCTGGATGGTCTTGACATTGTTTTCTTTGAGCCTTCTGCCTCCTTCTCCTTGTAGACATGTTCTGCGGGAGAGATAGACCGAGCTGTTTGGGCTTTTCACTGCCTGATGCCGGACTGTGAGTGGGACCCAGAGTTTGCGGAGGAAAAATGTAAAGCTTTGTTGGTCCCTTGATGCACCATCCTCACATGAGGTCTTATTGGTGCTTCATGAGTAGCTGGAGGGATTTCTCACTGCACAGCTGGAGGTATCCAAACTGTTCTTCTGCACATGCACACTCCTTTTGATCTCCTTACAGCTTGGCATACTCCTCAATTATTGTGAGCATTCTGGCTTCAGATGCACAGACCCTAATTGGGGCCCACGCCCATGCTGGCTGCACACATTCTTCTCCTGCAGAAGGGTAGAGGCATCAAGAGACATAAACCTGGGATTATGAGCACCAATAGAAACAGATAGAGTTGTGAATCTCCATAGGTGTGACTGACCCTATGTGACACTTGCAAGATGAAAGTGATATGGGGAAGCAATGAATTTTACCATATTGATTCCTGGGATGGTAGGACTGATGTATGAAGAGAGATTGTGTCACTTAAGACTGTATTCTCCAGACCTTAGAAGAATGAGGAGGGGATCCCATAGGAACACACACAACTTTAACACGATTAGACAGACTAAATGCAGAAAGGATGTTTCCAATTGTGATGGAGTCCAGAGCCTGAGTCACAGTTTAAGGATAAAGGGTCAACTTTTTAAGGCTGAGATGAGGAGAAATTTCTTCCCTATAGACTGGTGAGTCTGTGAAATTCTCAGCCACAGAATGTAGTTGAGGCAAAAACATTCTGTGTTTTCAGGAAGAAGGTAGGCATAGCTCTTAAAGGGATGAGGAATATGGCGGAGTGATTAGAGTATTGAGCTCCATGATGAGCCATGATCAGATTGAATGGCATGGAGGGTTGGAGGGGTCAAATGGTCTACTCCTGCTCCATGGTTCTATGTTTTTATGAATGAGAGGGCTCTCAATGAAAGGCAGTTGATTGTAGTGAAACAGTTGGAGCTCATGACAACCAATAAAACTTATGGAGTGTGCATCTGATATTTGTGTGAGAAGAGCCAGCATTTTAATATTGGGTCTGTAATTCCACTTTGTTTATGAGCCCAATGATTAAAAAAGAAGGTTTAAATATATGATTAGGATAGAGATGAGGGTTTTAGCATGATAGCCTTTAATTAATTCGTCGGATTGATCAGGCTAGTGAAAGCTACAGTAATGAACTTTCATTTATGCTGTAATTTGCACAGAAACTACAGCAGTATTTTGATGACTGTGCATTTTCCCAAAGCCTGCTGTTGTGTTGGTGTAGTTGGCCCGTGTATACCGTCAGTGAGAAGCAATGTGATATCTAGGTTCTCTGAGATGTGATGCAACGTCAATGAGCTGATGGAACATGAGTTGTAACCAAAATACCCTCTAATGTTATCTGACCTCCGAGGTCCATGGGTGGCAGTGGCTTCCAGAGATCAACATGCCGATCCATGTGCATGGACTTTCCGACTGGTTGCCGATCTGCGCAGCTTAGAAGGAACATTGTTTTGACAAGATAGGAGAGAGTAGTACAGTGCCTCAAGCCAGATAGAATGGGCAGATACAACGAAGTGACAGACATTGATTGCACATGAGTCACGTGTTGGAAATACCCAGCAGCCAATCTTGCCTGTGGCAGTCTGGAGCAGTGGCTACAATGCTAATTGGCGCTCATAGGGGTATGATATATTGAGTAGACAATAGCTCCTGCACTATCAGTGCACAAGTTTCTTGTTGGCCCTGTAATTAGTCACACCACTTGGTGCCATGGACAATGACTGGCAAAGCCATCTCCATCCAGGCTAGCTTGGTGACTTGGGCCAGGTTCTTGTCCCTGTCCCTTGGAAAGAGCACCTTCCATTGTTTGCAAGCTTCCTTCAGCCATATCCCCAGAGATTATGATGCTGTTCTTAGCCAGATCTCCAAGGTGTAGAGAGCAAGTGGGAGTAATAATTTCGATGCATGCTTCTGAATTGCAGACAGCTGGATAAAACAGGGGCTGTGGACCTCAGAATGTGACCCCATCTACTCTAGATACATTACCCACAGCGATGGAAGTTTCTGCACTGGTGGATGATAGGGATGGAGATGCTTTTAAATATGGTGCCTGTCGGTCTGAACCCAGAGGAACCAGGAGGAGGTTGAACCTTCCATCAGTCTGCCACTGAAATTCGGTGTAGTACCCATGCATGCACATGTAATGAGCTTGAAAGGACCTGATTTGACAAGAAAACCCAGCCCACACCTGAGAGGAATTTGTTCCTGTTGTGTGAAACCATCTTTACGCGTAGCCTCAGGAAAGGCTGCTATGGGCAAAGGACCCGCTTTCAGTTCGAGAACACATGGTGGAGATGATGATGATGATGGTGATGTTAACTTAATGCCAAGTATCAGGATGATTATTTTAAATCTTTAAGGCTATGTTCTAAAAGTTACATTTAAAAGGTTGGAAATCAAGATGTTTTCCAAGGGTTACCAGCGGTCTCCAGTAGATTAAGAAGCTATCTTACCTCCAGGGCAGCCAAAAAGGACACACTTCTTGCTGTAGGTTGGACTACTGGATAAATAAGGCCCCTTGACAACTTCATTAAAATATTTGCCTTTCAAACAAAGGGCATGTGACTGAAACTACAGTGAGGAGGAGACACCAAGTCAACCAGTTCATTGGATGAGCACAACACCTTATTTGGACAATGTCTTGGCACTGCATGCATGGTCACATGATTAGGGGGCCGTTGTTGCTCCCTGCTAAAAAAAGTGCAATTCAAACCGGCTTTCAGGCCAACTCCATCAAAGTGAGAAAGTCCAGCATAGAAAACCATTAGACCACCACTGTCACTGAAGCAGCCAAAGTATTCAATGACAATATCCTAATGGAATATCATCTGATTTGTTTCAACTATCAATTCACTGGAGAGGTTGACCTCCTGTCAGTTCACCTATGTGAACCTTTGCAGCTACTAAGTCCAAAGATGTGCAGGCTAGGTAGATTGCCCATAGTGTCCAGGGATATACAGGCTAAGTGGTTTAGCCATGGGAAATGCAGTGTTACAGGGATAGCGGAGGGGGTTAGGTCAGTGTGGCTTGTTCTTTAGTGGGTCAGTGTGGAGTTGGTGGACCGTGTGGCCTGATTCCTCATTGTAGGGATTCTATGATTCTTTGATTCTAAGTAATCTATTCTTTCTCAAAACCTTCAGAACAGCTAAAACATCAACTCAACTAAGCATAGCCATCTAGACTTGAAACGTTAGCTAGCTTTCTCTCCATGGACACTGCCTGACCCATTGTGATTCCCAGCATTTTTTGTTCTCAGTACAGATTCCAGTATCCACAGTAACTTGCTCCTATTAAGGGACTGTGTGTGTGTGTGTGTGTGTGTGTGTGTGTGTGTGTGTGTGTGTGTGTGTGTGTGTGTGTGTGTGTGTGTGTGTGTGTGTGTGTGTGTGTGTGTGTGTGTGTGTAACTTTGCAGCAAATATGTGGAAATAAAAAAGGTCTTTAATTTTGAATGCACAAACGCTTGGTGCTGGGTTATTAGTATACATTTAATCAGATCAATATAACCATTATGGGCAATTTAGAAGAAACATTTAAAATTGATATCGAGAAGAACAAAAGAGGTAATTTGTTTTAAGTTGCTGACTGAGATCTTTAAAACCGAAGACTGGATAAAATGTTTCTTTTTGTAAAGGATCATAACTGTTAGATAGCCAGAAATACAACCACATTTCCCACATTAGACTACAACTCTAAATATTAGAGACGTCTACAGGCTTTAATGAGGTTTGGAATATCCTGACATTGTGGAAGGTTGTATATGAATCAATGTCCTCTTCAACTCCAAAATAGAATTCAGAAAAAGCATCTTTACTCAGATTGGTTTAAATGTAAAGTTTACTACATAGCAAGGGAGTGGTTTAGACAAAGTGCATAGGTGTTTTTCAGGGAAAACCAGATCAATGGATGAAGCAGAAAGAAACGAATGAATGAGATGAAATGTTGCAGGGCGGGAAAAGGCTTGTTTTGACATAGGCTAGCTATGCTGAAAGGGCTGTTTCTGTTTGGCAAATTCCATGTAACATAACTTGTCAAACTGTCAGTGAATATTCAGGAAAATAATCTGTTAAAATTGGTTATAAAATGAAAATCTGTTCAGACACTGGTGTGGCAAATGTGCTTTTGCTAATGCCTCTTTACGTGAACAATTTAAAAGTGAAATACTTTTGCACACTAACAAAACAGTTCTATCAGAGGAAACAAGATCAATTGCAAATGGAAATGTTAATTCGAGTGAAAAACTAAGGTATAGCTTATAAATGGCTAAGTGCAGCAACATACATAGTAGCAAAGATTTAAACACTTTCACTGAACCTACTCGGAAGTCAAACTAGTTTGGAAGTCCTTTCTGTATTCCCTCAAATAGATATCAGTGGGATTTCAGAATTTCGATTGACTACTGTTGCAGCCAGATTTCAAAAAACGTGTATACATATGGAATGTTAATGGTAGATCATAATAGTGATCTTATCCAATAATTACAAAGTCAAGTATGAAGGTGCTTTATGTTTCATTTGTGCAAAGTTGTAAAAACCAATAAAAATGGCAATGTGGTGGGAGATAAAATAGAGTCATGTAGCTGTGCTGACTGACTTTTGATTCATTTGAAAACAACATATGCAGTTCATTACATCAAAGCCAGGTTGCTCCTCAACAAAACATTCTGTCAGATAATAGGTTGATAGGAGGGGAAGCTGCGTTATAAACATCATTTTCAATTGCACAAAATCAATAGAGTTCTGTAAGAAAATAAAAACCTAGTTCCTGAATGAACTCTGAAAAAATGTGGTATTCAGATCTTGAAGAGCAGAAGATGAAATACAAAACTTACTGCTGTGAGAAGAGCCAGAATATTTAATATTGGGCCTATAATTACACTTTATTTATGGGCTCAGTGCTTAAAAAAGAATATTTGAAGCTATGTTCAGTACAGAATGAAGCTCCTAGCATGACAGCCTTTATTTAATTCATTGGTCTGATCAGTCAAGAGAAAGATGCAGTCGTAAACTTTCATTGTTTCTATAACTCATACAGAGGCTGGAGAAGTATTTTGATGACTGTGACTTTTCTTGCATTTGGTGGTGTCTCCATGTATTTGCTACCCTTGCCCTTCTAGATAGTACAGATCATGGGTTTGGAAGGTGCTGTCTGAGATCTTTGGTGAATTTCTGCTGTGCATCCTGTAGAAAGTACACACTACTCCTAGTGAATGTCGGTGGAGGGAATGGATGCTTTGGCTGTGATGCCAATCCAGTGGGCTGTTTTGCCTTGGATGGTGTCAAGCTTCTTGTGTGTTGTAGGAGCTGTACTCATTCAGCCAAGTGGAGGATATTCCATTACACTCTTGACTTACGTCTTGTAGATTATGGACAGGTTTTGGGGAGTCAAGAGGCGAGTTACTTGCTGTATATCGTATCTAATTCCCCATATTAGTTACCTACTCTGCACGTACGGTGCCCCTCACATCTGATTCTAGCTCCATTTTACACTGTGCCACTCCAGAATAACTCACCATTCACTGAATATCCATGAAAAAAAGCATCCTGGCACTTTTGCCACAAATAAAAGGCCACTGTCTAACCAGATGAGAACTGGCATGCTGAATCTGCCCTGTTTGTTTATGAATAAACTCTGAACATAAAAGGGAATATGATGTCACTATTTTCTGACAGGGACCTGGAGGTGCTGCTGGATGAAAGGTATATTCATTGAGGACCAGCAGAGGAATCCACAATACCAGAACCTTACAGCCTTGTCTGATGTCACCACTCAGGTCAGCCTCATGCATGTGAAAGAATGGCCAGCAGAGCCACAAGAAGGTCAATGACCTTCTCAGCTCCACCAGGGAAAGTGGCACATTCCTCTCTCACTACTTCATCCTCACTCTATCTCTGCTTTTCCACCACCTCCCATCTAAGCTCATGCTCTCCCAGTCACATTATTGCTTGTAATATTATCCCTCACCCTCTATGACCCTGTCTGGAACGTCCTCATAACTGACCCTGCATAGCCTTGGCTGGCTCTTACTTCAACATACTGGAGCACTTCATTACTTTTCCTATCTGCACCAGCAGTAACAACCATGTCTGTTTCTATTCACTCAATCCCTCTCTTTATTTCATTGCAGGAGAAGACAACCCACAATAAGGCAATTAATGCCCAGATGGTGCTGTGGTCTCTTTTCCATTAGAGGAGGTGAGAATCCTATCCCCAGCAGAAGACTGGGACTGCTTCTTTGCGGATGCTGTGACATCCATATCCTGCTGTCTGAATAAATGTCACTCTTTATTCCATTGAAATTCTCACAGTCATCCCACTGCCAATGTCATTCATTGCACACCATTTCTAACCTCTGGCAGTGGTGCCTTCTGTCTACTTTGTCTAACAGGTACCAACTGATATTCACCCCCTCCACAGAGCTGGATCCCAAGACATGATCTCCTTGATCTCTGGGGATGAAAGTATTGGAGCCTCAGAGGGAGTATTGGCCACGTTGCCCCCTGTGCTGTCCTCCAGCTATTTAGGGATCGATTCTGTAGTGGGACAGTTACACTTGGAATGTTTGGGAGCACTGCTGGTGAGCACCTCAGTGTGACAACTCTGCAACTGACTTGTGAAGAAACATTCCAGCTCACAGGCACTTGGAGTACTCCTGGGGACAAGGTACTTGCTGAGATGGAGAGGACCCATTGGTGCCAGTTCAGAAATTTTGCCTGCATGCACAGAAAGAAGCAACAGATGGCTTTGTGGGACACAATGGCTCTCACTACCCAGAGGCTGGAGAAATGCAATAAGTCATGCAACTGCTTAGCTGGCTCCATGAGAAGTTTGGAAGTTGCCATGGACAGCCAGGTCCAGTGCACTTGGGGTCTTATCGAGAAGCACACCCACCTACCTTTGTGTTCTTTACCTACATCTTCCTTCTCTATTGTGAATCCAGGCATTACCTGGGTTGTGTATGGGTTCTGTTCTTGACTCTGTTTGCTAGTCAGTTTATTTCCAAGTTGGAGCATAATGCAGGCCAGTGTAAAACAGCCACTCAAGTCTGATCATTTGTAAGTCGGATGCTTTTAAGTTGGGGACCCTGTGTACAGATTTAAAAGCTCACCTGTGTCTTCTGGCTCTACATATAATATTTGCCATTTTGGTCCCTAATAGATTATACTGTTTCTTCAGCTGTCCTTGCACCTCTGTCATACGTGGACAATGCCATTTAATTTTCTGTAATTTCTCATGCCAGCATCGTTTCATTTCCCCCTTTACTTTCCTAATTTATTTTCTTAAATTAAACCCCTGCCCCTTTCGAGGCTTTCTGGTGTTTCAAGCTCTGAGTATCTACCATAACTTTCCCTTTGATGTTAATCCAATCCTGTATATTTATTTGACAACCAGAGTTGTCTGAACTTGTTGGCCCCACCCTTCACCCTTATGGGAACATGTTGAACCTGCACTCTCACCATGTTCTTTTTGAAAGGCTCCACTGCTCTGCTGTAGATCTTCCTATAAGTAGCTGCCCACTTTGGGCGGACTTGGAGTACCGTAAACGCTGTACACTATAAGACCATAAGACCATAAGGTATAGGAGTGGAAGTAAGGCCATTTGGCCCATCAAGTCTACTCCGCCATTTAAATCTTGGCTGATGGGCATTTCAACTCCACTTCCCTGCACTCTCCCCGTAGCCCTTGATTCCTTCTGAGATCAAGAATTTGTCAATCTCTGCCTTGAAGGCATCCAACGTCCCGGCCTCCACTGCAATCTGTGGCAATGAATTCCACAAGCCCACCACTCTCTGGCTGAAGAAATGTCGTCTCATTTCAGTTTTAAATTTACCCCCTCTAATTTTAAGGCTGTGCCCACAGGTCCTAGTCTCCCCGCCTAATGGAAACAACTTCCTAGCATCCACCCCTTCTAAACCATACATTATCTTATAAGTTTCTATTAGATCTCCCCTCAACCTTCTAAACTCTAATGAGTACAATCCCAGGATCCTTAGCCATTCATCATATGTTAAACCTACCATTCCAGGGATCATCCGTGTGAATATCTGCTGGACACGCTCTTGGACTAGTATGTCCTTCCTGAGGTGTGGGGCCCAAAATTGGACACAGTATTCTAAATGGGGCCTAACTAGAGCTTTATAAAGCCTCAGAAGCACATCGCTGCTTTTATATTCCAAACGTCTTGAGATAAACGACAACATTACATTCGCTTTCTTAATTATGGACTCTACCTGCAAGTTAACCTTTACAGAATCCTGGACCAACACTCCCAGATCCCTTTGTACTTATGCTTTGCGAATTTTCTCACTGTTTAGAAAATAGTCCATACCTGTATTCTTTTTTCCAAAGTGCAAAACCTCACATTTACTCACATTGAATTTCGTCAGCCATTTCCTGGACCACTCTCCGAAACTGTCTAAATCTTTCTGCAGCTTCCCCACCTCCTCAGCACTACCTGCTTGACCACCTATCTTCGTATCATCGGCAAACTTCGCCAGAGTGCCCCCAGTCTCTTCATCCAGATCATTAATCTATAAGGTGAACAGCTGATAATATTAATTAATAATTAAGATAATACCCAATGGATTTGGTGGAAGAACAGCTTAGAATCTTCAAAGCATAAGACCTACCAAGTGCTACTATGTGTGGGTGTCACAGTGGTCTGTACTATTGCTTTGCAGCATGAGGGACGTGGGCTTGATTTTAGTCTCAGGTGATTGTGTGGAAGTTCACCCTGTGTCTGTGTGGGTTCCTGCTTGGTGTAGGTTTGATGCGCTGCATGGTGTCTTTTCACACTCTAAGGATTCAAAGATCCAGGTATTCCCATGGTGTCTATAACAAATCCTCTCCTAACTGTGTAACTTATGTTTAGTTGTTAGCATGCGATTCACTCCATATTGTTTAAGACAAGAGTCACCTTTCATCCGAGAAAAATAAAGCTTTTTCTGTACCTCACCAGCTGAAGAGGACCCTTCAGATCCAAACCATAAAAGAATCTACTTCCCACTTGCTGGGGAATTGTACAGACAGCCCCATACAACTAAATGGTCCGCAGTGAGATTTGCTCATACAACAGAAGCAACAAAACAATAGCCCTCAATTAACTAATTGACAGGAAATAATTGTTATTGTTCAGGCTGTTTGGCCATATTAGTTGGGACTTGAACCTGGATTGTCTACCTCATATAGTACCAACATCACAAAACCCTCTAACTTAAGAGTAAATAGCACCACAATGATATTTATCAATGAAAAGAAACAGCCAAAACAAATTATTTTCACTTTATTACATCTTTGCCCAGCAAATTTTCATTTACTGCTTCTCCTGCCATCCTTCTGTTTTCTGACTGAGAAATCCACAGTCAGGATAAAGGCTCTCTTCTTCCACCTTACTAACTGACAGACCCACCAACAACATGCATGTAAATTGCATTCCCCTATAGCTACTTGGACTTTGTGGGTTCACTGCAGTAAAAAGAAAGGGCATACCATCAGCTGCTGCAATCAGTGGACTCTAGAAGGGGCTGTTTGTTGTAAAGAAACCCGCAAAATAGTCTTTCAGGATGCCCCAAAAGATACCTACTTCAAGAAATGAGACAAATTACTCATCTAGTTTTTAAAGGCT
This sequence comes from Stegostoma tigrinum, assembly GCF_030684315.1. Lineage (NCBI taxonomy): Eukaryota > Metazoa > Chordata > Chondrichthyes > Orectolobiformes > Stegostomatidae > Stegostoma > Stegostoma tigrinum. The sequence goes on along the minus strand of NC_081362.1, from coordinate 12,933,620 downwards.
TCCCAATCCTCTGGCTTCCCACTAACCTTCACCACATCGTATGCTTTCTCTTTTGTTTTTATGCTCTCCCTGACTTCTCCAGAAAGCCATGGTTGCCTCATCCTCCCCAGAGTATGTTTCTTGTTCTTTGGGATGAATTTCTGCTGTGCCTCCTTAAAAAACTTAAGAAACCTCTGCTCCACTATCTTCCTGCTCGGGTCCCCTTCCAAGCATCTCTGGTAACTCCTCCCTCATGTCTTTGTAGTTGCCTTTTCTCAGTTGCAATACAGTTAAATCTGACTCCAGCTTCTCCGTCTGAAGTTCAGGATGAAGTCTATTGTATTATGGTCACTGCCCCCTCAGGGTTCCTTCATCTTAATTTCCCTAATCAAGCCTGCTTTATTACACATCACCAAATCGGGAATTGCCTGTTCCCTTGTGGGCTCTACCATAAGCTGCTCCAAAAACCATCCTGTAGGCATTGCATGCATTCCTTTCCTTGAGATCCGCTATCAACCTGATTTTCCCAGGTCACTTGCAGATTGAAGTACCCCATGGTTATTGTGATCATTTCTTTCATTCATGACTGTTTTTATTTCCTATTTTGTTTTCTTCCCCACGTCTTGACTACAGCTTGGAGGCCTGTACTTTGCTCCTATCAGGGCCTTGTTTCCTTTGGGGTTCCTCAACGCTAACCACACAGATTCTTCACCTTCCGACCCTATGTCTCTTCTTGCTATTGATTTGATTTCAGTTCTTATGTACAAGGTGACCCTGCTGCCTCTGCCTGTTCTCTTGAGAGGGAGAATATCTTTAGATATTTGGTTCCTCGCTCTGATTCCAGTGCAGCCAAGTCTCTGTGATATCCACAACACTTTACTTGTCAGTTTCAACCTGTGCTACAAGTTCATTTACTGTGTTTTGAATATTGCATGCATTTAGTTACAATACACTCAGTATTGCATTGGCTGAAACCCTTCTCACAGTTGTGCACTGCTTTGCCTGAAGTTAGATTCCTGACCCTTTTTGTCCTATTATTTATTCTGGTAAGCCCTCTGTTGAGCCCTCCCCACCTTTAACTTTTTTTATCCAACTGAACCACTCCCACTGTCTAATTTAAAGCCCAATCGACAACTTTAGGATCATAGAATAGTTATGTAATTCACCAGGACTCTGGTCTCAGCATGATTCATTGACCATCACATCAACTGGATATTTTCCCTCACACTCCAAGTTTCTCTGCAGCCCAGATGAGATATCCTGAACCTGGTAGGCAACACAGCCTTTGGGTCTCTTGATCCTGGCCACAGAAGACAGTGTCTATTCCCCTGGCTATACTGTCTGCAGTTACATTTCTCTATTCTCTTCTTCTTGAATTGCTTTCTGCACCATGGTGCCTTGGTAGGTTTGCTCATCCTCCCGACAGCACCCAGTCTTGTTCACACAGGGAGCAAGAATCTCAAACCTGTTAGACAAGCTCAAGGGCTGATGCTCCTTCAGCACTATCTCTTGGATTCCTCTACTGCCTCACTCATAGTCACACCTTAATTTCCCTGACCACTGACCGAATTCAAGGTAGTTAATGTGAGGGGTGTGACTGCCTCCTGAAACACAGTGTCCAGGTAATTCTGCCCCTTCCTGGTGTGTTGCAGTGTTTGAAGCTCAAAATCTAGCACAACTCTGAGCCAGAGTTCCTCAGCAGCCAAGACTTGCTACAAATGTCACTACATGCCACAAAATGTCCATCAGCTTCCATATGATGCAGTTGCAACATCTCACCCGGACCTGCATCTCTATTTTAGTTATTTGGTCCTTAGTTTGATTTCTAAAATTTCTTGCTAGTCTTTTAGTTTGTAGCCTATAAATATTTCCTCTGTTTACCTTTAATGTGAAAGTAACCTGCAAGAAATAGTCAAATTAGAAGCCATCTTCAATCAGTGAACTTACGGCTTACTGTGATGTTCCTATTTTGGGTTTGGCCCCTGAGCCTTGGCTTCAACTTATCCTGTTTAAAGAAGAATCTTCCAAATGACGGACCAAAATAAAAATGAAAAAAAAAGCACTCTTCTCTCTGCATCAATTCTCACATTGACTCCAAATTGTCCAAACTATATACTCACTCAGGCTGTGTCTCTTTCTGGATGCGATTTCTCCTTCCTGACCATGCGACGCTGACTGAAAGTACACTTCCAGAAACAGTACATTGTGCAGCCTCTTTCACTGTTCTATCATTCTATGATAAGGATAAGTAGCAGTTAAATTATACCCCATTGTACTTCAGTTACCGATTTTGAATGTAATCTATGTAGCACTAGGATTACACAATATTTCATAAATCATGAAATTTTATTTTGTAGATTTTGTCTTGACTGTTTACAGCAACATTTGAAGTCTGCTAAGATTGACTCATTCATCTTTTACTATGGACTATTGCTGTAAAGATGTCATGCATTCTGCATTGTGTTAATGATGGATTCACACGCAGATTATGCACAGAAACAGACAAGAATGCCAAATCGTGAAAAGACCTTGTGGTGATTGAAGGCTTCAGTCAGTCAATTGTTCACATGTGCGATATATCTGAGAACATTTTTTGTGAGCTTTGAACTGTGATTTTTATCAGTGGAAGATAAATTCATTTACTGTTGTGGCACTCTTGGTGTCAGTTATACTTGTGAGTTGAAGTTCAGCATAAAGGAAAAGTTACATATTTGCTTGCCATCGTCTTTCAAGTTTGGTATGTAAGGATATCACACTTAATACCTGTCTAAAACAGGCGTAAGTTTGAAATTGTAATATGATTCATCTTGTGATTATTGAATGACTGTTTATTACGCCTTATTCTCAAGAGCAGAATGTTGGTGGCTGAAATAGAATTCTAAAGTGCAGTTGCTTTATCACAGTTAAGAAAAAGCAAAGTTTATTTTTATTCTTGCTGATTTGTAGTTTATGTGTGTGCAATCTGTCTGTTTGTACAATAGGGAGGTTTTGTGTGTCTTGTAAGGATAATGGCCAATGTTCAAATTTAATTCACACGTTTTGAAATACTGAGGCTCATTTACCACTGAATATTCTTGCAAGAATATTTCTGACACTGCAGTGAAGTAAGATGTAGTTTAAACTGTTTGGAATGCTTCTTCACTTGTACTATGAGAAATTATTTGTCTTGTTCTTCTGGTCAGTGGCAAACAATCAGTTGTATCTTATACATATGCTTACCCACTGTTTTGGTATGGGCTTTTATGTGCACTGGAACATTTAGTACATAGAAATTGAAGAGTGTGCCGTTCTTTCAAGAGGATTCTGGCATTTGAATGGGGTAAGCAATATGTACATCCTTAACCAAACAGGTCGATGATTCCTTATGAAGACATACAGGACAGAATCAAACAGCCAGAAAGCCTTGACTTTGGATGTAGGTGGTGGGATGGAGGAATTTGTGAAAATTGGAGGGGTAAGCCATCTACTTGATATGCTGATGTCTTCAAGCAACCTTGTTGGATACTACTTCAAAATAGCAGTGGTTGCCCACCCAGCAATGAAGACCCCAATTAAGAGCTGAATGGTAGTACTATCAAGGTCTTTCCTATGGAAGAGAGTTCCCCTTGCAGAGGCTTCCTTGAAATATGCCCCTCTTGGATCCAACATTTAATGATCGTAAGGTGAATTTATCATCACCTACAATATGTGAGCCCAGTCTTTGGATGACTGAGGAACAGAGTATTTAAGGAAAAGGATCTCAACTTTGAAGCCAAGATTGTCATTATCTGATAAATTATATTATTTTGTTAAGTTTGTTAATGCCTTTATTTAATGATAAGAGACAATTGGTAGGTATCAATCTTCACAGTATATGCATGTGGGGAAAAAGGGGCTGTCCCTTGTCGGACAGTGGTAGTGTGCCTACCTCTGGGCTGGCAGGTCTAGAATCAAGTCTCACTTGCTCTAAATGTGTGTAATCAAATCTCCAAACAATTTGATTAGGAAATGTCCACAATTAAAAACCTTGAAAGAGCAACATAACTGTTAAATAGTCACATTTGTAGAGAAGATCCTAAAAGTATCTTCTCATACATAGGGACAGGGGCGCTTTCATTCAAAAATAACATGTATTTAGAGAACTTCTGTAATCCTGAGATAGGAAATAAACTGTGTGACCGCATAATCAAAAAATTCTATCCACAGGGAAGATGTGTATTGAATTTTGTTTTACCCGTTTCAGCTTGAATCTGAGTTGACAAAGGTAATGGTTTACCATGAAATAATAGTATCTCTATTCCTACATGATTTGGAGGCCTGGACAACTGACAGCTAGTGCCTCAAAGATCTGGAGAATTACCACCAACGGTGGCTCACTGCATCATCTGAATCCAGTGGCAACAGAGTTGTCCAGCAGCAGCATCCTCTCAGAAGCCAACTTTCCCAATATCAAGGCATTGACAACTCCACTGGGTAAATGATGACTTCACTAGTTCATGATTTGATTTGCCAGAAATTTCGTCAGTTAATCCAATATTATGTTCATCTCAACTCGAACCTTCCATTTAAATGAATGGAGAATGAATGAATTGGACAGATTTATTTACAAGGATGCACTCTGACCTACCTGATCTCCTGACTCTCCGGTGATCCAATGACCCTCAACTGTATATTCAGGACGATCATGCCCGTCATGTTAAATGCTTAGAAACTTACACAGAGGAATATCAAATATACTCTCCTGTTTAGATAATCTGATGAGAACATTTCTCCTATACCTTCATTTGGTTTCTTGATGAGCAACAAGGCTGAAACAACTTTCAAAGTGCAACAAAATGTATTTTGTTGCTAAAATAAAAGTGTATTGACTCTGAGATCCTTGATTGGTGGTGGTAAGATGGACCAGCCAGGGACCCCTGGTTGACTGATACAAACATGGGATTCAGACAGCCTCCTGACTACAGGGACTGATTCCGAGCTGGTTGGTCACAGCTAGTGTATTATGCATGTGTAAGTAAAGGCTGGCTTGGTGACAAGATACCAGCCTCTGTGCAGTTATTTAAAAAAAAGATTCAGTTATAAATTGTGATCAGAAACATTCATCAATGAGGGCATAAGCTGAAGGAACACAATATTCACAAGCAGTTGTAAGCTTGCTTTAATTCACAAGGGGAAAGTTTTCCAAAAGGTACTGATAAAACTACAATGCAGGAACAGGAGTAGACTATCTCATCCATCTAGCCTATTCCACTGGTCAATAAGCTCATTGCTAATGTCACCTATCGCCATCTACCTGCCTTTGCCCTACATCCTTTAACACATTTGGATAATAAAATATCTGTGAATCTTTTATTTAAAATGTGCAAATAATCAGTCATCAATTGCCCTCTGTTGAATAAACTTGCAAACGTTTCCCATTTTTGCATGCAGAAATCTTTTTAATTTCACTGCTAAAATGTGTGACGCTGATTTTAAGACAAATAGACTAGTCCTAGATTCTCTAAACAGTGCAAATGGTTTCTCTTTATCTAACCTCTTCCCCTGAAGATCTTGAAATCTTCAATTAGATAACTTTTGAACCTACTAAATAGCCAGGGAAATAACCCCAGATTGTGTCATTCTCTCAATATTTAACCTTGGAATCCAGCGATCACAGGGGCAAATCTAAATACTAAATGAAAAGCGAAGTTTTGATAGCTCCCTTAAGGCCTTTGTGGAAATGTTGATGAATAACTGTTAACGATCAGCATTTTTCTGAGGAATGAGAATAACAATTTTTAACAGCTTTATGGCATTATTCTGCTTGCAATCGTTTCTGGTTATTTACTACAGATGTGATCAGGCCTGCTTGCATTTAAATTTTATATGTTCTGCGACTTTGAAGTTTGCAAAGTTTCACCTGATTATGATATATAGTCATGATATTATTTTACAAGAGCATACAAGAGAAAGGTTTCCTGTTATCACTGAGACATGTGACATTATGCAGTAGTAGCACACAAATCATGGCTTTAGATCTTTTGTTAGGATCTACTGCGCATTTTGTGCCCCGTCCAATTACTGCCAGTAGTAACGACTGCTGCCTTGTACTCACACAGTGAACCTTTTTGTTCATGACCTCAGGATATCTCAAAGCACTTAACAGCTGATGAAGTATTTTCTTAAAATAAAAATCCCTGGTTGTAATGGAGGATGTTTGTACACAGTATAATCTCACAAACATCAAAGAGATAATGTCCAGATAATCTGCTTTTTAGTGAATTTCATAGAGGGATAAATGCTGGCAGGGTGCCAGGGAGAGCTCCACTTCACTTCTCCCTTGAGAAAAGATGTACTGGCACTGGAGGGGGTGCAGAGGAGGTTCACTGAGTTGAATCCAGAGTTAGGCTTATGAGCAGAGATTGAGCAGACTGGGACTATACTCATTGACATTCAGAAGCATGAGGGTGGCTTTGAAAGAAACATATAAAATTATGAAGGCAATAAATGAGGGAGAAGCAGGGAGGTTGTTTCCACTAGTGGGTGAAACTGGAACAAGGGGACATAGCCTCAAACGAAGGGAGAGCCGACTTAAGGCTGAGCTGACGAGAAACTTTCTCTCAAAGGGTTGTGAATCTGTGGAATTCCCTGCCCAGTGCAATAGTTAGGACTACCATTGAATGTTTTTAAGGCAAAGATGTAGAGATTTTTGAACCATATAGCGGTTAAGGCTTCTGGTGAGGAGGCAGGTAAGTGGAGCTGAGCCCATGAGAAAGATCAGCCATGATCTTATTGAATGGTGGATCAGGCTCAAGGGGCAAGATGGCCTACTCCTGCTCCTATTTCTTATGTTCTCTGAAATAACACCATGGGATATTTATTGTCCATCTGTGAGGGCAGACTGGGCCTTGATTTAGTGTCTTATCTGAAAGACAGCACTTCTGGCAGTGCAGCAATTATTGAGAATATCAGTCATAGATTTGCTGCTCATTCACCTCCACTGACTTTGTGAAATGTTGCTGTATATGGCGACATTGTACACAATCACTGTACTCATGTACTTTGTATTTGAGTATGTATGACAATAAACCTAATCCTAATTCTTTCATTTTTGTGCAACACTTCTTCCTTCATTTTCTGCTTTGATTTCGGATCCAAAGGAAGTGTGTGTTTACATTCATTCTGATGTCTTTGGTACATACCTTAGCTTCCTTAAGTAAGCTGACTGTGATCTTGTGTTGTTGAAGATACTCTTCCCAAAGCTCCACGACTTTAACAGATGTCTCTAATCCCTTTCTAAACTTGATAAACTATCAAGAATTATTCAAGATTATATTAAATGAAATTCTGTTTATAAACTGTAATTTATTTTCTGACAAAATCACCACTTTTGGCAAATTGAATATTTGCCAGCAGAAATGGCTGGATTTTTCTATCCATTGATAATGCTGAACAGAAACCCACTTTCTAACTCAAATGTCTGTGAGAAACTTGTCTATTGACATCCCAGTTTCTCTCATCACCATGCAATTCAGTCACTCTCTGATCTTTATCTCACATTCAGCCTGAACACTTACACTATATATGTTTCCTCACTACTAGTGTCTTTTGACCACGATCTTGTGGCTGACTTGTGAAGAATAACCGCCAACAAATTATGTTATGTAAATCCGTTATTTATTATTCAGCCCAGTGGAGTAGGCATTACAAGTTGATGCTTTTAAAACAAACTTTCACTCGAGGGAGTGTGTGTCTGCATTTAATTTTAACAAATGCAAACTCATGCAGGGTGTGTGGATTTCCATGTTTGAACTCCCAACACATGCTCTCATTCTATTCCTACTTTGTAACACCTAATTATATAAGTCAAGTAACTAGGATGGTTGCAGTAGTGTCGGGATGGATAGAGGGCAGGTGAAGTTCAATTTGGAGAAACGTGAGGTGATTTAGGGGCAGCTCGGTGGCTCAGTGGTTAGCACTGCAGCCTCACAGCACCAGGGACCCAGGTTCGATTCCAGCCTTGGGTGACTGTCTGTGTGGAGTTTGCACATTCTTCCTAAGTCTGCGTGGGTTTCCTCCAGGTGCTCCGGTTTCCTCCCACAGTCCAAAGATGTGCTGGAAAGGTGGATTGGCCATGCAAAATTGCCCATAGTGTTCAGGAAAGTGTAGATTAGGTGGGTTATAGGGGGATGGGTTTAGGTGGGGTGCTGTGAGGTTCAGTGTGGACTTGTTGGGCTGAAGGGCCTGTTTCCACACTGTAGAGATTCTATATCTATATTTTCCATTCTATAGACTTTAGAACAAAGAACATGGAAGTTGAGGTAGGAAGCTTCACAAGCTTTAAAAAATACTTGATGAGCATTTGAAATGTCCTCGCACTCAAGACTGTGGGCCAAGTGCTGACAAGTGACATGAATGTGGATTTAGAGTAATTTCTGTCAATTTAGTCTTGATGGGCCAAAAGGCCTCTTCTGCATTGTATGATTCAATGACTTTTTGATTCTATGGGTATAGAGGTATACAGTACAAGAGCAGGGAGGTTATGATGAACGTACGGAAGACACAGGTTAGACTGCAGGTGGGCTGTTGTACACAGTTCTAAGTATCATATTATAGAAAGGGTGTAAATGCATTGGAGGAAGGGTGGGTGAAGTTTCTGAGAGTGGTTTCAAGAATGAGAAACTTCAGTTTTGATGAAAAACTGGAAAAGTGATGACTGTTTTCCTTGGAGAGGAAAAGGCTAAGAGGAAATATGATAGACATTTTCACAATCATAACTGATCTGGATAAGAGAAACTGTTTCCACTGGTAAACTGATCAAGAATGAGAGGACATAGTGTTTAAAATGTTTTGCAAGAGAAACAAGTGTGAAGTGTGAAAGAAAAGTCTCATGGTGAGTAATTAGGAGCTGGAATGCAGTACCTGGAAGTATGGAGTAGACAGGTTCAACTGAGGATATTGGATGATTATTTAAATAGAAACAATGTGTAGAGCTACAAGAAAAAGGCAGGAAATTGGCAGTAAACCAAAATGTACACAGAGCTGGTGTAGACACGGTGGGCTAAATGGCCTCCTTCTGCAGCATAACAATTTTGTAATTCTATATGAGCAGCCTTTGGTCTATTCCAGAAGCAATCTCATTGATGTGCCTTGTTTCTGTAGAGTTTCTGGTCATTGGAAATCTTGATGGGGTCATACTCTGTCTTCGGCTGATTTGACATCAAGAACAGTAATTCTCAAATAAGCTTTGCAATTCAGCTGTTTTGCCCATGTTTGGACCAGTGTCTCGAACTTAGTGGTTGTGATGGAACCTGAACTAAACAGAGTGAGCGGATCGTTGACGAGTTAGCACTGCTTGGTAGCACTGTTTACAACTCCTTCCATCACATTGTCAGCATTGGCAGTACACTGGATTAGTGATAATTGACTGGGTCAGATTTGTCATACTTTTAGTAGACCAATAAGTATCTTGGCAATTTTCCACATTGGCAGACTTTCATAAGACCATAAGATATAGAAGCAGAATTAGTTCATTTGGTCCATCAAGTTTGCTCCACCATTTGAACATGGCTGATATGTTTCTCAACCACATTTTCGAGTCTTCTTCCCATAGCCCTTGACTTTCTTACTGATTAGAACATATCTAGTGTTGTCTTAAAGATACACAATGACTTGGCCTTCACAGCTCTCTGTAGCAATGAGCTCTATAGATGATCAACCCTCTGGCAAAGGAAGTTCCCTCTCATCTTGTTCGAAAAAGTCATTCCTTGACTCTGAGGCTGTGCCCTCGGGTCCTTGTCCTTTGTACTGTTGGAAACATTTTCTCTTTGTTCACTCCATCTAGGCCTGTCAGTGTCCTGTAAGGTTCAATGAGATGCCCCACTCATCCTTCTCAATTCTATCAAGTACTGATCCAGAATCCTCAGCTGCTGGTCATAGGGCAAGCCCTTCATCTCTGGAATCATTCTTGTAAATTTCCTCTGGAGCCCTTCCAAGGCCAACACATCCTCCTTTGGATACAAAACTGCTCACAATATTCCAAATGCTGTCAGACCAGAGCCTTACACAGTCTTATTAGTACATCTCTGTTCTTACCTTATGGTCCTCTTGAAATGAATGCTAATATTGCATTTGCCTTCCAAACTGCCAATTGAACCTATGTGTTAAACTTAAAAGAATCCTAAATTAGGAGCACAAGCCCCTTTGTACTTTATATTTTCAAAGTCTTTCCCCATTTAGAAAATAGTCTATGTCTCTATTCTTCCGACCAAAGTTCGAAACCGCACACTTTCACATGTTGTATTCCATCTTAGCCCACTCTTCTAGCTTGACCAAGATCTTCTGTAACCTCCCCACATCCTGAACACTAACCTGTCCCATATAGGCAGATAAATAACGTAAGAAATTTTACATGTTATTTCTTCAACTACTAACATTCTCCAGTTTCATTGAACTAGAACTTTACCATTTCCTTCCAATAGGAAGCTTTATCCAAGAGCTTTGGTTCCCTATTTGTGTCAATTGCACTTTCCCAGTTATTAGCTTAGAAGTTTTTCAAATATCCCTGTGCAGTTTCCTTTGGCTGTTCCTCTGGTGTGCAGTCAGAACTCCTTGAAAGAACCAAGAACTCACATGTCCTGACGTTTGGCGTTTCAAGAGATAGAGGAACTAAAAATCTCTTAAAAAGCTAATTATGATTCTTGGCATGTCAAGTTCCTCCTTCTGTGGATGACAAGAACCTGGCATAACACTGGAGATTGGTATTCCTCAAGCAATTAAACACAACAAAAATGAGATAAATGATCTTCAGAAAGACAAAATTATCTCCTTGTGGGGCTTGGAACAGCACAGGACATATCCAGAATAGTGAAAGCCACTGGTATCGAAAGCTGGGTAAGATTAAAAAAGAATTATGGACCAGTACTCTGATATGGGGGCAAAGGGAAATGCACAATGCCATCTGTGGGACCGTGTACTCAATGGAAGCTTAATACTAGAGCTTTTGGTAGAATCCAGAAGTAGTTTGGCATATACTTCTCTTTGCAGGTAAAATGCACTTTGCCTTGACTCCACAACCTTTGGCAAGATCAATGGTGGAGAGCATTAACTTGATTATTTGATTGTGACCTTTGCATTTTCTGGTTTAAGATCAGAATACTAGATAACAAAGTGTGGAGCTGGATGAACACAGCAGGCCAAGCAGCATCTTAGGAGCACAAAAGCTGACGTTTGGGTTTCGAACCTTCATCAGATGAAGGGTCTAGGTCCGAAACACCAGGTTTGTGCTCCTAAGATGCTGCTTGGCCTGCTGTGTTCATCCAGCTCCACACTTTGTTATCTTGGATTCTCCAGCATCTGCCATTCCCATTATCTCTTAAGATCAGAATACTGCTTGTATACCTTTGGAGAATCTTCTAATATTTCTCTAGTATTTCTGGGTTAGCCGCAAAATGCCGGTGTGAGGTAATTCCCACCAGTAACTTGCAACCTTTCTATTTCATTGATGTTTATTCAGCCATGATTTTATTTTCCCCCACATTCAGTGCATCTTTTTTAAAAAAAATGCCAACTACCTACACACCATCTTTCTCTCCCTATATTTGTATTTGGACAGAGTTCTATTTCCTTTCTGACTATAACTGGTGTTTACATCATGGTTTTAATGAGGTAAATAATCTTTAGGCACTTTTACAAGATTAAACAAAATTAGACATCAAATCACAGAAGACAAAGATCAAAGATTTGATCAAAGGGGTAGGTTTGCAGTATCACCTGAAGGAGTAGACAGGTAGAAAAACAGAGTCTAACTTGCTCTTTCTCAATTGCCTGAAGCTCCGTCTTTAGTGCTGTTTGTAAATGTACTTCATCTTGCCGCCTGTATTGACACTGCTTTGCACTTATTATGTTAACGATAATGATTTAATAATAAGCGCTCGCCAGCATTGATTAACTCTGTGGGCTAGTACATTTAAAACAGTAAAACACATTACACGTTCTGAAGCAGACAGTATAGCAACTCACTGATTTTTATGTGTGCAGCTTCCAGACACCAAGCCGACTAACTGGCAGCAGAGTTTCAACATGGAATACACAAAGCACATGGAGTCATTAAAGGTGAAATCTCTTAAAGGCAACAGAGGGAGAAGTTTCATAGGTTTCTGAAAGTGGAGTCCCAGCTGGACAGGATAGTGAAGAAGGTATTTGATATGCTAGCCTTTAATTCTCAGTGCATTGACTGCAGGAGCTGGGAGGTCATGTTGCGGCCTTTCTGGACATTGGTTAGGTCACTTTTGGAAAACTGTGTGCAGCTCTGGTCTCCCTGCTATTAGAAGGATGTCGTGGAAGTTGAAAGGATTCAGAAAAGATTTACAAGGGCATTGTCAGAGTTGGAGGCTTGAGCTGTAGGGAGAGGTTCAATGGGCTGAGGCTACTTTCTCTGGAGTGTTGGAGGCTGAGGGGTGACTTGATGGAGGTTTATAAAATCATGAGGGGCATGGATAGGGTAAGTAGGCCAGGCATTTTCCCTGAGGTGGGGGCGTCCAAAACCAGAGGGAATAGGTTTAAAGTGAGAGCGGGAGGATATAAAGGGGACCTAAGTGACTTTTTCATGCAGAGGGTTGTGTGTGTACGGACTGAGCTGCCAGAGGAAGTGGTGGAGGCAGGTACAGTCACAAAATTTAAAAGGCATCTGGCTGGGCACATGAATAGGAATGTTTTGAGGGATGTGGGCCAGATGCTGGCAAATGTGGCTAGATTAATTTAGACTAACCAGCTGGCATGGACGAGTTGGACTGAAGGGTTTGCTTCTGCGCTATACATCTCTATGAGTCTATGACTCTATGTGCTACCCCAAAACTTATTACCTTCAGGAAGAAACTATCTTCCAGATCTAAGTCCGATCATTTTGTAGCAAAATAGGCATTTTCTTGGAGCCATGAAGGCATTGAGATCTAGAGCACAGAAAAACACCTATTCAGTTCATCACATCCACATCAGCAACATAACTATTCCCATCCCATTGTCCAATCCTTGGTCCACAGCCTTGTCTGCCTTGGCATTGAAAGTGTACATCTAAATTCTCCTTAAATATTATGAGGGTTGCTGCCTCCGCTGCCCTTAGGGGCAATGATTTCCACATTCCCACCACCCTCTGGGTGTAAAGGGTTTTCCTCACATGTCCTCTAAACCTTCTGTCTCTTAACGTAAATCTTTGCCCACTGGTCACCAACAGAAAATGTTTCTCCCTATCGATTCCCCTCATAATTTTATACATCTCAATCCTGTCACCTTTAAATCTCCTCTGCTCAAAAGAACACAACTCCAGACTGTCCAATTCGTCTTTATAACAGAAACTCTGCAAACTAATAAATCTCCTGGATCCTCGCCAGAGCTATCATATCCCTCCTATCATGGGCGTTTCAGAAGTGCACACGATGCTCTGGCTGCGGCCTAACTCAAATTTTCTACAGTTCCAGCTGTGTTGTATTTTTACAGTTTGGTGGGTCACGTTAGAGTTTTGAGAAAGCAGCGAAATGTCAATATCTGCAGCAAGACAGCAAGTGTTAATTTGTCTTCATCAGTCATTGTAAATGTAAAAAGTACTGAGGCATGATTTCAGTTTGTTCGTACAGGTGACAAAAATAGAGGAAGTAGCTTTCTGAAGCATTAAGAAGACAAGTGAGCTGGCATAAAGGCTGTTTAGGGGGTGCCTGGGGAATTCTGAGCTACAGTTATGGCTGCATAAAATGTTTTTTAAAGGGTTGGGGACTGCTGGGAATTTCGATTTGAAGTGCACGAATACCATCTATTCTCCAATAATGGGCAATTCTACATAAAAGGTGACCCACAACGTTTTGCCAAAATATCCAAACTCTTAGCTGTAGGAAGGACACTATTAAACTGGAAAGGGTGCAAAAATGATTTACAAGGATGTTACAGAGACTGGAGGGATTGAGTTATAAGGAGAGGCTGGATAGCCTGGGACTTTATTCCCTGGAGAAAAGGAACTGAGTAGTGACCTTGTAGAGGTTTATTTCAAACCATGAAGGGCATAGATAAGGTAAACAGTCAAGGTATTTTCCTGAGGGTAGAGGAATCCAAAACTAGATTATATATGTTTAAGATGAAGGGGGAAATATATAAAGGGAACCTGAGGAGTAACTTTTTCACACAGGTGGTGTGTGTATGGAAAGAGGTGCCAGAGGAAGTGGTAAAGATGGGTACAATTACAACATTTAGAATACATTTGGATTGGCACATAGATAGGAAAGGTTTAGGGGGATATAGGCTAAATGAAGACAAATGGGGCTCGTTCAGTTTTATAAACCTGGTCAGCACGGATGAGTTGGCTGAAGAGTCTGTTTCTGTGCTGGATGACTCTATGATTTCCTCATAGCTGAAATCAAAATCTCCAGGTGCAAATGACTTGACAGAATCATAGTACAGCAGATTAAAGCCGGCTGTTCAGCTCCTCATGTCTGCACATATCCTTTTAACTCCTTTTATATCACTTTTGGGGTGGGTTTGGCAGGAACAGTTTCCGATCTGGCATCTCTGAAGAGGTTGGATTTCAAGCTCTTGAAACTGTTGCATATGTAAAAGTTGACAGGATACTTCCCATTACATTTTGGCTAAAAATCTAGTCTTAGAAATTTGACTTTCACTCGAGTATAAATAATAAATTCAGTTTGGAGGGACTAATTGTGTTATAATGTTATTTAGGAGTTAATATTTTGAGATTTGTAGCATTTATTCAAATGATTTTTGAAGTCTAAATTGGCGGAGCTGGCCAGTTCAAATGTAATTCAGGTAGATTTTAAATCCACAACTCCAATGTAAATAATGATGTGGAAAAATACAGAACAATTTGCTGATTTCAAATCACCCTTTACTCTCTAGTTTTATGCTAGTGCATAAAGTGAAGACATGCTAATTGAGAGCCCCACAGCTCACTGAAGAATGGAAAATTTGGCAATATTTTTCTATTAAACTTAAATGGAACTATAGCCAGTGATTCAGATCAATGCTTGGGAGTGCTACCAATTCCAGCCATGAATTGTGATGCCCGATTAAAGAACTATCTGAGGGAGGTTATGATATAAAAATTTCCATCCTCAACAGTAGAGAGAGTGCTTCTGCAGTGTAAATGACAAGGCTGAAGTCTTTGCCACATCTCCAGTCAGAAGCAGTGAGTGGATGATTCATCTTGGCTTCCTCCTGAGATCACAAGCTTTTGCAAATGCTGGCCTTCAGCTGATTTGAATCACTTCGCTTGATATTAAGAAATGGCTAAAGGCATTGAATGCAACAAGGACAATAGACCATGATACCACCCTTAGAAATGAAGACTTGTGCTTGAGAACTGGCCATGCTTCTAGCTAAACTGTTCCAGTACAGCTACAATACTAGCCTCTGCTTAGCAACGCAAAAATTTATATAGGTTTGCCTAGTCCATTAAAAGCAGGCAACTCCAATCAGGCCAATGATTGGCTGATGGGCAGAATTTTCCCCTCTCTGATGGGCCTAGGCTAATGGCAAGAATGATGGGATTATACATTGAGAATTAAAAAATCAGATTGTCGATGTCAAGACCATTTTTCCCTGTACTCCTTTCAAGCTTTAATTGGCATTTTTAGAACGTCACTCCTGAGTGGTGACTACCTTATCTTTATTTCTGTGCACTTCCATCATACTAAAACCCCAACTTGCCCTGTTTATATGCCACTTCCAATTCTGTCCTCCTCCACAGCAAAATGACGGCTAAGACAAGAATAGGTACTCACCTGCAACTTAACAGATACTTGTCCCATTCCTCATGAAGCTGTTTCTTCTCAACAATGTTCCTGTGTGGTCCATGCCACTTTTATCCTCAGCCATTCATCAATAGAATACTGAATTGGCAAAGCACCAGTCTCACTATATCATTGTGCCTGCTCTCAGATCAACTTCAAGCCTTCAATATTTTACTTTGGAGATCGAGGACACCCACAGGTTGCACGTTCCTAACAATTTGCAAACAGGAATAGGCATACATATCATAAACCTGTACAGTGATCATTTGTATCGACTTAATGGCTCTTAGTTTCCTTTCTGAATGTTCACTCACTTTCCGACTTATTTTCTCTCTAAATGTTCATTGCATGTGGGCATCAATGGCCATTAATCATTCCCTATTAATTGCTCAGAACATAGGAGTTGGGTTGTACAACAGTGTGTTGAGGTTGTGCAGGACATTGGTGAGGTCTCTTCTGGAGTAGTGTGTGCAGTTCTGGTTGCCCTGCTATGGGAAGGACATCATTAAATTGGAGAGCGTTCAGAAAAGGTTTATTAGGATAAACTGCTCGAGGAAGTGGTAGATGCAGGTATAGTTATAACATTTAATAGGCATTTGGACAGGTACATGAATAGGAAAGGTTTAGAGGGATATGAGCCAAACACAGGCAAGTGGGACGAGTTTAGTTCAGGAAACTTGATTGGCATGGATGAGTTGGACCGAAGGTTCTGTTTCCATTCTGTCTAAGATGGTATGACTCTATCCCTAAGTATTAACTACATGGCTATGTAGTTGGACCCGTAGTTATGGAGGATGCAAATATTTCTGCAAGGTGTCTTGAAATTTCCTTCTTTACTTCCCACAATGTTTTGGCATACATCAGATAGGTCCTGGAGATTTATTACCTTTATATTCTTTAAGGCTTCCCACTCCCTCTTCTGCAATGTGAACTGTTTTGCAAACATCAAAATTTATTTCTCTGTATTCTGTAGACTCCAATTCTTTCTCCACAGTAAAAACGGATGCAGACTATTCATTTAGAGTTGGAGGTGATTATAAAAGATAGGATTTATGGACATTTGGAGAGGGAAAAGTTGATTAGGGATAGTCAGCATAGTTTTATGTGAAGAAAATTGTGTCTCACAAACTTGGTTGAGTTTTTTGAGTAAGTTGCCAAAAAGATTGATGATGGCAGAGCAGTAGACATTGTTTATTTGGTTTTCAGTAAAGCCTTTGACAAGGTTTCACATGATAGACTAACGAGTAAAGTTAGGTCACATGGGATTCAGCGTGAGCTTGCCAATTAGATACTTGGCTGGCCCTACAGCAGGAGATGGAGAGTAATAGTGGTGGGTTGCTTTTCAGACTGGAGGCCTGTAACCAATGGTGTTCCACAGGGATTGGTTGTGGGTTGTCTTTTGTTTGTTGTTTACATAAATGATGTGGCTGAGAATACAGAAGGTATCGTTACAATGTCATCTAAACCGGTGACATTGTAAACAATGAAGAATATTTTCTAAGATTACAAAGGAGTCTTGATCAAATGGGTCAATGGGCTGAAAATGGCAGATGAAGTTCAATCTGGATAAATACGAGGTATTGCATTTTGGTATAACAAACAAGAGTAGGGCTTATACAATTAATCGTAGAGCTGTGGGTGGTGTTGTAGAACAAAGGGAGCTAGGGGGTGCTGGTATACTATTCTTTGAAGTTCGCGACACATAAAGACAGGGAGTTAAAAAGGCATTTTGCACACTTACCTTCATTGCTCAGTCGTTTTGAGTATAGTGGACAGGAAGTCATGTTGCGGTTGTACACAACATAGAATTTTCATCACGTGACTTGGCCTTGGAGTCCAGCCATTAGTGAACGAAAACGTCCATACTTGAGACATCTCAGGAGCACAAAAGCTGACGTTTCGGGCTGAGACCCTTCATCAGAGAGGGGGATGGGGAGAGAGAACTGGAATAAATAGGGAGAGAGGGGGAGGCGGACCGCTGATGGAGAGAAAACAAGATTGGTAGAGAGGAGAGTATAGGTGGGGAGGTAGGGAGGGGATAGGTCAGTCCAGGGAAGACAGACAGGTCAAGGAGGCGGGATGAGGTGGTAGGTAGGAAATGGAGGTGTGGCTTGGGGTGGGAGGAAGGGATGGGTGAGAGGAAGAACAGGTTAGGGAAGCAGAGACAGGCTGGACTGGTTTTGGGATGCAGTGGGTGGAGGGGACGAGCTGGGCTGGTTTTGTGACGCAGTGGGGGGAGGGAGGGGACGAACTGGGCTGGTTTTGGGATGTGGTAGGGGAAGGGGAGATTTTGAAGCTTGTGAAGTCCACATTGATACCATTGGGTTGCAGGGTTCCCAAGCGGAATATGAGTTGCTGTTCCTGCAACCTTCGGGTGGCATCATTGTGGCACTGCAGGAGGCCCAAGATGGACATGTCGTCTGAGGAATGGGAGGGGGAGTTCAAATGGTTCACGACTGGGAGGTGCAGTTGTTTATTGCGAACCGAGCGGAGGTGTTCTGCAAAGCGGTCCCCAAGCCTCCGCTTGGTTTCCCCAATGTAGAGGAAGCCACACTGGGTGCAATGGATACAATGTGGTATATTGTGTCCATTGCACCGGGTGTGGCTTCCTCTACATTGGGGAAACCAAGCGGAGGCTTGGGGACCGCTTTGCAGAACACCTCCGCTCGGTTCGCAATAAACAACTGCACCTCCCAGTCGCAAACCATTTCCACTCCCCCTCCCATTCTTTAGATGACATGTCCATCATGGGCCTCCTGCAGTGCCACAATGATGCCACCCGAAGGTTGCAGGAACAGCAACTCATATTCCACTTGGGAACCCTGCAGCCCATTGATATCAATGTGGACTTCACCAGCTTCAAAATCTCCCCTTCCCCCACCGCATCCCAAAACCAGCCCAGTTCGTCCCCTCCCCCCACTGCACCACACAACCAGCCCAGCTCTTACCCTCCACCCACTGCATCCCAAAACCAGTCCAGCCTGTCTCTGCCTCCCTAACCTGTTCTTCCTCTCACCCTTCCCTTCCTCCCACCGCAAGCTGCACCTCCATCTCCTACCTACCAACCTCATCCCACCTCCTTGACCTGTCTGTCTTCCCTGGACTGACCTATCCCCTCCCTACCTCCCCAGCTATACTCTCCTCTCCACCTATCTTCTTTTCTCTCCATCTTCGGTCCGCCTCCCCCTCTCTCCCTATTTATTCCAGAACCCTCACCCCATCCCCCTCACTGATGAAGGGTCTAGGCCCGAAACGTCAGCTTTTGTGCTCCTGAGATGCTGCTGGGCCTGCTGTGTTCATCCAGCCTCACATTTCATTATCTTGGATTCACCAGCATCTGCAGTTCCCATTATCACTCCTCCTTGAGACATACTGCCTTCTTATGGCATTTAGAAAGCAACAGGAGTCATTGCCCAGTTGGGCATTGGTCAAGGAATTTTAGCGAAATATTCAAAGAAAGTGACAAAATAAATCAATGCCTTGAATGCTCAATGATTTTTATTTCTCTCTCTCCAGGGTTCCCCACAGTATGCCCTGATATTGATATTTAAATTACAGAGACTTTCAGCCAATTAAAATAGGTCATGAAAAAGGCAACTTGCCTCTTTAGACAGAGATAATGGGAACTGCAGATGCTGGAGAATCCGAGATAACAAAGTGTGAAGCTGGATGAACACAGCAGGCCTAGCAGCATCTTAGCAGCATAAAAGCTGATGTTTCGGGCCTAGACCCTTCATCAGAAAAGGGGGATGGGCAGAGGGTTCTGAAATAAATAGGGAGAGAGGGGGAGGTGGATCAAAGATCGATAGAGGAGAAGGTAGGTGGAGAGGAGAGAGGAGACAGGAGAGTGGAGGTGGGGAGGGCATAGGCCAGTCCGCGGAGGACATACAGGTCAAGGGGGCAGGATGAGGTTAGTAAATGGATGAGTTTAGTAAATGAGGAATTGGAGGTGTGGCTTGAGGTGGGAGGAGGGGATAGGTGAGAGGAAGAACAGGTTAGGGAGGCAGGGACTAGCTGGGCTGGTTTTGGGATGTGGTGGGGAGAGGGGAGAGTTTGAAGCTTGTGAAATCCACATTGATACCATTGGGCTGCAGAGTTCCCAAGCAGAATATGAGTTGCTGTTCCTGCAACCTTCGAGGGGCATCATTGTGGCACTGCGGGAGGCCCATGATGGACATGTCGTCTAAGAAATGGGAGGGGGAGTGGAAATGGTTTGCGACTGGGAGGTGCAGTTGTTTGTTGCAAACCGAGCGGAGGTGTTCTGCAAAGTGGTCCTCAAGCCTCCGCTTGGTTTCCCCAATGTAGAGGAAGCCACACCGGGTACAGTGGATGCAGTATACGACATTGGCAGATGTGCAGGTGAACCTCTGCTTGATGTGGAAAGTCATCTTGGGGCCTGGGATGGGAGTGAGGGAGGAGGCGTGGGGGCAAGTGTAGCACTTCCTGCGGTTGCCGGGGAAAGTGCTGGGTGTGGTGGGGTTGGAGGGCAGTGTGGAGCGAACAAGGGAGTCACGGAGAGAGTGGTCTCTCCGGAAAGCAGACAAGGGTGGAGATGGAAAAATGTCCTGGGTGGTGGGGTCGGATTGTAGATGGCGGAAATGTCAGAGGATGATGCGTTGTATTCGGAGGTTGGTGGGGTGGTATGTGAGGACGAGGGGGATTCTCTTTTGGTGGTTATTGTAGACAATAGGTGCTCGAGTAGGCCATTCGGCCCTTCGAGCCAGCAAAACCATTCATTATGATCATGGCTGATCATCCACAATCAGTATCCTGTTCCTGCCTTATCCCCATAGCCCTTGATTCCACTCTCTTTACGAGCTCTATCTATCTCTTTCTTGAAAGTATCCAAAGAGTTGGCCTCCACCACCTTCTGGGGCATAGCATTCCATATATCCACCACTCTCTAGGTGAAGAAGTTTTTCCTCAACTCTGTTCTAAATGGCCTACCCCTTATTTTTAAACTGTGTCCTCTGGTCTGGACTCACCCATCAGCGGAAACATGCTTCCTGCCTCCAGAGTGTCCAATCCCTTAATAATCTTGTATGCCTCAATCAGATTCCCTCTCATCCTTCTAAACTCAAGTGTATACAAGCCCAGTCGCTCCAATCTTTCAACATACGATAGTCCCGCCATTCTGGGAATTGACCTGGTGAACCTACGCTGTACTCCGTCAATAGCAAGAATATCCTTCCTCAAATTTGGAGACCAAAACTGCGCACAATACTCCAGGTGCGGTCTCACCAGGGCCCCGTACAGCTGCAGAAAGACCTCTTTGCTCCTATATGCAATTCCTCTTGTTATGAAGGCCAGCTTGCTATTAGCTTTCTTCATTGCCTGCTGTACCTGCATGCTTGCTTTCATTGACCGATGTACAAGAACACTTAGATCTCGTTGTGCTTCCCCTTTACCTAACTTGACTCCATTGAGATAGTAATCTGCCTTCCTGTTCTTGCCACCAAAGTGTATAACCGCACATTTATGCACATTAAACTGCATCTGCCATGCATCCGTCCACTCACCTAGCCTGTCCAAGTCACCTTGTATTCTCATAACATCCTCCTCACATTTCACACTGCCACCCAACTTTGTGTCATCGGCAAATTTGCTAATATTACTTTTAATGCCTTCGTCTATATCATTAATATATATTGTAAACAGCTGTGGTCCCAGCACCGAACCTTGTGGTACCCCACTGGTCACTGCCTGCCATTCTGAAAGGGACCCATTTATCACTACTCTTTGCTTCCTGTCAGCCAGCCAATTTTCAATCCAACTCAATATTTTGCCCCCAATACCATGTGCCCTAATTTTGTTCACCAATCTCCTATGCGGGACTTTCTAATCTCCTATGCGGGACTTTACCAATCTCCTAAGCGGGATTGCAGGGACAGGGTGTGAGGAATGAGTTGCAGAAAATGTGTCCTCACATACCACCCCACCAACCTCTGGGATCTGAATTCACAGTGCTTTGTTTCACAGGTAAAAATGTGGATTCCTGGGCTGCTTCTCGAAAACTGTTGATCAGAGTCACCTTCTCAGTTCACCCAGACAAAGGCAGCATTATTTCAAACTCAGCTTTCTATTCTTACAGTTTTCAGAAGTTGGTGTACCAGATTAGTTGGGGAGTTTTCAAATCAACATGCCATCTCAGCAGCAGACCAGAGCCATCTCTGTGAAGACATAACTAAAAAAAAACCTTTAATTCTGGTTCCACCCTGGTAAACTGATCAACTCTTCCTGAGGCCTCAAATGCCATTCATCAACTGCTATCTGCTTACTTCTTCAACAATTTTTAAAGCCTGTGGGTTGGTGAATAGAGTAACACAAGATGTGTTGACATAAAGCCAAATAAATAAATGCATAAATGCAGTTATGGCAATGACTTTTTTCACCTGATAATCAAAAGCTGAGGAGATTCCATGAAACACCATCAAAAAGTTGACTGAAATGTGTGATTGAGTAAAGACAACGTATAGCTGTGAAGTGGTGATATGCATTAAAATGTACAACAGGAAGATGTCAATGTTGGTGATTTAGGGAATAAAAGCCCATGGCTGGACAGTGCTTTCGGGTCAGAAAAGGCACAAGTTAACAACAGTTATAATCACTCGAATGCCTACAGCACAAAAAATAATTTGTACTTCTGTGGTACTTTACACAACTTCAGTTTGTCTCAGCAGGCCAAGCATCATCTTAGGAGCAGGAAGGCTGACTTTTCGGGCCTAGACCCTTCATCCAGCTCCACACCTTGTCATCTCAGATTCTTCAGCATCTGCAGTTCCCATTATCTCTGATACAATTTTAATCGCACTGTGAAGCCTCTTCTAATGATGCCTGCATTTCTGATTAAGGGTCTAGGCCCAAAACATCAGCCTTCCTGCTCCCAAGATGCTGTTTGGCCTGCTGTGTTCATCCAGCTCCACACCTTGTTATCTTGGATTCCCCAGCATCTGCAGTTCCTATTATCTCTGATTCAGTTTGTCTCATAAGTGTTTTACAGCTAGTGAAGTCATTCAAAGTTAAGTCACTCCAGCTGGAATAATTAGGGTAAGGATGGAGATTGGGCCTGGGAATAAATAATTGAGAATTGGCCCATGCGAAGTCAGTTATAAATTTAAATGCTGAAGTACATCAATAGCAACTTCAATCATCAGCAGGATTATACATTCAGCAGAAGCTTGACTGGAATATATAAACATTTGAATAAAAGCAAAATACTGGGGGATGCTGGAAATCTGATGCAACACAGAACTGCCTGGAAAAGCTCTGCAGGTCTAGCAGCATCTGTGAGGAAAGAAATAGAATTAACTTTGAGTTTATTATGACTTCTTCAGAACTGAAAGGTATTGGAAATTTTTTTTCAAGTAACTTTGACAGAGGCAGAGGAGGAGCTAGTAGTCTGATGATGTACAGTGCAAAAAACAAACGGGTTCTGAATGGCGAAAGAGACAAAGATGTAAAAAGGTTTATAAATTATGATGTGTAAGGATTCTCTTCGCTAAGAGCAAGGAAAACAGGAAACGACTGTGGGGGAAGGGAGCAAGAATGTAAGGAGACTGGAGAAATGACATAACAAGGTAGGTTTCTGAAGTTATGGAATTTAATGTCAAGATCCCAATGCTGTATTGTGCCTAAGTGAAAAATGAAGAAGGTTATCTAAGATTGCAAAAAAACCTTGATCAATGGGTCAATGGGCTGGTGAACGGGAGATGGAGTTTCATTTGGATAAATGGAAGGTATTGCATGTTGATAATACAAACAAGGACATGACTTATTCAATTAATGGTAGGGCCCTGGGTAGTGTTGTACAGAGAGACCTAGGGGTTCAGGTACATAATTCTTTGAAATTTGTGTCACTGATAGATAGGATGGTTAAGTCAGCATTTAGAACACTTGCTTTCACTACTCAGGCCTTCAAATATGGGAGGTGGGACATCATGTTGAGGTTGTACAGGATTTGGTGAGGCCTCTTCTGGAGTAGTATCCAGTTCTGGACCCCTGTTATAGGGAAAATATTATTAAACTGGAGAGGGTTCAGCAAAGATTTACCAGGATGCTGCTGGGAATAGATGGTTTAAGTTATAAAGTTACAAAGAAAGGCTGGGACTTTTTCATTGAAGCCTAGGAGGTTGAGGAGTGACCTGATAGGTTTATAAAATCATGAGGGGCATAGATAAGGTAAATAGCAATGGTCTTTTCCCTAGGGTGCAGGCATTCCAAACTAGGGGACACATTTTTTAGGGTGAGAGGAGAAAGATTTAAAAAGGATGAGGGGCAACTTTTTACGCAGAGAGTGGTTAGTGCGTGGAATGAACTGCCAGAGGAAATGGTGGATGTGGATCCAGTTACAATGTTTACAAGACATTTGGATACGTACATGAATAGGAATGGTTTTAGAGGTGATATGAGCCAAACACAGGCAGGTGGGACTAATTAATTTGGGAACATGGTTGGCGTGGACTGGTTGGACCAAAGGGTCTGGTTCCATGCTGTATGACTCTATGAGTCTAAACATAGGATTTCTTCCAGGCTTGCTGGAACCAGTTCCCAGACACTAACTTTGTTCAAGCCAACTTCTGTTAACTTTACATTATTAATTTATTTGTGGGATGTGGGCATGGCTGGTTGGCCAGCATTTACTGCCGTCCCTAGTTGCCCTTAAGAAGGTTTGTTTAAATATAGTTTTCTTCCTTGGGTCATTGTATCTGTTGGAACCCTTTTAATCAAGAATCAGCCTGCTATTAGCTTCCAGACCTGACCTCACAAACAAATACAGCTGTTTTGACCTGTTCTTTTCCTTTTACATAACCCTAAGCCCAACCCTAAATCCTATCATAGTCCTGAAGTCCACGAGTCATTTCCATCTTGCAATTCACAGTAGCTCAGTGGTTAGCACTGCTGCCTCATGGCACCAGGGACCCAGGTTCAATCCCATCCGTGTCTGTGTGGGTTTCTGCCAGGTGTTCCAGTTTCCTCCCGTTGTCCGAAGATGTGCAGGTTTGGTGGATTGGCCATACTAAATTGCCTGTGGTGTTCAGGGATCTGTAGATTAGGTGTGTTAGCATAGAAAATGCAGGGTTACAGGGAAGGGGTAGAGGGGTAGGGATGGGTCTGGGTGGGATGCTCTTCTGAGGGTCAGTGTGGACTTGTTGGGCCAAAGGGTTTGTTTCCACACTGTAGGGATTCCATGGTCTATGATGATGAATTCAACATTAATAAAATAATTAAAACTAAAAATAATGAAATATCAATGAAGGTTCTAACACTCTAGATTCCATATTTGACAGGCCTGCACCTCTAAGACAGTAAAATGACCTCCTGATGGGTGATATTGGTATAAAGGTACCTGTCTCGCCTCAGTCGCTATTTCTGGAGTCAGGGTAAAGACTTCATTCGGACAGATATGTGTATGTGATTTAGAGTGACATCAGTGAGCTCAGCTGTGATAGTGTAGTTCAATAGTTCATGTCATAATTAAACTTCAAGATTTCTGACTAAGTCTTTGTTGGCATATGTTAAATGGGCTAACATATAGAAAACCACAAACACATAATTGGTGGCAGTGATGGGTGTTCTCATACATTGACCTTCATGTTGCAGTACGTTCCCCATGTCAGAGGACAGAGGAACACTGCAACTTATCAGTATTCTGCTCCCTGCTTGTTCTGGGGCTGTGTCGCAGTCACTGTAGTAAGGCAAGGAAGAGCTAGGTAGTATTGGGTTTAAGGGGTCGAAAACAACCACTAACAGTTATTTGAACAAATATCATAGCTGCTCACATGAATACAATTGTGCCAGCAATTTAACAGTCAGTAGCTGAGCCAGTAGCCAGTGTGCTGTAGGAAGTACTGTTCCATAATGAATGAAGTATGGAATAATGTTTACATTGTGTTTTCGTGAATCCGTGGAGGGCTAGTGAGTGCACAAGTGTTTGCAGGTTGATACATCTGTAACATCTTTCCACTGGAGTATGCGGGGCTTGTTAACTGTTCAAAGCCGCCTAATCCCCATGGGTTGTTTAATCTCCGGTATCTACCACAGGTCAGTGAGTTTGTTGTTTTATTACACTGACCCCGTCATTTGTTCGCAAGATAAACTTCCTCATTCTCAGTAAGAGCAGTAAGGACCATCCCTGCCTTCTTCAGTTTACCGGCACTGCTCGTTCTTAGTATTACTGGTTTGGTGTTTGAACAAAAGCCCCCAATGTTGTTTTAACGGATTACTCCACATTCGCTGCGATGCAGCTGCAGATTCCTCCGCAGTGTTTGAAACTGTGGTCTGTCTAATCCCTACTTTGTTGATTAATGATATGGTTTGCAATGTTACTCTAACACACACTTAGTATGGCTTGTCACTTATGAATGGGATTTAAAATGTGAGCAAGGAGGTTTTTTGTATAAAAATGATAAATAATCTCTAAGTGCAGATCATGGCTCATTACTTGCAGTTAGTTTACCTTGCAAACAGCAATAACATTTTAGTTCATGTAACATATCCTCTTTAATGTGCATCAAATGGTCATTCAGAAAGATAGGAAAGAAATGATTGCTCTAATGGGTGCACAGGAGATTCACCAGGACTGGCATGGGCTGGCGAGCCTGAGCTGTGAGGAAAGGTTAAGTTGTTTTCCAGTGAAGATTAAGAGGGGCCCCGACAGAAGCACATAAGATTAGAAAGGGCATAGATAAGATGGTTGGGTGTCAATAAGCAGAGGACATAGATTTAAGGCTAAGAGATGAGTCAAGGAGAAGGCTTTTAGTCAGAGGGTGGTGGAAATCTGGAACTCACTGCCTCAAGCGGTGTTTTGGTTAAAAACTCTGGTAGCATTTATACCGTACTTAGATATTGATTTGCATTGCCATAGCCTCCAGGGCTATGGGCCAATGGCTAGAAAATGGGAATACTGTTGTCAGATCTTTGTTGACCAGAATGGATATGATGGACTGAAGGGCTTCTCTGTGCTGTGAGTGTCTGAGTCTATAGATACAGGGATCACCATATTCACAGGAAATACCATCCTAATAAGTTTTGATGGAAATGAATAAGAGCATGTGTTTTTACAATTCCCAGAATGAATTCAGTTCTTCACAAAAGGCAAAGAGAGACATCTTACTGTTGCATTGAAAGTAACAAGGAAAGAGTTAATGGGGATAAATTGCCACTAATCAAGCAGAGTAGAAAGTCATGAAAATGACTGCCATTACACTAGTGAAATTTACTAATGAAAGGGGGGATTAACCCTTTTTTCTGTATATGGTTAAAGAAAGTAGTGGCCACAATTTATTATACACTGTCAGATAAAGAACACTAGCTTTTTCTTCAACTTGCCTTTTTTCTGTTTAATTCTTGCCATTTGCTCTGAATGGGAAATCGATACATGGCACCCTCTACAGGGCAGCTACTGGCTGTGTGCATGAGGCAAGAAATTTTTTTCCCTTTATCCATTCATGGGATAAGGGTGTTGCTGACTTGGCTGCATTTATTGCCCATCCCTAATTGCCCAGAGGGTTGTTTAGCGTCAAATGTAGGCCTGACCAGGTAAGGATGGCAGTGTCCTTCCCTAAAGGGCATTAGTGAACCAGAGGGCCATTTCCCCTGATGATTGACAAAGGAGTTGTGGCCATCATTAGTTTCTTATTCTACCGTGGTGGGATTTGAACCCAGATCTCCAGAACATTATCTGTATCTCTAGATTAACAGTCCAGCAAGAATACCACTAGGCCACCTTCCCCCTGCTGCATTGCTTTCACCTAATCTGATTGAAAAATTGGTGAGAACCAAAGCAGAGCTGGAACCACAAATTGTAGCCCTATTTCGTTTCCTGAACCTGATTTCACATAGAGGTGTCAGTATTTTCCAGACGTGGAGTACTTTTAGTGTCCATGAGCATTTAGAGGCTCATAATTTGATTAGCCAGGGCAGTGCGTGTTCTGGGTCAGTTCTTCATTGTGGGTTCTGCTGAAGCTAATGATGAAGGGCTGGCCGAAAACTATCAAGATCCATCGATGTTGCAGCGAGAGAGTTTCGAACATACAGAGCTGAAGTAAGCACCCGAGATGGCATTATGTACTGATGAGGAGAAATTTCTTCTCTCAGAAGTTTGTGAATCCACAGAATTCCTTACCACAGAGCTGTTGAGGCTGGGTTATTCAATGTATTTAGGGCTGACACAGACAGGGTTTCGATTCCTTTACTGATTAATGAGGAAAATATAGGAAAGTGAAGGATTATCAATGAGCTGAATGGCCTACTTCTGCTCCTACATCATCTGTCTTAACTATGTGAAAGGCCACATGATTGTGATGAATCACATGTACTTACAATTAGCCATGGTCATAGAGATCATACAGCATGGAAACAGACTGTTCGGTCCAACCAGTCTATGTGACTATAATCCCAACTAAACTGGTCCCACCTGCCTGTGCTTAGCCCATATCCTTCCAAACATTTCTTATTCGTGTACTTATCTAAATGTCTTTCAAACATTGTAACTGCACCTGCATCCATCACTTCCTCTGGAAGTTCATTCCACATGCAAACCATCATCTGCAAAAAAAAATGCCCTGTGTCTTTTCTAACACCTTCTCTTCTCAAATTAACATATGCCCCCGGTCTTGAAATCCCCCAGCAAAGGGAAAAGACACCTGCCATTGACCTTTTCTATGCTCCTTAGGATTTTATAAACCTCTATAACGTCACCCCTCAACATCCTACGCTCCAATGAAAAAAGGTCCCAGTCTATCCAGCCTCTCCTTATAACTTAAACCTTCAATTCCCTGGAACATTCTGGTCAATCTCTTCTGAACCGTCTCCAGCTTAATGATATCCCTCCTGCAACAGGGTGACCAAAACTGGACACAGGACTCCAGAAGAGGACTCACCAACTTCCCGTACAAACTCAGCATAATATCCCAACTCCTATACTCAACGGCTTGAACAATGAAAGCAAGTGTGCTAAAAGCCTTCTTAATCAACCCTCAGGTGAACCGTCCATTTAAGGACTATGAGTGAGTTGAGGCAGACAGTTTCAATCTAGGGCAGGCTTCACAGCATTTGGAATGTCAGTACCCCTGTGGTCAAAGCCTCAAAAGAAGGGTGGACAGTAATCACTGCATTGAAAGGCTAAGGACACCAGAAGTCATCTGTGTATCTTTAAATGCTGTCTGTCGAGTGCAGTTCTATCAGATCCTGCAGGGGTGAGCTTACGCTTATGGATGCCTTCAGGATAGCTTTTGCACCAATAAAAATTCAGATTGCTTCTTATTATCATGTTGCTCTGGCCTCCTGCTGAACACCTGCCTTCTAGGAGTAGTTGAGTTTCTGATAGAATATAGAGCTCATGTGATGCAATCAATATTTCAGTAACCTTGGAAGTTTGCCGCTGATTGCTTCTTCATCATTAACTGGCCTCCCCATCTCTGACAAAAACAGACAGAGGTGGAAACACAAGGAAATTACCAAATATATTTTTCTTAAATTTTACCTTGTCCTCTACCCCACAACCTGCATTCAAGGACAAGGTAAAATTTACTCCCACTAGGGAGGAAGAATGGTACACAGCAGCCTAGTAGGATTGTTGCTAGACTATGAGTGTCAGAGTCATAGAGATGTATGACATGGAAACTAACCTTTCAGTGCAACCCATCTATGCCAACCAGATATCCTAAATAAATCTAGTCCCATTTGGCCCATATCCTTCTAAGTCATTCCTACCCATATACCCATTCAGATGCTTTTTAAAAGTTGTAATTGGACCAGCCTCCACTACTTCCTCTGGCAGTTCATTCCATAAACATATCACCCTCTGTGTGAAAAAGTTGCCACTTAGGTCCCTTTTAAATCTTTCCCCTCTCACCTTAAACCTATGCCTTCCAGTTTTGAGCGCCCCTACCCTGGGGAAAATACCTTGTCTATTACCCTAGCCATGCCCGTCATGATTTCAATAAACTTCCATAATGTCACCCCTCAGCCTCTGATGCTCTGGGGGAAAATAGCGTCAGCCTATTCCACCTCTCTCCATAAATCATATCCTCCACCATAGGCAATGAACCCATAAATCTTTTCTGAACCCTTTCAAGTTTCACAACATCCTTGCTATAGCAGGGATACCAGAGTTGAATGTAATATTCCAAAAACGGCCTAACCAATGTCCTTGCTCAATAAGATGTGGAAATGCCAGTGTTAAATTGGGGTGGACAAGGCCAAAAATCACACGACACCACGTTGTAATCCAACAGGTTTATTTGAAGATCGAGCTTTCAGAGTCTCGCTCCTTCTTCAGGCGTCAGCGAGAGACGTGGCATCAGACAGAGAATTGAAAAGCAAAAGATCAAAGGGCCATAAAACTGATGCAAATGTGTTAAACAAACCCAAGATGGCTGCACAATTGTTAATCAGTTTGAAAGGATTAATATGCAAAATACAGAATTTCTTTCAAGTCACTGCCCTGAAATAACTAAAGATTATATCAGTACATCAGAGGTGACGTCTCAGGTCAGACAATGCATTTTAGTTGTGAGGCCTTATTTATTAGCTGTTTGCTGGCTGTGTATTAACTTGGCATCAGACTGATTTTATTTCCAAAGTAGGAATGGCTGTGTACAAATTGTGTGCCTTTTGAACAAAGTAGAATGCATCTGCAATTACAACATACTCACTGTCTCTCACGTGCGGTCTCTTGCACACTCTCTCTCTTTCACACAGACACACACACACACACACACACACTTTCTCTCCCTCACACAAACACATGTACACACACACATACACGCTTTCTTTCCCTCACACACACATAGGCATGCACATACACATAAATCTATGGGGTGAATTTGCATTTGCGGATACATTCTATTTTATTCAGAAAGCATAAAATTTGTAGACAGTCAATGTGGCATTTTATAAATTCCTACTTTGGAAATAAAACCAGTCTGATGCTAAGTTAATACACAGCCAGATTCTAAAGAAGGTCTCACACCTAAAATGCATTGTCTGACCTGAGACGTCACCTCTGATGTATTGATATAATCTTTAGTTATTTCAGGGCCGTGACTTGAAAGAAATTCTGTAATTTGCATATTAAACCTTTCAAACTGATTAAAGAATGAACAGCCATCTTAGGTTTGTTTAACACATTTGTATCATTTCTATGACCCCTTTTTTTTGCTTATAAATTTTGCCTGATGCCACCTCTCTCACTGACACCTGAAGAAGGAGCAAGAGTTCAAAACCTCATGCATTCAAATAAACCTGTTGGACTATAACCTAGTATCATGTGATTTTTAAATTTCTTTCTAATTAATTAATTATTTAATTCAGAAAATCTGCGCTTATTCTGGGGCTAGTAGAAACTGCAGATGCTGGAGAATCTGAGATAACAAGGTGTAGAGCTGGATGAACACAGCAGGCCAAGCAGCATCAGAGGAGCAGGAAGGCTGATGTTTTGGGC
The DNA here is from genome assembly GCF_030684315.1 of Stegostoma tigrinum. Taxonomy (NCBI): domain Eukaryota; kingdom Metazoa; phylum Chordata; class Chondrichthyes; order Orectolobiformes; family Stegostomatidae; genus Stegostoma; species Stegostoma tigrinum. The sequence continues at coordinate 12,902,447 of NC_081362.1, read as the reverse complement.
CTAGACCCTTCTTCAGAAGGCAGGTCTAGGCCTTAAACATCAGCCTTACTGCTCATCTGATGCTGTTTGGCCTGCTGTGTTCATCCAGCTCTATACCTTGTTATCTCAGATTCTGGGGTTCTGGATTTGAATCCTATCATGGCAGATGGTGGAATTTGGTTTGGAATATTAATAAAGAGCCTGGAATTGAGAATATACTCATGACCATGAAACCACAGCTGATTGTTGGAGTAGAACCCATCTGGCTGACTAATGTCCCTCAAGGAAGGACATCTGCCATTCTTACCTGATATACATGTGACTCCAGACCACCAGCAATATGATTGACTCTTAACTACCCTTTGATGTGGCCTAGCAAGATATGCAGTAGAAAGGCAGCTGGACAGGCAATAAATGCTGGCCTGCCAGTGATACCCATGTCCCACAAGTGATTGAAGAGATCAGATTGAGGGCAAGACAGAAAAAACATTAAGTTCTAAAGAAAAATCTCCAACAACAATTAAAACCTGAAGAAATGAAATTCTCTGTTTGAAAAACTTAATTTTCAGCACCAAAGCGATTGGCTGTCAGTAGTATGACTCACTATGCTATTAAAAACTTGTATTTAGATTGTTACAGTCATGATCTAATTTATTACAGTGAGTATAAAAAAGGACACATTTTATCAAAGCATTTTGTTTTGCACTCAGGACAATTCACAAGGAAAAGGAAAAAACCACCCACTTATACTTGATGAGAAGAGAGTGCTAATTGGTTAGCAAGTTAGATAGCATGGACAATGCAACAATTAATGATGACTGACAGTTAACTACCATGCATTGCATTGATTTCAGACCAGGCAGGTTGACTCCCATTAGTCAGGACATTGCCCTGAGAATGAACCAGCATATATCTGATCCCTACTTTGTTAAACTAAACAAGTTGCATTGTGTGCACATGTTCTTTCTGTCTGGAAAGAACAGGGCCCTCTGTATCAGGATATGCAGATTGTAGTACATATATGTGCATGACACTGTGAGCCTGAAATCGTCTTCGAGTTGGGCTTCAGCTTTTAAAGGCAGGCTTTCTTTCTTAAGGAGAAGTTGTAGGGGAGATGGGAAGGTTGAGAAAAATGACAGAGAAAAATGACTAAATTGAAGAAAAATGCATCTCCAGTCCGGGGGCTGGATTCCAAGATTCAGTGATGCAGTGCTAGAGGCACCTCTAGGAGATACAATCAAGGAGCGAGGTGATATTTCGACAAGGTAGGTGCTTTCACCCTCTTCAAATGTCAAGCCCTTTGAAGGGTGTGAAACCATGTGGTAAACCAAGTAAAGAGTCTGGCTCCAAGGAGCCAGCAGGAGGGGTAGGAAAGCTTTACTGACCTTACATGTACAATAAAAGTCAATGATTGTAGCATCATATATATCACATGGCCACCATAGCACAAATTCTCATGTCATTCATCTCAAAACACTCCAATCACTCACTCGGCATCAGTCACAAACACTCAAACTTCATGCCTCGTGTCCAACTCTCCAAACTATCCACACCTTCTGAAGATGCCAGCCTCCTACTGCCAGGCTACAGCTCCAGGCAAGGACATCTCCCACAAAAAGTGATGCACAATCACTGAATTCTCCCTTCTCGCTTGCTGGATGTAATCCAAGCGTGGGCCTTACTAGAGCTGATGGCATCCAGCGTCACCAAGGCCTTGGAAAATGAGGATATGTTATTGCCTCAAGCTCCCTCTCAACTCTCTCCTTACCCTCAAATTGAGATCTGGGATGAAGAGCAAGTTATTGATGATGTGATTGTAGATCTCCTGGAGATCTACAAGAAACGCAGATGCTGGAGTCAGTGATAAGTGTGGAGTTGGAGGAACACCACAGGCCAGGCAGCATCAGAGAAGCACGAAAGTCAACATTTCAGGCCAGGACCCTTCTTCAGAACTGGATAGGGGGAATGCAGCTGGGAAATAAATAGGGGGAGGATGGGTGGGGCTGGGGAAAGGTAGGTGAGGTGGCGATTGGTGGATGCAGGTTAAGGATAGTGGGGATTGGCCATGGGACGGGTGGGGCGGATGGATGGGGAAGAAGATAGACAGGTTGTGCCAGGTCAAGGAGGCAGGGTTGAGGGGGAGGTTTGGATGTGGGATGAGGCTGGGAGTGGGAAATTGTTAAAGCCGGTGAATTCCATGTTCAGGCCATCGGCTGTAGACCTCCGAGGTGGAATATGAGATGTTGCTCCTCTAGTTTGCATGAGGCGTCATTGTGGCACTGGAGGAGGCCCAGGATGAACATGCCATCCAGGGAGTGGGAGGGGGAGTTAAAATGGTTGATGACTGGAAGATGTCGATTATTGCATACAGAGTGCAGAAGCTCCACGAAGCAGTCCCTCAGTCTGCGCTTGATCTCACTGACATACAGGAGGTCACTTCGGGAGCAACGGATACAATACACCAGGTTGGACAAAACACCGATGTAGAAAATTTGCTTAAGGCCTTGGATGGGGGTGAGGGTGGAGGTTTAGGGGCAGGGAAGCACCTCCTGCACTTGCAGGGAAAAGTGTCGGGGGTGGTGGGGCTAGTGGAGAGTGTGGAACAGACAAGGGAGCTGTGGAGTGAAAGGCAGATAGGGGTGGGGAGGGAAATATCTCTTTGGTCATGGGGTTGAATTATAGGTGGCGGAAGTGGTGGAGGATGATACACTGGATGCGGAGATTGGTGGGGTGGTATATGAGGACCAGGAGGAATCTGTCTTTACTTTTGAATCGGGGTGGGGGTTTGAGGGTGGATGAGCGGGAAATGCAGTTGTTTGCTTCCCTAACCCCTTCTTCAGCATGTCCCTGTCTGCCTGCTTTTAAAACCATGCCTGCCCCAGAATATCCACATAGCCAGTCGCAGCACACCTAAAAGAGACAGTGAGAGAGAGACAGCAACCAAAACTACATCAATGATGAGAATGTACCATCACTGAATGTGGTGCTCAGTGACACCAGCTTCGATACTGGCAATGAGTATAGCTTCGAGGCTGATACAGAGGCAGTAGCTGCTCATGGTGGTTCAAATGATGATTGTGGGCTACGACCAGACTAGTGGACAGAGGCTAAGGTTGCCAAGGACTAGCACCTTACCCTACAAATACCACACTCCTCATCTGGGATCTGAATGCTGGGTCTTTGTTGATTGACTTGTGAATTCATTCAATGGACTGATGTGGCCCAAATTGGAGAGAAGGTGAGCATCTCACCAGCTCCAGATCTTGCCAGTTCTGTTGGTTTATGGATATCACCAAGGACAGCCCTGTGATTATCTTTTTCCAGGCGCAGTATCCCCCCGGGATGTGCTTGAAATAGCTGGGAGGACCGCAGCCCCACCCAAGAGTTTATTCAGCTTGAGGAAGTGACTGGACTTTAGCCTTTCCTATGTCTTGCTATCCCTCACTCACCAGTCTCAAAATCTACTGGCTGTCATCCTCCAATTCTATTGCGATCAACCCCCATGACATTCTTCAGATTGTTAATTCATGACTGTATTTGCATAAGACAAGAGTGATTCCAACTCAGAAGTATCTTATTGGCTGCAAGGTTCTTTGAGACATGCTGGGGATGTGAAAGGGACTATAAAAATGCAAGTTTGTTTTCTTCTTGATTGGCAAAATTATTTTTTCGCATCTTGCATCTGATTTTGGAGGAGTACAAAGGAATTTGGTGAAGCTTTTTGATCATCGGGCAGAAGAAGTTGAAATCTGTAGCAGCAGAAGAACTTGGGTTGGGGCTGAAGAAAAGTGATGACAACGAAATTGTTGTGACAGTACAGGACGTTGATCAGGCTATTTTTGGAATATTGCATTCAGTTCTGGGCTCCGCGCGATAGGAAAAATGTAGTTGTACTAGAAAGGGTTCAGGAAAGATGCACAATGACGTTGTCAGGCGTGGATGATTTAAGCTATCGGGAGAGGTTGACTAGACTGGGGCTATTTTCCCTGCAGTCACGGAGGCTGAGGGTTTTATTAAGTCATGAGAGCTGTGGATAGGATAAACAGCTAATGCCTATTTCCCATGGTAGCGGCATTCAAAACTAGAGGGCCTAGGTTTAAGGTCAGAGGTGACAGCTTTTCAAAAGGGGCTGAGGGGCAAGTTTTCATGCAGAGGGCGGTATGTTTATGGAATGAGCTGCCAGAAGAAGTGGTGGAGGCTGCTACAATTACAATATATAGCAGACATCTGCTTGGGTTTATGAATAGGAAGGGTTTAGAGGCATGTGGGCCAAATGCTGGAAAAAAGGAATATGTCAGATTGGGATGTATGGTTGGTGCGGACGAGTTGGACCAAAGGGTCTATTTCCATGCTGTACAACTCTATGACTCTGTGGCTCTATAAAAGTGACCATGATATGCCCATTTTTAGTAAGCTTTATTTATTTCTATCAAGCACACAATGAGGAACTTTTTTTGTGTCATTCTTTCATGGATGTGGGAGTTGGTGGAATTTGTTGCTGTCTCTAAGTGCCCTTGAACTGAACTGTTTGCTGGGCCACTTAAAATTCATACATTGCCTGAAAAACATGGATTGCAGATTTCCTTTGCTGGAGATAGCTTTTCAAACAACAACTAATGATAGTTTCATGATCACCATCACTGGGGCTAATTTTGAGTTCTAGATTCATTCATTAAATTTAAATCCACCAGCTGACTGATTGGGTTTGAGTCCTCAAATAAAATCAAAATACTGCGGATGCTGGGAATCTGAACCAAAATGGAAATTGCTGAAGGTCTCTGGCATCTCTGGGACAGAAAGAAACAGATCTGAGTCTAATAGGACACTTCTTCAGAAGTGCAAGGGGTCCTGTCGGAGAGGACCAATTCTTTTCCTTTCACAGCTTAATTTGCACCCATTTTCCACCTTTTTTTGTCTCATTCAACGCCATTAACAACCCATTTGTCTTTTGCATTGCACTTTATACCATCTGTTCCCTTTAACCATCCTCTGTTTCTGTCAAAATTATGAACAAAACATTTTCTGAGCTCTTTCAGGTCTGAAGAAGAATCATACTGGACATAAACATAGAAAATAGGTGCAAGAGTAGGCCATTTGGCCCTTCGAGCCTATATCACAATTTTATATGATCATGGCTGATCGTGCAATTTCAGTATCCCACTCCTGCTTTCTCTCCATACCCCTTGATTCCTTTAGCTGCAAGGGCCATGTCCAATTCCCTCATGAGTATATCTAATGAACTGGTCCCAACAGCTTCCTGTGTAAGAAAATTCCATAGGTTCAGAACTCTGAGTGAAGAAATTCTTCCTCATCTCAGTCCTAAATGACTTATACCTTATTTAGGCTATGATCCCTAGTTCTGGACTTACCTGACATTGGGAACATTCTTCCCACATCTACCCTGTCCAATCACACCAGGATTTTATGCTTCTATGAGATCACCCTCATTCTTCAAAATTCCAGTAAGTACAATCCCAGTCGATCCCATCTTTCCTAATATGTCAGTCCTGCCTCCCAGGAATCAATCTGGCGAACCTTCACTGGACTCCCTCAATAGCAAGAATGTCCTTCCTCAGAATAGGAGACCAAAACTGCACACAATATTTAAGGTGTGGCCACACCAAGGCCCTGCATAATTGCAGCAAGACATCCCTACTCCTACACTCAAATCCTCCAGAAGATTAACAAAAACAGAAGTTGCTGGAAAAGTTCAGCAGGCCCGGCAGCACCTGTGAAGAAAAATCAGAATTTACATTTTGGGTCGGGTGACTATTCCTCAAAAGGCTAACTTTTTTTCTCTTGCCACAGATGCTCCAGACCTGCTCAGTTTCCTCAAGCTCTTTCAGGGATTCAAGCCAAATTCCCAGAAGGGTTTAGCTTGGCCTTTCGTCAAAGGTCACCTGTATGCCACTTCACACTCTTGATAACCATATACTAAAACCTAGAGACAACCAGAAACTGAATGAACTCTAGTTGACGTGAAGAATTTCCCCTTCCTAGTTGCTGGAATAGTCAAGATGTAACAGATGCGTTTCATTGATGACATACACCCTTCATCTCAAGTATTGGTGACACTCTTGCCTTTGCTTTTGGTTCAATTCAATGATACTAAATGTAGATGGATATGGTCAAATGTGACAACGCCATGAGGTGGTTCAAGACAACTGGGTCAGTAACTGAATGTCATCCGAAAAGCAGAAACTCACAACTCATGTGTTTTGCGCTCCTGATGTAATATAGGCCGTACATCTAAAATGAAAAGAAGAGGAAACGACTGCAAAATGAGAGCATGGCAAAGATGATACAGTGGAAGTGAAGATAAAGAGATACAATGAGATGCAAAGGGGAACTACCATGAAAAAGGAAGAGACAAACCACATGACAATCAAAACAAGCTACACTATTGTATAATATGTTGCAGATTTACATGCCTCTTTTCTATGGTGCTATTTATAGAGCTGTTCATTCCTATACAAATGTGTCTAAATGTGGCATAGTTTCAATGTCCACAGAAGTGAGGGCCCCATCCAATTATTATTGCTGTCATTATATTATGATTGCAACTGGAAGGGCCTAAGGCCCAGGAAATGCTTTCCAAGGTTTACACAATATATTGGCTGCATCTCCTGGAAACTTGGATAACCTGTAGTTTTACTGTTCCCAATCCAGAAGTTCTGGGTCCTGAACGTTTGCCCAATATCCGTGAACCATCATTTCCCAAGTTTCATGGACCTGTGAGAGCTTGGCTGAGACTTGACTATATAGCGAATAAAGCCTCTCGCCTGCGGCTTAGCAAATATTCAAGCGTAATAACTTAGAGCCATACATCAGGTTTCCAGTCAAAACTTAATGACCAATGGTGTAGGTGACCACTCAACCAATGCTAACAGTAAATCAACTGCCGTATGAACTCGGACAATCCATAGGGATTGATAGGACATGTAAAAACTTTCTAAAATTTTGTTCTCCTGGAACAAAATTGATGTTGCTTATATTTTGTCCCAGCCCCTGGCATGCATTGTGATAACTTTGAACACGAATTCAAAGTGATTGTTCGTAGGAAGGATCATACATGGAGGAATGCTATTTAAAGGGGGTTACCTCTTCCATGCATATTGGTTACTTGCTCATATGCAGGCTGTGAGTTACTTCTGGATCTTGATTCTGCATTCCAATTTCCTTTCCAAAATTATTGTGGAATCTGCTTCCACCATGTTTTCAGGCAATGCATTCCAACAATTCAATACAGAAAATATTTCATTTTACCTCATGTTACCACTGGATCTATAAAACCCTTCATGATTTTAAATACATTGATCAAATTTTCTCTTCATAATCTTCGCTCTGAGGACAATGACCCTAGCGTCCCTAAACTCTACATATCGCTAAACTATCTTATCCTGGCACCATTTTATGAAATCAGCTCCAGCTGATCTTCATATCCTTTCAAGAGTGTGGGATCCAGAATGGGGCACAATATTCAGCAGAAGCCTAAACTGCGGATTATAAAAGTTTAGTATAACTTGGTAGCTTTCTGCTCTTCTTCGTTTTACCAAGGATTCCACATGTTTTTTAACAGAATTCCAGATTTGTTGTGGCATCTTTAAAGATTATCCTGCCTAAAGATGTTGCCAAAGAGATGGGTTTTAAAGGCAGAAAGAGGTGAGCAGATTTGGGGTTTGTGAAGTGAAATTAGCTATGATACAACTGATGACTCAGGCATGAAGCAGAGGGACTGGTTGCACATACAAACATTATGAGAGGATGAGGTTGGAACAGAGTGAAAATATTGCGTTTATGATTAACTCCCTCTCCAATTTTTTTCTGATGTTTCTGACTCCATGGATTTATGCCATATGTTATGTTCCAAATGCAGCTGATTTCTTTCTGGGCCATTGCTATTTAGTAATTAACTCTTAGGATATGTGCAAAATGGACTTGTCTTTTGATTTTCTCTCTGTTTTCATGTGGTAGCTCTCATTATTCTGACAAATTGAAAATATCCTGTGTAAGCATAAAATCTATACTTTAGCATTATAGCGTACAGACTTTATTAATGATAACATCACATCCAGTATTTTTTCAGTAATATGATCATGGTCAACACTGACATTATCTATCAAATCTGTGTTACCTATCATAACGTTTTGTGTTTCTTTTGCATGTCGATTAACAAAAGGAGATAGTCATGACATACACAGGCATTGGTAGTGACTATTTTCTAAGAACTCATTCATCAGACTCTTGGGTTATAAAGGTTTTGCTTTAATTTAAAATGCTTGACCAAAGATTCACCTGAGTTATTCTGCAGGTGCTAATAGCATTTATAAAAGGCAAGGAAAACATTCTGGATGAGCAGGGCCTTTTCACTATCTTTGCTGGACTTTAGTAAATTCTAGCACTCTCTCATTTATCAACTCATAATGTGTTTGTCAAGCTGCCGAGGCTGGGGACTAAGGTTTCATTGTGGAGACATCCATCGTCTGCAGAGTTTAGCATTCCACTAATGCATTACCTCTTCCTTAACATTGATATGATGTGACTCAACAGAGACAACTCCTGAAAAAAAAATCGTCAAAACCACCTGAAATGTAACAGAAATATTCTAGTTGATGGATGGAGTATAGATTAAGATTGTAAAAAGCAGTGTAAGGTAAGATAGCACTTTGATTCCTTTACAGGCTTTTGAAAAATCTAAGCAAAGAAACATTGTGAGATTGAGACTAATGCAAAATAACACCGCATAATTTAAAGGAAAATTTTCAAAGCCATGGTTTTTTCTGTTTGAATATTGAATATCTGTTTTTTTGGGAAATATTAGATTTTTAAAAATATTTGTTTCAACGATAAATATTCTCTTTACACTTTTCCTTGGCAAATGTTATAGTTTATGTGCTATGTTTCCTAGGCAAATGCCCATTTTTAAAAAATGTACTTCACATTCTAAAGTCTTGCTGAAGGTAGTGCCTCAATTCCAACTGATTTAGGAGTAATCAAATGTATCTTTTATTTTCTGTCCAAAGCAATTGTGGATTTGACGATTGAACAATGTGCGATTATTTTAATTTCACTATTAAAGAATGCAGCAATTTTTTCCTTATCTCCAATTGAAATTAGAACAATAATTTCAAGTAAGATTTTGGATCCAGAGGAGAGTCTAAATCTAATATCTCCACTTGCCAAACATTTGATCACTTTGATTGCAGAGGGGCCAGCTTCCTTCATGTACTTTCACAGCCAACTATTTTCAGAATCAAACTAACCGAATCTCAAATAAATAACCTTTGGCTCTAATTAATGAGAACTTCAAACTTTCCAGGTACTGCAGAGCCATAGAGATGTATAGCATGGAAACAGACCCTTCAGTCCAACTTGTCCATGTCACCAAATATCACAAATAAATCTGGTCCCGTTTGCCAGCATTTGGCCCATATCACTCCACACCCTTCCTATTCATACCTGTCCAGATTCCTTTTAAATGTTGTAATTGTACCAGTCTCCACTAGTTCCTCTGGTGGCTCATTCCATACACACACCACACTCTGCGTGAAGAAGTTGCTCCTTAGGTGCTTTATAAGCCTTCTGTCTCTCATCTTAAACCTATGCCATCTAGCTTTGGACTCCCTTAGCCCCAGAGAAAAGACTTTGTCTATTCACCCTATCCATGCCCCTCATGATTTTATAAACTTCTATAAAATCACCCTTCAGTCTCTGAACGCTCCAGGGAAAATCGTTGCAGCCTATTCAGCCTCTCCCCAAAGTACAAACCCTCCAACCCTGAAAACATCCTAGTAAATCATTCTATAGTACCTTGAATGCCTTTTACTATCTCACTACTCCAATGAATCAAAAGCCTTTGATGAGATTCTGCTTTGATGAGAAGATTGACTCTTATGTCTGGTGAATTATGTTCATGGACAAATAATTTCAGAATACTGAGATACCTGTTCGTTCTGGAGGTTGCGCAGTATCACACGCATAGGGGATTATCAGGGACAGTTTCTTACCTTCATCATTGATGAGCTGGATGCCTGCAATTTTGGAAATATTCTTTTCAATTCCCCAGTGAAGTGAAAGATAATTTTCAACTGAATTACTGCAGGTGGATAGAAATGATTGACAAATGAATGATTGCAATCCTTAACACAGGTGGCTTATCAGGCTGCATACTCAGCCGTTACTATTCTTCTTACACACTCATAACTGTGTGGCCAAATTCAGCTCGAATTCCATTTACAAATTGTTGATGACCCAACTGTAGTGGGTTGGATCCTAAACAACGATGAGACAGAGTGCAGGAAAGAAATAGAGAACTTAGTGGCGTGACACTCAATGTCAGCAAACTGATGGAGCTGGTCATTGACTTCAGGTAGCGGTGCGGAAGATACACCCCTGTCTGTATCAATGGTGTTGAGGTGGAGGTCAAGAGCATTGAGTTCCTAGAAGTAAATATCATCAATAATCTGTCCTCATCCATCCATGTTCATGCTATAGTCAAGAAAGCACACTTCCTCAGAAGGCTAGGGAAATTCGGCACGTCCATAATACCTCTTACCAATTTTTATGGGTGCACCATAGAAAGTATTCCCTCTGGATGCATCATAGCTTGGTATGATAACTGCTCTTACCAAGATCACAAGAAATGACCAACAGTTGTGAATGCAGCCCTGTCCATCATGTAAACCAGCTTTCCTTCCTTTGATAACAAGGTGTAGAGCTGGATGAACACAGCAGGCCAAGCAGCATCCGAGGAGCAGGAAGGCTGACGTTTCTGGCCTAGACCCTTCTTCAGAAATGGACTCTGCCTTCTCTTCCTCCTGCCTTAGGAAAGCAGCCAACATAATCAAAGACCCCTCCCATCCCAGTTACACTCTCTTGCACCCTCTTCCATCAGGCAGAAGATACAAAAGTTTGAAAACACAAGCCAACAGATTCAAGAACAGCTTCTTACCCGTTGCTATCAAATTTATGAATGGACCTCTCATAAATTAGAGTTGGTCTTTCTCTGCACCTTCTAAGTAGCTGTAACACTGTATTCTGCATTCTATTTTATTGCCCTAATGTACTTATGTAAGGTATGATTTGTCTGGTTAATACACAAAATAATACATTTCACTGCATCTCAGTACGTACTCCAGGGCAATGGGCAAATAGGATTTGATGAAAGTAACAATACAAGAATTTAGGATGACCTGATTATTATCTGGGGTGCAATGTGTTTGAACGTTGGAATTGTCAAGGTAGTTAATGCGTGCATACATGCAAATATGGGCATTGAGTTCGGTTATCTGACATTGGTATCTATTTTTCATTCTAATTTATTTATTAAAATTCAATTAGTCACCACCCAGAGTTCGCAATTACCTGCATGTAGCAAATGTATGACACATCACTAAAGCACTCACTCCATCATGTTTTCCTGAAACACCTGAGAGTCTGGGCAAACTTGTCATTGAGGAAAGAATTAACAGCCTGCACTTAAATGGTTACCTGTTGTCAAGGTGAGATCTCTGGACTATTGCTATCTTTTGGAGCCCCTATGGCTACACTGGAATTGCTAACCAGTTTTTAGGCATATTTCCCAAACCATTGCTTAATTGACTAGAAGGGTGAGTTACTTTGCCTATTGACCTGAATCAAATATCACTAACTGTAGATGAAACTGGAGCCGTTTGTGATTATAAGATGCCAATGTTCTAACAGAGACTGCACTCCACAAGGTGTAGATTGGCCTGAGAGCCAACAAGGTGCTCTGTAAATGCAAATTCTTTCTTAACTCCTTCACATTTAACTACTTCTGAGTTCTGACAGCACCTTGGCCTACTGTACCTCTCCCAAACAAAGCTATTTCAAGGTTATCAGCAAGTTTTCACTCTGTAAATGGCTAAGTGATTAGCAGTTACCATAATATCACCCCAGATAGGTTTGCTAATTTCCTATCTCCTACCAAGCCTCTGTCAAACTGTCTCAATCATCATTCTCATAAAGTTTGTTTGAGAGCGTAACAGTGTTTGACAACTGGCTGTTTAACGGGCAATATTCTGCCCTTTTGCCCGGTTTGTGTGAATCGTGTGAAGATATTTTTGGGATTGCTTTTTCCTTTTTGCAGGTGACAGAAGTTACTGTCTAAAATCCTGACTCGTATCACTGGCGCCAAGTCCCCAGAATCCCAGTCAGGAACAGTATACCCAAGCACATGGGCCTACTTGTTTAGTTACAAAATGTACTTTTGTAGTCTTAAAGATATGTTATTTGGTTAGCCTTGTGAGGAACTCAGAGTGCGGCCTGAAGAACGTCTGCCCTATCGTATTGTAAGTCATGTTTCTTCACAAGACTGCACTTAAGCCGACAATTTTGGTGCACTGACCACAACAGGACAGTAGCAAAGTGGTTTTGGGAAGGAATTCACTGTGAAGAAACACGATTTACCACCAAGCTGGTGACCATATTAACAACGGTGCAGATTGCATTCAGAATCACTTCATGCAATGACATGTGTACAGGCTCATAACTTCTGAGGCTGGTTCATGGAAACTGCAAGGGTCTGGTCTGTACCGCATTTTTGTGATCTTATCCTGCAATAGAATTGACTGTCTCAGAATTTCAGCCACATCCAGGTCGATTGTTTTGTTCCTGCAATCTTGGAGGGCACATGCTGAACTGAATTGAATTAGCTTTATTGTCACATGTACTCAAATGAGTACAGCGACAAGTTTACAAGTTGTTACATTGCAGGGCTATCTTAGGAACAAGGTACCAAGGAGCAGACATATAAAATCAAATTCTTAGGAAACAACAAAAACGTTGGAAAAGTAAAGAAATAAATAGTTCAGCAATACAGGTTATAGGAATAAATTAGAAAACTAAAGAAGTAAAACATTCAGAATATCAGAGATAGTAGGAACTGCTGATGCTGGAGGCTGAGATAACACAGTGTGAAGCTGGATGAACACAACAGGCCACGCAGCATCAGAGGAGCAGGAAAGCTGACATCTTGGGTCTGGACTCTTCTTCAGAAAATCCGAATGTCAGTCTTTCTAACCCAGCCCATGTTGGCACCTAGCCACTTGGGATACATTGACCACCTGCCCTAGACGCACCGATGCAGGGGTCGCCCCACTTGCGGCACCATCTCTTTGCTGCTGAGCCCATTTCACTGGTGCTGCTGAACTGACACTCACCCCTGCGACAAGTAGTCCTGGCTCCAGCTGCCATGCCAGGCCATCGCCGGGCTGTGAGTCTTGCTTTGACTGCAGATGTCGTCCTGCCAGTGCAGCCATTTTGAAGAGCCTGCAGTCGCTGGTGCCTTCCTCCCCGATTGCTGGAGGTGCTTTGCTGCTGCCATTATAAACTAAGACATTGAAGTAACAAAGGTGTAGTGTCAATGTCCTAAAAGCACAGTTTGAAACAACAGAGAAAGACATGAGAAAGGTAGGGATTTTCAGCTTGGGTTTAAATGTGCAAAGGCTGCAGAAGCAATGGTAGTCCTTTTGGGCTGAATGTTTGTAGTGTAGTCCTAAAATTCTTTGACCTTCAGTTGACATGCAATGGCAGAGATTTCTGTGTAAACACTCTGCATCCCAGTGCACTGAAAACACGCAATTGAAAGGTGAAACATAGATAAATCACCTGAACGAGATGGACCACACCCCAGAGCTCTAAAGAACATAGCTGAAGTGTTAGAGAAAGTGAAGGTCGTGATCTTTCAGGAATCTCTAGAGTCAGGGAGCGCTCCAGAGGACTGGAAAATCGCTAACGTGACACCCCAGCTTAAAAGGTGAGTAAGGCAAAAGACGGAAAAATATAGGCCGATTAGCCTAACCTTGACCGTGGGTAAGATTTTGGAGTCCATTCTTATGGATGAGATTTCTAAATATTTGGAAGTATATGGCAATAGAGGGCAAAATCAGCATGGTTTCCTCAAGGGGAGGCCATGCCTGAAAAATTTGCTAGAATTCTTTGAGGAAGTAACGAGCAGGGTAGACCAAGGAGACCCAATGGATGTTATCTACCTGGATTTCAAGAAGGCCTTTGACAAGGTGCCGTGCAGGAGGCTGCTGATTAAGATAAGGCCCCAGAGAGTCACAGGCAAGGTACTAGCATGAATAGAAGATTGGCTCTCTAGCAGAAAACAAAGAGTGGGGATAAAAGGGTCTTTCTCAGGATGGCAGCCTGTGACAAGTGGTGTTCCACAAGGGTCAGTGTTGGGACCACAACTTTTCACTTTTTATACATTAATGATCCAGATGAAGGAACTGAGGGCATTCTGGCTAAGTTTGCAGATGATACAAAGATAGGTGGAGGGACAGGTAGTATTGAGGAGATGGGAGGCTGTAGAAGGATTTGGACAGGTTAGAAGAGTGGGCAAAGAAGTGGCAGATGGAGTACAATGTGGGAAAGTGTGAGGTCATGCACTTTGGTAAGAAGAATAAAAGCATGGGCTATTTTCTAAATGGGGAGAAAATTCAGAAGTCTGAAGTCCAAACAGACTTGGGAGTTCCAGTCCAGGATTCTCTCAAGGGAAACTTGCAGGTTGAATCAGTAGTCAGGAAGGCAAATGCAATGTTGGCATTTATTTTGAGAGAACTTGAATATAAAAGAAGGGATGTACGACTGAGGTTTTATAAGGCTCTGGTCAGGTCACATTTGGAATATTGTGAGCAGTTTTGGGCCCCATATCCCAGGAAAGATGTACTGGCCCTGGATTGGGTCCAGAAGAGGTTCACGAGAATGGTCCCAGGAATAAAAAGCTTAACATATGAGGAACGTTTGAGGACCCTGGGACTATACTCATTCGAGTTTAGAAGGATGGCGGGGGGGGGAATCTAATTGAAACTTACAGAACACTGAATGATCTGGACAGAGTGGATGTTAGGAAGATGCTTCCATTGGTAGAAGAGACGAGGACTTGAGGACACAGCCTTAGAGTAAAGGGAAGACCTTTTAGAACAGAGATAAGGAGAAAATTCTTCAGCCAGAGAGTCGTGAATCTATGGAATTCACTGCCACAGAAGACTGGGGAGGCCAGTCATTGAGTACATTTAAGATTGAGATATATAGGTTCTTGATTTTCATGCTGATCAAGATTACGGACAGACAGCAGAGAATGGGGTTGAGGGACTTATCAATCATGATTGAATGACAGACCAAACTCGATGGGCTGAATGGCCCAATTTCTACTTCTATGTCTTATGGGCTTGTGCTTATAATTGAGAAGAGGATAAATAGCAAAATTCAGAGAAACAGTGAGACAGCAGACAACACATAATAGGATATTGTTGTTTGGTAGTACAGAACTTGAGTACAGCTGAAAATAAAGAGACATGCTATCAAACCTTCTTGTTTTGCACCTGTCAGGATAGACAAAAGAATGCCAAATTTCAAATAGAACAACAATTCGATTGCATGAGTAAAACAAGTTTGTAGATAACTGTACCCTGGTGTGCTCTCAGTGACAACTCTTCGATCAATCAAAACCTACTTGCTGACTAATCAACACCCTTTTTCTCATATCAAAGCATAAAATGCCAGAGAAACTCAGCAGAACGGGCAGCATCTGTGGAGAGAGAGAGAGAAGCAGAGTTACAGAGAGAGAAAAACGGGTTGTGAAGGTGCCCAGTGCAAAAGACAAAGGCAGTGATAAAGAACATACAGATATGTAAAATATATGTAAATATTAGGCGTGAAGGGAAGAAAATGGGATCTCTCTGCTGATGCCAAAGCCAACAAGTCACAAAGAAGATGCAGATGGAAAGTGGGGATGCAAGAAAAAGCCTGAGAACAGAGGGCTGTCTTGTTGACTACTGTTAGTGTTCCCTATTACCTGGACTGAAACGTTCAGGTTCAAGTCCCTCTGCTCCAGAGGTGTGTAATAACATCTCTGAACAGGTTGATCAGCAAAAACGGGTTAATTAAAAAATGAGTGCAGAGGTCAGACTCTGAAGTTGTGGTGCATAATATTGACTCCCCGAGGCTGTTTTTCCAGCTTGGATGGAACACCAGCAGGCCAAGATGAAAATGGGAGCAAAATCGATTATTAAAATGGCAATCTGTTCCACTTGCTCCTCTTCCCTCACTGTCAACAACGTAAAAAAAAACACATTTCCAGCTCCTTTCCGCTCCAAAGAAGAATCATGCTGGACCTGAAACGTCAACTCTAACTATTTCACCCAGAGATGTTGGCAGACTTGTTGAGTTTCTCCAGCAGTTTCTGTTTTTATTTTGGATTTCCAGCATCTGCAGTATTTTGCTTTTACTTTCCCTTTTCTTCATTCCCTTTCCTTGTTGTTTGCTTTGTAGTTTGGTTTTCTTGCATCTGTCCTGATTACAGCAGGATAAAATCTTTGACAGCAAGTCCTTTTTTTTCAGCAAAACAGAGAGGCATAAATGAGAGTGATGATGATTGAAATAGAGAAACAGATAATAGGGATAAAATTGATCTTGTGTTATAGCGCAGAAAGGGCAATAGTAAATTGGTAACATGTTTATTTTGTTTCAAAATGTATTGCTTCTTTAAGTTGCACCCTCAGATAGTTGGAAGGGAGAGTTGAGACTAGATTATGTATCAGATAACAAACTATTCTTTGAATCCTGCTGAAAATATGTTGAGTAAGGTCTTCCTATGGGAGCACAATTTAGTCCTTGGATGAACTTAGGCTTTATCATGGACAGTGTCAAAAAGGATCTTTTGTTTCAGAGATAGTAGGAATTGCAGATGCTGGAGAATCTGAGATAACAAGGTATAGAGCTGGATGAACACAGCAGGCCAAGCAGCATCAGAGGAGCAGGAGAGCTGACATTTCAGGCCTAGACCCTTCTTCAGAAAAGGGAAGGGTCAGGGTCTCGGCTCGAAACGTCAGCCTTCCTGTTCCTCTGTTGCTGCTTGGCCTGCTGTGTTCATCCAGCTCTACACCTTGTTATCTTGTATAAAGGATCTTGACTATTTGGAGTAGAAGTAGTCAATTGGCTTGACTGTGGAAGAACAGAAGAAGCCTCAATGCTTGAGGAGAAAATGGCCAACAGCATTGCTGCTCAGGCACCCAGAAAAGTAATAAGTGAACCATTCATGTGGAGAGCTATTTTGCTATTCACGGATTAGACCAGAGTGTTTAAGGTCATAACTAATTTGAGACTGTGAATTGGATTTCAAGTTTTAGAAGAACTAATCCACAGACAACATGTTAGATTAACTATTTCTACTGGTTGAAGATTCTAGAACTAGGGTGTATATTCTGAGAATTCGGACTAGCCCATTCAGGAGAGCTGATAGAAGCACTTATGCACACAAAGGGCAATAGAGGTTTGGAACTCTCTTCCATGAATGGCAGTTGATGCTGGATGAGATGTTAATTTTAAATCTGAGGTAGATAAATTTTTATTAAGCAGAAGTATTAAGAGATATGGGCCAAAAACAGGCAGACAGTACAAAAACAAAAATTGCTGGGGGAGCTCAGCAAGCCTCAAGCAACTCAAAGGAGTTCTGAAGATGGGTCACTGGGCCCATAAAGTTAGCTTTGCTTTCTCTCCACAGATGCTGCCAGACCTGCTGAGCTTTTCCAGCAATCTCTGATTTTCCAGCATCTGCAGTCTTTGATTTTTTTGCAAGTATATAGAATTAGACCACAAGTCAGCTGTGATTTCATTGAATGGTGGAATAGGCTCAAGGGGCTGAATGGCTTACTCATAGAAACAGAGGTTGTAGAAGTAGGCCATTTGTTCCTTCGAGCCTATGCCATCACTTTATTTCATCATGGTTGATCATGTAATTTCAGTATCCCACTCCCATTTTCTCTCCATACCCCTTGATCCCTTTAGCCAAAAGGGCCAAGCCCAGCTCCCTCTTGATTACATCTCATGAATTGGCCCCAACAGCTTCCTGTGGGAGAGAATTTCACAGGTTCACGACTCTCTGAGTGAAGAAATTCTTCCTTATCTCAGTCTTGAATGGCTCACTCCCTAGTTTTGCACTTCTCCAGCATCAGGGACATTCTTCCCACATCTAACCTGTCCAGTCCCATCCGGTATTATACGTTTCTATGAGATCTAAATTCCAGCGAGTATATGTCTAGTCCATTGAATCTTTTCTGTTCCCATGTTCCTTCAACTGGCAGTTAAAAGCAAAATATAATGTTAGAACATACAAGAATCTCAACAGTCTGGAAACAGGCTCTTTATTAGACCATCCCACCCAGACCCCTAGAACACTCCGAGTCTATACATCCCTGAACACTACAGGTAATTTAACATGGCCAATCCATCTAACCTGCACATCTTTGGACTGTGGGAGGAAACTCACAGGGGCAATGTCTGTGGGGAGTTTGCACAGTTGCTTGAAGGTGGAATTGAACCCAGATCCCTGGTACTGTGAGACAGTAGTGTTAACCACTGAGCCACCCTAAGCTCAGGGTGGCTTGTGATAGGCCAAAGTGCTTGGCCTGATGGGCAATGTCTTAAGAGTGATAACAGAAGGCAAAACATGGGAACATAGAAAATATGAGCAGGGGTAGGCCATTTGGCCATTCAAATCTGGTCCCTATTTAATACAAGCAAGGCTGATCAACCAATGCATTACCTGTTCCTGTTTTCTCCCACATTACAAATGATTAAGAAAAGCACCCGACAATATAAAGATGGAGAAGTCAGTTATGAGAGAAGGGACATTTTCTTTGGCCTTGACTGATAAAGGTTGGAGGATCAAAAGAGCACAGGCATAAATTTTACCTGGTGAATTGCAGCAGAAATCACAAAAAAACCCCTCCAGGTGATTGAACCAAGTAAATGTTGCCAGGCTACAGCCTAGAGTGTGGATATGAGAATTTTTGTGTGACGATCAGAATGCTAAATTCCTGGCAGACCTGATTTTCCACTGATAAGGATTAATCTAACCTCATTGTGATTGATGCGCGTGTACGAAATAGGACAAGACTGATTTGATGTAGGTAGCTCCTATGAGACAGAGTGAGAAGGAAATAGGATTATGATTAGAGGCAAGGAAAGGGTCAGGGAGATTAAATGAAATACAAGACGTCAGGGATATGGGTCACCGGTGAGTTGTTTCAGATCATGCAGAAACCCCTGCTCAGGTTGGCTTGTCTCTATTTTGTGAAATGAACGAATGAAGCCAACAAGAATCTACAATAATGGAATAGCACTCCCTCACTGGCACCATGTAAAGTGTTCGGCTTGATGATACTGGTTCAGCAACGTGGGCTTCCTTCTGGAATCCTTCCAGCAATTTTTGTATTCATCAGGTGACGTTTGAAGGACATTTATAATTGAGCGAATCAACATGAGACATGCAATTGATATAAAACCGGAAATGGCTGGAAATACTCAGCAGATCTGGAAGCAGTGTCAGACTGACACTTCATACGTATTTTGTGTGAACATTTGCATTCTCTACTGCTCTTCTCACCATCTTTGGTGCAATTTGAAGTTACCTTGTAGCTGCAGTGCTTTGTTCTGTTTGAAATGCCATCCTCTGAAGCCAGATCCATTTGCTTTTTAGTGAATCCTTTCCATCAACTAGGCAGCATTTACTGCCCTACCCTGAGATGTCATTTAAAACTAGGCAGCAGGGTGGGGAACACGCACGCACACACGCAGACACTCGCACACACACATGCACATACACACACATTCCTGGATTTAAAGGTTTACGGCTGGGTTTTATGTTGGTAAAATAAATGTTCACATAAGGGCCTCATCTGGCAGCATCTGATATGGCACAGTACATGGCTTGTGGGAAGCAACTAACCTCAGTGCTGAAATAACTCAGTGGAGGCCTGTATCCCATCAATAAGTCACCCTTTACTTACATGCACATAGCACATGTCACTGTCCAAGTTAGATCAGAGCTGGCTCCTAGAATGAGCAGCAACCCTGACCCTCCTGTTTATATCTGTTGGCCAGGGCTCCCTGATTGGACCGGGTTAACAGCCTCAACCAGGGAATTCATATTCTGTGAGGTTTACCTGGCTAACCTTGTTGCAATCGCTGTCAAGGCTGTTTGCAAGCTTCCAGTGGCAGGCCCCATATTCAAGGCCACTCAGTGCCTGAGGGCCGGACATGGTGTCGAGAAGGGAGACCCGCTAAGAAGCATTTGCCTGTCCTCCTGTGCTGCCTTTGCTGCCAAATGCCCTCCTCCCACTGCCCCACCTCTTGATGCCGATCCTGTCATCACTCACCTGCAGTCAGGACCTCTCGGTGACCCCATCCTCCTTCAGCTGGTTGGATCACTGGCAGCAGTCACCGCTCCTGGGAGAACTGCACCTCATTTTCCGAACTCTACAGCTTTCTGGACTCAACATTGAGTTCAACAATTTTCGGGCTTGGAGCACCTTCTTCCTTGTCCTTACCCCAAACCTCATACACCTTGTTATTGATTTTGATTTTATTGTCAAGTGTACTGAAATACAGTGAATAGTTTTGTTTGTGAGCCACACAGGCAGATCACAGCAAGCAAAAGATGTACAGATCAAAAAGAGTTAGTAGCACACAGGTTACTTTGTAGGTTACATTATTTGAGGCTAGAGTCAATTCAACAATCTGATAAAGGCCAAAAGAAGCTGCTCCTGACCTGTTTTTGTGTGTGTTCAAGCTTCTGTATCTTCCGCCTGATGGAAGAGGTTGTAGGAGATCATTACAGGGGCGCGATGGGTCTTTGATGATGTTGACTGCCTTTCCGCAGCACTGAACCATGTAAATGGAGTCCATGGATGGAAGGTTGGCTTCAGTCATGGTCTGGGTTGTGCACGCCACCTTCTGTAGTTTGTTAGGGTCCTGGGCAGAGCTGTTGTCATACCAGACCATTACGCACCTGGACAGTATGATTTCAGTGGTGCATCTACAGAAATTGGTGAGAGACTTTATGGACATGCCAAATTTTCTGAGCACCCTGAGGAAGAAGGGGCATTGTTGTACCTTTTTGACTGTTGCATCCACGTGGAAAGCCCAGGATGTTGGTTACCATCACTCCAAGAAACTTGGTGCTCTTCACTCTCTCAAACTCAGGTACGTTGATGTAGATGGGGGTGTGTTTTCCTCCTTTCTTTCTGAAGTCGATAATCAGTTCTTCAGTTTTGCCAACATTGAGAGACAAGATTTTTCTCATGGTCTGTTATCTCTTGATCTATTATTACATACCACCCATTGTTAACCACTCATTGTCCTCAATTAGCAGCCATTCATACTCCCAGGCTGATTGCTATTTTTTTAATTCACACACGGGACATGGGCATCATTGGTTGGCCAGCATTTACTTCCAATCCCTAGTTGCCTTTGAACTGAGTGGCTTGTTAGGCCATTTCAGAGGGCAATTGAGGGTCAACCATTATGATGTGGATCTGGAGTCATACATAGGCCAGATCAAGTAAGGTTGGTAGATTTCCTTTTCTGAAGAACGTTAGTGAACTAGATGGGATTTTACATCAATCGACAATGCTTTTGGGGTTTTTAGTAGATTCTTAATTTCAGATTATTATTGAATTCAAATTCCACCATCTGCCATGGCAGGATTTGAACACAGGTCCCCAGAACATTAGCTGAGTTTCTGAATTAATAGTCTGGCGATAATACTACAAGATCATTGCCTCTCTCTATCCACTCCTTTGTCTATCCAACTATTCTTCTCTCTCTTTGGGCTTTATCTACACCTATTGCTTACTCCACATCCACCACCCACACCCCATCCCCCACCCTATCTTCTGCATAAAAAGCGTTTTCCCAGCTACCATTAGTTCTGAAACAGAGTCACCAGACCTGAAACATTAACTCTGATTTCTCTCCACAGACACTGTCAGACCTGATGAGCTTTTCCAGCAATTTATGATTTTGCACAGCTCCTACATGTGCTGCCTGCCAAAGTGCTTAACATGGTTCTGGCTTTGTCTTCTGTGTAGGCTTACTTAAAACACTCTATACCACAGACCAGAATCTTCAAGGCAGAAATTGGTTTGGAGATCTGTGCCATTAGTACTAATTGCTCTTAAGCAATTGCAAGCACATAAACCCTTAATTGACACTTATTTCTAATTTAATCTATTTTTCCTCAACAACCTGTTCACCTCTGGAGCAGGTGAGACTTGAATCCAATTCTCTTGGTCCAAGGGTATGGACGCTGCCACTGTGCCACACCGGGGCCCTCATACAATCCTTACAGTGTAGAAGCAGGCCATTCAGCCTATCAAACCCACACTGACCCTCTGAACAGCATCCCACCCAGACCCACACCCCTACTCTATAACTGTTACACTGCATTTCTCATGGCTAACGCACCTAGTCTGTATATCCCTGGACACTGTGGGCAATTCAGCATGGCAAATTCCTCCAACCTGCACATCTTTGGGCTGTGGGAGGAAACCTGAGCACCCGGATGAAATGCACACAGACACAGGGACAATGTACAAATGCTGCACAGTCAGTCACCCAAAGCCGGATTTGAACCTGGGTCCCTAGCATTGTGAGACAACAGTGCTAATCATGCCACCCACTGACATGTTATTAACACATGTACCACAATGCACAGCTGTTTGCTTCTGTTTAGCTGACAGCTCTTTGAAGTTGGAGAGGGGAATTCCACATCTTGGTTTCCCCCAACTGCCCCACTTCCTTGATCCTGGGGAAGTCTTGTTATTGAGTGAGATCCTTATTATCTCCCTTAGATGCAATGCACTGAGCCATGCTGAGCTGACTTCTCTCCTTCCTCCGTACTCCTATTTTCTGCATTCATTTAACTCACCTATACCTTCTCTATTGACTTCCTGTAGCCAGTTTCTTATGAATTCACTTTAAAGGCTATTCATGCCTGGGGAAGAAGGAATATGATACATTTGGAGGTTGTACAAAGCAATTCTTCATACTTTCAGACACCTTTATCAAAAGTTCTTTACTGGTTTGTAAAATGCTTTTTATTCCCCTAATCTTTTTTTTTGTTGCTCATGGGTGTGCATTTTTTCCTTCGGAATGAGATGTCGCAAAATAGATTATGGGGTAGATTTCCATCTTCATAGCTTGCCAATAATCTTTAGCATGTAGCTGTTCTGCACCATCAGGTTGTTGCTGAGGTGATGAAGACAAAACAAAAATTAAAATCTCACCTTACATTTTCAAAAGAAAATGAATGAGGACTTGACAGTTCTGCTCGAATGAGCAGTTACACAGCATTAAAGATATCAAAGACATCAGTAAATGTGCAGATGCTGGAACACTAAGGATAATTCTGGAATACAGTCTTCTCTCTTTAATGAATGACGTATTTATCAAGATGAAGACTATTGGTTCTGGGGAAGGAACATTTTCCATCACAGGAGTCTGATGCAGGCATGATAAATGGTACCAATTAGTGGCAAAGTAGGGTTAATTTTGTCCAGTATCCTTTGGGATCGAGATTTGAACCACCATTACATATTATACCCTCATTACCAAAAAAAGAATGATTTTGATCCCTCCTTTCTGGGCTGCATTTGAACTTAAGCCCAAGAGATGAAAGCTTAATATCCAAACTACATTACAACCCAGTTGTCAAATGTTCTTTTGTTTAACCTTATTTTGAAGCACCGTTTAATTGGTATTATAATTAACTTGTACTGCTGAAGTCTGTCATAAGGGCTGCAACTTTCGACAAGTGGCAATGCTGTCTGATTGTCATTCTGCCTGGGCCTGTTTCGTGTTAGGATGCAACTCTGCATTTCTCTCTGGCATTTCTGATCCAGTCTCATTCCGAAATGTGGAGCATATTTGAAATCTAGCTGTTCTCTTGTACTGCAGGATAACTGGAGGAAGTGATGTTCTCTTTTTTTGAGGCAGTAAATACCATATTCAGATAAGTTTGAAAGTCTCAAAAGTGTGAGTCTATAGTAATTCATGATCCATTGACTGACATTTTTTCTTCATGTGAACACCCAACTAAGCAGCTCCCATTGGCAAAACCTTACCATGTCCCACACCAACTGAAAGAAATCACACTTAGACCGTAATCACCTCTCTGATAGTGATCAAATCTCTGGCCCCGACAGTGATCACCTCTGACAATGATCTCTGACTGTAATAATCCTGACAGTGATCAGCTCTCTGTGATCGTACCTAACAGTGATTACTCATTTGTCAGTGATTACTCCCTCGTCAGTGATCAACTTTCTGACAGTGGTCAACCACTGACCTCGAGCACTCTCTGACTATAGTTACCTGAGAATGATCTCCCTCTGATAGGAATCATCTCTTTGACAGTGATCAGCTTCCCTAGACAACATGGGGTCCTCTGACATTGGGCAGAAAGGAGCTAGGATGAGTCGGGAGGGTGAAATGTGATGGCTTGGACCTTGTCTCTGGTTTGGGATGGAAGGAGTGGTCAAGGGGTAGGTAATGTGGTTTATAGGGAGGGCTGAGGGAGCACTCTGTTCGTGGCTCAGGAGGGAACTGGTGACAGTTGTTCATGAGGCAGTGGTTACTACTGTACTAACTGGGAGCTGAGAACTGTTTAAATGTGCTGCACTGTTTTGTAACAGCAGCTTAGAATTATATTGCTCACACACAAAACTATGTAAAAATCAGAGTAAATGTGAAACCAACAGTTCATGCCTGTCTGGTCTAGCTAGAGAGAACGAGGGAGGTTAAATCCACCAGTCAAATGTTTAAATATCCTATGTAAGTCCTATGTCTGTGTTTATGTCAGAACTTACTCAGGGTCCCTGGCACATTAATGTCATAAATGGAGCTGAATGTCTCTTCTGAACTCAGAGGATGTAGGCCATAGTTTACACTTTATGATATGGCGGTTTGAGTAATGGCCTGGACTTTGCCAGTGTGATGATTGAAAAACATCTGATGTCGAAACACACAAAGAATAACGTATAGCAACATATCTTGTTCCTTTTCCATGCTTTTATTGTGGCTTAAAATGGAAAAATAATTGTTTGAAAAACCAAGAATATGGAATTGATTTAAAAGCAAATTGCTATAACTCATTGAAAGTGAAGTTTACACAGTTGCTTTGCTCAGCCAGTGAACAGAAATCAGGTCACAGGGGACTGGCACAGATGGCGTACATAAAATGAGATTGGGGTGGCAAGAAAGGAGCTGATTTGTTTGTGGGAGTTGTGACAAACAGTGGATGACAAAGGCCATCTGCCTGTCACCAATTATGTTGTTAGTTCCTGGGTAGCTGAACAGCTTGTGGAAATGAATGATATTTCCTGGACCCTGAAGGCAAGGGAGGTAGCATATGTTTCTGCGGTAAAAAGATAGCTGAACCCTAAAGAAATCCAATTACCTTCTTCCAACTATTGCTGTAAACTGTTGTGGTTATCCAATACGTCCAAGACTTTATAATTTGAGGACCAGGTGCTCTGTGTCACCTGTATGGATGTGAAAAGTGGAGTACCTAGAGAAGAGAGATTGAAGAGCAGCAAGCTCACGCAAATAAAAGATAACCTCAATGAACCCTGTGGATAGAGGCCATCGAACTGTCTTCCCACTTCTTATTCCTCCACCCATAAACATCAATGGTTTTTGTCTTTCTATGTCCGATTGTACCAGTATGCAGTGTATTTTACAAGAGGATTGGAATTTTTAACAAGCAGAATTTCTGTTGACAGTTCAGAGTTATTTGTCTGTAGCTAGAACCTACGTATTTGTAATAAATTGTAACTACTGTTAAGGACAGAAATCTAGTCTATGTTTTCTTTTCAGTTGGGCCTGAACAGACCGGGAAATTTTATGGTCTTTGATGGAGTCTTTTCCTTTAGTGATGGATCTGGGAACAATGGGACTTGCTTTCCAGCACTCTAACCCCGTGAGTCCAGACGCATGGAAATCCTGAAGTTGCTGTCAGTGATTTTGCACGATCTTATACAGTGCACTGTTGAGATGGATAATGATGGTGCCGTCATACATGGAAAAGTCAATTGAATCATAGAATCGCTACACTGTGAAAGCAGGACCATCGAGACCTCACTGACTCTTCGAAGAGCATCCCAAACAGACTCAGCCCCCCCCCACCCTATCCGTGTAACCCTACATTTACATTGGTGATTCAAGAACATGTCTTGAAAATCTAATTTTATACTTGTTAAATGTCACTATTTCAAGAGTAAAGAAGAAAATAATCAGAGAATTGCAGAACAGTTAGCCTAACATCAATAGTGGGGAAAATGCTAAAGTCAGTGCTAAAAGATGTGATAACAAAACACTTTGAAAGCATTACTGGGATTGGAGACAGTCAGCTCGGTTTGTGAAAGACAAATTATGCTTATCAAATCTGCTGGAATTTTTTGAGGATGTAACTAGCAGAATAGATAAGCGAGAACCAGTGGATGTGGTATATTTGGAATTTCAGTAGGCTTTGATCAGGTCCCACTTACGAGAAAGTGGGTAAAGTTAAAACCACGTAGGATGGAGCATAATATGTTGGTATAGATTCAGAATTGATTGCAGGACAGAAAACAGAACTGGAACAAATGGATCTTTTTCCAAGAGGTGGGCAGCAATTAATGGGGTACTAGAACGATCAGTGCTTGGACCCAAGTATTCATGATACGTAGAAATGACCTGGATGAAGGAACCAAACACAACATTTTCAAGTTTGCAGATGTCACAAAACTGGGCAAGATTGTAAGTTAGCAGGATATTTAGTGGCTTCAAGGTGATTTTGACAAATTGTGTTAGTGGCAGATGCAGTACAATGTGTCTAAATACAAAGTTATGTATTTTGGTGTGAAAAACAGGAAGGCAGGACAAATGGTGCTTTATTGGGAAATATGGATGCACACAGATATCTGGGTGTCTTTGCACATCAATCAGTGAAAGTAGATAGGCAGGAGCAACAAGCAATTAGGAAGGAACATGGTAAATTTGCCCTCATTACAAGAGTTCAGAAACAAGGATATTTCACTACAGTTGTACAATGCTATTTTGAAAGTGGACATATGAGTGGAATAACAACCAACTTCATGAAAGTCTACACAGGAGGCAAGAAGAACCAATCTGAAAGTTACAATAGAGTTCTCTGTGTTTCAAACAATGCAGGAACATCATCTTAAAATGATTTGATGCATATGATCCGGAATGAATGGATATCAGAGTAAATAGCTATAGGTTCAGGAAATTTGGTAAAAATGTTTCTTCTGGCATGCAGTGTTTAGGCTATAATGTGTCTAGAATAAACAATGAATTATTCCTCTTTCATATATACCCATCATTATCCCTGATCTCTGATACTGATGAAAGTAGCACTTTGGCAGGTCCTAAGATAATTTAATTTCTGAGGTTTCAGTACTATTCAGAGATTGAAGTTATTAGGTTTAGTTTTGACTTGGATTGACAGTATAAAGTAATTGACATTGAACCCAGTGCCTGTAGTACATTGAAATCTATAGAACTGATAATTCAGAAAGATGAATCAGGGGTTGAAGATTCAGATAAACACTGTTACAGTATTACCACAGTCAAGTTAGCCCCATCGTGTTACAGTGTGCAAATTAATATTCCACCGAACATGTATGTAAATATTGTTTCAGCCTGATGTCTGAATTGGTGTGTTTTCTTCTCTCATTCCAAGAAGCCATTTGCTGAAATATAGCTATGCTTCACAGTTGCTGAGTTTTGCATTCACATTTGATCTTTTTAGCTTGGAGGTTAGGAGGTTTTCGGAGAAAGATCTTTATCACCATTTCAGTTCAAAATACGTGGGGAACGTCCAATTCTACTCAGTTAATGACGCAACGATCAAATCATACCGTAACATCCAACTGGGAAACTTCAGGAGTTTACATTTATTATCTATGCCTGTCTTACATTTATAGAGGTAATGTGTGTAATATTTATAGATTTTCATATGCAACTTTTTGTGTAGTTCATTGAAAAACCTGCCTTCTTTGTATAACCTGTAGTTTAACCATTAGCAACTTCTTTGATGTTGTAACTTTCTGCTCACAGTATAGAACTGTGCCATAACATGGCTGGTGTTATTTTATGATGTTGAACCCATAGATTACAGGATTTAAATATCATTGTTTTGAATGGTAAGTTGTAGAAGAAAAGGCACCTGTCAGTGTATGTCCAGTTCTGAGGATGGGTCACCGGACCCGAAACATTAACTCTGTACAGATTCTGCCAGACCCGCTGAGCCTCTCCAGCAATTTTGTTTTTGTACCCGTCAGTGTACATTGAGTCAGAAAGTGATAGACTCATATAACACAGAAACTGACTGTTTGGTCCAACCAGTCCATGTCAAACGTAATCACAAACTAAACTAGTCCCGCCTGCCTGCTCCTGTCTCATTTCCCTCCAAACCTTTCCTATTCCTGTACTTATCCAAATGTCCTTTAAACATTGTGATCATACACACATCCAACAGTTCCTCAGGAAGTTCATGATCAAACATTTATTATTTGTTCATAATTAGAGATAGCATTACATATAGAAATCCCTGTCTAAACTGCCAGATGTCCCAAAGCACTTTACCCTTGGAGTGTTCTCACTTCTGTCCTGTAGGAAGGGTGACAGTCACTCAGACACAACATATACTCAAAACAGATGGGTGACAATGACCAAATAACTGTTTTCCTAGTGTTGACTGAGAGATAGATATTGGTCTGAATGCACAGAGAACTTGCCTGTGAATTATTGGTTTAGGATCTTTATTCTTTCACTTGAATGGAGAGTTAGAGATCTCAGCTTAACATTTTATCTGAAAGGCTGCACTTCTGACATAAGAATACTGCCTTGTTATTGCACTGGAGTATCAGCTTCAATTTTCATGCTCAGAACCAGAGCTCTACAATTATGAGGTTTATGTGATTATTATATTTCGAAATTGCAGTTTTAATTTTAAGGTAAATTAGAGGGGTTATGAGCCCTGTTATACCCTCTGCCTGACAGTAAAGGTGTATAGGTTCATTGTTCAAGTTCAAAGAAAGTTATCTGGGTTGTTGTACTGTGAAGAAAGTGCAAGATATTTATGGATGGAGGCATTAGCAACAGTTTCTGATTATAATTATTTTTAATCATCTGTTTAGATATATTGTGACACACCTCTGTAGCAGCTGGGACTTTGTCTTGAACTTCTAACAGGACATATATGCTCTACTAATGCATTCTAAGACCTTTTAAGTTTCTGAGAATATCATAAGTAAAGCTGAGCTTTGCAAACTCCCAGAAAAATGTTATTAGTATCAATCCGTAAACAGGTGTGTTATAAATTATCCATTTGGTTTTCAGATGAAAGAAAATTGAAATAAAAGCCAATTAGCAATCATAAACAAATTTAAGTCTACTGTATTTCACATTGTCAATGGAAAAAGGGCAGACAAGACCATATTTGAGGTTAGGTTATAGGCTTCCCTACAACCTCATGAAAATCAAAGACTGATAGCAGTTGCTGTTTAGTGTGTTCTGCAGCTATCTGAGAAGTGGAGGCTGGGTGATGGAGGTAGTCAGTCCCGCAGATGAAACAGCGAACATATAGGCTCTCACTTCAAGTAGAATGGCATGTTTCAAGTGATCCTAGGTTAAGATGGAGTATGAAAACTCTCCACACTCAGGTCACATGCCATGATACAGTGATGATAACATGAGCATGCTTCTGAAAGATATATAGACATACTGACTGTGAGATATAACACAGAAAACATCTTTTGGTACTTTGCAACGGTCAACAAGGATTCATTTAAAATGAATTACAGAAAATTTAGAAATCAAGTTAATAGTAGACATTATAATAGTGGATGTGATGAAGATTGTGTTTCAAATTTGAACAATAAGGAAGAAAAGATTTATCGAGATAGTGTTCCAGCTGAGTTAGCTTGGATTTAGTTGCAAATGAGACAACTGGCATTTCAACAGAAATGAAGAAACATTCATTCTGAAGAGATGGAAGACAGCAAAAAGAGAAGCCAGGAATTTTGAAGTGGATGGAGGAAGGATTTGAGTTATGAGCAAGAAATGACAGGAAAATTTGGCAATGACTGATACTTAACTCCTGGTTTTGATTTGGCAAGGAATATTCACCAAAGGCCTGGTAATATATTTGATCTCATTTGAGAAAAATTGCTGCCAAGTTACAAAAACCTTAAGAAATTTGGACAATATGATAAGATGGTGTTTTTGTAACAAAAGAGTTGGCAATTTATCTGACTCTTTTCAATGAACAGATCAGAGATTATGACACAGACAAGATTGCTTTGCTTAATAGATTTAAGTTGGTTCCAGGAGCTTATAGACAAGGTAAATATTTGGGGAAGAGATAGACTCAAAGTTTTCTGGAATTTGTCAGAGAAAAAAAGATACAGTCTAGAATCTATTAAGGACCTCGACAATGTGGGCAACATGAGAAATGTGGCAGAATCTCCAATCTTTCTATGTAATTGAAATTTCTCATCCCTGAAGCCATTCTCGCAAATCTTTTCGGTCCCTTGACCTGATTGTAATGGGAAGAGTGGACTTAAAATCAAATCCTACTATTCCAAAAGTCATCACAAATGTGAAATATGACCAACTTAATCTCTTGATGGTTAACATTTTTACTTTGGCCACTACCTAAGATAAAAGAAACTCACATCTGATTTCGTTAATGAGTCAAAACTTAGTAACCATAATAAAGTTAACTTCTAACATGTTGTAAAATTAATTATCAACAACTAATAATAATGAGCAAACTTCAACTATACTCATGTTAAATCCAAACACATGCACATTAATACACAAATAGGATGGAAAGGACAGATGAGACCAGGGTTTTCAAGAATATCTTTCATGGAAAATATAAGGAAAAAGGAACAAAATGTGTGGATCAAAAATCCAAACCACAAGAGGAAAAGAGTGACTTTTTGCAGGTTTTTGGGGTGTTAATGATGGTGTATTATTGTCAACAATGGCAGTTCTCAATTCAATATCTGGCCAGTTAGACCTAGGTCTTGGCTTAAGTTAGAAGGTTTATTTTATCCAGGCAGTTTTTGAGTGTTACTTCTTTACAACTCACAGTGGGAGAGAGACAATTCTGACTTGCTTGTAGGCATTTGGAGGTCTGAGAGCCCACCTGTTCTCTTCCCTAAGTTCTGTGAAAAACTGCTGTTTAAAACCAGTCCAAAGATTGTTACTGAGCAGTTTATTTTCTTTTTAATCCAAAGGCATGTGGTGCCAATTGTTTGCATCAAAGTATCAAATTCCGGTTTCAGCAAAAGTTAGAACCAACAAGTGAACATCATATGGTTCTATTTTTGCGTCGAGTTATACTTACAGATTTATAATATATATGCACATTCTTTCCCTATTACACAGAAGTCTAAATGTTTATTTTCATAGTTATATTCAAAATAAAATATGTGTCACCCATGCAACCTTCTGAAATCATGGTGCCCAGACCAGGGCACAATACTCCAGTTCAGGCTGAACCAGTGTTTTTTATGGGTTAACCATAACTTCCCTCCTCTTGCATTCTATGACCCAATGGA
The DNA here is from genome assembly GCF_030684315.1 of Stegostoma tigrinum. Taxonomy (NCBI): domain Eukaryota; kingdom Metazoa; phylum Chordata; class Chondrichthyes; order Orectolobiformes; family Stegostomatidae; genus Stegostoma; species Stegostoma tigrinum. The sequence goes on along the minus strand of NC_081362.1, from coordinate 12,871,023 downwards.
TAAAGCACAGGACCAAGATGTTATGTCTTTTATGAACTATTCTACCAATCTGCCTTGCCAGCTTTAATGATTTATGTGCATAAACACCCAAGTCTCTGCCTCTGCATCCACATTGTATCTTTATTTTATGTTGTCACCCTGAATTCTTCCTACCAAGATGAATCAATCAATTCACATTCCTCTGCACTGTTAGTGTCCTTTAGAAGTTCTCCATCGTCCTCACCATGGGTTACAGGACTTCCAAATTTTGTCCAGTTCAAAAATGTTGAAATTGTGCTCCATCCACCAATGTATATGATGTTAATATGTATTAGGAGGACCAGTGGTCCTTGTACTAATCTCTAGGAAACTTTATGATAAACCTTCTGCTGGACAGAAAAACAACATTGCTTACTCTTTGGCACTCTTTGTTCCTGTCACTCAGTCCATTTCATATTAATGTTGCTCCTATACCTTTTCTACCATAGATGCTAACATTGCCAGCTCTGAAGAAGAGTCATATTTGACTTAAAACATTAATATGATCTCTCCATAGATACTGTTAGAACCTCTCGGTTTTTATGGCATGTTCTGTTTTTATACCTCATTAAATAACTTTTGAAAATCCATGTACGCTATATCAATAAATTTACTGTTATCAACCTTGACTTAATTGCTTCATTAAAAGATTACTCAATCAAGTTAGTTAACAGCAATTTGTCCTTACAAATTCATTTTTAGCTTTCCCTAATTGATCCACATTTGCTCACACCGACTCAAACAAGCATTGCCGTTCTTATATTTCTGGAGCAGGGCCATAGTTTAAATGTCATATGCCTTTTGTTATTTGACTGGCTCGGTGCAGAACTTGGCAGGAAAAGCTATAGAAAAAATGAGTAAGATGAGACTAAATGGTGGCGTGCTGGTGGCTGTTCGTGGCTGCATTATCAGGATGCTGTTGTTCTGCAGCTCGCTTTGCCAATGATCCATGAATGAAGTGCTAACACTTGACCCAAGAAGGCATGCTATTGTCAACAACAGCAGACAGAGGCATGCTCAGTTTTTCTGATGGTTCACTCTCCCCACATAATGAAAGAAGAGTAGTTAAGCAATTAATAAAGGAAATGTATTTGAAAGAGACACCGTGTGGATTTTGAAGCCTTTCACCATTTTCACAACGAGCGTAAATGAACGTGAATTACTGAGCAATGATACATTTCCACAATGCTGTGCATTCACCTACTTTTCCCAGTCATGTCATTACTCTGACCACGGAACAGGTTTTCTCAGAAGTGGCACTTATCAAAGTGCACTGTAACTTCATGACAGAGTATCAACAGGCCCCATTTAGGGAACTTGAAAAAATTCAAATGATTTTCCATGTAAAGATAAAGCTGTTTGGATGAATCCAGGCATACAACAACAGTAGATTACATTTACATAGCATCTTTCCCATAATGGGTGCCTCACAGGAATGTCATAACAAAATCTGACACCAAGCCTCTTCAGGAGATATTTGGACAGACGACCAACTGATTGGTCAAAGAGGCAAAGGGAGCAGATAGAGTGGAGGCCCAGTACAAAAAGCAAAGGGATTCTGAATAATGATAATTGAGAAGAGAGATGTAAGATGGGTGCAAATTAAGGTGTGAAAGGGAAAGAAGGTGTCCTTTCTGGGAGGCCCCCTTTTCAGTTTTGAAGTAAAATGGAAATGCCAGACTCGAAATGTTGAGTGCTGAGTTATTCCAGCTCCCACTGTGCTTGTTTCAGATTTCCAGCATTGCTGGCATTTGCTTTCATTGTCAGAATTTGAAAGTGATATAAAGGAAGAAAGTGAGATGGAGAAGTGGAGAGGCATCGAGAGGACATTCTAGTGCTTGGAGCTTATCCAGCTGGAGGTGCACTCATCAGTGTTGGAGTGGTTAAAATCAAGGATGCTCAAGAAATCTGCACCAGTTGAGCACAGCTATCTCCAATGGTTGTGGGCAAGAGTGAATTCCAGATGTGGTGAGTGAGTGGGTTCATGGGGAATTTGTAAAAAGAGATGAGGATTTAAAGATGTTGTCTGCATGGAATTTGGTAAAGCCTGGTGGACTGACTAGAGCATAGAACGTAGAAAGTGCAGCACAGTACAGGCCCTTTGGCCCATGATGTTGTGCTGTGGAATAATTCTAATCCAAAGATAAAATAAGCTAAACTACATTCTCCTCAATTCACTGCTGTCAATGTGCATGTCCAGCAGTCGCTCAAATGTCACTAATGACTCCGCTTCCACGACTACCATTGGCAAACTATTCCATGCGCTCACAACTCTCTGGGTGAAGAACCTTCTTCTGACATCTCCTCTATACCTTCCACCCAACACCTTAAAACTATGACCCCTTGTGGCAGTCAATCCTGCCGTGGGGAAAGGTTTCTAGCTAACGACTCTATCCATGCCTCTCGTTACCTTGTACACCTCGATCAGATCACCTCTCTTTCTCCTTCTTTCCAGAGAGAAAAGTCCAAGCTCAGTCAACCTCTCCTCGTAAGACAAGCCCTCCAGTACAGGCAGCATCCTGGTAAACCTCCTTTGCACCCTCTCCAAAGCCTCCACATCTTTCCTATAATAGGGCGACCAGAACTGGACACAGTATTCCAAGTGTGGTCTCACCAGGGTTTTGTAGAGCTGCAGCATAACCTCGCGGCTCTTAAACTCGATCCTCCTGTTAATGAAAGCCAAAACACCATACGCTTTCTTAACAACCTTATCTACCTGGGTGGCAACTTTGAGGGAGATTAGTGAAGTTTGATCATGTGGGATTCTAGAGGAGCTTGCCAATTGTAACAAAATTAGCTTGATGGTCAGAAACAGAGCGTGGTATTGGAGGGTTGTTTTTCAGAGTGGAAGCCTGTGACCAGCATGTTCCACAGGGGATTGGTGCTGGCTCCACTGCTTTTTATCATTTATGTAAATGATTTGGATGAGAATTTAGGAAGCATGATTAGTAAGTTTGTGGACAACACCCAAACTGATGGCATAGTGGACAGTGAAGAAGGTTATCAAAGATTACAAATGGATCTTGATTAATTCAGCCAATGAGTGAAGGAGTTTAATTTGGATAAATGCAAGGTATTGCGTTTTGGTAAGATGAACAGGGGCAGGACATACACAGTTAATGGTAGGGCCCTGTATGGTGTTGTTGAACAGAGACCTAAGGGTTCAAGTACATAGTTCTTTGAAAGCTGCATCACAGGTAGATAGGGTGGTAATGAAGGCACTGAGCACACTTGCTGCCATTTCTAAGACCTCTGTGTATAGGAGTTGGGATGTCATGTTGTGATTGTACATGATGTTGGTGAGGCCACTTTTGGAGTGTTGTGTACAGTTTTAGATGCTCTACTGTAGGAAGGATATGACCAAACTGGAGAGTGTTCAAAAAGGTTTACAAGGATGTTGCAGGAACTGGAGGGTTAAAATTATAAGGAGACGCTTGATAGGCTAGGAGTTTTTTCACTGAAGTGTAGGAGGTTGAGGGGTGAGGGTATATAAGTTTATAAAATCATAAGGAGCATGGATGAGATGAAAATCAAATGTCTTTTCTCTAGGGTGGAGGAGTTCAAAACAAAAGGACATGTTTTTAAGGTGAAAGGAGAAAGATTTAAAAGGGACCTGTAGGGCAACGTTTTCATACAGAGGTTGGCTCATAGTTGGAATGGATTGCCAGAGGAAAAGGTAGATGCAAGTACAGTTCCAACAATTAAAAGACATTTGGACAGGTACATAAATAGAAAAGGCTCAGAGGGTTATGGACCAAATGATGGCAAATGGAAGTAGTTTAGTTTGGGAAACTTGGTCAACATGGACGAGTCAGACAGAACGGACTGTTTCCGTGATGTATGACTCTGGGACTCTATACCACATTGCTGAAACCGCCTGCTATTGAAAAGCTGTTGTATAGATATTCGCTTCTGCAGAAACAATCTAGGGTATAACAGCCACCAATCCTCCTTGTCGGCATTAGTTAAGCCACTAATAATATGTGAAGAAGAATGACCACTGAAATAACTCCACAGAGATTAGTATCCCATCACTAAGGCACCCATTATTTACACGTGGCATGTTCCTGACACTGGTCTAGCTTCCGCAGAGCCAGCTCTCAGAGACAACAGAATGTCTGACACTACTGTTTATATCTGACAGACAGGGCTCCCTGATTGGGGCTGTTAACCTGGTCCAATTAGAGAACCCATATTCTATGAGGTTCATCTGGCTGACTTCATTTCAATTATTATACCCACCCCTCTCGGAGTTTGAGGACATAGACCGGTCCTGTCTCTTGTAGTGACCCCCGGGGCATTTTAGCACCAGGCCAGGTTCCTCCTACTCTGTGTCGAAATACTGGAGCTGTGTAACACACAGGGGCTCGCTTCTTGTGCCCAGAGCGCCTCCAGTGTCAAAGATGTCAATGCAACGAGATCGGCCGTGTCCATTTCAGATTCAGAGGTAACATCAACGCTTGATGGAAACGGAGGACCCATGGATTGTTAACAATCTTATGGATGTTTTGCTCCTGCACAGTTTGCGAGTTTGCAGCTTTCATAAAGTCCACGTGTTTGTTCAGGACCATTGTTCCCACCCCAAACTTGATACCTGACCTTGTGTCGACCATACCTCTTGCACATGCAGGGCCACTTCAGCTCTCCCTGCACCAAGCTTCATTCCCTGTTGAATACTGTCTCTTTTGCTTGGTGGAGTCTAGCATCTGGCATTGGTGTTCCTGATGCTGTTTAACACAACCCAACCCACCCCCAAGTGTGGTGAGATCAGACTTAACCTGGTGTGGAGTCTTCTCCTGATTAGCAACTGTGCTGGAGTTCTCCTTGTAGTTGCCTGAGGGTTGGCCCTATAGTCAAACAGGAACTGGATAGTTTGGTATCTATTGAAGCTGTAGGCCATTTCTTTAAGCCAGCCTTCAAATTTTGGACTGCTCTTTCTGCCAGACCCTTGGATGGAGCTGTCCAGATACACCAAATTCCATTCAACTTTAGGAAATACTCAAATTCCCTGCTGGTAAATGATGGCTCGTTATCTGTGAGCGCACTTCTGGGAGCCTGTGCATTACAAAGTAAGCATGGAATTTCCCTCAATGATTACGAACATTGATCCTACGAAAGGACCTGCAATAACTGATTCATAACTGAGTCCAAGGCTTATGTAGCTATTCCCACAAATGTGCGGGAGTCGCTGGTTGTAATTTCTGTCCCGTTGGCACTCTGGGAACTGCCCCATCAATGTGAGTATGTCTGTATCCAAGTTGGGCCACTAAACATACATTCTTGCCAACAGCTTAATTTTAGAAACCCCCTTGAATGACCGTGGTGCAGATCAGCTAGTATCTGGCAGCGACCTTCGCCTGAGACAATAATTTTTCCTCGTCATAGTAATGTGCCATCTTCTGCTGTGATTTGGTCTCTCTGTGTCCAAAAAGGTTTCAATTCTAGTTGTGACAGCTGTTTTGTTTTCCCCCATCACCACCAGCTCTTTCAGTTTTGTCAGAACTGGATCTTTCTGCGTCCAAAGTCTGATAGTTTCAGCTGTGACTGGAAGTGTGCCAAAAAACTTAAAATTCTTCTGGACACTTCCAGTGGTGTATCTGCCAGCAGGAAGTGGCTCAATGCATCTGCATTTGTTACTTAGTCTCCCACACAGTGTTCCAATTGGTAATTATATGCACTTAGCATGAGAGCCCACTGCTGAAATCAGCCTGAAACTATGGGTGGCACAGCATTGTCTTCTTTAAGTAGACCTAGCAGAGGTTTGTGGTCTATTATTGTTACAAATTTACAGCCATAAAGGTATTGATGGATCTTCCTGACTCCAGATATGATGGCCAAACTTCCTTCTATTATCTGAGCAGAATTACAATCTATATTAGCCAAAGTCCTGGATGCATGTTCTGTTGGACAGTCCTCTCCGTTGGACCACCTAAGAGCTAGTACTCCCCTGATACCATATGGAGAGGCATCCCATGTCAATACCAGATCTTGCTTGGGATCATAGCGTGCCAACACATTAATGGATGGTAGCTGTTTCTTCACTTCCCTGAAGCCATTTTCCAAGCTGCAGGGCCACAGGCTGCCAGGTGAATTACTTGTTCCTTTTCATCTACCCCAATGTCATTTGTCTGGAAAAAAGAAAGCATTCTTTCTGCATACTGGGCCCAATCTTCAACGGCAGAATTGAATGGGATAAACTTCACAAAAAGTGGCATGATGCCAGAAATGCTTACCCCGGCTCAAAGTTGACTGTTGTGAGACAGTTTTTTCAGGAACGTGCTTTATTCTGTAGTAAATGGTTGACATAAGTAAGATGCTGTTCTGTAATTTCAACAAGAATTACACTTCCTCAGAGCTTATCTGTAACACAGCACATGCTCTCAGTACATGCCTTTCCTTTTAGGAGTGACACTTATGTGACTATCTTAAATTATACACATGATTTCTGAAGCCGAAGTGTCTGCTGACTGTTCCCTGTTATGGATATAATGTTGAATACCTGAGCTACAATAATAATGCCCTCAATATGGATGTATGTCACTCAGCCCTACTCTGTGTGATTTGTCCATGTTTATTTACTCCTGTATGGTATATCCTACAGTGTCCCTCTCCATTACACTTATATTCCCCTTTTACACACTGCTGACTCCTTACCCTTCCTCACCCTGACTGCATAATGCAGAAGTGAGAATGCTTGCTGATGATTTCATATCCCATTGGCTTTATTTTCATTTATCTTCACTGAATTTCCCACTCTAACATCCTTGGGACAAATGTTGAGGAGAAACAGAACTGGACCTGCCATGTAATTTTGTTGCTACAAGTGAATCGAAGTTTTGTGATTAAATCAACTATTGACTCCCGGAAGCCTGTGTATCATCTGCAAGGCACAAGGCAGGAGTATTATGGGATACTGTCCATTTGCTTGGATGGGTGCAGCTCCAACAACACTCAAGAAGCTTGACACAGTGCAGGAAAGGCAGTCCCCTTAACTGGCACCGCATTCAGTACTGTCAATATCGACTCCCTTCAGCACCGAGGCACAGTGGCAACGGAATGCACCATCTACAATATGCACCAGAGTAAGTCATGCAGCCCACAGACTGTACCACCTGAATGGGCAAGAGCAGAAGTTGTATCAGAACAACTCCATCTGTGAGTTCCCCTGTAAGGAACATTCCAACCTGAGTTGGAGCAGTATAAGGGATGATCTCACTGAGTGGTGGAGACGGCTTGATGGACCAAATGGCCTACTTCTGCCCTCAATCTTCTGCCTTATGATTCTTTTTCCAGTTGTTTAGTGCAGTGGCCAAACTTGTGTTCAGTCTCTAGATGGTCTCTAAAGAGCCAGTCCTCAAGCCCTCTCTCAAGCACCTGATCTTCCCATCCAACCACCTTCATGGATCTGTGAATGCCCAGTCCAAGCTCTGTTCTTTACTCTAACCCACTCAGTGCCCTTACTGTTTTTGAGCACTCCCATAACTTACCCTTCCCAGTTTTATTATCAGCCACTTCCCTGGATTGAATTCCTGTCACCATTTTCTTCCTAATTATTTAATATCCCCGTGCAGCCCACAGCTTGCTTCCTCATGGTATACTATGTGACCAATTGTTACATCATCTGCAAACATCTAAATCACAGCCACTACAGCTACATCTAAATCATTGATCTACACCAGAAAACAACAGAACGCATAGAAGGCATGGATAGTAAGTTCACAAACGACACCAAAATTGGTGGCATAGTAGGCAGGAAAGAAGGTTCTCTAATCATTCATTGCCAAACCCCGTCTCTGATGCATCTTCGTGGCTGGGCCACTGAGTTGCTCTGATTCCGGGCCTGGGAACTGGGATTATATGGTTTTCTGCAGCAGTGGCTACTTCCTTGTGTAAGGGAATTGGTGGAATAACCAATGTTAAACTACACTGCTATTGAAAGTACATTTCAACAATATCATCTCTGTCTTCAACAGATTCGTTGATGGAATCTGGGGGCATTGAAGTTAAAAATTCAGCCCACTCTGAGTTCTCACATGTCAGTCCACTGTTCGCTGCTAAGTATTCCTGTTGTGTATCCGGTGCATCTTCCTGTGTGGCCATGATCAGATAATGGTTAGTACTCTGTGTTGTGGCCGCAGCAATGTCGGTTCAACTGTGAGCCACAGCAGCGGGTGTTCTTCCCATTTTGCTCCTTGTGAATCATCTTTTGATAAGGAATTAATGGATTTGCATGAAAATATTCTCCCAGGATTTATTCCTCAAACACCCGCCCTCTCCCATGTCTGTGTTTGATGTATCAGAATACAAACCCATCTCTTCTCAAAAAATGTTTATTTTGTACTTCGTGAAGCGAGGGGGCGACGGACTGGGTGCAAGGGTTGGGGAGGAAGTGAGCGAGGGAGCGAGGGATGGGAGGGACTGAGCTACAGGGTGGGAGCAATTGGTGGGGATGGATCGAGGGACGGCAACGGAGTGAGGGATGGGGAGGGAGTGAGTGAGTGAGGGACAGAGTGAGGGAGCGAAGGATGGTGTCGCCACTGAAATAATTCAACATCGGCTAGATTAGACACCCTTTATTTATACATGGATAGTCCCTGATATTGATCCAGCTCCTTCCAAGTTGGCGCTCAGAGTGTCACAATGTCTGACACTCCTGTTTATATCTGTCAGGGCTACCTGATTGGACCAGATTAACAGAACCAATCAGGGAACTCATATTAGGAGGTCTACCTAGCTGATCTTGTTACAATCCCTACACCTTGAGCAAAAGATAGGCCTTTGTCTTAGTTAAAGTGTAGAAGTTCATTACATATTATTTAATAGCTCGTTCCATTACACGGATTGTTCTGGTTTAATGTGTGCTTCATTAACGCGAATTGGCTGTAACGCTATTGATGAATAGTGGATGCTGTTTGGATAATGCAACATTTCTGCTGTACTGACATACCAATTTTCTACAGTGATTTCCCTATAATGCAATCTTCAATAGCGATTTTCTAGAACATGATTTTCTACAGTGCGAGGTCACACAAGAACGCAACTATCACCTTTATAAGAGAACTACCCGTATCTAATATATACAAATGTCTCATCAGAGACAATCAATCTCAACTTACATCAGTACAGCAACTATTACGTGGCGACGTAGCACACAGATATAAGGTGGAGAATTCCCTGCAGTTCTCTTTCACTTCTCTGAAGAGCAGCCCTTTATATTTTGAAACGCATCACTTGCCTTGTGATGCCGATTAACTCTTTCAGACATTCACTGTTTTACACAATGGGAATCATTGTAGGAATATCTAGATTTCCAGGTTTAATTAAACATCATGTGGAAGTTGCAGGTTTGTTCTATAATGCTAGTAAACACCTTTTGCCCCACTATTTTTCTCATTCTGCATTTCAGGCCATTAGTGTCTTTAAAAAGACACACCTACAGATGCACAGTCTTTAAAATATTCTCAAAGTATCTACAAATAAAGCTGCAGTTTTAGCTCTTATTCACAAATGGCTGTGAAGGTATCTTTGAGTAAAAGTTGAAAGCAAAATGATTCAAATAAACCTGTCTGTGAAATTTAAAAAAGTACAATTTCTGGATTATATTTCCTAACCAATAGTTTAAATATTCACACAGAAGCTCTATCATAAAATGTTGCGTTGTGCATTTTTGAATGTACTAATCCCAGATTAGCACAGAACAGAAATTATTTTCTATATGCACAATTAGTTTTCTTGTTTGAATGGCACATGTTGAAAAATTTATTCTATTCGTCTTAGAACTGGTATTGTTTTTCATACCACAACTTTCCAATTAACTGTTTATTCATTTTTTATTCAGCTTCTGAGGAACTGACTCATATCTAGGGTCAGTTAGCAAGTATAAGTAGTCTCATATTTTCTTCATGTACTAGCTGCAACCTTAGGGGCAGATTTTCAGTCTGCTGCCCATTAAGAGATTTTAATGGAATTACAAATGGGATGCATTTCTATAAAGGGAAACATCACCACTGTCCTGGGTGACTACAGAGCTACTGTCTCTCTTTTACAAGAAAGAGAGAGGCAGCTGTTGGGGAGTTTAGCCTGAGGGTCACTGTGCGTCAGGAGAAAGGCAAGCTTGTGGGGATGGGATCTTCACAGTGATATCAGCTAGTATAGGAGTTGAACCTATGATGTTGGCATCACTTGAGTACAACCCAGCTGCTCAGCCAACTGAGCTAACCAACCTAATTAACTACTCTGTTATAGGAAGGATACTATTCAGCTGGAGATAGTTCAGAAGAGATTTGACAGGATGGAGGGTATAAGCTATGGGCAGAGGCTGGATAGGCTGGGATTTATTTTTGCTGGAGTGTAGGAGGTTGAGGGATGACCTTATAGAGGTTTGTAAAATCATGAGGCATATACATAAGGTGAATGATGGCTCTCTTATCCCTATGGTGGTGAATTTCATGACAAAGGGATGTATTTTAAAAGTGAGAGGAGAAAGATTTTAAAAAAATATGGAGCAACTTTTTTACACAGCGTTTTGTGTGTGGAATGAACTTCTAGAGGAAGTAGTGTATGAGGGTACAGTTACAATAGTTAAAAGACAAAATTATCTAAGTACATGAATAAGAAATATTTGGAGGGATCTGGGCCAAACGCAGTCAGGTGAGACTAGCTTAGTTTTGGATTATGGTCAGCATGGGCTTGTTGGACTGAAGGGTCTATTTCTATGCTGTCTGACTCTATGACTCTATAAAACTTGCATATTCCTATGATTAAGCGATTGACAATTCTGGTTTTGTGACAGGATATAATTTAAAATCTTTATCATTGTGTGTTAGTAGGCCATTCACTATTGACAAAAGAAAAATAAATTAGTAATTGGATGAAGGAAAGAATGAAAATGAGCAAACGAGTGAAAGAAAGATTTTGCATTGAGATGGCATCTTTCACAACTCCAGCGTGTCCTGAAGTGCTTGCCAGTCAATTAGTTTAAAGTGTTGTAATTGTTGTAATGTAAGTTTTAGGACTGCATTCATGCGTCTGATCACTGCTTGTTTTCCCCACCCCCTTTCTCAGAGCCCATGGCTGCCAGTTGCAACATTCACAAGACCACATCAGCTGAAAATATTTAATTTTAACCCAGTGGAGGGATTGACATTGGAACATACTTTATCTGTATGATTCATGCTCAGGGAAAAACTGAATAGTGAGTCATATCCTCACTGAGTCAGTGAGGGGGCTTCCTTCTGTATTTTTTAGCAAAATATTGTCACTGAAAACTCTTTCGAGTTGAGCAATATTGTCATACATTGCCACAACAATTGTGATTAACGGTGGACATGGATTTGCCTCAGACTAAACCATTTTCTCTGACGTGTTTGATTTGAGAAAATCTGCAATTTTAGAAGGAATTTCTCAATTCATTGTGCCAACTTCTCCCTCATTGTGTCTTCGGCTCATTTTGCAAACCAAAAATCCTAACAGGACCATTTTAGATTTTAACTATTTTGCAGTGACTGTTTCCGATGCCAAATGATCTTGGGGAGGAATTTAAATGGTAGGCTGCAAAATGTCTAATAGCATTCATTCATCCATTTACAAATAGCAATGCTGGAGTAACTCGATACATAACAAATATTGCACTTTGAATGGATGCAGTCCATTATTAATGGAGCTTCTCAGTCATTGACAGCAAACTAGCATTAAAGGATTGCAAAGTAAACATGATGGAAAAAGTGTAACAGTATAACAAGGTGTGTCCAGACTTCGTGTTCCTCACTTTTTTTCTCTATGGAAAGAACTTGGCACTGATAGAAGATAACAGTTGTAAGTCACATTTTTCTCCTTGGGTTAAGATGCTAAACATGTTGTATTTTCTGAACAAGTGTGTTCAGTTGCATCCTTTCATTCTCTGCAAAACAGAATGCCACAGGAGATGTGGAACTTAAAAAAAAGTTAAATTAAAACCTATGTTCCAGATGAGTTCCTTTACTTAATTCTCACGTTCAAATTGTACATTATTGAGTCTTAGCAAGTCATCTGCCAAACACTTGTACTATCAGAGTTAGAAGGTCTGACTTATCATTGCCTTTAAATTCAACAGTTCACATTTGTATCTCATGGTGATTAATGCAAAAACACCTTTCATTAAAATTACTTGGCTTGCAGTTACTGTGAAAAACGTCCATTTGGTATTATGTAAAACTTTTAACTGACTGGTAAAGTAACAAGTGCCAATTGAGCTTTAGGGAACAATTCAGTTTTGGAGAAAAAAAACCTCCTGCAATTTTCAAGCATTTCTAGAACTTCATAGGTTTTAAGGTCAAAAATGCAGAGCCTAAACAAAAAAAAGGAACAGAAAAAAAGGAAGACATTTATTTTTGACAAATGGCCATTGTCATGAAAAATTAAGGCCAGCAGGGTAAAGTGGCAATTGCATTAATGAGGGTTCAGAGTGATATAGAGTACAAGCATTTAAATAAATGAAACACCAAAATAAATATTTCACAATGGAATGATGGCTTAATGAAATTTAAATTGAAATGACCTTTAGCAAAGATGATGTGTAACCATAATCATGGGATGGGAATGGCATGGGGAGAAGAAGGAAACATTGCTTTGCACTGACCTGTGATAGGGATCAATTGGCACAGTTTGAAAAGCTTAAGACTGTTTAACATTCGAGGCTGTCTGGAGTGCTGGCTCTGCAATTACTGCATTCTTCAAACGGCTTCCTTTTCCACTTTGTATACTTGCTTCTCGAAATGTGATTTTTCTTTGCAATTTTCTCCGCTTTATTCTGAAGTTGGATTCCCATTATCATTTTCCTTTATCTCCCATGTGCTTACTGAAGTTCCTTCTGCCAGAAGATTTGATTGGCTTTAATTCATCCTGACTTTAGTCCTGACTGACATGAATCTTCACTTCACACGATATTTCTTGCCTTTCCCTGTACCTTTACTTGTTGCATTGTTTCCATATGGATCCCAGGTTAAATTGACTCACCCTGCCTAATCTTTGAGATACTCCAAGTAAAAGCAGTAATGCAGAATTTGTACCCTCAATAGCAGTTCTCACTGCCCAAAATTCATAACATGCATGACCCTACAGATATTGAGATGCAGGATTTTTTTGAAAAACCAATTGACATTCCAGTGAGCTGCGGAGAATCCCAGATGAAGTGACAATGATCTGCTGTTTGACAACAAGAAAACGGCAGTTTCAATGACTTCATACAGAGATTTTCAGTTGGGTGCCACCTCACTGCTATGCTGCACCCTCCAACATTATCCTGATCCCCATCCCCATCCACATCCTGATCCCTAACCCCACCCCCATCCCCACCCCCAATCTCAACCCCATCTCCAAATCCAACCCTATCCCCATCTCCATCCCCATCCCCATCCCAACCCGATCCTTACCCCCAACCCTATCTCCATACTCAACCCCAGCCCTAACCCTGACACCGACGCTATCCCCAACCCTGTCCCCATCCCCATCCCCATCCTCAAACCTAACCCTATCCCCAGCCCCATTCCCATTCCCAAGCCCATCTCCACCCCAACCCCATCCCCATCTCCACTCCATCCCCATCCCCATCCCCAGCCCCAGCCCCAACACCAACACCATTCTTATCCCCATTCCAATCCCAATCCTCACCCCCAAACCCAACCCTATCTCCATCCCCATCCCCATCCCTATCACCAACCCCATCCTCAACCCTAACCCCAACTCCAACTCATCCCATCCTTAGATTTAGGGTTGGAATCTCTATTACAGCTGTATGAGGGGAATAAGGTTCTACTCAACTATTCATTTTGCCTGCTGCCCACAGGAGCAGTGCAATGTGCTAATTAATCAGCCTTTGTTAGAACAAAGTCATTTGTCATCATCAGAAGGTGTTTGCTGCATAAGCTTTTCATAAAATATTTACTACATCTGCTTTCTCTGCAGCCCTGTCAAATTTTACACCAGCCAATCACACAATTCATCATGAGTATCGGGAAGACTTAACAATATTTATTACAAGCACTGTCAAGCATTCTGTCGGATGTTCAGACTATTCGTCTTTCAGCAGCAGCGCGATTGAAGCACTTATTTTTTGGGATGGAGGCAACCTTGGATTTAAATTTGCCCCAGTGTGAAAAGATTTGCCATGCACTGTTGGAATTGTAAAGGTCATTTTGTGGGGTGGCATTCCACTTGGTGCAAGGGCAGAATGCTTTACCTAGGAGTTAACTTTGCTATTTTTTGCCCGGAGGGGTGAAAACACAGATTTATCTGGGTATGCTTTTCGAAAATGTCTCAAACAAGTGTACAACTGTGTGCCTAATCTGAGAGATCCTGTGAGGACCCTGCTTAATTATTAATCAGTCACCTAACTGCTATTGAAGGCACACAGCGAGCCAAATCTATTCTGGGTGATATCATTCTGGGCAGTGTGGAAGGGAAGGGTGAAAATTGAAGTTCAGTGACAATAAAATGCAATTAGTATGCGGAGAGTGAGGAGATCAGTAATCGATGATGCTGGAGTAAATCCTAACAGTACTTTTCATGACATGTGGAGATAAAAGAACCTGTCAACTCCAACAGGCTGTTGCTTGACAAATGCTATTATGACATTAGTCATATACTTAATTGTATAAAACCTTCTAGACTGTTACCCTGCCTTCACTCAGCACCGAAACCTTGATCTATGCCTCTATTATTCATAGACTTAACTATTTCAATGCATACCATCGTCCACAAACTTAGGCTCTTCTAAAATGGTGTTGTCTGTTTATCTAACTTGCACCAAATCTCATTCATCCATCACACCTGTACTTACTAATTTTACACTGGCTCCTACTCTCTCAATCTTAAAATTGTTATCCTTGTTTGCAACCCCCCCCCCCCCGCATCGCTTTCATCTCCTTGAACATCCAAACTATCCACTTTACCCAGTCTCCTCTAATTCCATTTTCTTGAGCAGCCCAGTTATCTAGATTAATCATTGGTGGCTGTGACTTTCACTGCTAATTTCTTTCCAAGGCCAGAGATCTTTGACCATGACTTTCTAGCCACAGTGTCGGTCTTTCAGAGATCCAGTCTTGCTTCAAACAGTGCTAGCAAGTTGTGTTTCTGAGTCTAACCAGTGAACTGCATAGTTAGCACTTGCTGCTGTCAGCAATCAGTCAACCGAGTGAGTTGAGGGGCCTTGTGATGCAGTGCTGTTGCCCATTCCCCTGATCCAGGAGGCCTAGGTTCAAGTTCCACCAGCTCCAGTAGTGTGTTGGAATGAACAGCTTAGTTAGAAAGTATCTTCAACTGAGCAGATTGTGCAACATCGGCGTATTGCATTGTCTGAACAGATGGTCGTCTGCCTGTTTTTGAGACTTTTTAAAATTTATTCATTCACTCACAGGATGAGGACATCGCTGGCTAGGCTTGTGTTCAACACCTTCCCTAATTGCCTAGAGGGCAGTTCAGAGTCAACCACAGTGCTGTGGGTCTGGATTCATATGTGAGATGGCAGTTTCTTTTCCTGAATGACATTAGTGAACTGATGGGCTTTTCCAAACAACAGATGAATCATTAAATACATAATTTCAGAGCTTCCCCACACAAATCCCCCACACCTCAAATTTTCAAACTCAATCATCTACTCTGGAGGGATTTGAATCCAGGTCCTCAGAATATTAGAGATAACAAGGTGCAGAGCTGGCTGATCACAGCAGGTGGCACGGTGGCTCAGAGGTTAGCACTGCAGCCTTATAGCTCCTGGGACCTAGGTTCGATTCCAGCCTCGGGTGACTGTCTGTGTGGAGTTTGCACATTCTCCCCATGGCTGCGTGGGTTTCCTATGGGTGCTCCGGTTTCCTCCCACAATCTAAAGATGTGCGGGCTAGGGGGATCGGCCATGCTAAATTGCCCATAGTGTTCAAGGGTGTGTGGGTTATAGGGAAATGGGTCTGGGTGGGATGCTTCAAAGGGCAGTGTGGACTTGTTGGGCCAAAGGGCCTGTTTCCACACTGTAGGTAATCTAATGAAGAAATAGTAGCATCAGAGGAGCAGGAAAGCTGACGTTTCGGTCCTAGGCCCTTCTTCAGAAGGGTTTTCTGATGAAGGGTCTAGGCCCAAAATGCCAGCTATTCTTGCTTCCCCGATGCTGCTTGGCCTGCTGTGCTCATCCAGCTCTACACCTTGTTATCTCAGATTCTCCAGCATCTGCAGTTCCTCCTACCTCAGAATATTATCTGGGTTTCCGCACTAACAGCCCAGTGATAATAACAGCAGGCCATCACCTAACCTTCCTCATAGCCAATCTTTCTTCATTTGCAGCCACATTTTGTAGAAAAAACTTTCCAGACCTACTCCATTTATCTCTGTTTATAGAATATCAACAACTAGCCTCTTTTCAGAGTTGCGCTGTTTTTCTTTCAATGCTGAGAATATTGCACTGCTGTAGCATCTTTGGATGTTTCATTAATTTAAAACTCAGTACTGACCCGAATGACCTTGGAACCATTTCCAATAGCTCTTGTCATTTGCTGAGTATGATTAGTAATACCAGATTTGCAGCAGCATAGCCATTTTGGCTTGAAGCAGTTTCACAATAAATGGGGTTGAGGCTATTGGCGCTCTTGAATCTTCAAACATTGCCTAACGGGATAGAGCTCAGTGCATTGATGGTGGTGGACAGCAGAGTACAGTGACTGAGCAGAATGACATACAATTGTGCACATGCAGCTTTTATTGTTCTGTATATTTCTTGATATGCTTATGGGCAAATCTTGGTGCAATAGCTTTGACATTTGAGGCTACAATTAGTTGGACGTTACTCAAGATTTACACCAAAACCTTTCCATCTCAATTACTCAGGATTTAATAGTTGATCTTTTCATTTCAGGACATGGAATTAAATGCATATTTCTTGACAGCAAATTCATTTGCTGCTGCCAATCTGTGTCCAAATAATCGACTGCATCTTGACAATCTGAGCATCTGTGACAGGCCGATGTGATTTGACCCAAAGGATAATAGACTAAATATGTCAGTTTCAGCACATTGTATTTGGTTTGAATGCAGTGCACAAGACGCAATTGAAAGGGTTTGAGAAAATGAATTATTTAGTCTACACTATCTTATGGAAGAATTTCACAAAGGTGGCTGGCATCATTTATTTGCCCATTATGTGCAAGCAGTCCTATAGAATCTGTGTAGTAGCTAATCAGTGCAGATGCTGGAGAACTGAAATGAAAGCAGTAAGTGCTGGAGAAACTCAGCAGGCGTGAGCAGCATTGATAGAGGGATAAACGGAGATAATGTTTCAAATCCGGTCTGACTCTTCTTTGGAGCTCATATGTCTCGCTAAGCAGTGACATGGCATAAATTAATCGAGAGACAGAGAAGTCGTATTGGACCTGCAACATTAGCTGCATCGAGGAAGCTATACCCATTTTCAGTCTCATTAAATGTTGAACATTGGCTTTGATAGCAGATGACTTCAATTAATTTCTGCAGTTGGAATTGTGGATCTTCCCCATAATGCAGCAGTTGGCTGGATTTCTGCCTACTTTGTTTCTTATCTGCTCATTGTGCTGCTGAACCAATGGCCTTCATGGGTTCATGTGGTCAGACATATTTTTTGCTGATTGCTGAACCAAAGCTAAAAGCATCACAACTCACTGAGTGGAAATTCTATTGGATCGATGGACAGTAAAACACAGCTGGACATGAAACTAACATTGAACCCAAATCCATCTGTTTCTCGATAGGCTGGGATAAGTTAAAATTTGCCCCATTCTTTCCATTTGTGTTTAAATCACTAAGCTGCTTAGCTTTGGGACGTCATTTGAAATGCTGAAATGAGGGTCAGTTAGCTCAGTTGCTAACAGTGTAGGTTCAATTCCTGCACTGGCTAAAGTCACTGTGAGGGTCCCAACTTTCAACCTCATCTGAAGCACGGTGACCCTTGGGTTAAACTGCCACCACTTGTCTCTCTCCATGAAAGAGTAACCCTATTATTTTCTGGGGTCTGGGGTGACTTTTGACTTAAAACACACATCAAATGACAGGAGTAATAAATGGGGAAAACTAGTGAAATAATGTTGGCAGTGAACTGACAACCTATTTGACTGCAATTTCCAGGGGCTATAAGAAAGGGAGAAATTCACTATCATGCATTTTACCTAAAACTAATTTCACCCTCTTTCACTATGACTTCAAGCTGATAGCATATGAGTTTTAGGCTATACTAGAAAGAACTTTCTTACAGGCTTTGTAAGTTGAATTGCATTTTGCAACATACTGTAATAATTAGAATACCTATATGCTTGTAAGTGTGCAGCAATTTTACAATTTTATACATATTTTTATTTAAATGTTTGTCTATAATATGCCTATGCTATAAATTGTGATTACTTGTTTAATTTGTATCACCAAATTAAGTCTGTGCCCACTACCATAATAATTTTTCAATAGCCTGTTATCTACCAATCTGACTTTCCTGAGGGGTATTGGTTAGCACAGTTGGCTGGGCAGCTGGTCAGCAAAGCACAGTGGTGCCAACAGTGCAGGTTCAATTCCTGTAATGGCTGAGCTTAAAGTGAAGGACCTACCTTCTCAATCTAACCTCTGGCCCAAAGCATGGTGACCCTCAGGTTAAAGTCACCACCTGTTGTCTCTCTACTGAGAAAGCAGTTAACTGTGATGACTTTACCTTAACATTTCCTTGCAATCTGTAACAGCCTGTCAGGGGACACAGCCACTGGAAACATGTAAGAACAGTTGGACAACATCTCAAAGAGTGAAGTGCTGCCAAGCGAATGGAGATTTCAGTGTAAGTTTTAGATCTTGAATTGAATATAAGAATATTCTGTGTTTCCTTTTATGTGAAGGTAACTCTCAAGCTGTTTCAAATAAAGAGGACAAGATGGCAGCAATGTCAGGAGAATGGAAGTGGAAACCGCATGCATGTTTGGCATAAGGAGCAGGACAATGTTTTTTTTAATCCATTTCCACCAACAATTGGATAACACCAGCCACTGGATATGTGCCTGAATTGGAAAGCAGTGCTGTATTTATAGTTAGTCATAAAAGTAGCGGAGAAGACAGTAAATGCTGCAAAAACTTGACTTAGCTTGCACAATATAATCACTAAATTGGCTCCCACAGATGTTTTGAACCTCACCTACATGACGGTAGGCCAAAGGTCAGCATCTTAAAATAAATAGAACATGCTCAGCTTCTGGGTCTGCGTACAAACTAACCTGCAAGGGTGTGTTTTTAATCAGGAAATCTGAGAATCTATCCAATCCCGTCAATTTTCCTATGAAGACATTTGGTTAAAATTGCACCACCACTATAGAGTACATCAATCTCTAGATGATGAACTAAGCTCTCGCCATCTTGTGCACTTTGAAAAATGGAATGCTTGATCAGTGAGGGGTGTGCTCATGACAAATGGATCCTGATCAACTGCCTGACTTCCAGAACAAGCTCTCTACTCTGAGGTTCATCGCAGGAAACAGTTACTGAGAGCAGAGGTAAAACTTCAAGCAAGTCCTCAAAGCCTCCATGAACAAATGCACCATGCCCACTGACTCATGGGGACCTCTTGCCCAAAGTCACCCAAACCAGAGACAAAGCATCTACAATGGTGCTAACAATGTCAAGCTCCTTTGACAGGCCCTGGCAGAGATCAAGCACAAACTTCAGAAAGAACATGCAAAAACCTGAACATCTCAACCACTTGCCTGGGCAGATAGACATGACCTGCCTCAGCTGTGGCACAGGGGAGGGATCCAGTCTTAGACTGCACAGCCACCTCACTGTCTATAGCTCCCGAGAGAAAAAAAAAGTCACCCTTGATCCCGAGGGACCAATTCCTGAACAAAGACAGATGGATCAATCTTGTTGAACTATTGCCATTGTCTAGTGAGTGGCTGTAAAGTAAATTTCACTGTTATTTCGAAAAAATAACTACAAAAGTGAACAAAAACAGAAGTTGCTGGAAAAGCTCAGCAGGTCTGGCAGCATCTGTGAAGAAAAAAAAGAATCAGAGTTACCGTTTCGGGTCCGGTGATCCTTCCTCAGAACGGACCCAAAACGTTAACTCTTGATTTCTTTTCTTCACAGATGCTGCCAGACCTGTTGAGCTTTTCCAGCAATTTCTGTTTTTGTTCCTGATTTACAGCATCTGCAGTTTTTTTAATCACAAAGGTGAATTTCCTTGTGATGTTCTGCCGCTAACATGTCATAGCTTCAGTAGCAAGGCAATCCATTCATGAAAACAGGGTTTCTGTTAGATTTCCATTGCGGTTTGAGCAGCACAGCCCAAGAAGCCTTGAGGAAGATTATTCCACACCACATGAAAAGTTACCCTTCACCATTACTTTCAACGCAACATGTGGGTAACTGGAAATCTGATGGGCGAGTGGAAAGAGGACATCTGCTATTACTTGGTAGAGTAAGATAATTAATCTCAGATCACTCTTGGAACTGAACTTTATGCAATTCTTCTTTATTCACCATCTTATAATTGCTCTATATGAGTCACAAAACCGTTTGGAAGAGAGGCTGCCAGGTTGGGTTCACAGTATGGTATTAGTTAGGTGATCTCAACTTGCCAATGATTTTGGTGATGCAATTGACATCCACACTTTTTGGGCTGGGTTGGGGGAAAAAGAAATCAGCCAGAGTTCCATCACTGGATTATAATGAGAGTTTGATGTCAGTTGTGAATGTGTGTGGTCACTGGGATGAAGATGAGGACAGGCTTAACTACAATGTTGCATGCTATGAATATTGCTTTCATTCAAAAACATATAATTGGCTGTAAGGCATGTTGGGATCTTGAAGGCATCTTGAAAAGTACTACATAAATTGTGGTTTTTCTTTGCAATGTCAGATAGCTCGCCAAAAGTATCCAGACTCTCAGAAACAAGATTATTTCAGTTGAAGTGCTGGAGGGATATAGGTACCTGTGAGTAAGTATCTCAGCAAGACTCAGTACCTTCAGAAGATGAAGAAGTGAAGGAGAAAAGAGTGGGTGCTTCTGACATATTAACCATCATAGCTGAGGGCTTCAACAACCTGTTCAGCCACTAGTTGTTGCAATGTTGACAGATATACTGTTCTAGCTGCTTGTTGTACAGTGTGCATGAACTCTGAACCAGTGCACCATCCCTGAACAGGGCAGAACGAAGGGGTCTGCCATGGTTGATATGAAGGAATGGATAATCAACTTTTGAGACATTGCTCCAATAATTGGTATCCAAAGGAATTTGAGGGAACAAGGTACTGAGTTGAATGGTCAGCCATGATCATTTTGGAGGGTGAAGCAGACATGAGGGGGTCAAATAGCCCACTCCCGCTCCTATTTTCTATCTATGCTAAGAATTGATGTTAGTCAAATGTAATAGTACCTTGATAAGAGAATGAACACAAACTTTGTAGTAGCATACAATGAGACCACATTCAGTCACTGAATTGAGAAAAATACTGCAGACTAAATATATAACGGGTCAGTGGCTGAGGGTACAGGATAAAACATGACTCTGCATGTCTCTGCAATAATTTGATGATGTAAAATCAATGTAGCAGCAAGGTCATAATCACGCAACAAAAAAATGTTCGCTTTGGCATAATCTCCGAACATTTGACGAGAACGTGGGAGCCATAGGCAGAAATCGACCTTATCACCATTAGAATATTGGCCTCTGGAGTAATAAATCTAATGTTCTGGAACATATTGGTTAAGCAGATGGTTCTCTTGATGGGGTTGGGTGGAGGGGGAGGGGAAGCACGCAACTCAATGTTTGCAACAGATGTCAATATGTCTTCACGTGATTTCAAGTCCAATCACGCAAAAGTGGTAAAAACATCCCTTTAATCAAAATAATCTGAAAGAAAATCACCATCTGATTTCACTTGGGTCAGATAGCTGAGATGTGAAGAACATGGCACCTGAGTTGGCCACACCTCAACTGAAAGGCATTAGCAATTTGAGAGAGATGACACTTGATGGGTTTGAGAGAACTTCTATTTATTTAACATTTTTCATTTTGTGAAATGAAATGTCTCTGGTGCAGCAGGGAAATATTTGTGCATAGCAAAATCTCATAAAAAGCAAAGGGATTCATAATAAACTAATCAATTTGTTGGTGGTTTCCTTCATTAATAAATACTCACCAGAACACCAACCTTTGCTCTTCGTTAAACAGTTTGCATTGACCCTTTCTCATCACTTATAGCAAAGTAATTGCATAAGGCTACTGCACATCAAGCACTCAGTGCCAAGAACTGTGCATGGTTTACAGAGCAAAGCTCTTAAGACTGAACTACAGCCAATCAGTTCTTTCAATTCTGACATTATTGTTCATGCCAATACAGACGTTATATTGCAATAATCAGAGACTGTTTTATTATCTCTTTGAAGTGTAGCCTTTTAGATATGCCACTACAACATAATTTTGGCTGCAGTCTCAAGTATTGTAAATGACCTTTGATCTGGAAGCAGTACAGTAGGGTAAATTTTTATCTTCTTTTAAAAGGGGCATGGGATTTTTTTTTCGGAAGTACATTTGAAAAGGGACTTTTAAATAATTACTTCAATTTTAAGTGGCTAATTATAATTTTTTGGATAAGAAGAGCTCATCTGTTTGACCTGGCTACCCTTGACCTGGAAGCAGTACCAACAAAGAGGAAGTTACAAAGGAAACCAGATGGCTGGTAGTTAAAGGGAGAACTAAAAGCAAAAGAGCTGGATTGTGAAGGCATAGCTGCAGGCACAAATGGTAAGCAGACAGAAACCGAAATAAGAATACAGAGAATTCTTGTGAGGGGAACAAGCAAATTATTTTCAAGAGGAGGTCAGGTTTCCTGTCATAGTCAGAGTGTAAGAGGATCTTGTCAGCAAATTAATAGAGTTGCAAGGGTTGTGTGGTTGTATATGGTGCAATACTTGTGTGGGGATTGATATCGGTGCTTGTGGCGACATCATTGTTACATAAATTATTTGGAGTGAAATTTACCTTTTTGGTTAAAGTTTCATTTTATTATTAATACATATTTAATTTATGTTGGCTCTAATTGTGTTAAAGTTACAAGAAATAAAATCCTGTGAGTAATTTCTTCGTGTAGGGAGTTGGGCTCACATTTCTCCCTCTCCCTATTTTCCATTGAAATAATCATAATAAATAGCCTATGCCTGAAAGTTGACATAACCACAGGTGCCTGTAATATAATAAAGCGCTTTAAAACTGGAAGTTGCTAAAAGAAGTACATACATTATTCAAAAGAAAGATCCTGTGAAAATCCTGCTCTTAACTCTCTTAAACATCATAATCCTGTTCAGAGCATTGAGGTTTTACGCTGTAAGTGGCTATTGAACTGAAATGTTGAGCCACATGCAAAGTTCAGATAGGGCGAACAGTGATGCTGATCCTATTCTGAAGCTGATTTTTAAAAAAAATCATAGGATGAGGGCGTCACTGGCTAATTTCATCCCAAGTTCGAATCATAGAATCCAACAGTGTATGGAAGCAGGCATTTGGTCCATTGAGTCCATTCCAACTGTCCAAAGAGCATCCAAACCAGAGCCATCCTTTCCCTGTATTCTTGCATTTTCCATGGCCAATTCACGTAGATTACAAATCCCTGGACACTATGGGAAATTTAGCATGGCCAAGCCATGTAACCTGCCCATCTTTTGATGACAGGTGGAAACCAGAGCACCCAGAGAAAACCCACGCAGACACAGAGAGAATGTGCAAGCTCTAAACAAATAGTCACCCATGGGTGAAATCAAATGTAGGTCCTTGGCACTGTGAGGCAGCAGTGCTAGCCACTGTGCCACCCTTGAGAAGATAGAAAGGAGCTGCCTTCTTGAGCTACTGTTGTCGATTTGTTACAGGTAAACCCACTATACCATGAAGGAGGGAGTTCCAGGATTTTGGCACAGCGACATAGAAATAACAGTGATATATTTCTAAGTCAGGACGGTGAGTAGCTTGGAGTAGTCTCACGGGGATGGCGTTCCTACGTTTCTGTTGCCCACGGCCTCCAAGCTGGAAGTGGCCAGAGATTTGAAAGGTGTTGTCTTAGGAGCCTTTGTGAATTGCTGTATGGTTCTTGTACAGACTGCTGCTACCGAGAGATTGTGGTGGAGGGGGTGGAAGTTTGTGGTTGTGCTGCCAATCAAGAAGACTCTTTTGTCCTGGATGATGTCAAGCTTCTTGAGTGTGGTTGGAGCTGCACTCAGCCTGGCAATCACTCTCCTGACCTGTGCCTTGTAGATGATAGATAGGCTTTAGGAAGTCAGGAGCTGTTGTAGTTAAAGTATGTATTGAATGTCAAGGGGCCTGGTTAGATGCACCCTTGTTGGAGATGGTCATCGAAATGTGTCCACATCTTCCTGCATTATTGGAATGGACTGCCTCAGCATCTGAGGCGTCGAAATGGTGCTGAACATTGTGTGGAACAATTTTTCATATTTCAAGGAAGTTCAAGAATGCGTTTGAGATATTAAGCTCTTTCACTGGGACTGGGGAAGCACAGAGCCAATGCAAAACATTCATAATTCTGGAGCCAGTCTCTCAAAGAAACAGAAGGGACAGTTAGAAAACTGATGGAGAATGCAGCTCTCAGACTATATAGCAGCTATAGCTGCACTAAGATAGTGGCAGTGAAAGAGATTACTTTGCAATTGCTCCATTTAATGTTTTAGCAATTGTTAAGCTACTTGATTAGTCGAAATTTTGGAATGTTAGACACTCCGACGGGAGTTGTATATTTATGGAAAGACTGGCCTGAAGTTCAATAGAGTGAAAACACTATATTAATATCATCCATGTAGATGCTGTGAACTTAGCAAAGGACCAGTGGATGAACTGCCTTTTCCCAGAGTGAAGGGATGTGGAAATGATTGACATAATGGTACAGACAGGATTAGCTTCATCCACATCTGCCAGGTCCTGACAAGTGGCTGAGAAGACTGTTTGCTGCTCACACTGCCCTTGGCTACAGCCTCCTTGTTCCCTTTCAGGTTTGGCAGTGGATTCTTCAGAGTTTTGGGAGAAGACTCCCTGAACAAATAAATTGCCAAGTAGCCAATGACCAAAACTTGGCAGCCTTGCCTGTCTCTCCCCAAGTGCTGAAATATGGTGGATGCTGCAATTCCACGGCACAGACTTCCTGGGACCTAAGATCGGTACTATGATTGTGAAGTATAATTAGACTAGAGTTTAGATCACTTTACATACAAACCAACTTAGCCAGGAAGCTCTCAGCAACTCCCTCTGCTGACGAATGGTGTTACCTCAGAGCAGAATAACTGGCTTTAAGAGAAACTTGGGGCCTACTTCTTTGTACAGTAGCATTTATTTGTGTTACTGTCAAATAGTTTGCTTTCTAATAAAGCAATGGCCTCAGACACAAGTTTATCACCAGAGATAGGTGAACACTGAAACCGTATTGGTTATATATTTTTGGGCCACGCACTTTTTGCATTGTTAGCAATTCCACAGTTTTGGCAGGAAAGTGAATAATTATGACCTTAGCAACCCCTCAGACATGCTGCACTACTCAATGATTTCATGGTTGATCTTACTTTAACTTCATTTTTTGGCCTAGTCTCCATGATATCCTTTTCGAACAAAAGCTATCTTCCTTGGTTTAAAAGCTCAATTTGTTCCAGAAGGTATCCTAAATTAATCAAGTCCCGTTTGCCAGCATTTGGCCCGTATCCCTGGAAACTCTCCCTATTCATGCACCATCCTTTTTAATGTTGTAATTGTACCAGCCTCCACCACTTCCTCGGGTAGCTCATTCCATACACGCACCACATTCTGTGTGAACAAGTTGTCCATTAGGTTCCTTTTTAATATTTCCCCTCTCATCTTGAACCTATCCCCTCTAGTTTTGGACTGCCCTACCCTGGAGAAAAGGCCTTGATTACTCATCCTATCCACGCCCCTCATGATTTTATAAATCTCTATAACGTCACTCCTCAGCCTCCAATGCTTCGGTAAAATAGGCCTAGCCTATTCAGCCTCTCCCGATTGCTCAAACCCTGGTAACATCCTTGTTAATCTTTTCTGAACACTTTCAAATGTCAAGTTGGAGTGAAAGGTCTGTTCCCCTGCTGCACATGTATACATCTCTATGATTGTCTAACCACACAGCCTTTTTGGGAGAGAATTCTAAAGCTTGTGAGAAAGTGCTGCCTGATTTCACTTGAGAATGGGTTGTCCCTAACTTTCAGTTGATGCTCTCTTTCTCATTTCCAGGGAAATTGCCTTTATTTCCCATGTCTACCTTATGATATCTCTTCTGAATTTTTTATTTGTCTCAATCAATCATCGCACAATCAACTATGCTCAAGTGAATTAAAACCGAATTCATGCTACCTCTCTGGATAATTTGATCCTCTAAGCTGTTGTAGTACTTTGGTAAATCTCCAAGCACGTCAATATATTTGGGGCAATGTTCAAAACTGAACACAC
Organism: Stegostoma tigrinum; assembly: GCF_030684315.1. Lineage (NCBI taxonomy): Eukaryota > Metazoa > Chordata > Chondrichthyes > Orectolobiformes > Stegostomatidae > Stegostoma > Stegostoma tigrinum. The sequence continues at coordinate 12,844,531 of NC_081362.1, read as the reverse complement.
ATTTCAAGTAGGGGTCCTGCAGAATTGAGAAAGGAATGGTGTGGATTATTGCAATGTAAAGACTGATTTGAAAGCGCTTGTTCAACAGTGTAAATGGAATTCATCTGTGAACATTGCTATTCGTGCCACCAATAATGTAGGTATTCTGCAACTGAGACAGCAAATCAAAGAAAAGTAAGAAAGTCATTGAAAATCAAAATGCGACAATACTGTTGGCTTTGAGGTGTCACATTTTGGCCTTCTGCTGTAAAAAGTGCTTTACAATCTTCTTTTCCAAACTTTTCCAAAGAAATAAAATAATTTCTGATATAACTGATGAAGTATACCTTCTTTCACTCTACAAACCTGCCCAAGTTTTTACTATAGATAATAAAATGTGAGGCTGGATGAACACAGCAGGCCAAGCAGCATCTCAGGAGCACAAAAGCTGACGTTTCGGGCCTAGACCCTTCATCAAGTTTTTACTGTTTGCTCTTTTGACAAATAGTATATTGTTGATAACATTTTTATGTAACTGTAGTAATTAAAACAACCAGATTGCATAAATGCATCGAAATATATTTTCACAATTATTCTACTTAATGGAATCATGGAATCCCTGCAGTGTGGAAATAGAACACCCGGCCCGTTGAGCCCAAACTGACCCTTTGAGGACCATCCCACCCAGACCCATACCCCCTAACCTATCCCTGTAGCCCTGCATTTCCCATGGCTAATCCACCTACACATCCCTGGACACTGTGAGCAATTTAGCATGGCCAGTCCATTTAACCTGCACATCTTTGGACCTGTTGGAGGAAACCGCACCCCCCACCGCCCGCAGACACTGACAAAAGCTGCAAACTCTACATGGTCACCTGAGCCTGGGTCCCTGGCGCTGTGAGGCAGTAGTGCTAGCCTTAAAGCCACTGTGCCGTCCAATACTCGTTCATAGAATTTGTCTGTACAATGCTTATATACTTCTTTTAGGTTACCATCCTGTTTCTACTTTTCCCATTTAATCTCCCTTACCTTCTTATCAGGCTACCATATAGCCAAGCAGCAGTTCCATCAGCTTCACTAAACATCTACTAAAATCACTTAAATACATTTCTAACCTGCTCCATTGATGTGTAATAAGATCGCTGAAAGAGCATAGTTAGGTTTGTAGTCAATTCTAATTTATACAGATGGTAGACAGTTTAATCAATTGAATATCTCATGTAGAGAAACAAATGGTTACAATGCACAACTTTTTGAAGATTAAATTTTGCTTCCAATTCTGTAAACTACTCTCCTACTCAAAAATTGGACAGTGTTTCTCTGTTTAATGGGTTTGCTAGCTTTTCTTCGGCTTTCAGTTCAGTAAACCCAGTCGTTGCGGACTTATTACTGTCCACTGTATTTGATCACCTCTAACTATGTTCATTACAAATTTAATTTTTTGAATGGAAGTGTTAATTGACCAAATGCTAGTTGCTGTATTAAGGCATCAATTTCACTAATCAATGATACTACTGATCCCAAGTTTTGCTCCAGGTTTATTTGTTTTAATTTATGCTTTGACTTTCTGGTTCTTTCTATTACTTTATTATAAAGTTGTTTGCTGCATCAATTACAGTTCTCAGATTTTTAAAAGACCTGAATTTCATCTTGATCTTCTTTTTGAAATGGAAGAGGCTGGCCAGGGAGCTCGCCTGGATCGGTCAGCTTCAAATGGACCCTGACTCTGCATGCCAGATTGGCACTGGCAGCTTCCAAGTGAGATGCCGAGAGTGCCAGGACCCAAGGAGACTCTCTTGTTGAGGACTATCCCTTTCAATTTCCATCACCTTTAACAGCAAAGGAAGTTTAATGTGGGTAAAGCAGGTTGTTACCGAAAGAAGAGCATCCCACCCAGACCCAAAACCCCCACCCTAGCCATATAACCCTGCATTTATCATGGCTAATCCACCTAACCCATGCATCCTTGGATGCTATGGGCAATTTAGCATGCCCAATCCATCTAACCTGCACATCTTTGGACTGTGGGAGGAAACCAGAGCACCCAGAGGAAACCCATGCAGACACTCCACTCAGAGTTGCCCGAGGTTGGAATCAAACGTGGGTTCCTGCCACTGTGCTGTATCTTGGTGCCAAGGACTCAAGGAATTCTCAGTGATACTATTTGCCAGGGAGAGGCACAGAATCCAAAGAGCATCTGCGAGGGTGTATGGTTTTAAATGGAAGCTGTTCAAATGGAATCTCTTTTGGCACCATGTGCCTGACATTTAGGTTATAATAGGTAGCAGAAACACATATGTTATAAAATATATTTAATTCACTATTATAAATACTGCATGACATTTCAAATCTGGTCTTCACTATGCATTATTACATATAATTCATCTGTTACATTGTTAACCCCTGACAGCTCGTTTACAATTTAAACCTTTGTTCTAATTTTCAGTTTAGAAAGAAGCTGCTTTCCAAAATGAGTGTCATTATCAGGCTTTGTGTACCAACCATTGAGTCATTGAGATATGTTTCTGCTACCTATTCTTTATTCTAGATATTTTGATACAGTCCTATTAGGAGATGTTACGACACATTTCTGGAGCAGTGAGGCTTGAACCTGGGCCACCTTCATAAATAGACTCAAGCTTGGTCAACTGAGTTAACTGAGCACTCAGTCTTGCTTTCTACATTTTTTCCCCCCAATAAACCTGTTCCGAGATGTTATGACATACCTCTGGGGCAGGAGGAACTTAGACCCAGGCCTCCTGGCTCAGAGATAGGGACACTGTCATTGCACCACAAGCAGTCCCAACCCCCTGTCCATGTAAGGGCCTCTCTAATTATCAGTAGTACAGGATAGACCATTAGAAAGTCTTAACAAAAAGATGCTTGTCTTATATAATAAGGTATAAACTATTGCATGACAGCAGGTAGAGTTAATATCCACTAGTTAAGCTTAAATAAACCTATAAGGGATTTCATATCCATCTCCAATGAGACTTCATGCAGGACTGTTTCTGCATTAAAATATTGTGATAATCATCAGTTTAGTTGGAGCTAAAGTAACTTCAACAGTAACTCTTTGGAAACCAGTACCTTATACAACATCTTCCGAACAAACATTTCTCTAATAGTTGACATTCATATATTAATGGATATAGCAGCATTTATATTTACCATGTCTCCATCTCTTCCTAACTTCAAGCATTTGCAAATTTGAATGGTCTGAAGGTTTTGCAATTCTTCCAGAAGACATTCACTTCACACTTGGAAGATTGAGAAGTCTTTGACTTAAGAATCATTGACCTTGACTCTGAACTTTATTATAAATAAACTGTGAGCCATTGCCATCATGGCAGTCCCAGTTGGATTCATTCCAACCAAACATTGGTGGACGTTTGTTCTGCAATAAGAGAATGCTTGTTTCTTCTGGACAACTCCTACATCTGCTGTTCTGCTGACTGATGGACATGACATTCCACTGGACTTTCCTCATCCATGTTTTCTCGCTGGACCCAACTATGGCCTTCATGCAGACAAAACAGGGTCGCCATATGGAGGGATTGTTGGTAGTCGATCAGGGAAGAAGAGAAGCTAGATAAGAGATAATGGGGACTGCAAGTCGTTGAGATTGGTTTGCCTACATTTCATGACGGGAGCTGGATCTGACTACCCTTTTTCTCTCTCACTAGTGTCTCTCCCCCTATTGCTCACTTTCTCCCCCAATTCACCACCCCAGCATCACCTTAAATACTACCTAGTTCTAGTTCTGAAGAAAGATCACAGACAAGAAACGTTGACTCAGTTTTCTCTCCGCAAATGCTGCCAGACCTGCTGAGTCTCTCAAGTGTCTGTTTTTATTTGTTGCCGATCTCCAGCATCTGCAGTTCTTAGTTTTATAATAAGGTGAGACTATCCATCAAACATAAATAGCTCAGTTCTCTCTCATTCTCCTGGCCTGATGGACAAGATATTCTGGATCAGTAGCTCTGTCTGTTCAGGCCTGTGAATAGTGCATCTGCTATGATGTCCTCAATCTTCTTGGAGGTCCAAGCCCACCACACTGATGGTCGAGCCCTGGCTCTGCACTTCGTGATCCCTAGGTATCCGAAGTGTATCTTGCTGAGATGTTGACCCACAGTGAAACTGGAATGATAATGCATAAATCAGAAAGACTAACACACAAGTTCAGCAGGTAATAGGGAAGGCAAATAGAATCTTGCATCTATTTCAAAGGGGATTGGAGGAAAGAAATAAGGAGGTCTAACTAACAGTACAAGGTACTAATTAGATCACAGTTGGAATACTATGAACAGCTTTGGGCACCTTGTTTAAGGAATAATATTCTGATATTTGAGGCAGTCCACAGAAGATTAACAAGGTTGATTCCAGGCACAGAGGGATTTTTGTATGAGGAGAGATTGAGTAGGCTGAGTCTGTATTAGTACTATTGTTGATACTGAATGGAAGTGAATCTTTACGATGTATTTCATGATGTTTTAATGGTCAATTGTAGCATTAATTAATATATGGTATCAATAGAAACAAAAGCATACTGTTTAGGTGTCTGATGCTGTCTGGGGTGTTGGTTTTAATGTCTAAATAAGATGTTATGTTGGGTTAAAACTAACTGAAATTCCCCAAATTTAATTTGTAGACATAGGAGGCAATCTCATCAACAGAGAAGATATGACCATCAAGCTTCCGATTACAGTAATAAATTTCATAAATTTACCAATTTGTGCCTTACAAAATCCATGTTTTCATGTTTGTCCTCAACTTTCCTTAGTATCTCCCTTTGTACTGTTTTTTTTAAACCATGACTTGCTTTTCTAAATGAAGTCTCTGCGACTGTTTAAAATTAAACATGATTCAAGGGGCACCTTATGTCATTGCCATAAATTTGTCAAACTCCTTTATAATGTCGTAAATCTTCAAGGCACTTGCTGAGATTCTGGTCAGACAAATACTTCCTACCATGCATCTGACAAAGACCCACAGACGTCAATGTAAAAGACATTGCGAATAACGGATTCAGTGGCAAATTCAGCAATAGGGGACCAGTGTAAAGGCTGGAATGAAGATAGAAATCGGTATTGGCAGGCATGTGAAGGATAAAGTATACGATAAGAATTCGACCATGGCAAGAAGAGATAAAGAACTGATGGTTTGAGGTGTGTGGAAATGTAAAGAGATTGAATTTGATTTCTTTCAGGCAAAGGAATGAATGACTAGTTTTATCTGGTCTGAGCTTCTTGTTCTCTCTTGTACAATTTCATCAACCAGTAACGTAGCAAATATTGAAAAGCTTTTTTTCTCTCATGATATGGAATTGGAATAGTAAAACAAGTATTTTCTCATTCATTTGTGGGACGTTAATTGATATAGATCAATTGAAATTTATATACCTACATAAGGACAGTAAGTTTCTTTTCTGAAAAATACCTGTAGATGAGTCAACATTACTGTAGTTTTTTGATAAATGATGTCCTATAACTTTAGGAGAATATGCAAATGCTGTCAAGAGTCATCAAGAAACCAGGATGTAAAGCAGCAGGTGACATGAAACAATTGGAATGCAGTTAACGCTGTTTTCTGAACAATGGGTGGTAAGTCCCAAGGGTATATACAATTATTGCCTTATCCTGTAAAATGTCCATAGATGTATTGTACATATATATGTGTGATGTTTCACATACATCAAACCTAGTTAGAGTTTATTGGTGAGATTGTTAAATAACATCAGTAAGCAGCATGGCTTTGTGCTGATAATGTCATGTCTCACAAACTTAATTGAGTTTTTTTGAGGAAGTGAGAAAAGATGGATGAGTTGGTAGATAGTATCCATATAGACTTTAGCAAGGCCTTTGGCAAGGTTCCCCAATGGCAGGCTAATACAAAAGTTGAAGTCATATGGAATCTGTGGTGAACTGGTAATGTGGATACAGGACTGGCTTAGTCATAGAAGACAGAGAGTAGTGGTGTAAGTGTGTTTTCCTGACTGGAGATCTGTGACTAATGGCATTCACAGGGATCAGTGATGGGACCTTGATTTGGAGGAGAACATAGGTGGCCTGATTAGTAAATTTGCAGATGACACAAAGATTGGGGAGCTATAGATAATGAGGATGATTGCCAGAGAACATAGCAGGATATAGATAAGCTGGTGACCTGGGTGGAAAATGGTTGATTGAGTTTCATTCAGATAATTGTGAGGTGAGGCATTTTGGAAGATTTAATGCAAGAGGGAAGTATACAGTAAATGGTAGAACCCTTAGTAGCATCATCATACAGAGGGACCTAGGTGTACAGGTCTACAGTTTCCTGAAAGTGGCAAAGCAAGTGGATAATGTGGTCAAGAGGTATACAGCATGCTTGCCTTCATTGGTTGTATAAAAATTGACAAGTCATGTTGCAACTGTATAGAACTTAAATTGGGCCACATTTGGAATATTGTGTAGATATCTGGTCACCACACTACCAGAAGGATGTGGAAGCTGTAGAGACAGGACAGAAATGGTTTACCAGGACTTTGCCATGTTTGGAGGTTTGGAGGGTAATAGCTATGAGGAGGGATTGGACAAACTTGGTTTGTTTTCACTTGAACGGTGAAGGAAGAGGGATGACCTGAAGTTTACAAATTTATGAGAAGCATGGATAGAATAGATAGTAAGAGTCTTTTACTCAGGGTAGAGAAGTAATTTACTGGGAGACATAGGTAAAATGGGGTAAGTTTAAAAGGATATCTGAGAAGCACGGTTTTTACACAGACGGTAGTAAACGCTTGGATTGCATTGCCATAGGAAGTAGTTGAGGCAGATAGCAATGCCTAAGTGACAACTTGACAGATATACGAATAGGGAGGGAATAGAGGGATGTGAACTGCGCAGAGGCAAAAGGTTTAGAAAGGCAGCATGAGTTGGCACAGTCTTGCTGGGCTGAAGGGCCTGTTCCTGTGCTGTTCTTTGCTCTTTGAACCCAGAAGCGGATACTTTTTAAAAAAAAAGCTCGATTTATTGAGTTAATTGAATTTAAATTGCTCAGTTGCCAAAGTGGAGGGTGAAATCAGGTCTCCACATGAATAGTCTAGGCCTTTAGATTACTAGTCCAGTAGAAACTATGTTATGATAGTCTTCTGCTTATTATGACAAAGTAAGCTCATAGTTTATAATCAATGCAAATCTGTACCAGACGATCTGTACCAGATCTGTATCTGACCATCGTACCATTTCCAATAATTCATGTCAGATGTTGTCTCAACTTCTATCAGTGACTGTGATGCTGTGAACAGAAGTGAGGGATACCTACCACAATCAGAATCCAGTTGACGATCACTGGCAGCGCTCCTGTTATACCCTGAAGCATTCATTTATAATTATTCGTCTTCCTCAACAGCATCTTCATAATAAAGTTGCAGAACTGCTTTGATGTGGAGGTGCCAGTGTTGGACTGGGATGAACAAGATCAGAGGTCACATTACACCAGGTTATGGCTTAACAGGTTTATTTGAAATCACAAGCTTTCGGAGTGCTGCTCCGACCCGATAGAGGAGCAGCGCTCCAAAAAGTACCTTGTGGTTTAGATTGACTGTATCTGTGGGAGGAAGTCAACAGGGAATAATTTAAACAGCTTTACTTTTGATACAGGAAATAAAACAAGTAACAGTTTGGTGGTGATGGTAAGAAGCGTTCATGCTAGAGTTAGAGATAATACAGTGTGAAACTGAAGGAACACGCCAGGCCAGGCAGCATCAGAGGAGCAGGAAAGTTGACATTTTGGGTTGGGACCCTTCTTCAGTAATGGTAGATTTTGTAAATGTACTGCCAACTTACACCAACAAGGAGAGTAAGTTGAGGAAAAATACTGTCCCAAGTTGTACTTAATTTTGTGCTGATAAATTGAGACGCCACTATGCCAACAGTAAGAAGTGATTTATGCAACTGATTGGAACACTGTAACCCAAAATTGTTGTATAGTACAGTTAGTACCTGAAAAAAGTAACTGACATTATGAGATTAACTCCTATCAATGTTTAATAGATTGTTATTGTGTGGAGATAAAGAATCTTAAATGTATGTGTACTGGGCAGCACAGTGATTCAGTGGTCAGCTCTACTGCTTCACAATGCTAGGGACCTGGGTACAATCCCATTTACAGGTGACTATTTGTGTGGAGATCACTTGTTTATGAGCGTGGTTTGAAAATAGTATACATTCAAAAGAAAGAATTAAGACAAAAAGCATTGCTTCATTGTGCACATTTAGGATCAATCTCGACAGCATTCTTCCACATCCCTGCAGAGTGCAGTTTCCATTATAATGTAATTGATGGGTGGAGCACTCTCAGAAGTGAATGATTTCCTTTAGTTCCTGTATTTCTGAAATATATATTTATTTTACCAATGAACTGTACTCCATTTTAATGATGACTTGTGACTTATTTTATCCGTAATCACAGACATGCTGAACATTTTTATACCATTTGTTCAATCTGAATCTGATGAATACACCCCTCAGGGATCCGTGGGATATGTCATTGATTGATATCCCTTTGATACTTGTGTTCTAACAACAGCAGCAGCATTAAACAGAGAGAGAGAGGAGCAGAAAGCCACCTCAAGGGCTGTTTTTCTAAAGGGACACCTGGAGATAGTGAACACGCAGTGTGGAGCTGGAGGAACACAGCAGGCCAGGCAGCAACAGAGGAGCAGGAAAGTTAACGTTTTGGGTTGGGACCCTTCTTCAGAAATGAAGTGGCCAGGTGTGAAGGGAGCTCAGAAATAAACAGAGAGGGGAGGCGTGGGGATTGGAGCCCGCTTTGTGGAGCGCGTGCACTTAGTTTGTGACAAATGACAACACCTCCCAATTGCGAACCACCTTAACTCCCCTTCCCACTCCTTGGGCGATATATCCATCCTGGGCCTCCTCCAGTGCCACAACGATGCCACTTGAAGGCTGGAGGAACAGCACCTCATATTCCATCTCGGAACCCTACAACCCAATGGCCTCAATGTGGACTTTACAAGCTTCAAAATTTCCCCACCTCCAACCTCCACCTCCAAGACCAACCGCTCCCCCATCCCTGTTTCCTTGACCTGTCCGTCTTTTCTCCCACCTATCTAGTCCTCCCAGCTCACTGACCAACCTCATCCCCACTACGTACCTACTAGCCTCATCCCTGCCTCCTTGACCTGACCATCTTACCTCCCACCTGCCCGTCCCTCCATCCTCACTGACCAACCCCCATCCCAACTCCCAACTATACTCACCTTTACTGGCTTCATCCCCGCCTCCTTGACTTGTCCATCTTCTCTCCACCTATCTGCTCCACTATGTACCTTCTTTCATCGCCTCCCCCTCCGTCGATTTATTTCAGAGCTCCCTTTCCCTCCCCCATTTCTGAAGAAGGGTCCAGATGCGAAACATAATTTTTCCTGCTCTTCTGATGCTGCCTGGTCTGCTGAGTTCATCCAGCTCCACATCTTGTTATCTCAGACTCCAGCATTGGCAGTTCCTATTTTCTCTGAGAAGATAGACAGGTTGTGTCAGGTCAAGGAAGCAGGGATGAGGGGGTTGGTCATGGGATAAGACTGGGGATGAGGAGATTTTGCAAGTGGTAAAATCAATGTTTAGGCCATTGGGTTGTAGGACAAGGCGGAATATGAGGTGCTGCTCCTCCAGTTTGTAGGCAGTGTCATTGTGGCACTGGAAGAGGCCCAGGATGGACATGTCACCCAGGGAGTGGGGGTGGAAGTTGAGATGGTTCGCGACCAGAAGACTGTTGTCGTTTGTCACGGGCTTGGTCTCACCGATATAGAGGAGATCACATCGGGAGCAGTAGATGCAGTAGACCACATTGATGGAAGTGCAGGTGAACCTCTGTCTGATGTGGAAGGTTTGTTTGGTCATTTGGATGGAGGTGAGGGGGGAGGTGTAGGGGCAGGTGTAGCGATTCCTGCAGTTGCGGGGAAAGGTGCTGGAGGTGGTGGAGCTAGTGGGAAATGTGAAGCGAATGAGGGAGTCGCAAAGAGAGCAGTCCCAATGAAAGGCAAATCAGGGTCGAGAGGGAAATACCTCTCTGGCTGTGGGGTTGGATTGTAGGTGGAACTGGCAGAGAATGATATGTTGAGTTATAATCAATAATCATAAGAATGATGCCACCCACAAAGTGGAGGACCTCAAAGACCCACTTCAACTCCCCCTCCCACACCCTGGGTGACGTACTCATCCTGGGCCGCCTCCAGTGCCACAATGACATCACCCACAAACTGGAGGAGCAGCACATCATATTCTGCCTCAGGGGCCTAAAGGCCGATGGTGTAAATGTGGACTTTACTAGTTTCAAAATCTCCCCACCCCTTGGCCTCATCCCATGACTGACCCTCTCTCTTTGTGTTGTTTGTATTCATTCACGACATGTGGGTGTCACTGGCTGGGTCCACCATTTATTGCATGTTCTTAGTTGCTCTTGAGAAGGTGGTGATGAGCTGTCTCCTTGAACCACTGCAATCTCTTTGGTGCAGGTACACCCACAGTCCCATTCGGGAAGGAGCACCAGGATTTTCACCCAACCGCACTGAAGGAATAGTGACAAATTTCCAAGACTGGATGGTGAGTGGAGTTTGGAGGGGAATTTCCAGATTGTGATGTTTTAATTTATTTGCTGAAAAATAAACAGATCACAGATAATGATGGTCGTGATTTACAGTCAAGAACAGAATCAGGGTTGACAGTCCTCAATCAAACAGCAACTGAATTTGTGAAGACCAAGACTTGGGGGGGACAGGGGGCAGGGGGGCATGGAGTTTGGTGGTGGTGGTGTTTGAATGGGGTAGTGAGAAGTGTAATTATAGGGAAGAATGTATAAATGTTAAATATAGGAAAATAAACTTGGGGGGAGTACTAATGTACAATGTAATGGTTCTGAAATGGTTAATGCTGGAGACTGCATTGAGTTCCAACCAGTCTGATGATACCATACTGACTGAATTTGGAAAAGGCAGATCAGCTTTCGACATTGTAGGATGAAGGCCTGTACACTTGTATTGCAATTGTCTTAGAGTTGTATCTGATTGCCAACATGCAATAAACTTTCATTGTATTTTACACAGGAGTGCCTTCTTTTCAAGGCTCATATGGTGGCTACAAATGCCTCCAAGCAAAAACTGCCAGCGTTTGCATCTCAAAATATATGAAATTTGCCTTCCTTGACACTAGTCCAGGTTTTGAAAGTGCTTTTTTACAGATCTCCCACTGAAACGGTTACACTTGTATCATCATGAAGCAGCTGCAGGCTGTGATGAAGTTTAGTGAAGATCCAAATCTTTGGAGAGCAAATCACAGAGCCTTACAGTTTCCTGATTCAGATGCTTTGGCCAGATTAGCAAATGCAATGAAGGGTTCCTTATAGTGCTCCGAACATTTTCCGAGGATTTACTTGACAAGAAGGACCATGTCAGAAGTTCCTCTGGAAACCACACTGAAAGGATTTCCTGAGCCAGAGGGAGTAGTCAATCAGAAGAATGTGGGCTTGGATATTCCCTGCCATGGGCAACAAGGGTAGTTTCTATATCTTGATATATCTCCCTTCATAAAGATAGGTATGCTTGCTGTACTCTGCATATCTAGGTTGGGAGGTCAGTAGGATGGAAAGTTATTTACTCAAAGCTACAGGATAAGTTCATTGACTCTTGATTTTAGCAGAAGCCCACCAGATTTGAAGGACTTAGCTGTAATCCCATCAGAACCACAGACATGGCTGCTTTTTGACAGTTCAAGTGCTTGCTGCAGGTTTGTCGATGTTGGTCTCCCAGTTGATTCTATAATGAGGTTCTTCAGTGCTGATGGATTGTATTAGTAAGAGGAGATAACATCCTGTAAGTAAAAGGGATTTTGACTAGAATCCCTACAGTGTGGCAACAGGCCCTTTGGCCCGACCAAACCTCAAAGCATCCCACCCAGACCCATCCCCCTATAAACCACCTAATCTACACACCCCTGAACACTATGGGCAATTTAGCATGGCCAATCCACCTAGCATGCACATCTTTGGACTGTGGAAGGAAACCGGAGCACCCGAAGGAAACCCACACAGACATGGGAGAATGTGCAAACTCCACACAGAGGGTGGAATCAAACTTGGGTCCCTGACGCTGTGAGGTAGCAGTACTAACCACTGAGCCATCGTACCGCCTTGAGCTGCTTGACTATTTGACTACTTGAGCTTGATCTTTAGATGACCCTGGTGGCTGAAAATAGCTTTGCAATTCATGACGGTTGGCGCAGTGTTGTGTTGGTGAGGTGCATTTGAGTCTGTGAGAAGCTATGTATATTAAAATCCAGAACTCTGTTTTGTGTAGGCCCAATTCATTAATACATACTTGATACCTTTGTCACGGTAGTCAGCAATTGGCTCATGGAGACAGCCAAATGTCTGCTGATAGCAGCACCCTGACCAATCAGTATCACCCCTGAGATTGATAGTTAACCATTCTTGCTGCATCTCCATTCCAACAGCAACGTTCTTCACGTACTGTCCCATTTGCTCAAATCCGTCTCTTGTGTCCTAATCCTGCTGATCACAAGACCAACAAGCTGCCTGCTTTTGGCAGCATTTCAGTTGTGTCAGATTTCTCTGGCTTTATCTCTCTGCCACACAATTGTTTCTGTTCTTGATTTGTCTTTGAGCCCCAGTCTGGAAGCACTTACTTGTGATCTTGGGATGCTCTGCCAGTCAACAAAGGCTTTTGGTTTTGTTCCAGGAGCTCTCATATATTTCTGCATTGTTTTTGTTGAATCAATCCTGCTGATGACTACTGCTTGAATCCAATTGTCTGGATATAGGTGTCAAGTGCAGCTGACACTATTTGACTCCCTTGTTTTGAAGTTGAGATGGTTGCGTGCAGATTTTCCAGTTTGGTTCGGAGTTGCTTTTAGAATTTCCCTCTTCAATCAGGCTGTAGAGTGAGGAATTGAACTTCTTCGAGTTTTGTCACTTGCAATATCTTTGTGCTAGCTGGATGTTCACTGCTGATTGAATGATCTGTCCAGCAGGCAACAGCCCCAACTTGGTAGTACAAACATCTCTTGGATCTTTGAGTTAAACGGTGACTTTGAACAGAGACCGTACAAAATGGGAACAGGAGTAGGTTGTTCAGTCTTTTTAGCTTGCTCTGCCATTCAATAGGATTATGGCAGATCTGACACTGTGCCCTTTCCCCACAACTCTTCAGGGCCCTAATCATTAAGAATCTATCCATCACAACCTTAAATATACACAAGGAGTTTGTCTTCATAGTTCTCTGTGGCAAGGAATTCCAAAGATTCTCAACCCTCTGAGCAAAGACGTTCCTATTGATGTGAGTCTAAATTTGCTGCCACCCCCTCATTCTGACACTGGTCGTAGACTCCCCCATGAGGGGAAACATCCTCTCAACATTCATCCGACATGTTTCAATGAGGCCACCTCTTGTTCTTTTAACTTGCAGTGAACAGAGTCCCAAACTGTGTAACTTTTGCTTATTAACCTGCCCCTCCATAACAGGGATCAGCCTATTGAATTTTCTGTGACCTGCTAGCAGTTGCCAGTGCTTTGATCTCGGGTGCCTCAATGTAATATTGTATTTGTCCTTTTCGCTGAATGGAATGTTTGTTAGGATGAAGTCATGCTGAGAACATTTGGTCAACATGAGGACACCATTATTTGCATTGTTGTTTTTCCATCTCGCCACTCCAAACCAACCCTCTCCGGATTTTGGAGTCACGGCTAACTCAAGTATTAAAATCCCCAAAAGAATGGTCTTTTCTTCTTTTGGGATGACGGTAAAGATTATATCATGATCAGAGTAGAACGTTTCCTGAACATCCCCCTGGGAGTCCAGAGTCAGTGCATTAGCAAACTGATTACTGCTGAACTGGAGGTGAGCTATCATGAAAGAAAAATGGCAAGTGCTGGAGAACTTTGGCAGGCAGGACCCATAGGTAGAAAAACAAAGTCCTTTGAGTCCAGTGGCCCTTCGCAAGAACGTATATGTCTAATACATCTGAGGCTATTTGTCCAGCTTCATTGTTCTGTTGAAGGATCACTAGACTTGAAGTGATAGCTCCATTCTTAGAAACATAGAGGAAAGGACCAAGAGGAGGCCATTCAGCCCTTCAAGCTTGCTCCACCATTCATCACAAACATGGATGATCATCCAACTCAATAGCCTAATCCTGCTTTCTCCCCGTAACCTTTGATTCCACTTGCCCCAAGTGCTTTCCCTCATCACTTCTTGAATATTTTGACAATGTTCTTTTCTTCACACAAGACGCCTGGCCTGTTCAGTTTCTCCAACACTTTCTCTTTTTATTTCAGATTTTCAACTTTGTTTTATTTTACAAGGCCCCCCAACTTACCAAAACTCATACTTACAAAGGAGATTCCATAGCGCTATTGATTTTAAGTATCTGACATACAAGCATTCACTCGTACGTACAACTGGATATTTTATTTTGTTCAGTATTGTGTTCTGAAATGTACAAATCAACTTCTGAACGTATTCAGGAATTGAACCCATTTGTAACCCAGGGACAGCCTGGAGTGAACTGCCACGGGCCTTTCACTTATACAAGTGGGAACTTCTAGCAGTGCAACCCAGGTCCGATTCCAATAAACAAACTAACTGTGAAGGTATAATCAGACAAAGGATATGAGGGTTGTCATTATTTTTGTCTTCATTTGCCTCTTCCCACAAAAGCAGGGTCTCACTAAGAGCAGGGAAGTCAACTTGGAGTTTTGGTAACTCAGGTGATATAATTGTTGTTCTTGTTTCTGGAAGGTCACTCTTGAAATTACCCACAAGCATCTTAATACTCCAAGGTCGGAAAATTTTAGAGTTTTCTTTCTTTGACCAGGAAGGTGGTGATCCCACAGGGTTGTAGTTCCCAGCCAGGAGAAAGTAGGCCATCTATTTACAGGACATCTTTTCGAACCCCATTTGCAGTTGGAGTGAGAAGAGAATACGCTGAAGAGGAATGGTCAGTTACAGAAGCTGCTGCTCGCCAAAGCAACTCTATCTACCATAGGTGTCCAACAACCTTTATGCATCTGTTGGCTGCATGCAGTCTCTTGCCAAGAGACTGTTAGGTTCAGAATCCTGTCCCAGTCACCAAATCGCCACAGGCACAGGAATTAACTAATATGCCCATGTTGAACTTGTGACTTGCTTTAAGGTGGGGACCTTGTGGGTACTATCATTGTCTGTGCAATCTTAATGGATTGGTGGTCAGATTGTGTTGGACAACGAACATCAGGGCCCACTGGCTACTACAACCTTCCTTTGTCTTTGCAGCCAGTGAGAGACACAGTCTTCCTTCGCATGTAGTGTCAATGAGGACACATTGGACTGCACATAATCTGGCAGCTCTCCCCTGAATGTACTGATCTTTCATGAAATCCTTCCATGTCAAGGTGACAATCCATGGAAGGATTTTACCGTTTAGATGGAAAATTAATTCTATGTAAGAAACATACAACAGGACGATCAGTGTAATAAGACTGACAAGACCATGAAATGTAGGAGCAAAAGTAGGCCATTTGGCCCATTGTATTTGCTCTACCATGCAATAAGATCATAGTTGATCTGATCAGCCTCAAATCCACTTTCCTGCCTCATTCTTTACCCCTCAATTCCCTTACTGATTAACAGTTTTTCTATATCAGCCTCTTATATATGTAATGAACCCAGCCTCAACATCTATCTGTGGTCAAAATATCCACAGAATGATTGACCTCTGAGAGGGAAAATTCCTCCTCACCTCTGTCTTAAATGGGCAATCCTTACTCTGAGATTATGCCCTCTAGCCCTAGACTTCCCCATAAGGGATATCAGTCTCTTAGCATCTACCTTATCATGTCCCTTAAGGGTGTAACATGTTTCCTAAATGTCTACTCCAAAACTTCTAAATTCAATGAGTACAAACCCAAACTCCATTCTCAGAATCAACTGAATGAACCTCTTGGCACTGCACCCCAAGCCAGAATATCTTTCCTTCGATAAGGTGACCAAAATTGTAACCTTTATTCTAGCTGCAGTTTTATCAGTTCCTTACATTGTTTTAGCAAGACTGCCCTTTGTAATTTTGTGTTATTATCTACACTGTCTATGATGCTGCCTGGCTTTTGTGTCATCATCTGATCTTGATATATGACTTTCAATGCCTTTATCCAAAGGTTCTTAAATAATGTGCATGACTAAGGCCCTATCAGAGATCTTTGTATGACACCCAATGGTCATGTCCTGCCAATTTAAATACCTAGCCATTGTCCCTACTTTCTGTTGCCTGCCACTCAACCAATTTTCCAACTATGTCAGTAATTTGCTCTCAGTTCCATGGGCTTCTTTCTTAGTTAATAGTTTCTTATGTGGGACTTTATTAAATGCCTACAGCAAGTCCAGATAAGCAGCATCCATAGACATTTCCCTGTTCACTCTCTTAGTTACTTCTTCGATAGACTGAATTAGGTTTGTCAGGCATGACCTACCTGTTACAAATCAACACTGACTCTCCCTGATAAACTGAAAATTTTTGAGGTGTTCAGTTACCTCGTCTTTGATTATAGACCCTAACAATTTCCCCACTGTAGATGATAGGCTAGCTAGTTCCATTTCATCTGTTCTATTTTTTACCTCCTCGAAGAACTCTAATGAAGTTGTCAGGCATAATTTCCTCTTCACGAAGGCATGTTGGCTCTGCTTGATCATATAATTTATTTCTAAAGGCTCTATTATTACATCATTTACAATAGACTCCAATGTTTTCCCAATGGCACAATCATTAGTAAGGTGAAAACCGAAAGAGATTCAGATGCTGTAGGTCAGAATGAAAAACAAAAATTGCAGGACACGTGACCTGAAACATTAACTCTGATTTCTCTCTGCATATGCTGCCAGACTTGTTGAGCTTTACCCACAATTCCTGTTTTTGTTTCAGCAGTAAGTTGAGCAGTTAGTGAGACATTTTGATGAACTAATAAAAGTTTATATTTGATCTATTTGCCTTATACCTCTTCTGCATGACAACATTGGATACATTTTGGAAGTGCTTCATTCACAGTAAAAAGCTTTGCAATATAAATGTGAAATTTTTCTTTTAAGAATTTTTTTCAGGTGCAGTCTGACCTCCTGTGCATTTACCATCTTCTATTTATGGCTGACATTCTCTAGCCAGAGGGTGACGTGCACTTTTTCCTTCCTAATGAACGTGTATCCTAGAAAAGTGAACATTTTCCATGTTTGTTTTTTGCAAGTGACTTATTGTAATTGAACTGCCGAAATTGTGACAGACAGCAGAAAGAAAAGCAATTGTAAGTCTTGAAGTTGGAAGCTGGATGCTTTACTTTCAGACCATGCCGGTCATCAGCAAGCCTTCCTTAGACAGCACTAGGGACCCCATGACAGACTTTGGCAAGGTAATTGCATGAAACTAAACACAGTCCATTACAGAACACAGCAAAAGCAGGAGTGCTAGAAGGGGTGGAGGCAGCTGTCAATATCGGCCAAGCAAGAGTAAGTTCAATGGGCTGATAATTCTCTGTAATTGCATTTACTCAGCCACGATTAATGGAATTTCCTTGGGCATTAACGCTACAGCAACCCTTCGTCACAAATCTTCAGGCTGCAGTCATGAAAAGACTCTCTAAATGCTGGCATGATCTCTAGAATTCTATGTTTCACTATAGTCTTCTTACAACATCTAATTGGACTCAGGCAGGGCATATGTTTTTGTTAAATTTCAACTATGTCCCCTCTTTGGCTTTCAAATCTTCTGTCTCCCCATGAGCCCAGAGCAACCTCAGCAATTTGATTTTGGCTTCATTTTACATTAAAGGAAAGCCTTTAAAAGAGTGCCTGTGAAATGGGAAAATAAATGGACGTCTATGCTCACCAAAGCACAAAGTTCTATCAGACAATGGGCGATAACTACATTTGGAAAGGCAATTTGTTGATACTAGCAATAAAGATAAATTCACAACAGTCAGTCTAATGGGCTATTTTTCCATTGTACATATTTTTCTTCCTCTATATGTAATGCATAACATATATATCTGAGTCAACATACTTTAAGCATTCTGTTGGCTGGATAATGGCCTGTACGAGTCTGCTTTTAACTAGGGGGTATAAATATGGCAAAAATTAGATGAAAATGTATTCCAATGAGCCAAATGGTGGCTGAAAGGGACAACAGAGTCACAGAAACCTTGGAATATGACACATACTCACAACAGTTGGAGTAAGCAATGGCTTTAGTGAAGCAAAAGTTTAGTAAGATGCCCGGCAGAGAGAAGGCTCGTTTTAACAGAATGAATCAAAAAATAAAACACATTTAGATAATGCATTTCAGAACATTTGCAGTTTCGAAGTGTGGTCACTGTTACAATATGGTAAAACAGGGAAAAATATTTTCTGTGCATGGTAAGGTATCAAAAACTAAGGAAAGGCATGAATGGATGATCTATTTTGTTTTGGTTATTTCGGTCAAAAGATGCCCAGGGAGTGTAGGATGTTGAGCTGTAATCTTGAAGAAGTTAATATAAACATGAGATAGAATTAATGGTAGATAACATGGTATGAAGCTGGATGACACAGCAGGCCAAGCAGCATCAGAGACCAGGATGCTGCTTGGTCTGCTGTGTTCATCCAGCTCTACACCTTGTTATCTCAGATTCTCCAGCATTGGCAGTTCCTATTATCTCTACAGTTAATGGTAGTTGCCTTTCCCCTAGGAAGGGGCTTTACAAGACAAGAGATCACATTTCTAAGTAGATAGATTTAAAAAAAGACATCAGAGGCAAATATTTTACACAGATGGTGGTTTGCATGTGGGATGAACTTCCTGGGGAAGTGGTGTACGTGTGTACAGTTACAACGTTTTAAAATATATTTGGATAAGTGCATAAATTGGAAAGGTTTGGAGGGATATGAGCCAGGAGCAGACTAGTTAAATTTGGGATTATGTTTGGCATGGACTGATTGGATTGAAGGGTCTTTTTGCATCCTGTATGACTCTGACTCTATGATGGCTTCTCTGTCCTGCAGGTTTTATCATCTTGGATGTTCAAAATATTGAAATAATATTTAACTCCACTGAATAAAGTCCAAATCGTATTACACAACACCTGATGCTTCTTAGAAACAATGTAAACTGTGAATGCATAGGAGGGTCAAGTTTCTGATTGTACTGTGGTCTAAAACAAAGGGAAACTTCCCAGGACTTACAGTGCAGTGACACAGACTTCGAACAATTTTCAAATTCTCATCGTTGTTTTCAGATCCCTCCATTGTTTCACTCTTTATTTACAGGGCAGCACAGTGGCTCAATGGTTAGCACTGCAGCCTCAGAGCTCCAGGGACCTGGGTTCAAATCCAGCCTCGGGTGACTGTCTGTGTGGAGTTTGCACATTCTCCCCGTGTCTGTGTGGGTTTCCTCTGGGTGCTCTGGTTTCCTCCCACAGTCCAAAGATGTGCAGGCTAGGTGGATTGGCCATGCTAAATTGCCTGTAGTGTTCAGGGGTGTGTGGGTTATAGGGGCGTGGGATTCTTTTGGGGATGGTGTGGACTTGTAGGGCCGAAGGGCCTGTTTCCACACTGTAGGTAATCTAATCTATTTTTGTATTTAACACCAACCCCACCATCATCTAAATTAGTAGGGCTCAGTTAATTTTGATCTCTTGTACATTCCTGAATTTAATCACTTCACACAGGCAACTGCAGGGCCAAATGTTTCAGAAACCCCCCTCTGTATTTCGCCTCCCATCTTTCTGTCTTTCCTCCTTTCTGAAGTTTCTTAAAACCTCTCTGTCTGTAGAGGTTTTTGGTCTTTTTAAATTTTTCATGGGATGTTCGTATCATTGGCAAGACCGACATTTCTTGCCCACCCCTAATTCCTTCATTTCAACACTGTAACATATTGGCTCTGTATCTTCTACTTTGAATCAATGCTTTGGTTTATAACATTGTTGTGAAATGCCTTCAGTTGTTTTATTCTACAAGTGGCGCTTTATAATTTTGTTGAAGTACGAGAGCTGTGAAGGATGGGAGAAAGACGCTTAAAGCAATATAATGGCATTAATGAATCTTATATATTGCCTATAGTGTACACCCCTTGCTTCTTTTTCCTAATTATTACTTTGTGAAGTGCCTTGAGACATTTTTCTGCACTAAAGATGCACTATAAAGACGAGTTGCTGTCGTTCTTTGAAATAACTCTACTGGTATCCCATCACCAAGTCACACTTTATTTACATGAGGCAAGTCCTTGACACTGACCCAGCTTTCTCAGAGACAGCTGGCAGAGTGAATAGGATATCTGTCACTATCTGTCACCCAGGGTTCCCTGATTGGGCCAGATTAACAGCCCCAAATGGGGAATTTGTATTCTGCGAGGTCCACATGGGTGACTTTGTTACACTCATTACATCCTTCTTGTTGTTATTAATAGGTAATGTGTTGTGTGTGTGTATTCAGTACATTTCATACATCATAGAATCCCTACAGTGTGGAAACAGGCCCTTCAGCCCAACAAGTCCACACCGACCCGCAGAGCATCCCACCCAGACCCATCCTCCTGCAACCCACCTAATTGACATAATCCCTGAACACAATGGGCAATTTAGCATGGCCAATCCACCTAGCCTGCACATCTTTGGATTGTGGAAGGACACTGGAACACCTGGAGGAAACCCACACAGACTCAGGGAGAATGTGCAAACTCCATACAGACAGGCACCCAAGGGTGGAAGCGAACCTTGGTCCCTGGCACTGTGAGGCAGCAGTGCTAACCACTGAGCCACCGTGCCACCCCAACATTTACTAGTTCAATGTCAGTAAAATGTGATTATGAGTGTGTCATTGCAAGATACCGACAAATACATGAAGTCTTGATGTTCATAACTGGATTCCATCAAACCCAGACCACTGGTGAGCACAGCATATAATATTCAGAAGAGGAAAGTTGTTGTCCACTTTACCAATACTTAATTCAATAAAATCTGATCCTGGTGTCCTCATGACAAAATTGACATTTATGCAAAAGAAACACAAATATCGCAGCATATTTCAAATACCTATTTTACATGATAGCAGTAGAAAAGCAGGTGAACCATTCTAATTCAATTCAGGTTGAATCTCACACATTTCTGTTACAAGATTCTTGTGATACAATTTTTCATGAACAGTACAAATTGTATCTTCCTCTTGGACCTCCTGAGAATAAAAAAACAAACATTAGTCTTTTGCCTTTCATCACTGTCTTTTTTTCAAAGCCAAATTAATGGTTGCAATAACATGCCTTTGTATAATACTGGTACCAATTGTAGTGGGTTGTATTCAAAATAGTAACAACACAAGAACAGGAGTCAGCAACTGAGGCCATCAGGCCTGTTCAACTTTTCAAATGAACCAATGTGGATTTGCATCTCAACACCATTACGTTGCCTTTGCTCTATATTATTTAACAACCTTATCTAACAATAATCTGTTACAAAAGTTTCAATTGCAAAGTAAGTTGTGTGATTTGACACATATTTTTGTCATTTATTTTAGAGACTAGATTTTGAACAAATGGCATGTGGTTTTTGGCTTTGTGCAAGAAGGAATTTAATAATCAGCGTATCAGTCTAGCTGGACCCATGATTTTTGATCTACTTTTGTGTCAGAGAGCAGGTGACTGGCCTCTCAATGAAAGGCTTGCTTTTGGTTTTGAAGAAAAAAAATTGACATTTTTTGAGCACAGGGAAAAGCCAATGCATTTGAAAGCTTTTGATTTTAGTTCACATTAGATCTGGCAGGGACAACATGTAAGGACAGTTTCTCCTGCGGAAGAAGTGAGATCAGAAAAGTTAGAAAATAGGTTAACTCTAATGTGAAGCTTCGAGTTTGAAAATTCTAGACTTGAAGTGTTTGGGTAGAGTTCTGAAATGATTATTTGAAGCTAAAAATGTTTAAGGTCAGTTGCCTGAATAATCCAGAAAGAGGCTGCAAAGTTCTCAAGATTGGGAATTGAAAGAAACAGTCAAGTCAAATCTTAGATATTATAGAAAGGAGAACTCTGTCTGGTATTTCAGTACAATAAAGCTATGAAGTTGGGATAGGTGAAGTTGCATTCTGCCATATGTTTTGAATTCTTTCGACTCATGTTTGATGTAAATAACTTGATTTGTCCCATTTTATGATTTTTTAAAAAGTAGAATGAACTTCTCTTATATTGTTGAAACCAAATCTACAGCATTATTTACCTATGTTTTAATGAATGGTCACCCTAGTGAATTACAAAAAAAAGCCCAAAAAATGACCAATGAAATCAGATTTTGATCAGAGATTTGACATGTCCCGTGATAACATCAGTTGGCATCAGTACACATTGGCACAACATCCACAACCTTTTGATGGAGAGAGCTCTTGATCTCCACTAACTTCTATGTGCATGGTGTTTCCTGGCTTTTCCTGTCAAATAGCTAGCTGTAAGTTTGAGACTGTGCCCTCATTCCTGCCGATTGGCACATCAGACTTAATTGCTTCTCCCTATCTTTTGTATGTCATTTTGTACATCTTGGTCAGATCAACCTCTATCTTCAAAACTCAAAGAAATGTGAGCCAACTTTATACTTGTCCTGATAACTTAAAGGATTAAGTTCTTTATGGCTCCAGTGAATCTGATGTAGTTTGTAAAAGGCTAAAGTATTTGTCCTGACAATTTTTCAGTAAGATCTCCATGTGAGATCATAGTCAACCTGACAGAGGCCAACTGTATCGGGCACAGGCCTGTGGGTTCACAATCCTTCATGACCCGAATGTATTGGCACCCAGTTTGCTGCACACTGCCCTGCTCAGCTAATGTTGACCATTTCATTCAACATCAGCCCTCTTCTCACAGAGGTCAGGTAAAGAATAGAGATGTTTTTCAAGAAGGGCAGTGTATCGGAGCCAATTGCCCTATATACACTCTGTTTTCACGTTCTGCAGCAGGCTTTCAACAGAGATATTGATCCATGGTACGTTCTGTATGGACATTTTCTGTATCATGGTGGCTAGACAGATTCAAACAAACAGATGTAGTGCAAAACGATTTTTATTCATGGAAACATGAGCATCAACATACAGTGCAAAGTCACCTATGCCACTGATGTGCCCCTAAGAGGTTAACATTTTAATTTTCTTCCAAAACTATCTCAGTGTTGTCTCAGGTTCTGCAGCTGGGCTGGAGGGATGCTGCTCAACAGTGGGTCACATTATACTTGGAGGTTTGTTCAGGCAACTCCATGCCATTTCTGTCCAGACAGCCCAGATATGCTCAAGGTTTCGTTCAGAGAGGCAAGGAGACTGTCCTCAGCTTGAACTTCCAAGCATTAGAGGGGGGAGACCAGGTTGGAGCTTGGGGTCCATTCAGCCCTGGAGTGAACTGAGAAGAGATCTCTGAGGGGTCCAGCATGTGATTCCTCCTTTGGGTGGATGATTTTTGATACGCCCTGTCTCTTTGTGCATCTGAAGTGAGCTCAAGGAACCTATTCCCCTGTTGTCATGCCATCATTCGTGATGACCAATGGCTAGGGTAAAGGAGTGCAGGTCTGTGCACATATCCAGCGTACCCTGAGGGTGCTGGGCCTCGATCTCCATGTCAACTGTCAAATTGTTCATGGAGGCAGCAATATGGCTACTTGTTTGAGACAGCTGAGTCTCCACAGTGTAGTTACAACCGTGCAGTTTCTGGGCTGTGAGGGTCATGACCTCATAGATATCTGCCCATTGCTCCCCACTTGGACAGAAGTCCTATTTGCTGACACCACAGGGTCCTCTCCTGCTTGGGGATGAGCAGGTGCCTGGTCTCTGGCAGGCCTCAGAGAACCAGTGAACTGTTGTGTTTCTTGCTCAGTCAGCTACAGCACTGTTCTAGTGAGGTGCTCACAAACACTCTATACCTGATGTTCCCACCGACCGGTCAGTATTGGGAGCTGGCAGGAATGAAGGAGGCAGTCATGCCAATGGCCTTGCAACCATCTTTCTTAGCGCTTGAGGATGTGGCTTCTGGTGGGCTAGGCCTTTGCTCCACAGGGGCCATGGCCATCTCACTGACCCCTGCAAGTCACAAGGGCGGAAAGGCATAACAGCTAATGGTTAGATATGGCGATGGATAACACTATCAGCAGGGTTACTGAGAGATTTGCAGCGGAATGAAGAGTGGTGTTAACTTCGTTAGCGGGGCACAGATGTTTTGGCATCCCCATAGGAGCAGTCCTGGTCTTCTTCCATGAAATCTTTGGTTCTCTCCCTTGCATCCTTCCCTAAATAATGGCATAATGTGCAGGAGAGGAATTGTTGACAAATTTCTTGCGATTTTAATGTGGTTGTTTCCTTTTGTACAAGGCTCTAGTCACATCCCTGATCGGGGGGGGGGGGGGGGGGGGGGGGGTGGTGAACTGTGGAATGTTGGAAATATAATCTCTATCCGTCGAAGGATCTTCTCGGGGAGAAATTGAGGGAAGAGGTTATTTACACTGCCTCTAGCAGTGCTCCCCGACCCCTTACTCTGCTGAATGTGTGCAATTGGAATGAAGGCAGTGACACTGTTCAGTCAGCACCTCCTTGGTGTATCTTGGCCAGCTCAGGAGCTGCCCCTGGCTGAGGAGAAGGTCGAAGAATTGTAGCCTGGTAACATGTAGCGAATGCTCTCTTCATCCTCCATTTATGCAAAGGAACATAAGAACAAGAGTAGGCTATTTGGCTTCTTGAGCCTTTTCTGCCATTCATTGAGGTCATGGCTGATTTGTGGCTTAACTTCATATATTTGCCTTTGGCTTTTAACCCTTAATACCTTTGCTTACCAAAACAAAACTATCTTAGATTTCGAATTATCAACCGATTCAGCATTCACTTCCACTGTGGAAGAGAGTTCCAAATATCTGCCATCCTTTGTGCGTAAAGTGCTTGTTAACATCTCTCCTGTACAACCCGGCCCTAATTTTGAGACTATACTCCCTTGTTCTAGAGTTCTTCAACCAGTAGAAATAACTTGTTTTTATCTGCCCTGTCTTCTCCTGTTAAAATTTTTGAAGATTTTGATCAGCTCATCCTTTCACTTTCTAAATTCTGGAAAAGTAAACAGCTCTAATTTGTATAATCTCTCCTCATAACTTCTGAAATCCAGGTATCTGTCTTGTAATCCGACATTGCACTCCCTCCAAAGCCATTATATCCATATGATGTGGTAACAAGATCTGCTCAGCACTCTGTGAGTGCCACCACGCTTTTGTAGAATAGTAGCATAACTTCTGCTTCCTTGTACTCTAGTCCTCTAGATATAAAAGCCAACTTTCATTAGCATTCTTGATGATTTTCTGGAACTGTTTATGGCATTTTAAAGTTCTATGCGCTTGAAACCCTAAATTTCTTTGGATATCCACTTATTTCACTTCACACCATCCAGAAAGTAACCTGATCTATCCTTTGTCAGTCTAAAATGGATAACTTCACACTTGCTTCCATTGAACACCATTTGCCATAATTTTTCCCATTCACCTACTCTACCAGTATCCCTTTCTAAATTTATGCTCGGCTATTTTATCTTATTTTAAGCTTTCTCTATGCCCTGCCTCTGATCCAAGTCATACAGGCCTCCAAGAGGGAAAGCAGCAGTCACCCCTCATCAACCCCACTCCTGACAGGTATTCTGACTCTTTCAACTGCCTCATCTTGATCCAACAGCACTGCTTTGTGAAATCAAAAACATTTTCCAATCTCTGCTATACATCTATTTGCTCTGTTACAGTATAAGACTATCACAGGCATTTTACCTCACAGTTCCTTGATGACCTTTATATAATGTTAAAGGTGAGAGCAGTCCCCCATACAGCTGAACACTCTTTGACTGGGATGATACCGGAAAAGTATCTGCATCAGGGTCCTGTAGTGCCGTGGGAGTGTACCTACCCCGAGTCAGGAGCCCTGGGTTCAAGTGCCACCTACTCCATAGGTGTGTCATAATATCTCTGAACTGGTTGATTAAAAATAGCCGAAAGAAGAACATTAGGGGAGACAATGGCCTAGTGGTATTATCATTGGACTGTTAATCCAGAGACCCTGGTAATGTTCTGGGGGCCTTGGTTCAAACACTGCCATGGTAGATGACGGAACTTGAAAAGAAAACAAAAAATGATCTGGAATTAAGAGTTTAATGTTGATCACAAAACTGTTGTCAATTGTCAGGGAAAAACCCATCTGGTTCGTTAATGTCCTTTCGGGAACGAAAATGCAATCCTTGCCTTGTCTGGTCTGCATGTAACTCCAGACCCACACCATTGTGGTTGACTCTTAACTGACCTTTGGGCAGTTAGGGATGGGCAATAAATGCTGCCCTCATCCTGTGATTCAATTTAAAAAATTAATAAGACTTCAGAGATTCAAAGTGGTTTTGGAAGTCAAATTAGTGTTTGAACATCCCTGATATCTCACCATGTTTGTGGCCTTTTAAAAAAATGTATTCTTTCATGGAACATGCATGTTGATTGCAAGGCTTATATTTGTTTATCATCCTTAACATACCCTTAAACTAGCCAGGCTATTTCAGTGAGCAGTTGACTCTCAACCATATTACTGTATGTCTGGGATCAAATGCTGGCTGGTATAGGTAAGGAGACAGATTTCCTTTTCTGATATAACAAGGTGTAGAGCTGGATGAACATAGCAGGCAAAACAGCATCAGAGGAGCAGGAAGGCTGACATTTCTTCAGAAGGGCCTAGGCCCGAAACGTTAGCCTTCCTGCTCCTCTGATGCTGCTAGGCCTGCTGTGTTCATCCAGCTCTACACCTTGTTGTCTCAGATTCTCCAGCATCTGCAGTTCCTACTATCTCAGATTGGACATGAGTGAATCAGATGGGTTTCTACAATAATTCATGATTCCTGAGAACAGCTTTAATTCACAAGTTACTAATTAATTGAATTTAACTTTCATCAGCTGCAATGGTGGGAATTGAACTCATTTCCTCAGAAAATTAGCAAAATTACTACATCGGTAACCCAGTGACATTGCCTCTACGCTGCTATCAGCCTGTGTTTGTGCATGCATTCACTTGCCGTGCCCTGCCAAGATGGTCCAGCCATCATGGCTGAATTTCTTAGATTGTCCGTGCTGAAGATAAATTTAGCGGCAGCAGGATTCCTTTAATAATATCCCCCATCAAAAAAAAAGATGCATTTGTCATTGCTATAAACTGGAGCTGAGGTTGACAGCTGCTGACAGTAAGCAAAGGAACACCAAAAACTAACACGCACATAGTGTTGTGCTCCCTCAGAAACAGAGAGAGCAGTAAAATGTTAAACTGGGATAAACAGCCAAGCATTGAGGTTCACCACTTAAACACCACATTCGGACCTGATGGGAGAAGTTGGCAAACAGATATGGAATACTTAGCCTATGAACAAAAGAGATGACACATACAAGAAGCAATGCTACTCTGTGTTGCAGGTGAACAAAGTAGTTTTAGTGAACTTCTTCTTTCCCCTAAAGATATATTGAGTTTAAAATACTCATTGGCATGGCAGCCAATGACACTTTCCAGTTGGTTGGCATGGTTGAATCTGCAACTACTACAAGAGCGTTCAGTGGCCAAGTTGGAGAAGTAGCTTTTGAAGAGAAAAATTTTAAGCTGCTCCATGCCACCTGAGCAAGATGAAAACAGCAGGGGTGCTAACAGTAATACAGATCATTAACCACATGGCTGAATTTAGAATGTCCCTCATTGCTGAGTTCCCCAAAACACAGCCAGCTGCGCAAGCTTGATGACACATCCTAGCTCAAAACCACAAACTCAAACTGTGGCCGTGAAAATGCTGCTGTATTCCCTGCCAAGGTTACAGTCTGCCCAGGTTGTTGGCAAGTCAGGTATTTTGCAGATGTTCACAAATCCAGAATCATTTGACTGAAGAAACTCGAAAGTTCCAAAAAGTACACAACACAATGTCAAATAAACAAGGTTCTCTTACATATCACAGATATTGAGAGCTCTTTGACTGTGTCCTAGAATGAGTATGAGTACAGTTCGGGGTTTGTTTCCTGAGCTCTAATCTGGCTCAGTTGCAACAAGTAATTACTGCTGTGGTTTTCAATCCCCATTCTCAAATCTGCTGCACTATGAATTATACTCAGGCTTCTTCTCAGCCCGTGTAGCTTACAGGTCTTTTCCTGGACCCCAATGCCAACACTAGCTTCCCACAGACTCCTAGAACTTTGTCCTGAGTTCTGACCATATGGAGCCATTGACTTTCTCAGCAGCATGGCTCAACAGGTCTTTTCCACATGAAGCCTTCTTCTGTTTTCTTCTGCTACTAACTGTGAGTTGGGAACTGTTTTTCACTGAACCCTGACTTACCTGAATGAGCAATTGAAAACGGTGCAAAATCCCCAGCTCTATTGCTAGGCAGATCCACATGTGGCAACCAGCAATGGAATTCTAAAGGACCCTTGGAACTGCCTGATCCCTGAATATTACAATGTTCAGTGAATGCTGGCTCATCCAGCCTAAAATGGATAGAAGAGAAGGAATTCATTACAACATCCATGAGACTTTTAAGAAGGTTCCACACAATAGACTATTAGCTAAGGTGTAAGCACATGAGATTGGAAGTAAACTTGAGATATGAGTTGATAATTGCATTGGAGGTTCGAGGCAGAAAATGGGATAAAGAGAGAAGCTTTTCATTATGGGATATAATAAGTGACAGTACTTACAGTTCAATATTGTTGTGTTAGCTTTTCAGCATATGTAATTATTGAATTAGATGAAAGAATAGAGAATTGTACTTCGTCGGGCATGTGTGGTTGACACTAAGTCAGGATGTACAATAAGTTGCGTAGATGAAAGCAAAACGTTATAAAGCTATGTTGACAGTTTGAGATAGTGAACTAAATTGTGATGATTGGGCCTGGATTTCACCAGGATGGTCAACTCCCCTGCGGTGACAGATGACCCTAGAACTTGCAAATCAAGAAGCAAGGGTGGGAATAGATCCTGGTCAGGATTCATCCATGGCTCGGAGAAAGAGCTGGCAATTTAAGAAGTCAGCTGCCTCTACTTATGTTTGACCAAAGTAGCCCATGATTGTGAAAGCGAATGTGAGTGAAGTAGACCTGGTAAGAGCAAGTCTTTTGACATACTCCTTTGAATGTGGTCCCAAGACTCCTTTGGGAGGTGATGTGCCCTTTGGAATGACTAAAAGCAGCCATGAATATCTGCAGGGATTTCATCAACTTATTAAACTCCTCAGACCTGTCAAATAAATTGTTGAAAATAATTGTCAAGAAAACCTATTAAGAACACATGTTAAAGGGACAGCTCACAAGCTGTCATGGTATTTAAAAGTCATGTGTTCTAAGTCTTTGACAATAACATCTGAAGTGCCAGAAGCCATTGCTTGCTATTTCACCCTGTTTATTGACATAAATTAGAAGGTTTCCAATTAATAATTACTGCTGCATTCTTGATTTCACAGCCAGCCATTATCAATAGTAGCGTGCCTAATATTTCATAGTTTGTGACAGCTTAAAATGATTATAAATTCACTGAATCCTACTGCTTATTGTTAGAAGGGATTGCAACTAAACAAAATGTTTTTACTTCTGAGGCTTTTTGTGATTGAAGAAGTGTAAATATGTGAAATGTTCTTTTAATCAATGAGTTTTCTTTCCAATTTGATGAAATATGCAATAAACAGTTTGAACTTTTATTTATACAACTCTATTATGTCTCATCTCAACGTGAATACTGATGTCTACCCCATGTTGGACAGTAGGTGAACTGGCATGTTAGGTATAAGGGCAAAGAGAGATCATAGAAACATACAAGATAGGTCCAGTAGGAGGTCATTCAGCCCTTCAAGCCTGCTGTGTCATTCTTCATGATCATGGCTGATCATCCAACTCAGTCGCCTTATCCTGCTTTCGCCCCATAACCATTGATCTCATTTGCCCCAAGTGCTATATCTAGCCGCCTCTTGAATATATTCAATGTTTTGGCATCAACTGCTTCCTGTGGTAATGAATTCCACAGGCTCACCACTCTTTGGGTGAAGAAATGTCTCCTCATCTCTGTCCTAAATGGTCTACCCCGAATCCTCAGACTGTCACGCCTGGTTCTGGACACACCCACCATCGGGAACATCCTCCCTGCATCTACCCTGTCCTGTCCTGTTAGAATTTTATAAGTTTCTATGAGATCCCTCTGATTCAACTGAGCCCCAGTGAAAACAATCCCAGCCTGGTCAAGCTCTCCTCAAACGTCAGACCTGACATCCCCAGAATCAGCCTGGTAAAGCTTCGCTCCCTCGAGAGCAAGATCATTCTTCATTAGAAAAGGAGACCAAAACTGCATACAATATGCTAGGTGCAGCCTCACCAAGGCCCCGTATAACTGCAGCAACACATCCCTGCTCCTGTATTTGAAACATCTCACAATGAAGGCCAACAGATCATTTGCCTTCTTTACCGCCTGCTGCACTTGCATGCTTACCTTCAGTGACTGGTGCACAAAGACACCCAGGTCCCGCTGTACACTCTGCTCTCCCAATTTGCAGCCATTAAGGTAGTAATCTGCCACCTTGTTTTTGCTTCTGATTTGAATAACCTCACATTTATCCAAATTATACTGCATCTGCCATTGATTTGCCCACTCACCTAACTTGTCAAGATCATGCTGAAAGATCTCTGTATCCTTCTCACAGTTCACCCACCCACCCCCACCTTGAAATTATCTGCAAACTTGGAGATGTTACATTTTGTTTCCTCATCCATGTCATTGATATATATTGTAAATAGCTGGGTTCCCAGCACCAACCCCTGTGGCACCCCATAAGTAACTGTCTGCCAATTTGAAAAGGACCCATTAATTCCTAATCTTTGATTCATCTCTGCCAATCAGTTTCCTATCCATCTCAATGCGCTTCCCCCATTCCCTTGCACTTTAATATTGCACATTAATCTCGCATGTAGGACTTTGTCAAATGCTTTCTAAAAGTCCAAATATACTACATCGACTGGCTCCCCCTTTTCAACTCTACTAGTTACGTGTTCATAGAAACCCAACAGATTTGTCAAGCATGATTTCCCCTTCATAAGTATATGCTAACTCTGTCTGATACAGCTACTGCTTTCTAAACGCTCTGCTGTAAAGTCTTTAACAATAGATTTGAGTGTTTTCCCTACTAGAGAGGGTATGGGTTGGTCAAACATTATGTTCACACTAGGTTGGTATAGGAGCTATAAAGGGTCATGGAGTGTATATTAGGGCATGGGTTGACATGGAAGATATGAGGAATTATGGATTTAGGTGTTGAGTATGAGATGGCATGATTTGACATGCATGGGACATGAAATGTGTGCATGAGTTGTGATGTGTTGTGAGGCAGGAGATCTGTTTTGTGTCTTATTCTTTGCTCAGAAACTTCAATATAGAGTTGACCAGTCTGTCTCTACACGCCCTTTCCCACTCCTCACCTCAACTGCCATTATGTTGGGGTTGCTAGTTACAATCACTGGAGACATTTTCAAGGGCAGCCACTGTGGTAATATCAGGACCATGAAATCAATTTACAATCAACAAGACCCCA
The DNA here is from genome assembly GCF_030684315.1 of Stegostoma tigrinum. NCBI lineage: Eukaryota > Metazoa > Chordata > Chondrichthyes > Orectolobiformes > Stegostomatidae > Stegostoma > Stegostoma tigrinum. Next base: position 12,812,921 of record NC_081362.1, on the reverse strand, counting down.
CAAATAGCATTAAGCAAATGATCCCTTGTGTTCAGACTTGGATCTTTCTGTCCTGCCTGTATTGAGATGCTGGGAACTGGGATGAGTATAATTAGTTGGATGCATTTGAATGGTACAGTCTTAAAGGGCCAAAGGGCCTTTTTCTGTCCTCTGGATCTCTATGCTGAAGTTCAATGCAAGCTCACAAAAAGGCATCACATTCTTCACCTGGGCCTTCTACACTCAATTTTGAATTCAACAATTTCAGATTATAAAATCTGTCCCCAGGTTTTAATCTATTTTTTGCTGGCTTCATTTTGTGTTAGTTTTGTTCTTTATTCGATCACTTTACTACTGCATGCCTGCGGTCCTGGATTTCATGTCTTTTCTACGCACATAGAACATAGAACATAGAACAGTACAGCACAAAACAGGCCCTTCAGCCCACAATATTGTGCCGACCATTGATCCTCATGTATGCACCCTCAAATTTCTGTGACCATATGCATGTCCAGCAGTCTCTTAAATGTCCCCAATGACCTTGCTTCCACAACTGCTGCTGGCAACGCATTCCATGCTCTCACAATTCTCTGTGTAAAGAACCCGCCTCTGACATCCCCTCTATACTTTCCACCAACCAGCTTAAAACTATGACTCCTCGTGCTAGCCATTTCTGCCCTGGGAAATAGTCTCTGGCTATCAACTCTATCTATGCCTCTCATTATCTTGTATACCTCAATTAGGTCCCCTCTCCTCCTCCTTTTCTCCAATGAAAAGAGACCGAGCTCAGTCAACCTCTCTTCATAAGATAAGCCCTCCAGTCCAGGCAGCATCCTGGTAAACCTCCTCTGAACCCTCTCCAAAGCATCCACATCTTTCCTATAATACGGCGACCAGAACTGGACGCAGTATTCCAAGTGCGGTCTAACCAAAGTTTTATAGAGCTGCAACAAGATCTCACGACTCTTTGCCTGTCGTGTCACAGTTATGTGACCGCCACCCGTGATGTAAATGCCTTGATACGTGGTCATTAGCAGACATTAGGGCCTCATAAGGCCAACCTGAAGGTGACCCTTCATGCCTCACTCCAACCATTTTTGTTTGTTCAAAGCCCCCATTAAATCTTAACTTCACCTAGTTCTGATGAATGATCACAAGCCTCAAATTCTATTGCCCTCTCCACAGGTGCTACAAACCTAGTGAATATTCAGAGCATTTTCAGCTTTCATTTCAGGTTTTCAGCATGTTTGTCTTCTGCTTTTGCAGCAGTCAAGTGATCCATTGCTTAGCAATATTACTTGAGGGGTAAATATTGGCCTGTAGCCATGGGCCAACTTCTCTGCCCTTGCTTAAATAATGGAATACTTTGTCTCTATCTGGACAGAGCCTTAGAAAGACAAGCATCTCTGACAATGCAATAATCTCTGGTGACTACGCTGAAGGATGAACCTAAATTTTACGACCAAGAGGTTGAAATGAGTCTCAGTTTCACCAATCTTTTGTGCTCAAGGCAATGGTATTACTACTGAACATATCTGACATTATTAATAACTGCAGGCTAAGGATTCTTGTGTAAGGAGTAAGAAATGTGTGAGCCTGCGGCTTGAGGCTGCCATTTACAGTCCACTGGCTGTCCTCAAACCAATACATATTGCATCAGTACTATAAACCAAAGAACTGCAGATGCTGGAAATCAGAAGTTGCAGGAGTAACTTAACAGGGCTGGCAGGATTTGTTGAGGGAAAACAGAGCTAATGTATCCAGTTACTCAAAATGTTAACTTTGCTTTCTCTCTACGTATCACCTCATTACTTGAGATGATCTGTGGAGAGAAACTTGAAATGTTAATTTTTTTGCCTCCACGTCTTAACTCAGTACTTGAGAGTAGTAGTGAGACCAATGACAAATGTGTATCTACGGTCCTATCCATGCGCTCAGCATTTAAATATATTAATTATTTACTCAGTTACCTGTAAGAAATGGGATTATCAGCACCTCAACCCCTCTCCCGGCAATGATAAAAGATTTTATTTGCAATCATGGTCTTGATAATCAGCCACTTCTTACCTGTGTTAACCTCTGACAGTCCAACTCCATGAAGGGATACAATTCCTTGAGAACGTCCTTCGGCAAGCGAAGGTGTGGAACATTATGGAGAGAGGAATGCCTGTGATCTCAAACCTACGAAATGCGCGACTGGAGATGTAGTTCTGAGCTCATCAGCCACACAAAGTCCCACAGAACCCATGATCAGTGACATGGAATTTCCCAGGTGGACAATCATGTTAGCGAGTATTTGCTGGCTATGAATATCACTCTAAACTTGAATGTTGTTCACAAAAACAGTAGGCAACAGATTAATCATGAGGGAAATATTTATGAACTGTAAATGCGACATGAATCTGTGGCATGGTAGTTCAGTTTTAGCAATGCTGCCTCACAGCACCAGGGACCTGGATTAGATTCCACCCTTGGCCAATTGTCTGGGTGGAGTAGTACATTTTCCCCGTATATGTGCGGGCTTCCTTAGAAAGATGAGCATTTCTGACAATGCAATAGTCTCTGGTGACTGTGCTGAAGTATGAACCTAAATTTCACGACCAAGCGGTTGAAATGGGTTTCAGTTTCATCAATCTATTGTGCTCCGGTTTCCTCCCACAATCCAAAGGTGTGCAGGTTAGGTGGATTGGTCATGCTAAATTGTCCACAGTATCGAGGGATGTGCAGGCCAGGTGGGCTAACCATGGGAAATGCAGGGGTTACAGGGATAGGGTAAGGGAATGGGCTTAGTTGGGTTTGTGTTTGGAGGTGTGGTATGGACTTCTTGGACTGAATGGTCTGCTTCCACATTGTAGGGATTGTATTACTGGGTTTTGAGGTATTGTGGTAGTGTCCCTAGCCTCTGAGGCTCCAGAAGAACTGGGTTCAAGTCCTCATGTTTCATAACATGTCTGAGCATGTAAATTAAATGACTAAAAGAAAATATATAGAGTGTTGTTAGTACGCTAAAATGAGTTTAATTAGATTTGAAATAAGAATTAAAGTGGCCTAAAACACAAAATATATCAAAAATAAAAAATGTGATGGGAAGTGTCAAAAGACTTTAAAAAAAATTCATTCATAGGATGCATTTATTGTCTAACCCTAACTACAATCACATAACTGTGGGTCTGGAGTCACATTTGGGCCAGACTATGTAAAGACAGCAGATTCCTTCCCGAAATGATATTAAAATCCTTGCCATCTATCATGGTCTCTGGTCCTCAGCATATTACCCGAGTTTCTGGATTAATAGTCTTGAGATAATACCACAAGGTATGACCTCCTTGGCAACTCATTTTGTCTTTAGTCTGTTATGGTCAGAAGGTTCATTATAATAGTTCCTATATCTGTTCTTAATGTTACCAGGAAATTTTCACTTAAGTGCAGAGCTCTGTACCTCATTTTTGTGTTTCCAGCATTATGAATAAAAATTTGCAAATTGCTTTTCTGTCCACTAAAGCCTAGCATGTGCATATGTCCGCTCTGTTAGGGGAAGTACTTCATTAGTATTTCTCCAGCATCACTTCTTATGCTGCTTTATACTCCTAAGCCATTTGAGTTGCATGCAACCATTATTGCAGCCAGTATTGGAAATGACCTATATTTAACACTTCATTTAGACTGTGTGACACTCCACGTGAGTTAGGTGGATTTAAACATTTTGAATTGATAATGTAGAGGTTATTCTTCACCCAGTTACTCCAGTGATATTGTGTTCCGTTTGTTTAGTGACTTGTGGTTTAGCTTAAATGACTGGAGCCTTTCATCCTGCGGCACAGCCAGGATTACAGCACTTCACATCAATGAGACTCCATGAACCGATATCACTAGCTGAAACAATATCGGTTTCCATTTAGACATAATTTGGCAGCTTCATGGGACACTGGCAGTGAAAAAAAGGGGCCTGTGCACACATTGTCTTTTGCTATCTCTCCACGGGTTAGATTACTTCATTTATTCAATCTTTGAGACAATGGACGTGTCAGGTATACCACAGTAATCCTTTTACCCCATTCTGCTGAGAGTGACACCCGGATGAAGAGGAGCTGTGTTGGAGACTATCAGTTTCTTTGGAGAATGCTGACAAGGATCTACAGGAGTGCAGAAATTAAACCGGAATCATTAGGATTTCATGTAGAGGACAAGCTCTTCATTGCTTTGGAATACTTACAAATTTGCAAGAAATCTATATGCAGAGACATTCTTTATAAGGGTTTCTGCCCTTTGCAGGTCTGTGGTTATTTATTTATTACATACTTCTTATGTTAGCAATTATCTGTAATAACTGAAATTAACAATGTGACAGGCATCATTTAACTTAAGTTAGTTCCATCACAGATCTTTAAATACAGTAAACAGATTGCTATAAACAAAATTCTAAATATAAATTGCATCAATGCAACTTCAGTTTAAACCTTAGTGATTGTGAAGTGAAGGTCAATCGTACAGAATGTCAAAAGGACTGTGATATTTGAAGGTCCCTTAATGCTAATAACCAAGTTAAAAGCTACTTTCACATGTATATTCAGTGTTGAGTTATGAAACGGTGCCACCAATGTACCTGAAACCAGAAAAGTTCAAACTTTGTCTTTTTCACTGAATTGCCTAGGTCAGCAGATTGCATACTTCAATTGGGATTAGAGTCCCCGAGGTAAAGAGAATTTGAAGAATTAGAGCTTGTGGTCCTGATTTTTGGATAGTGATTCCTGCTGGCCAATGCACGCATGAGATCAGCTGCAGCCGTAATACCAGCCATAGGCAACAGTGCTGAGAACACTGCCTGGATCCAAAGATAAAAACTGATGCCTTCAGTACCATGGGATTGTGGCAAAGGATGGAGGAATAAAAGGCACAGACCACAATGTCCTAGGCAGTTTTATTTGTACAATCTTCAGCCGATCATGTTCAATTATGATCATTGTTCCCATCTGGGTATTTTAGCGATTACTAAATCAAGTGATCTGAGGGGTCAATGCAGGTAGGGTATCTGTTTACCTGGCGTAGAATGGATGGTCTCTCATTCTGAGAAATATACTGCACTCACACAAGTTTGGAGGTCATTGGCTAAGGTTGGGAGCTGCCAAGGATTGAAGACAGCTGAGGTGGTCGAAGGCAGCTGTTGAGTGATATAAAGATAAAATTATATGGCTTGCCAGAACATGACACTGTTATCACCCTGGCATTGGACTCCAATGAGAGGCACTCACCTCATGCTATCAATGATGAATAGTGATTCGTGAATGAGCCTGGCTGAATTAGCTAACAGGCTCTAATGATTTTTATAACTTAATTCTTGCCTTCAAGCTGGTGCGTAAACAGTTGAAAGCAAATAATGTCCCACGCTGGCTGATACTAAATAAATGAGCAGCTAAATAATTCTCTGTTCATCAAGCATTTTCGAACTTAATGTGACATGATCATTAATCTTGATCATTACAGAATTTTGATCTTTTAATTCCAACTTAAGGTTTTTCAAAGAGGAATGCCAAAACTGAACTAATGACTGCAGATGTAAATTCAATGGCTGTTTGGAGAATATTTTGATCCCAGATGATGTTGTTACTTGACTTATATTTAGCTTTATTGATCATATTTTGTTTTGTTTTGTTTAATTTTAATGTGGTGGTCTTTCACTGAGACAGAAACATGCAATTGTGAAAATATTGTTTTCAAATAAAATGTAAATTTATTACACAAAAGAAATGAAGACAAAATAGAATGAATCAATCTATTTGCTTATAACACAAACTTAAAAAGCTTTAAATGCCTGGTAAAAAAATATAATCACATTAATCTCAAAACAATTTTACAAGTTAAAAACATTCCCTTGATTGTATTCAAACCAGAATCCGTTTTTTAAAGACCTCAATAGGTTTAAAGTAACTGTAATTTCAACTTCTCAACTGGAACCTCTGTTAGATTATCCCTGGAGTTACTGTACACCTAAGTTTAAAAAAACTTAGCTTCAAGCCCTCCTCAAGGTTTGATCTGGGATTGTCACTGACTCCTTGGCCCAAAGTAATCTAGTTTCATTATATTCTTCCCTTCTCAGGGTCACTGCTCTATAGATGCATATCCTATCAAGAACTTCACAGAACTGTCCAAAACAAAGCAAAATTGAAGCAAAAATGGGTGTTTAACAATGGGTGTTTCTTCTAAGCTTAATCAAACCCCGCCAGCCTTGAGATTACTATCAGATCTTAAAGCACAGTGGTCTACTTTGCCAAAGCGTTAAGAAATCTTTAGTAAACAAAACTTCATTAAGCTGTCAAGTTTAAAATGACCATGAATATAGAAATACTTAAAAAGTAATTAACTTCAGGCATGCAGGAAATCCATGTTACCAAAACAAAATTCTAAATACAAAAGTAAAATAAATTATATTAAAACATAAATACATCAGGCACATTATACCAGAGGGAGAGAGGGAGAGACCTTGAAATGTCACTCCTGACAAGACACCAAGTCAGCTTCAAAAGGATGGACTTAAAGGGGAGATATGCAATAAAACCAAACTACAGTCTGTTGTGAGTTATGACAAACTATGAAAATTATGCCAGGAAAGCAGCTGCAGATAGCAATATATTTTATGTCTTCACTTTTCAGGAATAATTAGAACAGGAGTCACTGTGTTTGTGAGTGGAAGAAGCTATATTAATGAGTTGTGATACCCATGTGTGCTAACCTGAGTTTGAGCACTAGCCTGCTCTGAAGGTTAAAATTGAGGAATTGCTCACTAGTAACTGCTACATTGAATCCAAAGGATTCTCTCACTCTGAGTAACAGAAGTCAGCTAGCCAGCAAGCCAGTCAAAGTGAGCTGAACAAAAGGATTTCAACTAACCTGCAAGGCCAAAAATCCCTTGACATGTTCAACTAAAAATATTCCACTATACTCTTCACAGATAATCCAAAGGGATTGATCCAGCCTTATCTTTACAACTGTTGCGGTGGTTACCCCATCATTGAGGATGGGAATATTTGTGGTGTTTCCTCCTCAGGTGAGTTGTTTAATTGCCCATCACTATGAATGATTGAATGTAGAAAAAATATAGAGCTTATGTAAACCTATTAATTGTGGAATTATTTTGCTTTTATGCTGTTTCACACATGGGTACTCCTGCTGTGTTGCATCACAAGGTTGGCACCTCTTTTTTAGGTTTGCCTAGTTCTGCCGCTGGCATGATCCCATAGAGTCTTCTTTGAATGAGTGTTACTTCCTGGCTTGATAGTAATGCTAGAATGGGGGAACTGCTGGGCCATGAGGTTTCAGATTGTGTTCAAGTACAATTCTGCTTCTGCTGATATCCACACTGCCTCATGGATGCTCAGTCTTTAGTTTCCAGATCTGTTTGTAGCCTACCCCATTTAGCACCATTATAATTCCACACAATGCAATGGAGAGTATGCTCAGTGTGAAAACGGGACTTAGTCTCCACAAGGTGATCAGTCTTATGGATACTGTCGTGGACAGATGCATCTGTTGCCATCAGATTGGTGAGGATGAGGTTAAGTATATTTCCCCTCTTGTAGGCTCATTCACCACCTGCCACCATCCCAGTCGAGCAGCTGTGCCGGTTCAGTCAGCTTGATCGGCAGAAGTGCTGCCAAGCCAGTCTTAATGACAGACATTGAAGTCTCCCATGTAGAGTACATTCCGTGCCCTTACCACCCTCAATGCTTCCTCCTAGTGATGTTCAACACAGAAAAGCACTGATTCATCACCTGGGGATGACAGTACATGGTAACCGACAGGAGGCTTCCTTGCTCATGTTTGACCTGATAACATGAAACTTCATGGGGTTCACAGTCAATGTTGAGGACTCCCAGAGCAACTTCCTCCCAACTGCACACTGCTGTGCTACTCCCTCTACTTGGATACAATATATGAAGGAATGATAAAGGTGTTTTCTGGCACGTTGTCTGTAAGAATGATTATGTTAGACTGTTGCTTGACGACTCTGTGAGATAGCACTCCCCTGTTTGACACTAACCCCAAAATATCGAAAAGGAGGATATTTTTGCCATTATAACCCCCACTCCTTAGATCGATGTCAAGTGCTCTGTTTGGTTTCTTCATTGAAGTGGCAGTCCAATGTTGGTCCTTGTTACTGCAGAGCCCCCAGGTTTTGGGGAAAGCTCACAAAAGGTAGGTGGGAAGTCAAATGGTGAGGATATACACAGGCATAGTGAGTAGCAAAAACTTGGCAGGTGGAATATAATGTGGGGAAATGTGATATGTGTCTTGACAAGAAAATTAGAGGAACTGATTAAGATTCAAATGGAGAAATATTACAGGAAGCTATGACACACTGGGGTTGGGACTCCTCCTACCTGAATACAAAAAGATAGCATACCTGTTCAAGAGGTAATAGGGAGGGTAAATGGAAGGTTTATCTTTATTCCAAAGAGACTGGAGTATGCAAGAGTATATGTAGGGAATTCTTGCTAAGACAATAGAGGGCACGAGTAAGATCACACCTTGAGCATGCAACTGGGTCTCCCCATTTAAAAAATGTTTTGCTGTCATTGGAGGCAGTCTAGAGATACATAGAAACATTGAGGATAGGAGCAGAGGGAGGCCATTTTGCCCTTCGAGCCTGCTTCACAATCATAGCTGATTGTCCAACTCAATAGCTTAATCCTGTTTTCTCCCCATAACCTTCGATCCCATTCACCCCTAAGTGCTATTTCTTGTCGCCTCTTGAATGCATTCAATGTTATGACATTAACTACTTCCTGTGGTAGTGAATTCCACAGGCTCACCACTCTCTAGGTTAAGAAATGTCTCCTCATCTCCATTCTAGTTCATTAGTTTAATACCAGGCATAAAGGAAAGGCTGAGTAGGTTGAGCCTGTGTTCATTGGTGTACTCGGTGGCGAGGTGACATTATTGAAGCATACAAGATTCCTCAGTAACCTGATAGGATTAATACTGAAAGGTTGTGTCCCCTTGTGAGAGAGTCTAGGACTAGAGGATAAAATCTCAGTGGAAATGGTCACCCAGTTAGCCCAAAGATGAGGAGAAATTTCCATTCTGAGGGTTGTGAACCTGTGGAAAATTTAACCCAGGGCTTTTCAGGCTGTTTTGAGACAGACACATTTTTTTATCAATGAGGGAAGTGAGGATTGTGGAGAAAAGGCAGGAAAATGGAGATGAGGGTTGTCAGATCAGCCATGATCTCATTGAATGGTGCAGCAGACATGATGGGCTGAATGACCTACTTCGGCCCACACGCAGAGTCATAGAGTCATACTGCACAGAAACAGACCCTTTGGTCCAACCAGTCCATACTGAACATAATCCCAAACTAAACTAATCACACCTGCCTGGCCTTAGCCCATATCCCTCCAAGCCTTTCTTGTATTTATCGACATGTCTCTTAAGTGGTAATTGTGCCCACTTCAACCACTTCTTCGGGAAGGTCATTCTAACGCGAACCGCTCTCTGTGTAAAAAAATTTGCCTCTCAAGTCTTTTTTAAATCTCGTTCCTCTCACCTAAGAAATGTGTCCCCAGTCTTAGAATACCCCATCCTAGGGAAAAGACAACAATCTATAGCCCTCATCATTTATTAAAGTCTATAAGCTCGCCTCTCAACCTCCCACACTTCAGTGAAAAAGTCCCAGCATATCCAACCTTTCTTTATAACTCAAACCTTCCATACTGGGCAACATCCTGGTAAATCTCTTCTGAACCGTCTCCAGCTTAATAATACCCCTCCTATAATAGGGTGACCAGAACTAGACACAATATTCCAGAGCATGCCTCACCAATGTCCTGTACAACCTCAACATGATTTCCCGACTCCTGTACTCAAAGAACTGAACGATGAAGTCAAGTGTGCTAAGCGCCTTCTTAGCCACCCTGTCTATATATGATGCAAACTTCAAAGAATTATGTACCTGATCCCCTAGGTCCCTCTGTTCTGCAATACTACCCAGTCTTATGACCTTCTTTTTTGCTTCCTCTTGCCTGACAAGCATGCCACATTATATGGCAGTGAAAAAAATGTGTACTGGTTAATGCTGGAGGCATATTGTCAAAACTCTGTACCCTCAGGAAATGTCCTGTTCACATATCCCTGGAATTTTGAATGGTAAGCAGCTTGCTTTTAACCATTAGGTACAGGCACTTAAGACAGAAGCCGTTTATGAAAACCGTCATGAACTAATTCTCCTTGAAGTATACAAAACTCCATCCCCTTCCCAATAGGAGAGAAACAGAGAGTGACTGTGTCCAGGCATACTGGCTGATGATTGTGAGCTGAGTGAAGAAAACTTTCCCTTATCACCTGTGACCGAGTGGAAGGGAAGAGGTGGGAGACTGATAGGAAACCGGGCACTCCTGGGAGAAAAGGAAATGCTAGAAACCATGCTCAGACCAGGGATTGTGGTGCTGAGATGAAAAATGAGGCCAAAAAAGCCCATGTGTTTTAACTGCTGAAAGGTAGGGCATTTTTCAGATGACGATCGAGAACATTTTAAAGGCCTATCCCAGGCTGCCATTTATTTAGATGACATGATAATTACAAGGAAGGCCAATAAAGAGCACTTAGACAACTTGGGTATAGTCCTTCAACATTTCTCCAAAGCAGGCATATGCCTTAGAAGGAAAAATGTATGTTTCAGGCACCCCAGTGGACCTGCTTGTGTTACAAACCGGGTTGCACCTGTTGGAAGATAGAGTGAGGGCATTCGAAGGTGCCCTGGCTCCCACTTCTGTCCCAAAGCTTAGTTCTTTCCTTGGACAGGTGAATTATTACTGAAGATTTATACATATCCTGGCCTCCATCCTGGCATCTTTGCATCAACTCTTAATGAAGGGTCAGCCTTAGAAATGGTCATATAGCGAAGCCATAGCTTTCAAGGAAGTGAAGAAACAGCAACTGTCCTCTAAGGTGTGAGAACACTGTGATCCCAAGTGAGATCTGGTATTGATATGCGATGCCTCCCTGTTCAGCATCGGGGTAGTATTAGTTCATAGGTGGCCCGATGGAAGGAAGTGCCCAATAGCGTGTGCATCCAGGACTTTGGCTAATGCAGAGTGTAAATGCGACCAGGTAGAGAAGGAAGGTTTAGACGTCATATTTGGAGTCAAGAAGTTCTACTAATATCTTTGCAAACATAAATTTGTGACAATTACGGACCATAAACCCCTGCTAGGTCTACTTAAAGAAGACAAGACAGTGCCACCCATAGCTTCAGGCTAAATCTAGTGGTGGGCTCTAATACAAAGTCGATATAATATATAATAATATAATAATATATAATAATATATCAAACCTGATATTCCCAGACCTGGGGGAAGGGTGAAATGGCAGCAGTAAAGTCAATGCTGGCTATATGCCTTCTCTAAGTGAGAGAGAGAACATTATCCAGGAGGCCAAATGTAAATGCATTGATCTGACTCCCGTAGGCAGAAAGCTTGATGGTGCGACTGCCACTGGAAGTGTCTGTAATAGTTTTAAATTTTCAATATCACATGTTGGACACAGAAAGTTCGGGGATAATGGGAACTGCAGATGCTGGAGAATCCAAGATAATAAAGTGTGAAGCTGGATGAACACAGCAGACCAAGCAGCAACAAGATGCTGCTTGGCCTGCTGTGTTCATCCAGATTCACACTTTATTATCACAGAAAGATCGGGTTTTGGCAAAACTGAAACAGCAGGTGGTGATGGAAACAGAAGGGCCATCACAACCAGAATTGAAACCAAATCACTTTAGAGGATGGAATTTAATAGAGGGAGCAAGTATGATTGCCCTGAGCAAAGGTTGCCACCAGGTACTGGCTGAACTGCACCTGGGTCATCCAGCCGTTTCCAAGATGAAGACGCTAGCAAGAAGCTATGTCTGGTGGTCAGGGTTGGATGCTGACATAGCTGCATTGGTGGGGCAGTGCCCAGAGTGCCAACAAGGACAAAAATTACCACCAGCATCTCCCCACATTTGTATACCCTGGATTCGGTTACATGTCGACGATGCCGTTCCTTCCGTGGGTTCAATGCTGCTGGTCATTGTGGATGCCCATTCAAAGTGGTCGAACGTACACAGAATTTGTTCGGCAAGCTGAAGGATGATGATGGAAAAGCTGCGAGCACCATTCATGATACACGGACACCTGGAAATATTGTTCATGAACAATGGGACATCATTTACCAGTGGGGAATTCCAGTATTTCCAAAAGTCAAATGGCATTCGGCATAAAAGGACAGCTCCCTACTATCCATTGTACAATGGTCTGACAGAAAGAGTCATCCAAACATTGAAGGCAGGCTTAAAGAAACAGCCTGCATTGAGACTCAACATCAAACTGTCCCGGTCCCTGTTCGATTATAGGATCACCCAACACTCAAGAACATGGATAGCTCCAGCAGAGTTGCTGATGGGAAGAAGACTCCACACCAGGTTAACCCTGATATTCCTAGACCTGGGGGGAGGGTGAAATGGCAGCGGGAACGTCAATGCCAGCCATGTGCCTCCTCGAAGCGAGAGATACAATTTAATTCAGGGGATGAAATTTGGTGCCTGAACCATGGAAATGACCCTGTACGGGTATGAGTTGAGGTAGATGCAAAGTCATGTCCAGTAACTTACAAAGTTTGGGTAGATGGTACAATCCGGAGCAAACATGTGGAACAGCTAAAAGCTTTTACCTCACAAACAGGGGCAGGAGTAAAGCATACCTGGTCCCTCAGAATGGCCAGAATGCTTCAAGGATACTGTTGGCTCTCCACTTCCTTCTATCTTTGTGGAAATCTCTGAGTCTGAGACGGATGCAGCCTCGATGCTGTCACTGCCGGAAGAAGAGGTGGAGACTCTCCAGAGACACCCCAGATGCTAGAGGCGGGCTACAGTTTGGAACACGTCGCCCATGTCAGAGTCAGAGCCAGAGGAACAGAACCTGGGGTGAAAATGTTGCAGGAACAACAACAGGAGAAAGAGAAAGGCCTACATCCCTGGACTTGGTGGGGAAGGGATGTAGTGATTGAAACGAGTCCATTAACCTGGGCCAATTAAGAAGCCCTGGATGGCAAATATAAACAGGAGATTTAGAATCTTGTTAGTTGAGAGACTGACTCCGAGCTGGCACAAGTAACTAAAGGGTGACTTGGTGATGGGATACCGGCCTCTGTGCAGTTATTTCAAATTACAAGCTGGAACATTATCTGGGAGGCCAAATGTGAATGCATTGAACTGCTTTCCACTGCTTTCCGCTGGTGGGACGGCCACTGAGTCTGTAATGGTTTTAAATTTTCTGGACACAGGTCCAGTCACAGCTGACAATATTAGACTTTGGATGTGGAAAGATCCAGCCCTGGCAAAGCTGAAGTAGCTCATGGTGATGGGGGAAACGCAAGAGCTAGTTGAGTTGAGACCTTTTAGAACTCAGGGAGATGAGATCACAGTAGAGGGTGACATTTTATTACAGGGAGCAAGAGTGATTCTCCCAAGCAAAAGACGCCACCAGATATTGGCTGAACTGCACCAGGGTCATCCAGGGGTTTCCAGGATGAAGATGTCGGAGAGATGTTGCCTTTCATGGCCAGGACTGGATGACATAGCTGCATCAGCGGGCCACTGCCCAGAATGCCAACAAGGACAAAAAATACTGTCAGCTACTTCCCGACATTTGTAGGAATGACTAGGTAAACCCTAGACTCAATCACACATCGACTATGCAGGTCCTTTCATGGCGTTCTTAATCACTGTGGGCGCCCTCTCAAAGTGCTTGGACGTGCATACAGCTCATTCACCAAATGCAGGGAGGACGGTAGAAAAGCTGTCTGCCTCGAGTAGAAGAAGCAGGATCACGGAAGTATGGGTCAGAGATAATGGGCCCTCATTTCCCAGCACGGATTTTGAGCATTTCCGAAAGTCGACTGGTATTCAGCATATAAGGACAGCTCCATACCATCAATCATCCAATGGTCTGGCAGAGAGAGCAGTCCAAGCTCTAAAGAGAGAGTTAAAGAAACAGCCTACAGCTTCACTCAACATCGAATGGTCTCGGTTCCTATTTGATTATCGGACTACACCTCACGCAACTACAGGGACAGCTTCAGCAGGGTTGCTAATGGGGAGAAGGCTCCACACCAAGTTAAATCCGACCTTCCCGGACCTATTAGGGATGGTTGAAATGGCATCAAGAACACCAATGCTGAGCACAAGACTCCTCTCACTGAGAAAGTTTACTTTAGGGAACGAAGTTTGATGTAGGAACCATGGGAATGGCCCAGCATGGGTAAGAAGCACGGTTGACAAGAGGTCAGGTCTGGTGACATATAAAGTTCAGGTATATGTGAAGGTCCTGAACAATGCTGATCACATGAAAACTGCAAACTTGCAAATGGTGCAGGAGAAAAACATGCCTGGCTCCTCAACAGCCTTTCCAACTGTTCCAGAACCAGTGGGTTTGCCAGGACAAAGCAGCCCGCTTCACTGGCCCCGCATTCACAAGCATCCACTCCCACCACCACCGACATTCATCGGCAGAGGTGTATACTAAACACAAGATGCACTGCAGAAATTCACCAAAGATCCTCACTCAACACCTTCCAAACCCACGATCACTTCCATCAAGAAGGACGGGGCAGCAGATACATGGTATCAACCACAAGTTCCCCTTCAAGCCATCCTGACTTGGAAATTTATTGCTGTTCATTTACTGTCAGCGGGTCAAAATCCTGGAATTTCCTCCCTAAAGGCATTGTTTGCCAACCCACAGCAGGCGGACTGCAGACGTTCAAGGAGACAGCTCACCACTATCTTCCCAAGGGCACCAAGGAATGGGCATTATGGCCCAGCCAGCAATGCCTACATCCCATGAGAGAATAAAAAAAAGAACAAGCCAGACCAGACTTGAAACATTAACTCTGTTTTTCTCTTTCCACAGATACGGGCGGACCTGCTGAGTTTCGTCAACACATTTTGTTTTCATTTCTTGCCTTCTGCACGCTCCTTTTTCACTTGGACCAGGTTCCCATGACATAATCAGTGTGAGTGATGCCCATTGCCTCACAATCAAATATTAACCCTTTCTAACTGTTTCAGACCCACACACAATGGTTGTCTGCATCAGAAGGAATATTTCTGTGGGTTTTAATGTCGCATTACAAACGCCTCCAAGTGGATTCCAAGGAAATCAATTTTTTTCCCCACACATTGAAAGTGGATTCCAAGCTGTACTACACAAAATAAACAGTTTCCAATATTAGCGACAAGTAAATGCAATAAACAATTGGGTTACTGGGTCATCCATTTTGGTAGGAATAACAGCAAAATGGACTAGGTTTTAAATGGTAAAAAATTGCAGCATGCTGCTTTCCAGAGGGATTTGGGTGTCCGTGTGCATGAATCGCTAAAAGTAGGATTGCAGGTACAGCAGGTAATTAAAAAGGCAAATGGAATTTTGTCTGTCATTGCTAGATGGATAGAGTTTAAAAACAGGGAGGCTATGCTGCAGCTGTATAGGGTCCTGGTGAGGTCACACCTGGAGTACTGTGTGCAGTTTAGGACTCCTTACTTGTGAAGAGATATACCAGCACTGGAAGGGGTGCAGAGGAGATTCAGTCGGTTGATTCCAGAAATGAGAGGGTTGGATTATGAGGAGAGACCGAGTAGACTGGGATTACACTCATTAGAATTCAGAAGAATGAGGGGAGATATTATAGAAACATATTAGTTTATGAAGGGGATAGATATAGTGGAGGCAGTTTCCACGAACATGTGAAACTAGGACTAGAGGGCATTGTCTCAAAATAAAGGGAAGCAGATGTAGGACTGAGGTCAGGAGGAGCTTCTTCATCCAGAGGGTTGTGAATCTGTGGAATTCCCTGCCCAGTGAAGCGGTTGAAGTTACCTCGCTGAATGTTTTTAAGGCAAGGCTAGATAAATTTTTGAACAGTTAATGAATTAAGGGTTATGGTGAATGGGCGGGTAAAGTGGAGTTGAGTGGCAGGGCATGCTCGAGGGGCAGGGTGGTGTACTCCTGCTCCGAGTTCTTATATTCTTATGTTCTTATTTAAAATGAACAAAGTGAAAATGATCATAGTGCTAGGGGATGAAAGGAAAATCTTTGGGAGTTTGGGGTGATTACAGACACTTCAATCCCTCGTATATTGCACTGCTAACTCTCTCATTTGCTTAATGGATGCTTGATATTTTACACCTGACTTTTCATAGATGTGATACTGTAATATGACTGAGCTGTAGACACCTACTAACATTGTGCAATTGATTTTTTTTATCTAAATGGCTGAGGAAGTGCAATTTACATCATGTGATGCTGTTTAGAGATCGCCCTAACATTGACGTTTTGGACTTCTCGATTCAGGGCTGGCCATGCAAACTGATAGGACAGTAACCGGAGCTGGAGAAAGTGATATCCTGCAGTAGCTGAGACCAGCAGAGGCATTTATATTCATCAGCAGTTACAATACATCCTTGCAAAACCAGCAAAAATCCCCTCAGTTTGTGATACTCCTTGTTGCTGGACACACCAGTGTCTTACAGAACATGATTATGCCATTCTGCCCCTGAGCCTGATCCATAATTTAATTTGCTATTTATTGATCTATATCTTATCACCATTTACATGCCTTAGTTCCCTTTCCCATCCTACCCTTCCCTAACAAAAATCTAGCAGTGATAATAAGATAAGGAGCTGGATGAACACAGCAGGCCAAGCAGCATCAGAGGAGCAGGAAGGCTGACGTTTTGGGCCTAGACCCCTTTCTGAAAAAGGGTCTAGACCTGAAATGTCAGCTTTCCTGCTCCTCTGATGCTGCTTGACCTGTTGCGTTCATCCAGCTCTACATCTTGTTACCTCAGATTCTCCAGCATGTGCAGTTCCTGCTATCTCAAAAATCTATCAGTCTCAAGTTTGAATTTTTCAATTAACCATGCTGTTTGAGATACTTCCAATTCATGGTTTACAGACGTGTTTCCTGGCATCATCCCAGAATAGCCTGACCATAATTCAAATGTTGCACTCGCTGGTTCTGGATTTCTCCACTCCAGGGAAGAAATTCTGTCTATCCTCCCTATCAGCACCTTTAATCTTCTTAAGCATTCCATTTAATTGCCTTAAAGTGCCTCATTAAATCTTTATTTATCTGTTACATACATTAACCCCCTTGATAGCCCATGTGCCATCATTTGACTGCTTTAAGCTTCAAATTGTGCTTTGAATCCTGTTGCTCCCTACATGCAATTAAATATACACAAGTGGCTGAAAAGGTGCAATACATTTGACTCACAATCACACACAAAAATTGGAATACCATTCTGTTCTCTACAATTTCAACAAATATAACTCCAAAGAGTGTCATGCGAACATGTTTATTCTTTTGTTACAATGTGATATGCCCCATCCGAACACCCTACCACAATCTCCCTTGGTTATAATTGAGCGTACTGTCCTGTTTTCCACTGTAAGCTACAACATTTACAATGGAATAGAATACTGAAATACAATTCTACAACAGTGCAATGTATCAATCAGACTTTGGCAGCTGCTTTCTTGAGCTATATTTTCTCCCTAGCTTTCAGATTTTGCCTTGAGTACCTTGGCTTCCTACGTACCAGAAGTACTCATTAATATTTTACCAAGGGCCATATGTAAAGGTAAGATTCCATTCCCAGTATTTTTATAGCATTCCTAAAGTCTGCTTTCCATCCTGGAACTGCCTATCTGTCTTCTTCCACCCTTGCTGGGATCATAGCCACACTCAATGAAACCTGTTTCAGGAGAGCGTTAAAACATTGAAAGAAAGTTTTGTGCTCCACTTTGAGCCCCATCTATGCATTTTTTTTAACATTGCGATATTACTGCACTGAGAAGAAAGTAATTATGGAACATAAACTAGCAAGGAGCTTTTTTTTGTATTCATTCACAGGATGTAGATGCCACTGGCTAGGGCATTATTTATTGACCATCCCGATTTGAAGGTGACAGTCAACCAGATTGCTGTAGGTCTGGAGTGATATGTTAGCCAGACCAGGCAAGGATAGCTGTTTGTTTCCCTAACGGACATTGGTGAACCAGATGGGTTTTTCCAACAATCGGTAATGGATTTACAATTATCATTAGACTTGCATTTCCAGATTTTTACTGAATTCAAATTCTGGCTTCTGCCATGACAGGACCTGAAGCCAGGCATCTGGACCGTTTCCTGAGAGTCTGGATTAAAGCCACTTAGTCAGGTTGCCTATGTAGATTCCGGTTACCATTAATAAGCTTATTCCCAGTAAGATATGTGAAATGTGCCAAAAAATAGTATGAAACTATTAGAGAACTTAAGACTGGATGGAAAGCAACCTTGGAAAGTGATGTTTCTTCATTTGAAAGATGAATTTGTTTTTGATCTGCCCATGCTTGTGCGGGGACATGCTTAAGTCAGAATACATTGGAACTCTTCAATCAGTGAGTTTGAAGAACCCTTTATGAAAAGTGTAAAGTGCAAACTAAGATGTACAAAATTAAGTTAATTCACATACAGAAAATCAAGTAAAATTTGCACCTTTGCACAATCTAAATACTGACGTAAACTGAGAACACAAAACAATGCAAGTTCTTACTCGCGTGCTGTAGCTCCAAACGCACCTACCACAGTATCAATATTCTGTGGCTTTTACGGAGACTTACAGTGGGAACGAGGGAACCCAGGAATTATTACTGCTGCCACCCAAAGAAATAGATTTTCTCAAAATTTATTTCGCACGAGCTTTTCAGCCCAGCTTCTCCAAACCATTGGTGCAGTGTTCTTCTCTGGTCCATAGGGGATTAATTTATAGGGAAGACCAGGTGGTTGAGAAAAAAGGTAATCAAATGTGACTTTTGACATAGGAAAATCCAACTATTGCTACAAATGAATATTCAGATTGGTATGGGGCTAATGGTACACCCTTGGGAGTGTTGTTGAACAGGGAGACCTAGGGAATGCAGGTGCATAGTTCCTTGAAAGTGGCATCACAGGTAGATGGGGTGGTGAAAAAGGTGCTTGGATGCTTGCATTCATTGGTCAAGCATTGAGTAAAACTGATGTTGTGGTTGTATAAGAAATTGGTAAGGCCATTTTGGACTACTGCATACAATTCTTGTGACCCTGCGAAAGGAAGGATGGTATTAAACTGTAAAGTGGGTAGAAAAGATTTGCAAGGATTTTACTGAGACTGGAGGATTTAAGTTATAAGGAGATGCCGAATAGGGTGTGACCTTTTTAACCTGGAGTGTAGGAGGTTGAGGGGTGATCTTACCGAGATTTATAAAATCATCAGGGGCATAAATAAGGTGATTAGCCAAGGTCTTTCCCCCAGGTTAGGAGAGGGTGTAGGTTTAAGGTGAGTGGGGCAAGATTTAAAAGGAACCTGAGGGGTAACTTTTTCACACAGGGAGTGGTGCAAGTATGGAACGAGCTGCCAGGGGAAGTAGTAGAGGTGGGTACAATTCCAACTTTTTAAAGACATTTGGACAGGATTTAGAGGGATATGGACCAAACACAGGCAAATGGGACTAGCTTGATTTCGGAAACCCGGCTGGCGTGAATGAGTTGGACAGAAGAGTCTGTTGCTGTGCTGTATGACTCCGTTCTGCATTTTATGCATCATCTGTCTCATACCGATCTATTTCAAGAAGCATTTGTATCTCATACAGAGAATCTAAATCCCAATGCTTAGCCTTGGTTGAACTGTATTTCTGCCCTCCCTCTCCAGCCAGTGTCAGTAAGGCACATTTTAAGTCATTTCAGTTGTGTTTTTTGACATTTAAGAAATTTAAGGCAGGCACCATGTGCTGTCCCCACATGTAGAATTGAGCTCTGAGCTTTGAAAGAAACTGGATTCTCTCACTATGTGCTAAACTACTCACTGATATGAACGTGTGACCCAAGGGACCAGATTATCACCAGCATGTGTGTGTGGAGCACAATGAGCACTTTAATCCATCTGCTGCAGTTTCTATGAACATTGTCTTCCTGAAACACTTGAAGCCATATTCATAAAATGCACCAAAAGGGGAAAATCTGACGCCACTTATTTTGTGCTGATGTGCAACAAATTCTCAACATTTATTTGTGATGCAGCAGGGATTCCACCAAGTAAGTTAGAATGGATTCCATCTTAATTAAAAGGCTTTGTATTAGCTGCTTGAAGCAATTGACCTATCATAAATCTCCACTCCATTTTCTAACTAGGTACTTATTTAGTGCTGTGCATTGATTTACATATTCTGGCAAAACTATTAAACTCCTTTCATTACCAATGTTTCAGCAAATTAAATGTTCAAGGAGGGACTTGAGGTCATTTAGCAACTATAGTGTGATAACAGTGTACCAGTATTTTACAGTAAGTGAAATAACCCTTTTTTTGGAGTATGGCTAACATCAGGAAATGGGTAACAAGACAACCAGTTTGAGCATAACATGATCCTACAAAAAGCAATAAGTTAATGATTGGAGTATTTGTTTTGGATGCAACCTGTGGGGAGTAATGTTGAGCCAGGTCATCAGGAGACTTTACCTACATTGTATAAAGTAACGACTCTGAAAGAATTAATTTGTGTGTTATATTGGCTCTACCCAATCTACTGATGCTATCCACAGAGACAAGAGGTTTGCCTCTAAGTTCCTGAGGGAGCAGATGTATTGGTATTAGCTCCGGAGGTTCTATGCCTGACCAAGTATAGTTGTGCTTATTGCTATCATGCAAGAAACCTTTTTGTTACCTAAGAACATTGCCTCTTCTGTAGATACTCTATGATAGTTTATCCTTAATTGTTAATCCATTTTGATCGGAAGAATAGAAAGGCAACTATTATCCAGATAGAAAGAAACTTCGGAATAATTTGGTGCAGAGGTATCTGGGTGTCCTCAAGCATGAGTCACAGAAAACTAGCAAGTACAGTGTGTAATAAGGAAGACAAATGGAATTTTGACATTTATTGCTAAAGTAATAGAGAATAAAAGCAGGGAAGTGTTGCTGCAACAATATAAGGCATTAGTAAGACTGCATTTGGAGTATTGTGTATAATTTTGATCTCCTTACTTGAGGGGGGATCTAGTGGCATTGGAGGCAGTTCAGAGGTTGTTCACTAGATTAATTCTAGAGTTGAGTTGTTTGTCTTATGAAGACAGATTGATCAGTTTAGACTTATACTCTCTGGATTTCAGAAGAATGAGAGGAAATCTGCTCGAGGTAAATAAGATGCTAAGGAGGATCAACAGAGTAGACATACAGCACAGCAACAGATGTTCCCTCATGTGGGACAATCAAGAACAAGAGGCCATTGTTTTGGATAAGGGGTAGCAGATTTAAACAGAGGTGAGTTGAAGCAACTTTTCTCAAAACGCCTTGAATCTGTAGTATTCTGTAGAGTGTGGCGGATGATGATACATTAGTAAATTTAAGAACAAATAGACATATTTAATTAGTAATGGTTTGAAGGGCTGTGGAGAGTTGGTAGGAAAGTGATGTTGTGGTCAAGGTGAGATCAGTCAAGGTCGTATTAAATGGTACAGCAGGCTCAAGGAGCTCAATTGCCTACTCCTACTTCTACTCCTACTCCTAGTTCTTATGATCTAAATCACTACAAAGGCCAAAGACAAAGCAAAGATAAAAAGAGGGAGGCAGAGTACTACCTCAAACAACCTTTACCAAGTATCACATACTGGCAGAGGTGGAAAATACTAGAAGGTGCCATCAGTGATCATCTGGGAAAATACAGCATCCTGCTCTTTGTCAAAATTCACACAAACAGGTTTGAGTTACCAGACACTTTAATGACTTGGATGCAGGGCTAGAAGATACGGTAGACAAATTTGCAGATGACACAGTTTGGAAAGTAAGTTACAATGATGAGAAAAGAAGTTTACAAATGGATATAGATAAATTAGGTAAATGGGCCAAAATTTGGCAGACAGAGTTTAACATGGATAAGTATGAGATTATTCATTTTGGTTGGGAGAATAATAACAAAAAAGACTTGTTGTCTAAATGGAGGGAAATTTCAAAATGCTTTAGTGCAGAGGGGCCTCTGTGTCCTTGTGCATCAGTTGCAGGCAGCTAGTATATAGCTACAGCAGGCAACAAAAAGAAGTAAAATTTTAACACTTGTTATGAAAGGAATGGAGTATAAAAGCAGGGAAGTGTTGTTGCAACTGTACAACGCATAGGTGAAACCATACCTGGAGTACTACGTACATTTTTGCTTCCCTGACTTGATGTAATTAAGTTACAGGCAGTTCAGAGAAGGATTAATTGCAGAGATGAAATAATTGTCTTATGATGAGAGAATGAGCAGTTTAGGCCTATGTTCGTTACAGTTTAAAAATATGGGATGATTTTAAACTTTTCTGTTTTATCAACAAGCGATCATGTTGTTCTAACATGAAATCAACCAATTTTTAAAACCTTGCTTTATTCCCACTCAGAGTATGGAGGCAGATGTAATCCATGCGCCACTCTGCAAATGACTGGAAATGATTTGGTTTGGCTCTGGATGACATGCATCTGGGCGAATGATAGCACAGTTGGCTTGCTGATAGGAATGTAGCTCAAAACCTCCAAAAATGCAGGTTCTGCTTCTGTTCAGGGCTGAGGTGGATAAGGGTATTTACCTACTTGGCTTTCCCTGAGAGTGGAAGGCATTGACAACTACCACTGACAAAAAAACACTAAGTAAATGGCACAGCATTAAGCATCCATAGCCAAGGAGCTGCTTCTGGGCACAGCTCATGTCATATGGTGCGTGAAGTCAAAGAAACATAATTGATCAAGATAGATAGCCTACTGCTAATGGTTCGTTGGATTTGTCAAAGAAAATCAGCAAATGGGACCAGCTCCATATGACTGATGGTGAAATGAGACGAGTTCATGGTGCAAATTATTCATATTAATCCTGAAAAAACTGTATGTTAATTTTCAAGTATGCTCCCTCTGCAATGCACATGGTTCACAGCTCTTCACTTCACAGCAGCAACCTCTTTTAGCATAAAGATATTTATGATTTCCTCACAGAAGTCATACCAAAAGGGGTCAATTATATAGATACAAAACATTTGGGAAAGCTGCTGGTTCCATGCAATTCAAGGCTTTGAAGTTCAAGTTTGTCATTTTATTGCAAGCAATCAGCTGTAAAACTGGAGGAGTTCCTTATCTTGTGCAAATGGTCAGACGAAAGGGGAGCCTCATACTGCTTCAACCACAGTGTGACTGATAGTTTTATCTTAACAGGCATATCAATATCCTCCAGTTAAAATATCATGCCAGCCTAAAAACACAAGGCAAGCAAAATTCTGATTTGCATTTTACGGATCTAAGTATGTCTGAATTGCATTTTACAGATCTAAATATGTCTGAAGAGTTGAGTAGCGCTGTTCCTCTTTTCCATTGAATTATTTGACAAATGTTTTGTATTTTTGCGCATCTGTATTTAGTGAATGGCCACATGTTTGTTTCTATCTGGCTTAATAAGTCAGATAACCTAGTGTTTTGAGACCACAAACTCTGAACTACGTCAAGGGTGAGTAATATTATTTTTCTTAGGAGATATTATTTTTTCAGTTAAGATAATCTGAATATTCACAATTATGGAAATAAAATGCACAAGTGCAAAGATTCAAGGATTAGTCCATGACAGGACTGAGATCTTCAGACTTAGCTCTGACTTGGTTTTGATATAATTCTTGAGTTGAACTCACCATTTCAAAGGTTTCACTGTGCATTTGAACTTTTGAAGGGTTTCTCAGAGCCTTACATACTATGACACATGAATGGAATCATTGAATAGCTACAACACAGGAGGGGGCCATTTGGCCCATCAGTCACTGCCAACTGTCTGCAACAATAATTTAGCCAATCTCATACACTGAACCTTTTCTCCAAGCTCTCCAAATTCTTTCCTTCTTGTCGATTCAGTTCCCTTTTGAAATCCTTTGATTGAACCTATGCCAAGAACACTGACAGGCAGTGCATTACAGTTTATGACCACTTCCGGCATAAAATGGTTTTTACCATTGATTCTTTTGCCAATCACCTTTATTCTGTGTCCACTGGTGCTTGAAGCTTCTACCAGTGGGAACAGTTTCTTTCTGTCCATTCTGTTTAGAGCTTTCTTGATTTTGAATGCTTCCAACAAATTTTTTTCTACTAGTGTGAGCGCCTTGGCTTCTCCACTCTATCTAAAGTCACTCATTCCTGGAGGTAGCCTTGTAAATCTCTCCTGCACCCTTTGCACCTTTTCTGAAGTGCAATGCCTAGCAATGGATATAAGATTGCATTTATCCAAAGTTTAGGATAAATCAGTGTTCATCATAACTTCCTTGCTCTTTGTACTCTATATGTCAAATCTGGAGCTGGTCCCTCAGCCACAAGGCATTCAATTAAAAAGAAGCCATCGTTTGAAAGCAGGGACTGTTTGTGGTGGATAATTTTAAAACGCTGACCTCCCAGCACTCCACAGGAGATGGAAAATCTGACAAGAGCACTCTGAATGACATTTTCAATATGCTAACTGAGATGCAGAGAGGCAGAGAGTTGTAGTGGAGGGTCATTTTCTTGAACTGGAGGCTGGGACTATGGGTGTTCCACAGGGAACCGTGCTGGGTCCACTTTTGTTTGTCATTCATATAAATGTCTTTGATGAGAACATAGAAGGCATGGTTAGTAAGGTGGCAGAAGACACCAAAACTAGTGGTATACTGGATAGTGAAGAAGATTACGTAAGATTACAAAGAGATCTTAATCTATTGAGTCAATGTGCTGAGGAGTGGCAGATGGAGTTTAATTTGGATAAATGCAAGTGTCTGTTTCCATGCTGTATGACTTTATTACTCTATGCAGTAACAAAGCAACAGATCATACAACAGGTATGCAGCTACAAAGTACAGAATTGTAAAATGTAAATATAGATTTGAAGCCGCTGAGTGTGAATGTATCCCAAAATTTTTTTGTAAATCCCAGAGTAATGTTTGTGATGACATGATAAAGCCAAGATTATCTCCATCAAGACTACCTTTATGGTCTCTTCTTGGAATTGTTACAATGTGTAAGAAGATGTGAATTTTGGGGAGAGGCTTTCGTGACAATTTTTGTCATGGGTGTGATTTTTGTTTAGAAATATTTCTTTACCAGAAGTGAGTGAGAGGCTGTGGCAGCTGTTGACAGTACCAGCACTGCACAGCCTACAATACGAAACTAGTTTAGCTCGTTGAGGGGACTGTGGCATTGTCATTTGGAAGTGTCAAATTTATTTAAAAATAAGAAGGGTTTTTTTTGAGGAGGGAGGAAGGTGTGGATGTTACTGGTCAGGCCCATGCCTAATTGCCCAGAGGGCAGTTAAGAGTCAACCACATTGCTGTAGGTCTAGAGTCAAAAATAGGTAAGGATGATAGATTCCCTGCTCGAAACGACATTATTGAACTCGAGGGACTTTTCCTGACAATCGACATTGAGTCATAGAGTCATAGAATCAACATGGAAACATCATTTGACCATGAATTAAATGCTTAATTCAGATTCTATGAAAATAATCAAACTCAAGTCCTGTGGTGGGATTCAAGCCCAGGTCCCCAGAACATTACCAGGGTCTCTGCGTCAATAGTTTCACAATAATACCACAAGGTCATTGCCTCCTAGTGTTGATGATAACATAATCAACAGTATAATAAATGTCACAAAGAAGCATTCTAAATGTTGACCAGTTTTTCCAGCTGGAGGGTTTTGGACCGAACTATAGTGACGGGAGTATTGGAGGGAGGTGTGAGTTCATTTAACTACACCTCTGTTTAATCAGTCCAGGATGCTGTGTGCTTTTGTTTGAACCACTTTCTCAACATGTCCCACTTCTGTAATTTGTCCACAACTGCCCCATATCTTTGCAACAAATGCAATAAGTTCAGTAAAAACTTAGCAGGCCAGGCTCGCATCTGACGAGAGAGAAACAGAATTAGCTTGCTGAATATTTTCCAGTGCTTCTATTTTTACTTCAGACTTTCAACATCCAAATTGCTTTGCCACTATTCTCTGTGTTCCACGTCCTTGAATTTACAATGCCTCTTCCATTTTTTTTCCTGAAAAATATTTGATGTCACTTGTTCAAATCAAAATTAAATTTTAGCATCCTGCCTATATCCACTTAAGTATTTACTCACTGTTCACGTTACCTCCAAGATGTGCTTCATTTGCAGATTTTTAAGCTGTGCCTTATACATCCAACTACAGCAATTTTTTTTTATTATTGGGCACTTATGGGACCAGAAGTGTGCAGATTGATCAAATATTCTGGATAATAAGAGGTCCATGAAATCAATGTAAAAACATGCACTAAGGAATAGAAATGTAGTGTGGGGGTATACACATCACTGTATTAATTTATTTGTTTCATGTGCACCTTCAACTATTACTTGGGCATCATGGTGGATCATGGAATTTGAGGAGCAATGGATTCAAAATTGACTTGAAATTGAGAAGAAATTGATTTGAAATTGAACCAATGGTTGATATTTTATGTGGCCATTCAATTGAACACCAAGTATATTGTCATTGAGGTAAATAAATTAAACAACTATAATAATTGGACAGTAAACCTTGCAGTATTTGAGGTATATACTTTTTGCCGGTGCATTGAAAGTTCCGATTCATAAAACAAAATTTGCTGCACTTGTTTCCTCAGCTTGGCTAGTTAAGACGATGTAAGGTGTTGTCACACAAATCAGAACAACACGTAGGTGATAGATGATCAACGGCTTGTCGAAGTATGCGATCGTGCACTTGCTTGGCGACTCAGAAATGGACGCTGACTTTCAGGACCCAATTCACGAAAGAAAAACTGATGGCGATGGACCAGAAAATGTAGTGTTCTCCAGAGAGCCTGCCAATGAACCTGTACAGGATGACTGTGAGAGCAGAGAAGCATCCAGCTCAAACTCATGTTGGTGTGATGGAGCTCGAGTTGACAGAATGGCAGCTCCCTATAGTGGGTCTCGGAGGGTTGCTGAGACACAGCCCTTGGACTGTGGCATTGGTTCTCTGCACTGGGCTGCCATGTCCTCAGGGCATCACCCTCTGCCTTGCACTTTTGTCATCTCGGCCAACTCGACCGTGTTGCTGCTTTTAAAGCCACAGTTCTTCAAAGCGCTCCAAGCCTGCAATCTCTTCAGTGTTTTTGATAGAAACTGAACAGCCCCCAGCCAATGTATCCTCTCAGCTCTGGTATTTCTTGAACGGCAATTGACATGCTGATTGCGGCATTGACATGTCTCTTTCAGAATGCCCTGCTCCAAGGCCCATGCAGCCTGAAAGAAAATTAGAGGGAATGCTGCCGACAACCTGTTTATGCTGCACTAGCGGGGGGCAATGATGAGTAAGAAATAAAGAAATTATAAGGCTAGGTTAAGTGATTGGGCAAATATGTATCAAATGCAGTATAATGTGGGAAAATACGAAATTATCCATTTTGTCAGGATGAATACAGAAAAGAAACATATTGTTTAAATGGTGAGCGATTATAGACCTCCTACTGAGTGCAGACCGTTCTTGTGCCTGAATCACACAACGTTTGTGTGCAAGCAAAGCAAGTAATTAAGGAAGACAATGAAATGATATAATTTATCACAGGTGGGAATTGAACACAAAAGTAGGAATGCCTCAGTGCCCTAAGAGCACAAGCAAGATCAAACTGGAGTGCTATGCACATTATTAGTCTCTTCTGTGTACACTATCAGTCTCTTCACTCAAGGAGGATTTAAATGCATTCCAGGCAGTGCAGAGATGTCTTACTAGACTGATACCTGGAATGGGGATGGGGGTGTTAGTGAAGGAAGGGTGCTGTCTTATGAGGAAAATTTGGACAGGCTAGGCTTATATGTGCTAGGGATTGGAAGAGGAGAATTGTTTGAAACTTGTATGATCATGAGCGGTCCTGGCAGAATAGATCTGGAAAGGATATTTCAACCTATAGTAGAGTCTAGAACTAGGGTTTTTCTAAAAAAAATCTATTTTTCTAATCAACCTGTTCAGAGATGTAATTACATTACCTCTGCAGCACTTGGAGGGACTTGAACCTGGTCCTCCCAGTCTAGGGGAAGGGACATGATCACTGCACTGCAACCCTCTTTAAAAATTTAAGGGTTGCCCATTTAAACAGAGTTGAGGTGAAATACTTTCTTTCAGACTATTATGAGTCTTCCTGAAAGTGTGGGATAACAAAGTGTAGAGCTGGATCAACACAGCAGTCTAAGCAGTATCAGACGAGCAGAAAGGCTGACATTTCGGGCCTAGACCCTTAGGCCAAAAACGTCAGCCTTCCTGCTCTTGATGCTGCTTGGCCTGCTGTTTGCATCCAGCTCTACACCTTATTATCTCAAATTCTCCAGCATCTGCAGTTCCTACTTCCTAAAAGTGTGGTGGAAGCAGAGTCCTTGAATATTTTAAAGGATAGAGGCAATTAGATCCTTGTTAAGCAAGTAGTGAAAGGTTATCGGGGTAGGTGAAAGGATATCGGGCTAGTCCGAAATGAGGTTACAATCAGGACAGCAATGATCTTACTGAATGATGGTGAATCTTCTTCAAATTCATATGTTTGTATGTGATAAGGGCTCACTGAATCATGGATCATAATTAATCCTGATAGATATTACACACAGTCAGAAATGAAATGCACTTTCTTTCTGAATGGGGATGGTAAGGTGATAGCATAAAGATTTGCTAGGCTTTGTTTTATTGGCAATGATTCAGGGGATGATTTGCTCTTCGAATATAGCCACTTCTTTTGGCACAATTAAAAATCTAAACAGCTGCTCAGTGTCACATTGTAAAACTCCTCTGGATGGGGCAGGACAGAGAAACACAGCGCTGACTGCCCCAGTGGAATCGAGACTAGCCTGGATCATGCTCTCTCATTGATTCCTGGAGTCCAAGGGTTAAATAGTGCAGAGAGAGTCCAAAAAATTAGGCTTGTATTGCCTGGAATCTGATGTCTTTGCTGCTTTAATGTTTACTTTTGAGTCTGGAACTAGCAGTTGGGTCTGGGAGACCCTCAGGAAGTGGCTGTCAGGAATTTGTTTCCAGAATATTTCCTTTCTCTTAACTGGAAATGCACAATTTTTATGCGCACATGGGACCTGACCAGATACTGTAAAAGTGAGCAATTCAAAGCTCAAATTTCACTGACCGATAGGCAAGGCTTGCATTCCCAAGAATGTAGAAAATATAAGAGCGTAATCTGATTGACATTTTTAAGGTGATTGAATAATTCTACAAGAAAGAGGGATATTATTTTCTCTGATGGAAAAAATGGGACAAAGTGGTGAAGCCTTGAAATTTGACTGTTTCAGGGTGATCTTAGGAAGCACATACACAAATATTTGTGGAAATTTGGATTTCCATCCCCTTCTGTCCCCTACCGAAAAATCTATGGCTGATCATATAATTCCAGTATCACCAAGCTTCAAAATCTCCCCTCCCCCCGCTGCATCCCAAAACCAGCCCAGCTCGTCCCTGCCTCCCTAATCTGTTCTTCCTCTCACCTATCCCCTCCTCCCACCTCAAACCGCACCTCCATTTCCGACCTACTAACCTCATCCCGCCTCCTTGACCTGTCCGTCCTCCCCAGACTGACCTATCCCCTCCCTACCTCCCCACCTATACTCTTCTCTCCACCTATCTTCTCCTCTATCTATCTTCAGTCCGCCTCCCCCTTTCTCCCTATTTATTCCTGAACCCTCTCCCCATCCCCCTCACTGATGAAGGGTCTCGGCCCGAAACATCAGCTTTTGTGCTCCTGAGATGCTGCTTGGCCTGCTGTGTTCATCCAGCTCCACACTTTGTTATCTCAGTATCCCATTCCTGCTTTCTCCCCACACCCCTTGATCCCTTTAGCCACAAGGGCCATGTCCAGTTCCCTCCTGAATATTATCTAATGAACTGGCCCCAACAGCTTCCTGTGGGAGAGAATTCTACAGGTTCACAACTCTCTGAGTGAAGAAAAGCTTCCTCATCTCAGTCCTGAATGGCTTGCCCCTTATTCTTAGACAGTGATCCCTAGTTCTGTACATTCCCAACGTTGGGAATATTCTTCCCACATCTAGCCTGTCGAGTCCCATCAGGATTTTATATATTTCGATGAGATCCCCCCTCATCCTTCCAACAGCGAGTACAAGCCCAGTCAATCCAATCTCTCCTCGTATGACAGTCCTGCCATCCCAGGAAACAGTCTGGCAAACCTTCACTGGACTCCCTCAAAAGCAAGAATGTCCTTTCTCAGACTAGGAGACTAAAACTGCAAACAATGCTTAAGGCATGGCCTCAACAAGATGCTGTACAACTGCAGCAGTGATAGGGGATAGTCAATTGAAAATTCTAGAACTAACAATAGATGTGCAAAATTAACAAAAGAGGTTATTTTGGCAAAGATATTAAGGCTTATTGAGTTGAATGGTGTTAAGAAAGGATCGGCCAGGGTCTGGCTGAATGCAGGAACAGCTACGATGACCTAAATGACATCAACCTGTATCTATATATTGCTATGGCAGTCTTGGACCATCCTGAAGGTTCGACCTCACTTCAATTGTACAGAGGTGTTGCCGGTGTAAATCATTCAGGTCAGTGGCAAATCCAGAGGCTTTGATACTTTTTGGGATAGTTGAATGGCCTGGCAGTGTAGAGTCATAGAGTTGTACACCACAGAAACATGCCCTTTGGTCCAACCCATCCATGCGGACCAAATATTCTATATTACTCTAGTCCCATTTGTCAGCATTTGGCCCATATCCCTCTAAACCCTTCCAGATGCCTTTTAAATGTTGTAATTGTATCAGTCTCCACCACCTCCTCTGGCAGCTCATTCTGGACATGCACCACCCTCTGGGTGAAAAAGATGCCCCTTAGGCCCCTTTTAAATCTTTCCCCTGTCACCTTAAACACATGCCCTCTAGTTTTGGACTCTCCTACCCTGGGAAGAAGACCTTAACTATTCGCAGTATCCATGACCTTCATGATTTTATTAAGTTCTATAAGGTCACACTTCATCCTCTGATGTTCCAGGGAAAATAGCCCCAGCCTATTCAGCCTCCCCCTAAAGCTCAAACCCACCAAACTGCTGACATTTTGGGCCTTGGCCCTTCTTCAGAAATGGGGGAGGAGAAGGGGGTTCTGAAAGAATTAGGGAGAGAGGGGGAGGCAGATAGAAGATGGATACAGGAGAAGATAGGTGGAGAGGAGACAGACCGATCAAAGAGGCAGGGATGGAGCCAGGAAAGGTGAGTGTAGGTGGGGAGGTAGGGAGGAGATAGGGCTGTCCACGGAGGATGGACAGGTCAAGGGGGTGGGATGAGGTTAGAAGGTAGGAGATGGGGGTGGGGCTTGAGGTGGGAGGAGGGGATATTTGGGAGAAAGGAAGGACAGGTCAGGGAGGCGGGGATGAACTGGGCTGGTTATGGGATCCGGAAGGGGGAGGAGAGATTTTGAAGCTTGTGAAACCCACATTGATACCATTGGGCTGCAGGGTTCCCAAGCGGAATAATGCCATTGGGCTGCGGGGTTCCCAAGCAGAATATGAACTCCCCTCCCCCTACCACATCCCAAAACCAGACCAGCTTGTCCCCACCTCCCTGACCTGTCCTTCCTCCCACCTATCCCCTCCTTCTACCTCAAGCCCCACCCCCATCTCCTACCTACTAACCTCAACCCACTGCCTTGATCTGTCCATCCTCCCTGGACTGCCCTATCCCCTCCCTACCTCCCCACCTACACTCACCTTTACTGGCTCCAGCCCTGCCTCATTGACCGGTCTGTCTCCTCTCCACCTATCTTCTCCTGTATCCATCTTCTATCCGCCTCCCCCTCTCTCCCTATTTATTTCAGAACCTCCTTCTCCACCCCCATTTCTGAAGAAGGGCCTAGGCCTGAAACATCAGCCTTCCTGTTCCTCTGATGCTGCTTGGCCTGCTATGTTCATCCAGCTCTACACTTTGTTATCTCAGATTCTCCAGCATCTGCAGTTCCTACTACCTCTGAAACATCCTTGTAAATCTTTTCTGAACTCTTTTATGTTTCACAACATCCTTCCTGCATCAGGAAGACCAGAATTGAACACAGTATTCAAAAGCCAATGTCCTATATAGCTGCAACATGGCTTCCCAATTCCTATACTCGGTGCACTGACCAATAAAGGCAAGCATACCAAACACCCCTTCAGCACTCTGTCCAACTGCGACTCCGCTTTCAAGGAACTCTGAAGGTGCACTCCACTGTCCCTTTGTTCAGCAGCATTCCTGAGGACCTTACTGTAAAGTGTATAAATCCTGACCTGATTTGCCCCACCAAAATGCAGTACCTCACATTTATCTAATTTATCTAATACTTCAAATGGAAGAAAATTCTCCACAGCATTTTGATACACTCTTCCTGAGCACTTAAAGATACTAACTGATGCACCATTGCTCCTCACATAAAAAAACGATGAAACACAGGCACTGATTAAAAAAAAAAGCAGGCAGCCTTCAAACAATTCCCCCTTGAGCTGACATGACTGAAGTACACTTCTCTGGAAATTGCAAAGCTTAGCAGCATCTGTGCAAAAGGCTTCTCACTGAAATAATTTCCATCATAAAATGATGGTGAAATTAAACGACAGCATGGGAGACATTCACACTGACTGGGGGTTATCTATCAATACAATGCATACCTACTGAATAAATATCTACTTTTTCAGATTACTGACTTGTCTCTTTCTACTGTCAATATGTGTTGACTTGTGTGTTGGCATTATAAACACATGTTAAGCACTTTTTAATCTCTAACAGCACAAGGAAGTGTCATTTTAACTCTTCCATTCCCTCCAGTCTCAATTAGATATCTTGATTAAAATAAAAATTTAATGTAACATATAACCTGATCTTTTGGGAAGCAAATAGCGATGGGTAATGGCAATGAAAAATTCTATTGTTTACCAAGAGCACAAATTCATTAAAAAAAATAAATTGCCTTTCTGTAAATTTTAGACCTTTTCTTCTGTACGTTTTGGTGAGCCAACACACTCAGTAGCTAAAACAGTTGGGGCCTGTGTCCCACTGGATGTTTGTGAGGTCAGAATCATTTTGATCTAATTTTGGGCGCAGATCCAGCACAAAATGCGCAATGTGCTGCCAAACAGAGACCTGGCAATGTTTTAAGATCAAAACACCGAGGAAGACATTTCAAGCAAATAAAAGACAAAGCAAGTTTATTGAGATTTTGAAGGATTTCAAATACCATAAATGCAAGTTGTTTCACAAGCTAGAGGTATTGTTTGCCTCAGACTGTCCTTCTCGATGCATCCCCTAGCTTGGGGCATGGTGACCCTCAGGTTAAAGCACCATCAGTTGTCTCTGTCTTTCAAATGAGAGAGCAGTGCTTTCAGATCAGATTCCCTACAGTGTGGAAATAGACCCTTCGGCCCAACAAGTCCACACTGCCCCTTGCAGCATCCCACCCAGACCCATCCCCCTGTAACCCACACACCCCTGAACACTATGGGCAATTTAGCATGACTAATCCACCTAGCCTGCACATTTTTGGACTGTAGTAGGAAACCGGAGCACCTGGAGGAAACCCACGCAGACACGATGAGAACATGCAAACTCCGCACAGACAGTTGCCCAAGACTGGAATCGAACCCAGGTCCCTGGTGCTGTGAGGCTGCAGTGCTAACCACTGAGCCACCGTGCCGCCCTGGTAGGTGCTGTGGTAGGTAAGGCTATAGCAACTTTATCTTTAATAATATATTTCACGGGATTTGAGCATTATTAGCAGGACCAGTATTTGTTGTCCTTTCCCATTGGCCTTGAACTGAATGCCTTGCGAAGCCATTTTATTAGGTCAAGCAAGTTCCTGTGGGGTTTCGTTAGGCCAGTTGGCCAGACTGCCAGTTTGAATCGCACAGTGATGCTAACAGCATGGGTTTAATTCCTGTACAAGCTGAGGTTACCATGAAAGACTGTCCTTCTCAGCCTCTTTTCTTACCTGAGGTGTGGTGACCCTCAGGTTAAACCACCACCAGTTGTCTCTTTGTCTCTGTTGTTCTCTCACCACCAACCACCACCAAAGAGGGAGCAGCCCAATTCCACCCACAGAGGGACTATGGTCAACTTAAAATTTCACAAGCAAATTTCTACGGGTTTGAAATCACCTGTAGGTCAGAGGAGGTTAAAAAGGCAGATTCTTTTCCTTAAAGATGTCTTTGAACTGGATTGTTTTTGTAGTAAGTGATGATAGTTATCATGGACACTATTCATGAGATCAATTATCAATTCCATAGTTTATTAATTGAACTTAAATTTCACCAACATGCATGGTGCAATTTGAAGCTGCGTTCCTAGATTATTAGCATGGATTATATATCTGGTATATTAGTCAAGTGATATTACCACTGTGCACCCTATCTCTTTTCAAGTCTTTCTCTAAGTCTTTTCAAGACTTCAGTTTTCTGTCAAACTTTAATGTAAACAGCCAAGAGCTTTTCTCATCAAAGTCTAACTCTCTTTTAATGCTACTCAATGCTCACTGGTACAGGACACCAAGGTAGTAATATGAAGGATTTTAAGTGACTATGTCATCTCTCTTTCTGCTCTTCAGCAATTGTTTAATTGGTTGGACAATTTCTGATGATTGATTGATAGCTTTTTAATTAATGGCTTAGCTTCTTACAATTATTATGTTCATTATTATTAGTGAAATGGCAATGGTGCAAATGTTGCATCAATATTTACTTGTGTGATCAAGAGTGACAAACAGACAATGTGAAATGCAAAACACATATTCTTACATCTGTCATCCACATTTTAATGCTTATATAAACATTATTACTCTCTTATTGTTAAAACTTTATTCTCAGTACACAGTCACAAATCTTTTTTTTTCAAACTTCATCCCTTTCATTATTTTAAAAGTTCACAGTGCACCATTTCTGCAGCGTACATCAATGACAAGATAAACTGCAGTAAGACACCAAGAATCCTTTGACAGAACTTTGACGCGCCTGCCTTCCGGAGGGACAAGGGTTACAGATACATGGGAATTCCAGCATTGCTTCCAATTCACATGCTGTCCTGACTTGGAAACATGTCATAATCTCTGAGTTAAGGTCTGGGAATTCCCTGCCTAAATAGGTCCGAGAGAATACCTTTGCCACCCAGGCTGCAGCAATTCAAGCTATTTGTTACCATTCCTCAAGCAGAAGGAGTGGGCAATATTTACTAAAATTATCAAAGATCCCCTGAAAATCTATAAAGATACCAAATTATACTTTATTTTGCTATCAGTTTTCTTCTCCTTTGTCTGGGGGCAATTGACCACTTTTTTTTAAATTCACACATGAGACATGGCATTTCTGGTTAGGCCACCATTTCTTGCCCATCCTTTGTTGCCCTTGAGAATGTGGTGGTGAGCTGCCTTCTTGAACAGCTGCAGACCATGTGATACAGGTTGACACACAATATCCTTAGGGAGGTATTTCCAGGATTTTGCCGAGTGACAATGAATGAACAGCAATATATTTCCAGGTCAGGATGGTTGGAGGTGAATATACAGGTGGTGGCCTTCCCACGATTCTGTCGTCTTTGTCCATCTAGAAGAAAATAGTCGTGGGTTTGGAAGTTGCTGTTGAGGGATCTGTGATGTACATCTGTAGTGCACCTTGTAGACAGGACACAGTGCCGCCACTGAGCATTGGTGATGGACTGACTGTTTGTGGATGTGGTGTCAATCAAGCGGGTTACTTTATTCTGAGTAGCTTACATGGGTTCTAGTACCAGGACTATGTCTTTTTTTAAATTCATTCATGGGATATGATTTTGTTTTTTGGTAAGGCTGGCATTTATTGCCCATTTGTAACCTATCTTAAAATAAGGCTAGTTCTGAAGAAGCGCCTCTAGGCCCAAAACATTAAACTGCTTTCTCTTTACAGATGCCGCTGAGTTTCTCCAGCAATTTTTGTTTTGGTAACTAATCTTAACTGAGTGTCCTGACTGGACATTTCAGACAGCACTTGAAAGTATCCAATTTATTCCAGTATGGAGTTTCATACAAGACAGACTGATTCAGGGCAACAAAGTTTCTTCTCTAAATATGATTTTTTTACAACAACTTCCTAATTTCATAGTCGGTTTGTCAATCTACCCTTAAGATAAACCTCATGATGTCATCATTGTGTCACAACATGTGACCTGAAGGTATAAAGAACTCAAACTTCAATGTACCTCAGATTATCTGAAGCAAAACACTACAGGAAACATGCTTCTCTCTGTGACATAATAGCTTAAACTTAGCCCTGATACGTACATGCTTGAGGCATGCAATGTTTGCACATAATAGTTAGTTTTAACAAACATTTGTTCGATTCTTCATTACCACAACATCCACGCCCAATTTCTTATGTTATAGAAGATAACGTAAGCATTTCTGCATCCGGTTGAATGCCCTTTAAGAGACAAACTCACTATCAATCACTAGATCTATTTCTTAGATGAACTTAAAATTCCCCAGTGGGGTTTGAAGTCATATTTTATTGGACCAGCTTTTCTGAATAGCTTGTCAAATAACATGACTGCTGTGCTAACAAGTATTCCCTCTAGAAGTATCACAATAATTCATTCCTGTTGTGTAGATCCAATAAGTAACTGCATATTGTATTCAAGAAACTTGGAATTGTTTCTAGAAGTGAAAAGAAAACAAGAATCAGATATAAGATATCACCTTGTTAAACTTCACTTCTATTTTAGAGACTAGTTTGATTGGAGCATGAAAGTACTTGGCCTACTGAACTAATTCAATGGAATGAAATTTGTGGTGAGAAGATACATCTGAAATTGATCACAAAAGGACAGGCTTTTTTGGATCCCACTGCCCAGATGTTAACATTTCTTTTGATGATAATAGTGGTGGTGATAAATAAGCACATTTGAAACCTGTTTAGCAAGTCCAATATATTTTACAGCCTATTGTGGTTAGATTTCTGAGTCACGTTCCACAATTAAACTCAAGTGACTCCAACTTTGTGTCGTGCAGACCAGTTGGCACAGGCCACCTGGTCATTAGGCTGAGCTCTCAGCTGCCCTCTCAGAAGCACTCCACTCAATGGAAAGGAGAGTGGGACAGAAAATCAACATCAAGTAGAAGCTTAAAATGCACATACTGTGAAATCAGAATTTGGTAAATTGTAATGTTGGCAGCAGGCACTAGATTATCATGTCTACAGTGTCTTCATGCTGGGAGGGAATGTGAAAACCTTGAGGGTAGAGATTGATCATCGTTGTTCCCTGTTGGCAAAGGGAAATCTGTTATTCCTGGTGTGGTGTACTCCATGGGCACCAGAGAAACTTTCAATATCATATTCTCCTCAGCTGACTTCAAGGTATATGGTGATGAGAGTCCTGTTTTAGGTTCATTTTTTTTCCCATTGAGGCCTACAGCTACTAGCTGCCAAGAATGATGTGTGGATTTGGTCAGTTCCATAGGCTAGATGGCTGTATTTGTGATACAGAGAGGCATCAACAGGGTAGATTCAACTCTGGCCTCCAGTTGATGCCCCAATAAAGGCCTTGCCTTCTTAATGTCAGCATCAGGTACATAATTCTTTGAAGTTTGCATCACATATAGATAGGGTGGTTAGGAAAGTGTTTAGTATGCTTGCTTTCATTGGTCAGACCTTTGCGTACAGGAGATAGGACATTAGGTTGAAATTGTACAAGATGTTGGTGAGCTCTCTTCTGGAGTACTGTGTCCACTTCTGGTTTCTCCTGTTTAAGGAAGGATATTATAAAGCTGGTGATGATTCAGAAGAGATTTGGTGGGATGTTATCGGGAATGCAGGTTTTCAGTCAAAAGGAGATGCTTGATTTTTCCCTGGAGTGTAGGAGGTTGAGAGGTGAACTTATAAAGATTTATAACATAATGACAGGTATAGGTAAGTTTAATGGCAGGTTTCTTTCCGAGAGTGGGGTTTTTCAAGACTGAGGGCATATTTTTAAAGTGAGATGAGAAATATTTGAAAAAGATATGAAGGCTAACGTTTTTACACACAGATCAATTCATGTGTGGAATGAACTTCCACAGGAAGTGGTGGATGCAAACAACATTTAAAAGACATTTAGATACGTATATGAATAGGAAACCTTTGGAGGGATATGGGCCAAACACAGTCACATAGGACTAGTTTAGTTTGGAATAATGTTTGGCTTGAGGTGGTTGGACCAAAAAGTCTGTTTCCATACTGTAAGACTCAGGTTTTCATCTGAGCTAGAGTGGATTCAAGTTAAACTCTCCACTAGTTGTCTCGTTCTCACTCTAATGAGAGAGCAGCCTTATGGTCCTCTGGGATCACGGTAACTTCCACTTGCACCATGCTGTTCCTAGTTCATGATATATTTTAGGGAGGACCTCAAACAGGAGCCTGATTTGTGTTCTCAAACCAAACGCCTCCAGCTATGAGAAAGTCTAAACTGGGGCTAAGGAAAAGCAATTCACCGAGTTAACAACTATTTTTACACCATTGCACTGTCAGGATATACAAAACAGCAGCACTTGGAAAGGGGAGAATCAGGCAGCGTGTAGAAGTCAACGTTCAGAGCAGAGGACTGCAAAGTGCAGGATGATGGTGAAACCTTTGATCTGGCAGTTTGGTTAAGTGGCATGGTGTAGTTTAGCAGATGGTCGCTGGTGATGGGTGGGGGAGAGCCATTGCAGTAAACTGGCAAATTCAAAAGAAGAGATTAACCAAGGTGGGGTGGATCAATGAGAAAGCAATTCTGCCTCCCGCGAAGGGAATATAGCAAGTTCAGTGTTGAATGCACTGCTTCTTGCTCAAAAGTGAAATGGTGAGCTTCTGGTCATGGATTGAAAGAGGTAATATGAAATGGATGGGGCAGAAAGCAGTTTGGCTGAGTATAATGACACATGTATAGAGTCTGAAAGGGATCTCAGCAATGACATACATATTGAGAGTTCAAAGAAAGACTAAATCTTCAGTCAACTGATACAAATAAACACATGGTGTCAGCTACTGGGACAGACAGACAGGAATAGCAATGACTCATGTTTCCTTGTAATGTTTCTTAATTAACAGCAATGTATCTAAGAACATGAGCTCCACTTTGTTTTATTTCAATCTACAGCCCAAAATTTTGATTATTTTAATGTAGGAATGAATGTTACATACAAAGTCAGAAAGATAATGTTTGCAAAGAACGTAGATTACCAACATTGCCCTGAGCTAAAGGGCTTGTGTGAGGCCATTTTCTGAAACAGCCCCCAAACACGAGCTGGATTCGCAATATTGTTGTGTATTGAAAATGGCATTGCGCATTTTGTCTATTTGAGGCTTCCATACTCACTTGTACCAGCAAAGTGAGTCTCCGAGATAGAAGTTAAAGAGGATTGATATTCAACAGCGCATGCAGTTTCAGTCCTAAATGGATCCAAATATGTATAAGTGCTAGGAGCATCACCGACATCAAGATCAATATCACAGTCAATTTCTGGGCCCAGAATAATATGTTCCTCGGGGGATGGTACCCCTCTCTGTGGATAACATCACTAGGAATTAAGGAAAAGTCTCTGGGATGCTGCTATGAGCAACGTACGTGAGAAACACCATTGAGACATGAGAATATTATTTTAAGAAAGGCAATTTTGTGAACATTTTTGTTATCAAGTTATCAAAATAACAAATGGGAATGAAAGGCGAAGAGGAGCTTGCCTGGCCATTGGCATCAATGTTAGGCTGGGTTAGACAGATGCAAGTCATGTGATGAAAGCTCCAGGAATACGTCCTAAGTTGGCGAGGAACAAGGAACATTGTAATAAGTAAATGAGTAATGACTCAAGTTGCTAATAACCAAAAACAGAACTGATGAAGAGTCACTGGACCCAGAATGTTAATCCTGCTTTCCCTCCACAGATGCTGCCCAGCCTGCTGTGTTCCTCCTGTAATTTCTGTTTTTATTTTATTTTGGCAATAAGTAAATTCAATCCTGGGACTGAAGCCATCATGTATTTGAATCTGTTTAGAATGGGAAATGTATGAGCAGTTGAGCACAGATCCTTTATTATCTCTTCCTTGCAGACTCCCTCTGCTGGTACATGTGAGTATAGGGCCATCATCAGAGTGGATCACAGGAGACTCCTTCCGTCTCGAAAGAACAAAGAGTTGCTTATCCTTGGAATTCTGCTCAACTGGGACGCCAACTGGGACTGGTCAGTGTGAGAACTATGCCCAGTGATAGCAAGCAATGGCAGGAAGATGGCAGACTAGGCATGTCACTGGACTAGCTATCCAGATGCTCAGGGTAATGCACTGGGGACATTGATTTTGATCTCACAACAACAGCCGGCATGTGGGGGAAGTTGTGGTGGGGGGGGGGGGGGGGGGGTGGCGCAATGGTGGTTGGAATTGAGTTCGAAAAATCTGCAATTGCTTTAAAAACTGGTGACCACAGAACTATCATCAGAACCTGTCTGTCTGTGGAATTCTGCACCACAAAGTAAAAGTTGAGACCAAAACACTGAATGTTTTCAGGAAGAAATTAGGTACAGCTCTTCGGGCTCAAGGGAACAAGGTGCACAGGGAGAAAAAGGGAACAGACTAGAGGTGGACAAGCAGCCATGAATGTTTTGAATGGTGGAGCAGGCTCAAAGGCTCACTTTCTATTCTTACTCCTCCTCCTCCTCCTACTCCTACTCTTATCCAATGTTTCCTATGCTTCGAGGCCTGCTCTCTACTCCTGCTCTTACTTCTTGCCCCGATCCTGCTCCTATTTTCAATGCTTTGATAATTCTATTTGTTGAAGGAAATCTGCTATCCTGACATACTTAGGACTCCAGATCCCGACCAATCTGATCGGCCCTTACTGTCCAGTTGAAATTATTGAGCAAGCCATTCAGTTCAAGGGCTTTTAGAGATGGACCTTTCCAGTGGCACACAAATCTCATGAAAAAAGATTAAAGAAAGAAAAGTTACAGAATGTGACCCTTCATTTGCATTTTAAATAGGCCCAACGCTGATAACCCAGCATTAAACTCCGAGTACTTTGCCGTTGTCATGGCGCTGTCAGAACAGGAGTTATCCTGTATTTAAATATATATACATATGTATATATATCCTATGTTTACAACCATTCTCGGGCTGTCATTGGTGATTGCCACAGGTAACAAGATCTGAAATTTCCCTTCAGATTTTGTTTGTTGAGCAACACCAACTGTAAGTGATGACAAAAATCTCATTATTCGCTTGTGGTTATGCTAAAAGTGGTGTGAGCATTTTTGGATTTAAAAAAGGATCAGCTCAGTTTGTTCTCTTTTGAATTGGCACAGCTCGCCTCTTTGCACAGCTGCATCCGCGAAGACAGTAGGAGAGTGTGTGATCGAAGAAAATGAGTTGAAATGCTCTCCCTTCATGCCCTTCTCATTTGGAGACGAGTGACTATAACCTTGGGATTGCTAAGTGTCCTAATTAGTAAAATAACAGTTGATCACACCAAATCCATAAAAGTGATTCATCACCTGTGAAGTACTTCAGGACATCACAAGGAAATGAAAGGTGTTATCTAAATGCATGGCTTCTCTTCATGTAAGAATTAGGGGTAGGAGGAGGCAAATCCTTGAGCCTGCCCCATCATTTAACACAAGCCTGAGTGATCTCATCTGGATAGCAAGGTGTGGAGCTGGATGAACACGCATCCGCTGTACCCGTTGTGGCCTCCATTACATCGGGGAAACCAAGCGGAGGCTTGGGGACCACTTTGCAGAACACCTAAGCTCGGTTCGCAATAAACAACTGCACCTCCCAGTCGCGAACCATTTCAACTCCCCCTCCCATTCCTCAGACGACATGCCCATCCTGGGCCTCCTGCAGTGCTACAATGATGCCTCCCGAAGGTTGCAGGAACAGCAACTCATGTTCTGCTTGGGAACCCTGCAGCCCAGTGGTATCAATGTGGATTTCATAAGCTTCAAAATCTCCCCTCCCCCTACAGCATCCCAAAACCAGCCCAGCTCATCCCTGCCTCCCTAATCTGTTCTTCCTTTCACCCATCCCCTCCTCCCACCTCAAGCCGAACCCCGATTTCCTACCTACTAACCTCAGCCCGCCCCCTTGAACTGTACGTCCTCCCCGGACTGACATACCTCCTCCCTAACTATCCACCTACACCTATACATGCCCGGCTGTTTAACTTGTCTGTCTCCTCTCCACCTATCTTCTCCTCTCTCCATCTTCGATCCGCCTCCCACTCTCTCCCTATTTATTTCAGACCCCTTTTCCCCTCCGCCATTTCTGTTGAAGGGTCTAGGCCTGAAATGTCAGGTTTCCTGCTCCTGAGATGCTGCTTGGCCTGCTGTGTTCATCTAGCTCCGCACCTTGTTATCTCGGATTCTCCAGCATCTGCAGTTCCTATTATCTCTGATCTCAGCTGGACTCCATTTTTCTGCCTACTCCCTTTTACCTGTTATTAATTAAAAGTCAGCCCATCTCCTCCTTAAATTTATTTAAGTCTCCTGGAGTTCACCACACCCTGCTGTCATCAATTCCACAGAATCGTTGAGCCTATGAGAGAAGTAATTGCTCTACATCTCTGTTTTAAATCCGCCTTGCATTAACTTAAAACTTTGAAATCTCTCACTCTGTGCCCACAAAGAGAAATATCAGTCTCTGTCTATCTCCACATGTTTGTTCCCTTACCCTCACATATATACTGATGTATGTGTTGTTCCTGCTTGCCTAGAAATACCGAATGTTGTTTCAGATTGCTTTCAAAGCTGCTAAATAATTACAGGAGGAATCCATGGGTGTTATCAGCTTCACACACAGTGCACATATTACATTAACTGGAGGATTTTCGGATATTGCATGCTAAAACCATAACAATGATGGTGTTAATTTTCTTCGACTGGCAGGCCATTCGCAGCACAGTTTTCTGTCCTTAATAATCACTTGTTCAAATGCTGAAGAAAGAACAGGGATAAAGAAAGCTGCCAAGCACATTGGATATCACATTAGTTTGATTGGTGGCACCCAAGAAAATACCACTCATCAGATCTGCAGGATAGATGTAGCTACCTGGCCTCAATGCAGCAGGTTTTTTTGTTTGAATTACGAGAGACCTGAGCTAATAGTCCAGAGAGTGTGAGTTCTAACTCTACCAAAGAAGCTTTCTGTTTGAAGACAATCTCGAAATAAGAAAGTGGAACCATTAAAAGTGACAGTGAAGCTAATGAGTTGAGCGGGATTAGAGCCTCACTCAAAAATGATGTAGGAAGACTTTAAAAACTCTTTTAATTTTCTGGAAAGAAAATGTGCAATCCTTATCTGAGACAGGTGGTAGTGCTGAACTGCGAAGCTCTTAATCTGTCTAGGCATCGGAGGACTGGCCTAACATTTTGAATGATGGATTCATTATAATTCTGATGATATTTTGGAGCCTGTTGCTTCTCTAGTCATGTATTGCCCATGTCTTTGCAAGGGTGTCATTGGAGCTGAAGTGGCTCCTCGTCCTCCCCATGTCTTTTCACCCTCAAATTATGCTGATATATGTTATCAATGCCTAACATAAGCCTGCAGGTCAATAACCAAATACACGTTAATGGGATAGAATTGTTTTTCTATTCAGGCACGCCTTTGATTCCACATTGCTTTTACTTTGTGTCTTCAGGGGTCCAACAGATCAAATAACACTTGGAACACTGGAATGTCACAGTGGTTCAGTGGTCAGCACTGCTTCCTCACAGTGCTAGGGACCTGGGTTCAATTTCAGCCTCGGGCACGTTCTCCCCATGACTGTGTGGATTTGCCCTGGGCACTCCGGCTTCCTCCCATAGTCCAAAGACGTGCAGTTTAGGTGGATTGGTCATGTCAAAAAAAAATACCCAGGGATGTGCAGGCTAGGTGGTCTTACCATGGGAAACGTAAGATTACAGGGATGGTGGGTTGCACCTCAGAGGGCCACTGTGGATTTAATGGGCTGAATGGCCTGCTTCAACACCGTAGCGATTCTATGATTCTAACCTCCAAAATGCAAGTCAATGGTTACTGTTTGTGTGTTGTATCTTCTGTGGGTTGATGTTGCAGGCATTACTTGTGCAGAACTGAAACTGTGGACCATAGCAATCTTGACAGTGCTGTTTGAATGACTGGGATCCCACAAGCCTGTAACTGTCCTCCTGTTTAACCTGAGACTTTCGGAATGCTCCAAGCACACTGTCAGGTAGAGATGGCCTGAGCTTGTAAAACTAGGGAGTAACAGCCTTCTGATCTCTCCAACCCATCCTCCTCCATTATATCCAGTGACAGTGGAGTTTTGAAAGGAATTTCCATCACTGGAAACTTTCTGTTTGCAAAATCTGACTGAAACTTTGCGGTTGCTCTCTCATTCCTGGCACGGGTGTATCTGCCTGAGGTCGAATGCATAATTAGTGCTTCCCACACATGATGTGTGAAGTTAGTCTTTTTTTTGATTTCCCCCTTAGCAAAGATGATTTTCTGAATTAACAAGGAGAACGAGCACAAAGCCTAGTACTACGTGTTCCAATGTGCCAAAACAATTTAATGATAGATTCCCAGCAGCAGTAATCACGCAAATTGAAGCCGACTATTGCTTCATCATCAGTGAAATTTTGCACTCTGACAGGCGTTTTTAAGCAACTGTGGCTTCTCAGAGATAATGTGAAACATATTAATGGA
The DNA here is from genome assembly GCF_030684315.1 of Stegostoma tigrinum. Lineage (NCBI taxonomy): Eukaryota > Metazoa > Chordata > Chondrichthyes > Orectolobiformes > Stegostomatidae > Stegostoma > Stegostoma tigrinum. Next base: position 12,768,192 of record NC_081362.1, on the reverse strand, counting down.
TCTTGCTGAGGCGAAATTCAAATCTCTCCCTACTTCTGTTAAGGAGAGGGTGGTGAATCTGTGGAAGTATTCACCACTGAAGGCTGTGGGGGGATGGGGATGTGGCTGTCTCATTCAAAATACTGCAAGGCTGAGATAGATATTTAGTCAGTGAGGGATTCAAGGATCATAGGAAAAGGTAAGAAAGTGGAGTTAAGAATTATCAGATTGAATGGTGGAGCAGATTTGATGGGCTGAATGGCCTATTTCTGCTCCTACATCTTACGAATTAAAAACAATTCAGTTCAAACCCCAGGGAATGGGGTTTTCATCAGCGGATCTGGAGTCGGCTGGGAGATGAGTGAGATGGGAAGATAGCATAAAGACCTAGTAAGACCTAGGAGCATTAATTGGGTTTATGTTACTATCACTTAGTCCAGATGGTGAATTTCCACCAGTGCAGGACATGCATTTTTCATCTTGTAGCAATGCACATGAAGTGCACCATCACTGGGTCAGTTCCAAAGCTATACACAAGGTGCTGGACTCTCGCAGTCGCAATTCAATGTCGTGGTTCTTCTCTGAGGTGGAATTTTGTATTGTCAGGTAGAGGGTTGACAGAACAGGTAAGTGTTGTAACCAGGAGTGTTTGAGGAGGACCTCACTGCTAATTCAAAGGGAACTTTGGAGAAGGATTTGAGGCAGAGGAAATCACTAGCAGCTGATGAAGGAGCTTGGTAAGGGGATTGATTCTGGATTTTTGGAAAGGGACTTACAGGTAACCATGCCAACCTCATAAATAAAAGGGTCAATCTTTCTCTGGAGATTTCTACAAGTTAAGGCTTAGTCTGAAGACTTTTGGAGCCACTTGGATTTCTGAGAGTGGGAAAATGATGAAAAGAATCTTGAAGAACTCAATCCATGAGGTAGTTAATTCATGGTTTCTGGTTCTGGATGTGGAGAGAAAAGAGAAAAGCAACATTATTATAAATAAATCCCTCGGACTTGAATATCACTACAATGGTTCTTCTCCACTGCTTTCAATGGAAGTGGAAGAGGTTAAAGGATCAAATTTTAAGATGTTTATCCGATGGGTGGGTATATAAATAAGCATGTGGTGGAGAAGGGATAGGTGTTGGTGGGGGATGGGACATTGGGGCAGTGCTTGGTCAAAATGGAAATGAGGAGAAGCCATTGCCTGCAGCATATACAGACCCTCCAATTTCCACTTCTCAGTGTTCAGGAGACACATGTTTAGGCCCGACTATATAAATTCAATTCCAGAAGCAGCATGTGGTCAGAGAAGGCATAGGTAAATGTGAACTTATTAGTCCTTTTTCTCATGTTCCTTGAGAGGGTTCCTCTGGTTCGGTAAGAAAACCTTGGACCCTCTGTATCCAAGCCTCTCTTCTCATCTTCACACTTCCACCATCAACCAACCCCTTACACACACACACCCACACACACATACTCATGCTCTCTCTCACGAATACACATTTTCTGGCTCTCTCTCTCTCTCTCTCTCACACACACACACACACAAACACATACACACACACACACTCTCTCTCCTTTGCTGGCTGCTCACAAAAATGAGAAATAATCTGATTGGGTGATATAAAATTCTTATAAAAGCAGATGTGGAAAGAATGCTTCCCCTAGCTGTGGAGTTGAGAATACATGGTTACAGTTTCAGAACAAGGGACTCACCAGTTAGAACTGATACGAGGAGACATTTCTTCACTGACAAGTTTGTGAATCTTTGAAATTCTCTTTCCCAAAGGTCAGTGGTTGCTCAGTCAGTAACTATGTTCAAAAATAGAAGTGCCTAGATTTCTGAGCACCAAGGGAAATGACAGATATAGGCATATTATAAGAAGGTGGAAGTAAGGTAGAAAATCAGCCATGATTTCATTGACTGGTTTAGCAGGCTTCTGATTCCCTTATTTTATGGCCTTTTGTTTGCTTTGCTTCATACTTGTAGCCAACTGTTTCATACTTCTGCTGGCTGACCAGAAGGATATTCAGCATTTGAACTGAGGCTCCAGAGCTAAAATCTGTGGACCAGAAGGATCCTTTCCTGCTCTAGATGTCACTTCCACGATTTCTGTCCTGAGTTACAACCAGGGCCTAAATAGTTCTAATGTTCCATGAGTTATCTTCACAATCTGCCATGTGTTCTGGGCATTCATGATTGATCCGGTGGCGAAACCAACCAAGGTATACTCATCTTCTGTGTGATTTTTATCAATCTTTTCAGGAGCTCCCATTTTGCCCAGTAATGACTTTGGTCGTATTTTAAATATATTTGAGACCTCACGCTCTCTGTCTAGATCCATATCAGATCATTGTTTGTGCAGCACTGGATAGTAGAGGGCTCTGTTTTCTTAAACAGATGAAGAGAGCAGGATGATGAGGTACCTTCACTGGGCTAGGAAGTCTTTGTTCTCCTGGCAAGAGAGTAGAGCAAATAACAAAGAAGAATTTACATTTGTTCAGTGCTATTTGCAGCCTAAGGGCTCAAAATACTTTCCAGATAATTAAATGCTTTTAAAATATAATTATAATGCCAGAAAAGTGACAGACAACTTACTTTCAGCAAGATTCCTTAAACCACACTCTCAGATTTTGTGATATTTGTTGAAGGGCAAATATTAGGCATGATCCGAGGTGAAAACTCAACTGTTCTTCACAATAAGTCCTCCAGATCACAAACATTCACCTGAGAAGGTACATAGACCACTATTTCATCTAATTTCTCTCAGTACTACCAGCTTGGGTTTAATGCTTGGGTCTTAAGTGAATCTTGAAGCTACAATCTTTCAATTCAGAGGACCGGTAGAGGAGGGGAGAAGGATTTACCTGATTGGGGATTGTCAAAATGGCTTTGTGAGTGGGAAATTGTGTCTCACTAACTTGATTGAGTTTTTTTGAAGATGTGACAAAGAAGATTGATGAGGCAGAGTGGTAGATGTTGTCTATATGAACTTCAATAAAATGTTCAACAAGGTTCCACATGGTAGACTGGTTAGTAAGACTAGATCATATGGGATCTGGGGGAGCTAGCTAATTGGATATAAAATTGGTTCGAGGGTAGGAGATTAAGGGTGGTGTTAAAGGGATATTTTTTGGACTGGAGTAGCAGTTTGCTACAAGCATACTGTGACAAGCAGTATGCCACAAAGACCTACAAGGATGCTGTCAGGACTGGAGGGTTTGAGTTATAGGGAGAAGCTGAATAGGCTGGTGATTTTTTTCCCTGGAGCATTGGAAGCTGAGGGGTAACCTTATAGAATTTTTATAAAACCATAAGGGTCATGAATAGGGTGAACAGCCAAGATCTTTTTCCGAGGCTGGGGGTGTGAGGCGGGGGGGAGCGGTAGGGTGGGGGGGTTGTGCAAAACTAGAGGCCGTAGGTTTAAGGTAAAGTGAGAAAAATTTAAAAAGGACCTGAGGGGTAACTTTTTTCACACAGAGGGTGGTGTGTGTATGGAATGAGTTGCCAGAGGAAGTGGTAGAGGCTGGTACAATTACAACATTTAAAAGGCATCTGGACGGGTACATGAATGGGAAGGGTTTAGAGGGATATGGGCCAAATGCTGGTAAATGGGACTAGGTTAGGTTGGGATACCTGGGTATTGGACTGAAGAGTCTGTTTCAGCGCTGTATAACTCTATGTGGTGAACACTGACTCACAACCAAAACTTTGTAATTGAAGTACACTGCAACAGGGTTGAAAGCTCGGAAGGGGTTGAAGGCTGGTGTTTTATTTTCCTGGTATAGGTTGGTTGCAGACATGTTACCTAGGCTCAATCACAGTCACTGAATTACTCTTGGCACAGACGCTCTCCCTCGGCCTTCAATTACTTCCCCCTGCTTCTTCAGATTTCTCCCTGAATCTCTCTCTTTAAATTTTGCAAATATTTTGACGTTATCTTCACACATTCAGCAATATGCTCGAATGTGTGCCAACGTGCTCGCTTTCTGTTTGAATTGAAGGGGAAGTAAACACTCATTTTCAAGGAAGCTGCAGTATATGCTATGGGTGCTTTCGGTGAGCTGGCACAGGGCAAGGAGTGACATTGTACGTGACAGCTCCTCAGGAGTGACACTGACATCATCCCAGCTAACAGTGAGCAGCACAGCTCCAGACTTAACCCCTGAAAGTACCACATTGCAGATGCTCTCAACAGGAACAGCGTCCGGAAACTCAAGCTCTTATGAGCAAGTGGGAAAAAAAACTTTGGTGATTTCGCGCTTCTGCCATTTTAGGTAATGTTGGCATCTTGAGGTGTCATGAACAGAAAGAAAACGTGAAGGTGCAAAAAACTTTGTGCATGCACAAGTGATTTACCGTGCGATAAGATGATAAAAAAAGTGATTGAAAAGCTTAAATATCAAATGTTCGATCTACGCGCAATGGGAAGTGTTTACATTCTTATGCCAGTGACTTCATCTTGCTTACAAATTATATTTGTCATGTGTGAATTACTTTGAACTTACTGTAATTGTGTGAAAACAAAGTAATATTATAGAACAGGTAACATAACAACCTTTTCTCAGATAGCACTCACGGTTTGCACAAAGGGATAAGTTTGAACGTTGAATTTAAACCGCGACATTGAATGCGATAAGATCTTTAATGAGCAGTTGCATGCTGCAGCAAATCGCATGATACCCATCATGTCAAAAGGGTAAGGATCTGCAGTTTAAGAACTATCAAGAATTCCATCTGAACTGTTTTTGGAAAGTATCCACAATACCACACACTCTGTGATTATTCTTGTTAAAGACCTCCATCAGAATAAGACTTGGCATAGACTTGTGGTTTTTACCCTACTTAGATGTGAATGTTCCCTGTTTGCACATTTCAGCAGTCCATTGTTGATTCACTCTGATTTGAGTTGGAGATATCGTTTCTTGCACCATTGCCTCATATTTTTGGATTGTAAGCAAAATAATCCTGGCAGTTCCTCAGTCTCTTTTCTGTCTCAGTTATGCCCAAAAACTGGAAGATTTTACCTTGTCCTTGGGGGACATTATCATATGTGAGACTGTGCATAATTTTTGGAATACTGAAGTAATCCTGCAAATTAGTCTAATAGCTGTTGAGACCCATTCAAGCATTTTAATGTCCACTACGCTGATATGTGATAGTGCGAGATTGCCTTGTTTAAAATCCAACCCGACTGCAATCAGTCAGGGCCAATCTGTTGATGGATTTGCTTTCATGTTCACAACACGCCCTGTTATCATGTCAATGCATTCATCAGTTTTTTGGAACAAAGCCCAATTCACCCTCGGGGCCAATCCCTTTTATCAATTTCGCTGGATCTTGGATTCTGCAAAGCCCTGATGGTATAGAAATAGAGAGGCTGGTCAAACTGTCAGCACAGCCATCATTGCAAAAGTTCAAGCAGGGCCCTGGAAGCAACAGTGATAATGGGAACTGCAGATGCTGGAGAATCCCAGACAATAAAATGTGAGGCTGGATGAACACAGCAGGCCCAGCAGCATCTCAGGAGCACAAAAGCTGACGTTTCGGGCCTAGACCCTTCATCACAGCAACTTCTGATGATGGGTCTAGGCCCGAAACGTCAGCTTTTGTGCTCCTGAGATGCTGCTGGGCCCGCTGTGTTCATCCAGCCTCACATTTTATTGCCCTGGAAGCAACAGTTCTCCAACTAAAATTGAACACAAAATGGTGGATGCTGGAGATCTGAAACAAACAAAAGGAAACCAGAAATTGCTGGAGGAACTCAATGGGCCTGGCAGCATCTGTGAGCAGAGTTCTCTGAAATTCTGAAGGACGGTCACTGGGCTCAAAATGTTAACGCTGTTTTCTGTTCACCAGTGCTCAAGAGGACAAATGGCCTACTTCCATTTCTGATTCTGAGAGGTGTTCTTATGCTGCCGGACCTGTGGAGTTCTGCCAGTGATTTCTGTTCATGCTCTGTATTGAATGTGTGGACCTGTTTAGCACCACAGTCCATCTTTACTTCCATAAACCTGAAAATTCAGCCTTTTCCAGTGATATTCTTAAAAAAAGTCTGATTTAGAGGCAATTTAAGAAAAAACCCTCTGAATAAAGAAACTGCCCCCTGCAGTTATCTTGCTGCTAATTATTTTCCTGGTTGCTAGAGTTTTGTCAGAGGAAATAGTTTCTCCTTGCTTGAGTAAAGTCCACACCTCTATTATTTGGAATGCGTCTCCTGATATTTTCCATTTTCCTAGTTGATTGCGAGATAAAGGATTATAGATTCATGGTGTCATGGAGGTCTATGGGACAGAAAAAGGCCCCTTGGCCCATCAAGTTTACGCTGTCAAAAATAACAGCCTAACTATTCTGATCCCATTTTCCAGCACTTGGCCCATAGCTTTGCATGCCTTTGCATCGCAAGTGCACCTTTACATTCTTCTTATAGGGTATAAAGTTTACAGGAAGTGAGTGCCAGATTCCCACCACACTTGTGGCGAAAAGGCTTTTCCTCTAATCTTCTCTAAACTCCTTGACCCTTATCTTAAATCTATGCCTCCTGGTCATTGATCTCTCCATTAAGGGGAAATGTTTCTTCATTCTACACCGTCTATCCCCGTCATAAGTTCATACATCTTATTCATGTTGCCTCTCAGTCTCCTCTGATACACTGCCTTTGTTGACCTGGGCTCCTCTCCTTGAACTGTAAGATACTGACAGTAGCCATTTCTCTGCACTTACTGTGTTCCTTTTAGTTTTTTTAGAGAATTGCTACAATGTGGAAACAGGCCCTTCAGCCCAACAAGTCCACACTGACCCTCAGAGCATCCCACCCAGACCCATCCCCCTATAATTCACCTAATCTACACATCCCTGAACACTGCGGGAAATTTAGCAAGGCCAATCCACCTAGCCTGCACGTCTTTGGACTGTGGGAGTTTTATGCTAGTGTCAGGAGGCGACCTTGAGACCATCTTGACTTTATACATAAGAACATAAGAGATAAACCATCTAGCATCTTCTACAGCACTTAATTACTTTCCAGATCCATTTTTCCTCACTATCCCCGATCCCTAGCTTCAAACTGGTGCTCAAACATCTATCAATTCCAGTTGTGAATACAATTAGCAACTGATTCTCCACAACACTTTCGTCCAAAATGGCCGGCCCCTTATCCTGCCACCAGTAACCCCCCTGACAGCTAGATGGCGCTTGCTACACCATGGCCAGCTTTCAAATGTGGACTTGTGGGCAAAATGGTTTCACGAGCAGGCTTGTTGTTTACCCTTTTAAATAAACATCGAACAGGTTAAATGACCCCTAGTATGGTAGCGCAATCAAGCAATGAAATGGTTAACAGAAACTTATCAAAATTAAATGAAAATGTCATTGCTAGTGTTAATGGCGTATCCCATCCCCCGTGGTGCCCACTGGTCCTTAAGTCTGTATGGTGCCGGTGAGCTCTGCAGACTTCCTCTCCACAGAGACCAGAGTTGGGCCGTAACCGTAGAAGAGGGGAAGGCATGTGTGTGCTGCACCCTCCTCCATGGTCTGTTGCCTGGACTTGTAAATGGGCACCTTGCCCAGGCTCAGGAGCTGACAATGAGGAGCTCCTCCGATCTGCCTGCCCTCTCCTCCAACCCTCCCACACAGTGTACCCCCAGATCAGGAGCAAGGAACTAAAGTGTCCCCAAAAATTTAAAAGCAGCCCCTTCAGAACTCCAAGCAGAAGCTGCAAGTGAAAACATTCAACATAACCAGGAAATGCCAGGCTATTAAAAATTCATGGTGGCCTGGCACCCTCTGAACTTACACAAATGTCGATTGCATGGGACAGCTGCATGTCACATTCTTCACCTCAGATTGCCAAAGGTCAGAGGCAGGACTCCCTTAAAGAGAGATTCCCCCAGGAGGAGCTCCACCAGTGGAAGGTAGGGAATCACACCAAGGCACATCTGGGTGCTGGTCAAAGGTGAGTAAGAGGGGAGAGTGCAGCAGAAGTGCAGAGAGGAAACTCCCTCTGCTTTTGGGGAATTCAGCTGAGATGGCTCAGATTGTTGGGTGCAGGATCCTGTCAGAGGGTTGAGCTTCTGGGGCCAGTGTCAAGCTCCTGACGGACGTAGCTCGATTCATCCAGGAGCTTCCTTGAAGCTTGAATTTCCTCAAACCTCTTGTGCATTCCCAGCCATGAGTACCATGGACATGAAGCTGTGGATGGCTTGGGCCATATACTGGTCATTAATTGCTCTGGGGTTGTCCAGTCAGGCTCGCTGGCTATTCCAGATTTATTCCAGCAGTTAACATAGATGCAATTAATATTGAATTGCTATCTAGCTGTGGCAGGTGCGCCTCTAATCATTTTCCTCTATTGTCAGCCTTGCAGCGACAGAAGTCATATGATAAATCAATTCAGCAAAAAAGGGAACACAAGCTGCTAATTTATGACATTGTTGAAAAGCTATTTTTCCAATAGAGTAATATTCGACAATGAATTACATCTTGAAGTGTGTTAACTCATGTGAAGAACAAATGTAGCGCATGTAACACCGCAATTCCCTGAGGCCCTTTCTTACTGAATCACACAGTAAGCTCAGTAGTAATCACTTTCAAAACTTTATAATGAATGTTAGAGAGTAGGGTAAGGAACTACAGACCTGCAGAACATTCCTAATTCTGGTTTATTACCAAATAGCTACTGCACTTCAAAATGATATAAAAGCCTGTAATGTATCAGGCCATTAATTTGCCCATTGTCAACCTTGTAACTAACAGCTTATATAATCGAGTTGAATGATAAGTTTCTACTTCATAATCACAGGCAGCCAGTCTGAGGAACTGGATTTTTAAAACATTAATTCATGGGATGTGGGCATTGCTGGCTAAGCCAGCATTTATTGCATGTTCCCAGTTGCCCTTGAGAAAGTTGCTTTCTTGAACCGCTGCAGTCCATGCACTGTAAATAGATTGATAAAGTCGTTTGGGAGGTAACTCCAGGATTGTGACCCAGTATCAATGAAAGAATGATGATCTGTTTCAAAGTCAGGATGCCTCCTGTTGCTTGTCATGAAGAACATGAAAGAGAGCAGTCAAATCCAGGTGAATATACAGAGATTGATTGACAATGGTTGAGGACTAGATGCTATGTTTTCTGATCAGATGGCTGTTTGAAGGTTGAGGATCAACAGGTGGTATTTGGAGTGGAGCTGTGACAGAATAAACGCATGTGAATTCTGGATAGAATGAACCTGATATTTCCAGTAACCTTTCTTCAACTGCTTGTAGTCATGAAAATACACCAACAAAGTTGTAACAGGCTGTTTCAAGTTGCTGCATTTTGATTCACCTTCCAGCAGTCTCAATGGAATGATGATCACGCAGGCATTGCTATGGGCAAGCAATTCATTCTGTCTGAATATCACTCAAGTGGCAAAGACATAAATCTACACTGTAGCTTCCTCTGTTTATCAGAAAATGATGGAAGTCAGTCCTTCTTAGGTGTGGCATGGCAATATCAGTGGCAGGATTTGTCTTGAATACCAGGTTGAATGCTAAACTTATTGACCATTAACTCTACCCTCATATTCCGGCTACTTTTACCATATGACTAATGCAATGACAGGAAAATTGAATTCCTTGGTTTGACTGACTTGCTTCGAGTCTGCTTCAAATTAATTATTCAAATAATGGGACTGTGAATGAGCTAAATGTGAATCTGGCCATTTGAGAGTGATCCCACAGATCTGAAACAAAAAGTGCTGGAGAAACGCATCAGTTTTGGCAGCATTTGAGCAGCGAGGACACAGTTCATGTTTTGAGTCCAGTAACCCTCCATCAGAACTAGAAGCAGCTGGGAAATGTGTTATTTATGCTGATGACAGGGGGTGGATTTGGGGGTGTGGTGTGGGGGAAGGAGTGAGTTGAATCGATGGAGACTGTGTCCAGAGAGAGAAGAATGAGACAAACAGACAAATGGATTGCTGATGATAATCCAATGAAGGGATAAGCGCTGAGAATGAGAAGTATGAATTAGTTGAAAATGAGTTGGCTGTGCTGGGAGGCATGCAGGTGGAACAGAATCAACGATTGTGTGGTTTGGTTAAAAAATAACTTGGAGGCAGATGTCCGTGCTCTCAAACTGTTAAACCTAATGTTGAATCCTCAGTGCTGGAATGCGTCTCGACGGATGTTGTTCCTCCAGCTTGCCTTGAGCTTTGCTAAAGCACTGCAGCAGGCCTGAGTCAGAAATGTTGGCATGGCAACACAGTGGTGTGTTGAAGTCCTTTATTCATTTTTTATTTGTTAATGGGATAAGGGCATCGCTGGCTAGGCAGCATTCATTGCCCACCCCTAATTGTCCAGAGGGCAGTTCAGAGTCAACCACATTGTTGTGGGTCTGGAGTTACATGTAGGCCAGACCAGGTAAGGATGGCGGTTTCCTTCCCTAAAGGACAGCAGTGAACCAGATGGGTTTTTCCAATAATGTACAATGGATTCATGGTCATCATTAGATTTTTAATTCCAGATATTTTAACTGAATTCAAATTCCACCTTCTGCCGTGGCAGGATTCGAACTCAGGTCCCAAGAATGTTATCTGGGTCTCTGGATTAACAGTCCAGTGATAATAGCACGAGGCCATTGCCTCCCCTGAAGTTGCAAGCAACTGGAAGCTTGGGGCCATATTTATGTATTATGTGGAGGTATTCCACAAAACCAGTCCACTGTAGAGGAGACCACATTGTGAGTAGCGAATATAATATAATTTGAATGAAGTGCAGGTAATCATCTGGAAGGTGTGTCTTGTGTTGTTGGTAGTGAGGTGTGATGAAATGCCTGTAAGATTGAGATGAGCTGGTAGGCTGGATTTTAATGAGAGTTAGGTAGGGAGTTTAATAGCGTGTTATCCCCCAAGAATGTAGTCCCCCTCTCATCAGTGATATCAAACATTAGTTTTCAACCAACTGCAAGAATATTAACATATTCTGACCTATTACTGACCATCCTCCACTATAAGTAGTTTCCTCTTTCACCTCTTCCCATCATTTCTCCAAAACATTGACACAGTCAAAGGGGCATAACAGTTCAGAAAAGGAACCCTTTCAAATGTTCTGGTCCCAACTGATGGTAACATAAGTAAGATCCTGGAATGAAACCTTGCTTGATAGAAATTCATTTGGTTTTTTTTGTCATTTGATTACTGTAATGTTTGGTCTTTGAACATTGTCACAACAGGCAGCCAATATACTTCTACCAAAAGAACATCAAAGGTTAATTTACAAAACCAGGAAATAATCATAAAGAATTTTATGTTATTTAAGAACTATATAAGGGCTTATTACAAATGGCAGAAGTAAAAAGTAAACCTTTTACCCTTAACAGCACCCTTATTTGGATTCAAATCTCAATGAGAGTAGAGATAATGAGAACTGCAGATGCTGGAGAATCCAAGATAATAAAGTGTGAGGCTGGATGAACACAGCAGGCCAAGCAGCATCTTAGGAGCATAAAGGCTGACGTTTCGGGCCTAGACCCTTCATCAGAAAAGCTGGGTCTAGAGTAGTGAGAGTAATCTGTTTCCATGTTAAAGCTCCTGCTACTGTTGAAATAGCTCATTTTGTTAATGCTTATTCATGAGCCTCTTAAATAAATTACAAACACTTATTTCAAAGTATGAATTCCTTCAGTTCCATGTCCACAGCCTTCTGTTCCTGAAGCTTTCTCTTACCGAATTAAACCATTCAAGAAATGGCTATTCCATTTACTCCTCTGTTGCATATGTTCAGATTAGGCCAGCTTCGACGAGGAAGCCTCCAAAGAGTCGACATTTTTCCTCAACTGAGGATTTTCAGCTCTGTTGTCGACAGGGCCCTCAAACAGGTCCGACCCATCTCCCGCGCTTCTGCCCTCACCCCGTCTTTTCCCTCCCACAACAGCGATAGGGCTCCCCTTATCCTCACCTACCATCCCACCAGCATCCACACCCAGAAGATCATCAGATGCCATTTCTGCCACCTCCAGCAAGATGCCACCACCAGACATATACTCCCCTCCCCTCCCTTGTCCACCTTCCGCAGGGACTGTTCCCACCGGGATACCCTGGTCCATAGTTTCTTCACCCTCAACACTTCCCCACAGTCCTCCGGCACCTTCCCCTGTAACCAGCGAAGGTGCAACACCTGCCTGTTTACCTTCTCCCTCTCCAGTATCCAAGGGTCCAAATGTACCTTCCAGGTAAAGCAACACTTCACCTGCACTTCCGAGAATCTAGTCTACTGCATTCGCTGCTCACAATGTGGTCACCTCTACATTGGGGATACAAAGCGTAGACTTGGCGACCGCTTCACAGAACATCTATGTTCTACTCACAAAAAAGACCCTGAACTACCTGCTGCCTGTCACTTCAATGCACCACCCTCCTCCCTGGCCAACATCTCTGTCTCCGGCTTGCTACAGTGTTCCAATGAACTCCAACGCAAGCTGGAGGAGCATTTCCCACTTGGGGACCCTCCAGCCCTCTGGACTGAATATTGGGGTCAATAAATTTAGGGCCTAAACGATCCCATGACTCAGTCCCCCACCTCACACACCAGGCCTTGTTACCACATAGCCTGCCACTACACACCCCCTGTTATTAGTCACTAACGGTCCCCATTAACAACTGTTCATCCACCCAGCCTGATTGTTAGCAACTTCTTTGTCTGTCCAACTGTCTTTCTCTCTCTTTGGGCTCTATCCTATTGTTTACTCCCTATCCCACTCGCCTCCCTAATTTCGACATATAAACTGACGTTTTCCCAGCCACGATCAGTTCTGAGGAAGGGTCACCGGACCCGAAACGTTAACTCTGTTTTCTCCTCCACAGATGCTGCCAGACCTGCTGAGCTTTTCCAGCAACTTTGTTTTTAAACCATTCAAGACTTGTTTTTTCCTTCAAGTCTGACTGTTCTGGAGATTCTAAACTGCACAAATAATCCCCCAGTCTCTTTTCCCATCTGTGATCTGCTCTTTACCTGAAAGAAACCTGCACAATCACTGTCCTTCTAGATGTTTTCAGCTTTTTAAAGGGAAATTGTTTCTGCGTCTGTCTCCCTGCATAGTAGGATACCTGGTTGCTCAGAAACAGTGCAATTTTATGTTCCCTCTCTTCTACCCTGTTTCTCTAAAGTAGTGAACAAAAAAAGAGTATTTTTTAAGTGGCCAATTTAAGTACATCTGGCACAGCAAACAACTCAAAATAAATTAATTCCTGAACTCAAATAACATTGTAACATAAATCAAACTTAAAGCTAAGCACTGTTCTCTCACTTTAAAGCCCATGTTTCCAAAAATAAAATGTCAGGAGCTTTCACCTCATTATTTAGCAACTGATCTTTATAGGCCAACTTTAATCTGGTGTAACCATGAATTCATCTTACTATGTGTTGTGGCTGACCTGTTGTAATAATTTTAACTCACTCAGAATGCTTTCAGTTAAACACACACAGTCAAAATTGGTCTATAGTGTCTGAAGACGTTCAGCTAAGACTTTACTGTAATGGAATTTGGCTGGAGCATCAGCAATCACACACTGATAGTATCAACTCTGAATGTTTCTACATGTGGTGAAATATGGTGTGAATTAGAGAACACTGCAGCTAACACGAGTTTTCACAACACACCCAGCGTGCTCCCTTTAACAAAGTTAAAAGGCGTTGATTCAGTTAATGTTCTACAGCTGATACTGCAGCAAATCCCAATGTGCAAGCTCATCATCAGTAATATCTTAAATGATTTCTCATGCACTTAAGCATGTGTCAGTCAATTATGTAGATAACACAGTATGGAGCTGGAGGAACACAGTAGGCCAAGCAGCATTCGAGGAGCAGGAAAGTCGATGTTTCGGGTTGGACCCTTCTCAGTCAATTATGTACTACTCACTTTCAGCAAGGACAGGAATTCAGCTTAGTCCAGGTGGCTTATTTTGGCACTGAGGGGAGAGATTTCTTGCTTAGCTAGAGCCCTGGCTCCAAGAGACACACCTCCAAACCTGGCACCCACCAGTTTTGTTAGAAGGAAAAGTGGAGCTGATTGTCATTTGCATGTCTGTGGTTCACAGAGGGATCTGTGCAGGTGAAAGTGCATCTTCATTCAATTGTAAAAAAATCTTTGTTCCTGAAGGGTCAAAAGCACAACTTGGAGCCATTAGATATTTGATTAAATCATTGTGCTCCCAAATCAGGAGCGAAGAAGTGACCGTTCGAAACGGACTTGTTCATGAGAGTCTTCATGTTTAACATCTGCACAGTGTGGTAAAGTAATGACAGTAAGATTTCAGGAAAACATTATTACATTACTGTGCAACAGTGACTGACTATCATAAAAACTTAACCACTGAATAAAATAGGTTGCTTGACTCATTGATCTTCACCATGAGCTGCGGCAACTGTTGTATAACGGTCTGAAAGGGTTAACATTGATTGACTTCAGTGAGCACCACCCACAAGGATGAGGTCATGAGGATGTGGTGGGAGGTCCTCCCAATTGTCTTTGTAGTGATGTAGAGCCTATTGCTTGGGAAGTGCAATGAGCTTGTTTTGTTTACTCTGCAAAACTCTTCTCATTAAACCAGAAGGCATCTACTACCTTGCACATTAAACTACATTAGAGCATAAAGAACCCATAGACTTAGAAGATATACGTACCAGTGGTGATCAGTGTGGGGTCTGAAGATTTAATATAGCAGAACCAGTCCCAACTCGAGAGCAGAGATATGTCCTGCATTGTGAGGAAGTAGTCTTTGGGTGTAGTGTGGAGTTCAAGTTTAGCCCATGAATGAACAAATATCAGAGAGTGCATGAGTCAAAAACTGTAAATCCCTGGTACAACAGTGACACTTTAAATGAAGCAATAATGCAGGATGAGAATTTTAAAACAAACTATACCGAGTCTTAGCAGCTTACGGCTATAAATAATAAGAAAAGGGAAGCACAATCTAGAAGTGGATACCTGGAGAATGAGTGAACCCAGTCACTTAAAAAGTTGGGAAATTTAAACAGTGGGCAATTCTGGTCTAACATGGAAACCCTTTTTGGGTTTGTCTATTACAGCTGCAGGAAGGCAGGAAAATCCTCCATTAGAGCTACACAACACAGTAATTTTCCATAATAGCCACAAGAAAGAGGCAATCCTCCATTAAAACTGCAAAGAGGAAGAAAATCTCGTAGACCAACAGTAAAACATGGGAGAACTGTCATTATTGCACAATATAAATCTTCAAAGAAGACAAATTGCCTGATCACATTGGGAAGAAATAGCATCAGAAATAGTATTGCCAGGAACTTTAATTTTAAAGATGGGACAAGTAGATGCAGAATTGGACACCCTGGAGAAAACAATTCTCCAGAAATTTTTCTTCAACAATGGAATAGCTTCTAAACTGGATATTAAGTCAGAAGCTGAACAATTAAACAAAATTTATGCACAGACTTAAAAATATAGTAGATGACACAATAGCTCACCAAGCAGTAAAAAAAAAACAATATACACATTCGAGGAGGCACTAAATGTGCTGAACAAGATTTATGGTTTAAGATATGAGGGGAAAGATATAAAAAGGACCTAAGGGGAAAGTATTTTTCACAAAGAGGGTGGTGCATGTATGGAATGAGCTGGCAGAAGAAGTGGAAGAGGCAGTTACAATTACAACATTTAAGTAGCATCTGGATGGGCACATGAATAGGAAGGGTTAAGAGAGATTTAGGCCAAATGTTAGCAAATGGAACTAGATTAACTTATACATCTGGGTGGCATGGACAAGTTGGATTGAAGGGTCTGCTTCCAAGCTGTACATATCTGTGGCTCTATGAGTCTAATTATTTCAACCTCTGAATAACAAAAAATTCTTGACTGAGTGAGAATTAACAGAAGACAACAACCAGGGAAAACCATTAATGATTTCTGCAGACCAGACCACCACCACTAAGGTGACTTGAAGACATCATTCATTTCTATTTAACTCTTCTGATTCAACCAGAACCTACCTTACCCTCATATATATTAGACCATGCAAGCCTTAAAAAAAGCCACACACTTAGAAGATATAGGCATCAGCACATGCAACAACAACTGTGATGTCAGTGGATTTAGTTTTCTTCTACTTCAGCCCAGTTCAGCATGTATTTTGATGTCTTGCTTCTTCTTTGATTTTTTTTCCCATGTACAGCATGAATGGAGGAATGTCAAAGGATTACCTTTTGTATGGAACAGTTCGAGACATGCTGGTTGAAAATGAGATTTCAGCATTCACTGTGGATAGATACTCATGGCTGGTTGTTATTCTTTCTGTGATTTATCTCATGACTAGATATCATTGTTGAGGGAAAAACATTTGTCAGGAACAACTACTCACAGGCAAGATTAATTGGATAGGCACAAATCTGCATTGATAGTACAGACGATTTTAGAGGTATTCTTAAAAATGGCCTCATTCCAGGCATAGTTAGACACCCCATAATGCTCTTGCACTCTGTTTCCATTTCAACAATAGCGACTTTCTTGGAAATGATTAATTTTGTACTTGAACATTGTGGTGAGAAATATGACATGCTACCCAAGCATTTTATCTTTTAGTAATCTGGACAAATGCAAGGGTGCCATATTTAAACAATCATACAATTCAGGTAAACAAAATGGATGCTGATGGGCTGGCATGATATCTTTGGTTGGCTGAGAAAGGAAGGGGGTGTGGGAGATAACCTTCTCTCCCTTTGTATTAATTGCAGTGATTGTATGAAATTTGGCATTCTCCTCTTTGTCCTGAGGTGAAGAACTTTGGCATTTTATTGCTCCTTGTCAGTAATATTCAAGTTCTCTAATGCCAAATGACAATTTAATACATAGATTAAATTGTGGATAGTTGTGAGAGAGACTGCTCAACACCATTTTGCATGGCACCCTCAGTTTTAATCGGCGGAGAAAGGAGAAATAACTCTTATGATTCAATTTGGAACTGACGGTGCAAAATTATAAGGAGTTGCTACACGAATACGAGAAGAAAAGACTAATTTAAAATTAATCAAGGCTCCAGCAGATTGAAGGTTACAAGGAATCTTGGTAGGAACTCATTCCTTCTGAAATATTTCAGAATGCTTTCAAATTCGAATCTAAAAACATTTAGAAGGGGATGCTTTTGGGAACACTTGGATAATTTTTGCAGGTGGTGCTTAAGAAATGCTCTAACTTTATGAGTTGTAGCATGCTTTGCCACACAGATATGGCACATTCATAGCTGGCAACAGTCCACACATTGGTCAATGGGCATATTCATTGTAGGTACCCAACCTTAACCATGGGGTGTTGAAGAAATGGAAATGTTTGGTGTATTATATATAATAATACAACTCTCTTTAAACAGATAGAGTCAAAAAGGCACACATGGACATAAGTAAACACGGCTACAGACCTCTACAAAATTGTCTATATTATTAATTGGGTGAGAAAACAAATGCTTGCAAATGCATATCAAATTTCTTGATCTGAGCACATTTTGGAATATTATAAACTGTTTTGGGCTCCATATCTAAGGAAGGATGTGCTGGCCTTGGAGGGGGGTCCAGAGGAAGTTGATTAGAATGATCCTGGGAATGAAAGGCTTGGTGGAATGGTTGAGGACTCTGAATCTGTACTCAATGGAGTTGAGAAGGAGGAAGATGCCTTAGAAACTTATAGAATATTGAGAGGCCTGGACAGAATAGATGTGGAGAGGGTGTTTCGATGAATAGGAGAAACTAGGATCCAAGATCACAGTCCCAGAGTGAAGGGATGGCCCTTTAGAATTGAGATGAGAAATTTCTTCAGTCAGAAGGTGGTGAGTCTGTGGAACTCATTGCCACAGAAAGTTGTGGAGGCTAAGTCATTGAGTGTGTTTAAGACAGAACTAGACAGATTCTTGATTGGTAAGAAGATTAGGGGTTATAGGGAGAAAGCAGGAGAATGGGGCTAAGAAATATATCAGCCACGATTGAATGGTGGAACAGACTTGATGGGCCAAATGGCCTAATTCTGCTCCCATATCTTCTTGTCTCATGGCCTTACATCCCAAAGTACATTTACAAGTGGTAAGGTACTTTTGAACCACCGACAATGTTATAATATAGGGAATGTGGCCACCAATTAGTGCAAAGTGGGCTGTCATAAAGAAAAGAAAATGAGATAATCACCTAACCATCCACTTTAACCTGTGGCTGAGAGTTAAATATCGTCCAGGACTCAAAGAGCTTCTCTGGGAAGAAAACAACCCATACCCACAATAATGCCACCCAATACAGGTTATATTTCAAAGTTAGCACTGGAGTATCAGCTGAGATTATATATCTAACTATAACTTCAGAAATACAGAATAATGGTAGCATTATCTGTTATTAGTTCATTCATATTTTAATTGGTTTATGGAATGTAGACATCTCTGGTTAGATCAGCATTTATTGCCCATCCCTCATTATCCAGAGGACAGTTAAGAGGCAACCACATTTCTGTGGCTCTAGCATAGCCAGACTAGTGAGGTTGGCAGATTTCCTTCCATAAAGGACATTAGTAGATCTTGGGGTCAATTTAGCTCAGTTGGCCAGATGGCTGATCAGTAACAGCATGAGTTCAATTCCTACACTGTTTATGGTTATTATGACGGTCTCTCTGCTTACCCGAGTAATGGTGAATTTTTAGGCTAAACCACCATCAGTTATCAGTCTCTAATGAGAGTGCAGCCCCTATGGTCTGATAAAAATATGAGAATTTTACCTTTAATGAACCAGCTGTATTTTTACAGCAGTGGTTACCTGGTCACCTTTAAATGAGCTTTTAATTCTAGATTTTTAATGAAGTTTCATTACCTGCTTTGGTGGTGTTTGAACTATGTCCCCAGAGTCCTGGATGACAAGTCTAGTATCATTAGATTGATACTTCTCTCATATAATTGTAAAAGTGTTTTTTTTTAATAGAGGTATATTTTTGGGTATGAAAGTCCAATGGATTGTTTGAACTCCTAATTGCCCGGGTGGGTGAGTGAGCATATAACAATGAACCGTTGGCATTCCACAGTTTTCTGTTTTTTGAACTGATATTTGTGGTCAGGCCAAAGTTGGAGAAGTTCTTTCTTAAGTATGGAGATTCTGGTCCGGATGGCCCCATTTGACTTTGACTGTCTGTGTGGAGTTTGCACATTCTTCCCACATCTGCATGGGTTTCCGTCAGGTGCTCTGGTTTCCTCCTGCAGTCTAAGGATGTGTGGGCTACGTGGATTGGCTATGCTAACTTGTCCGTAGCATTCAGGGATGAGCAGGTTAGGTGGATTGGCTGTGCCAAATTGCCCACAGTGCCCAGGGATGTGTAGATTAGATGAGTTACAGCAAAAAGGGGGAGGGGAATAGGTCTGGGTGGGATTTTTTGAGGGTCAGTGTGGACGTGTTGGGTCAAAGGGCCTGCTTCCATACTGTAAGGATTCTATGATTCTATGAATCTTCATTCCTGAGCGAACTTTTCAGTTTGCCCTTCATTCGAAGGACTCTGGAAAAGTTACTCAAGGGATGAAATTAATTTCTTTTATGGAACCGGGGGACCCAGGAGGAGCAGGACAACATTAAGAAACTTTAGGCCTTCCCAGCCTTGAATGTCACATCCTCCACTTTTTTCCAACTGTGGGACACCTCCAGAACAGCCAGGCTCTTGAAGCTGACTCAATTCTCAATTACTAGCTGAATGTTCTGGGCTGAAACCCAGCTGGAGGCACATAATTAGGTCTTGCAGGCTATTGCAATGATTCTAACCTCGTCCAAGTGAAAGTGAGCAATTAAATTCCGGCAGGAAACCTGGTTTGTGTTAAAATCCTGAATTTTCAGGAGGCTGTGACTAAGCATTGCTAGAATCTGCTGGTTTGCCCTCCACTCCCAAGGAGATGGTTCAGTTTATGAATCGAACCCTGAGAATCAGCAAAGGATGAGAGCAAGAGCTGCTTCGAAATGAGCTGGATCAATGCCATATGCAGTGTGGTGATTCCTGAACTGTTGGAGAGTCTTGCTCAATTTCTTGTGGGTGTGCGTCAAAAGCTGAAAACTGACCACAGCTTGGCAGAAGGTCAGTAATTCAAATTAATGCTATAACATCATGGTAAAGAAGGCAATCAAATATTTACATTGTAGGATGCGAGAATTGATAGGTATCTTGGTAGTTTTACCTCCTCAAGCTCATCTATTCAAATATACTTTTATCCTTTCCCCTTACAAGGCTTCCCTTCAGGTTTTGGTGTCTATTCCTTTGTTCAATTTTATTTTCTCCCTTTCGGAAAAGCGCAACGGCACACATAACATGATTTTGCTTGATAAATTTTTGTTCTCTTGCCCCACCCCCATCTCCTACCTACCAGCCTCATCCCACCTCCTTGACCTGGATGGACCTATCTCCCCTGAACTCCCCATCTACACTCACCTTTAATGGCTCCAACCCCACCTCTTTGACCAGTCTGCATCGTCTCCACCTATCTTCTCCTCTATCCATCTTCTATCCCCTCCCCCTCTCTCCCTATTTATTTCAGAATCCCCTTCCCCTTCCCTATTTCTGAAGAAGGATCTAGACCCAAAACATCAGCTTTCCTGCTCCTCTGATGCTGCTTGGCCTGCTGTGTTCATCCAGCTCCACATTATCTTAGACTGAGGTCCCATCTTGCTCCTTGGGTGATGACACTGCTTGAAGAAGAACTGGAGTGTGTTCCCCATTCTGCTGGTCAATATTTATTGTAGATAACAACGCGTAGAGCTGGATGAGCACAGCAGGCCAGGCAGCATCAGGGGAGCAGGAAGGCTGACGTTTCAGGCCTAGATCCTTCTTCAGAAAATGTCAGGTCAATATTTATTCTTCAGCTGCCTTCATACATAAAGAATAGAATAACTGTTTGGGACGAGTTTGTTGTGTGTCAATTATCTGCCACTTTTCATACATGATTATAGTGACTGCACTTCAAAAGTACTTAATTCATTGTAAAGTGCTTTGAGACTTGCAGAGGCATTGAAAAGTGTTACATATGCAAGCTTTTGCTTCAAAACTAAGGATCATGTGCAAATATGTTCTGACTGATGATAATGGAACAACCTGCATCTTCTTTAAGAAGCAGTGGAAATAGAACAAATGAAGATCCCATTCCACTTGAAATTCCATATCTAAACACAAGGCCAACAAAATCACCAGGAAAGATTGGACTATTTTCTACTTTAAAGGGTCTGTACATACAATGCTTATTTTAGGACCTGGCAGAAATACTGTCCTGAAAACAAAAAATGCTGGAAATCACAGCAGCATCTGTGGAGAGAGGGCAAGCTAACGTTTCGAGCCTAGATGACTCTGTCCAACACCTCATTTTGAGAAGCGGGATTGATGGTTTTCAAAGCACTGAATAAAGTGTCTTAATTTTTATTCAGGCATTTGAGGAAGGAAATTAAACATTGTCAAATGTAGAGGATCTGCAAGTAGTGTGTGATTTGATTTATTAGTGTCACATGTACCTCAGAGTGGCAACTCTTCAGGGCAAGTGGTTACCTTAATAGGACAACAATGCTGACAGTAGTCACTTTAGCCTCGAGCTATATGTGATTCCAACTCCTGCTGCCTGCTCCCTGTTTCCAGTCTCAGTATTGGAATCCCTGACTGCTTCTGTGAATTTCTGCCCATGATGCATGATGAATTCAGCCACAAGCCAAGAAGACTGTTCTTGCACTTGGTAATAGGCATCAGAATGTGCTCAAAATCTGGAAGGAAAATGTAAACATGCTTAAGCAGTGATTGAACAGCAGTAATAGGTGTATGACTTGTGTAGTAATTGATGATGAGCAACCTGTGGTTTTATCCTGAAAACCAGGTGCTTCTTCACAACTACAACCCAGCCTGTCCTGTGCTGTCTGAGAAACAGGAAGATTCTGAGGGGCTTGGGTGAAAGCAAATTACTAAGGGTGTTGGAAAGGCTGTTCTGAAGAAGGTATCCCGGTCTAAAAACATTAACTACATTTCTCTCTTTCCACAGATGCTGCCAGGCCCGCTGAGTTTGCTGACTTCACTCCAGCTACCACCAGTTGCAACTCTCATAAAGCCCGCCCACTACACCTTTCTTAGCTCTGAGTAAAAATCCAGGCCCCGACCTTCGCAGATCACGTCCTTTTCCCATCTACTGTTGTCAATTCTTTGCAGTTATTCCCCATTGATTCTTCTTAACCTTTAGATTAGAACAAAAGCGAACTTTATTATGACCTTCTCCACCCACACTTTGCTTACTTGAGGCCATTGAGCCATTTTCTGGGCCTTTCTGTAATTCTTTTGAGCAAGTTAGTAATTTTAATGATTCCAGTTGTAGAAGTATTTCAATAGTGCGATGTATACATCCGAACACTAGAGGGGGAATTAAGGGCTTTCTATGGAAACTGCTCTTTTCATGATGTAAGCAGTGCTTCCAAATGTTAAGCACAACAATTTTGGAACTTGCTGTGAGATGAAAATTTACAGAATCATGTGTGACTTCAAGATATGTGCGTTTGATGAACTTTTGTGCATGCTTTACTTGAATAGACTCAATAACCAAAGATCCAGTGCCCCCCAGGCCATCTAAGTATCAATACAGTTAAACCACTAATCAAGTATTGTCTCATATCCCTAGATTTGACTGATACAAAACCTACTTAGGTCCCATGAAAGTGGGCAGAAATGGGTGAGATGGACATCAGGATGAGCTTTGTGCAATATCTACCATCCAGCAAAGAGCTTGAACCCTCTGAGACAGGAGGTTGGATCAACTTGTTGAATGCAAGAGAAATAACAAGCAGGAGAAATGTAAATTGGGGTAGTACCACTTTGTCACCTGTTTTACATAACACTATTTTGTGTGATAGGAGCAATAAAAGGAGTTGGATGTTGCCAAATCTTCTCCTCTTGCACTCTGGAGGTAAATGACAAAAAACGACACTATTTTTCCTTGCAATATAAATTGTTATGAGCTTCAGAAATTTGGCATTCTTGAGTTTATGCTAATGAGTTGGAGACAAAAGGTGTCCCCCATTTCAGCAGCGTTCAGGTTCTGTAGCACCAAGGAGAATTGGGTAGGCCAAAGTGTATCTGAGCCAAACAGATCTTTTGATGCAACATGTCATGTTCCAGTCCCTGAGCCAGGAGCTCTCGGTTCAAGTCCCACTCGAGGACTTGATGACCCAAGGAATGTGTGTTCATCGCACAGCTGAAAAGTCGAGTACCAACCTATAAATCCTGCCAACACATGCCAACGTCAGATGCTAAGAGCAAGAGAGATTCCTGATCACTCCTAATGGGCACAAATTGAAATCTTGATTGTCATTATCCATAGATGCAGATGAGAACACACATAGAAAAATATATTCTGCAAAAATAGGCCAAACTCCTGGTGGGGTTGGGGAACGGGGGTTAGTTTACCAACATTGATGCCAACAACACAAGATCCAATCTCCTGTTTTGGCAGTGGAAGAGTTGGAACTTGCTTCCATACTGTACTGAAAGTGGAGGCGGTGGTTCTGTGAGGCAAAACTGTGTTTGGACAAAGAAGTCCAGGGGAAGATTAAAAGAGGTACACCTCATTGAAACTGGTTCTCAAAGTTGGAATTGCGGAAGTATTAAAAAGAAGACTGGAAATTGTTTTTCACTTTGCCTGGCTTTTTGACAAAATCACTCTTACTTTCTGAGAGACATTAGTGTTAAAGGAAAAAAGAACACTTTAGGGAAATCATATGTACCAGAAAGAACAAAGATAGGGAAGACTTGGGAATTCTGGTGGAAGGATATGTAAATGGGAGATCAGAATGGGAGGAGGAGACCATGCTGCCCATCAGGATCATTCTGCCATTGGTTAACATAGAAATATAAAATTTAGGAACAGGAATAGGCCATTTGTCCCTTTGAGCCTGGCCTGCCATTCATTACAATCATGGCTGATCTTCCCACTCGATAGCCTGTTTCCACTTTTCTCCATATCCTTTACAACCAAGTGTTCTATCCAATTCCTTCCTGGAATCATGTAATATTTTGGGTCTGACTGCTTTCTACGGCAACAAATTCCTTAGGCTTGCCACTCTCTGGGTGAAAGCAATTCTCCTCATCTCAGTCCTAAATGCTTTATCCTGTGTCCTTAGACTGTAGCTCCTTTTATGGAAAACCCTGCCATTGGAAACATCCTTTCTGCATCTATGTTAAGATTGTGGCCAGTCTGACTGTGGCCTGAACTCATCTTTCTTGCTTGTCCTCCACGATCCTTGAATCTCTTTATTATAACAATGTCAGCCAGCTGGACCTCATAGAACATGAATTCCCTGATTGGGGCTGTCAATCTGTTCCAATCAGGGAGCCCTGGCTGACTGATAAAAATAGGAGTCTTAGCGACACTGGCATTCAGATAATTGACTCTGAGGAGGCAGTGCTAAAGTCCTGGACTCTTCTTGTATAAATAAAGGATGACTTGGTGACGGGATATCAATCTCTGGAGTTATTTCAGCCAAAATTCCATTTACCTCTTGAAATACTTGCTGTATCTGCATGCTCTGGGATCTTCAGTTAGCTCACAGAGGAGAAATAATTTCATGGAGGACAGAAGTAAAACAATTTAAGGGACAGTCTGCACTGATGTGTGAACTGTGTCTCAACAAGCAAAGACTTTGTAGCTGTAATCAAAAAAAATTGCTGTTTTTCTCCTTAAAACAAATACATTGCTACATTGCTTTATCTGCCAGGAGTTCCTGATGAAAGGTTCAGCAACTACGCAGGTTTTAGCTGAAACCACCCTTTTTCTGAGATGCATTGGAATACTCACACAGAAGCACTGATAGCCATTCTTCCTCTCAGTTATTTCTTGGGGAATTCCAAAGGCTAAAAAGTTTGGCTTGTCTCAAAAATCTGATTGTGCTGATGCTTGCAGTCACTCCAAGGACATGCATCTCATTGTCCTTGACAGAGTGAGAAGGTGATGAGACAACTCAAACAAATGATTATGGTCAAAATCACGGAAAGTACTGGGAGGTTGTTATGCTGCTGGTAAGCACAATAATTGTCAATGGTGTCTCTCTGCCAAGCAATTTACTTTTGGAGCAACTCAATTGCAAAGATGCTAATCATATATTCGTCCTCCTAGAACCCTCTGCATCTCAGAGCTTTGCAATCTGTCACTACATTTGAAGTATACTGTAAAATTGTACAAAACATTCATAAACTATGCCTTGAATTCTGTGATCCTCTTATCTAAGGAAATATATACTGGCATTGGGGGCAATGGAAGCTAGTTGGTTCTGGGAAAGGAAGGATCCTGTTATGAGTAGAAATCAAGCAGATTAGAGCTAACTTTCTGAAGAAGGGTCCTGACCCGAAACGTCAACTTTCCTGCTCTGATGCTGCCTGGCCTGCTGTGTTCATCCAGCTCCACACTGTGTTATCTCAGACTTCAGCCTTGACAGTTCCTACTATCTATAAGTGCCAACTGCAGCTTTTGTATAGGGTGACCACCTCATGTGAAACATCAACGCTGTCCGGAAATGCACTTAGACACTTGCAAAAATGCCTCTAAGTGCTTCCAGATATTTTCAACTGGAAATAAACTTCCAAGAATTCTACTTACTGGCAGTCAGCATGTCTGGCTCTTTTTGAAGTAACTGCAGGGCGCACTTTGCTGCTTCCACTGTGCTTTGTTGATGACCAGATGATGCCAGTGTTGCCAGGGCCTGCGCTGTCCCTTTGGCTATCCTGGCATCTGCTGAGCTGCGTGGCATCAGGATACCTACGGATTCCAGCAGGAGAGGTAGCTGTGTGTGCCCTTAGCAAGGAAACACATCACCCACCATGGCCTGTGGCACTGCCACCTCTAATAGTGGCACTGCGGAAATGAATTTCTCATCCTCGGTGCCCTCTGTGCATACACAGCAAATTCAGTATAGATCTCAGAGGCAAGGCAGGTAGCAAAGTGCCAATACCTACACAGCCAGTGGTGAGGCAACACTCCACAGATAATAGGTTTTGAATGTTTAATCTTGCCTTTTGCCTGAAGTTTGTATCCTCTGACTGACTTAGTTTATTAGCGTGTATGATGGGTCGCTAGGGTGCTTTGCAATCTCAACAAATCAAGTCAATTTTGAAGTATGGATTTAATTCATATGAAATGATCATTTCAAGAACTGCTTGTTGTATTGTATTGCTGATCTGCTGATTGATAGAATCTAAGGAAAAGCATGTAATACTCAGATGCAAAAATATGCTACAGAGTAGCACTCATGTTATTGCTGGCATTAATCATGTTGCTGTATCTCTTAGGTATTAAGTGGGAAATAACTTCATGAGGATTTTTTTACTTGCTGTATACTGTTACATCTGAAACAAATGAGGGAAGATATTTTTGGCTGAAATTTTGGTTAGATTCCCAAATTGAAAACATAATCTGCCTCTGATAGAAAAATCATTGCACATTGTGACGAGTAGAAATCATCTCCTGCAATTATTTTTCACTGACATAGTCAACGTTACTCCTTCACATTGAAACTCAGTTCTCTTTTTAATTTTTTATGGTGCTGTGAAAGTCTCACCAGTTCTGATTATTTCAGTCAAGCTCCATTTTGGAGGTAAATGCTCAGGGAGCAAGATTTTTCACTTAGACTCATAGAGTCATAGAGCCGTCCAGCACGGAAACAGACCCTTCTACTCGACTCATCCATGCCAACCAGATATCCCAAATTAATCTAGTTCTATTTGCCAGCATTTGGCCTATATCCCTCTAACCGCTTCCTATTCACGTACCAATCCAGATGCCTTTTAAATAATGTAATTGTACCAGCCTCTACCACTCCCTCTGGCAGCTCATTCCACACTCACCACCCACTGCCCCTTCGGTCCCTTTTAAATTTTTCTCCTCTTACCTTAAACCTATGCCCTCTAGTTTTGGATTGTCCTACCCTGGTGAATAAAAACCTGGGCTATTCATCCTATCCATGCCCCTCATGATTTTATAACCTTCTATAAAGTCACTCCTCAGCCTCCGGCACTCCAGGGAATATAACTACAGCCTATTCAGCCTCTCCCTGTAGCTTAAATGCTCCAACCCTGGCAATATCATTGTGCATCTTCTCTGAACCATTTCAAGTTTCGCAACATCCTTCCTAGTGCAGGGAGATCAGAACTGAATGTAGTACCAACTCCTATACTCAATATACTGACCAATAAAGGCAAGGCTTCTTCTTGCTGCTCATATAGGATGTTGGTTAGATTTCCACCCTGACTCTACCTAAGGTTCCTGAGTTGGAGGCTGAGGCATATTAAAGCAATTGTAGATGGCTCCAATAGCTAGAGAACTGATGATAGAACTGTAAAGGCTCATCTGAAACAGAAACTATTGGCGGGTAACTATGAGATAGTTAAATAAAGGGAGATGGAGGCATTACTATTGTGAAATAGCTTTTATGCTTGGAACAAAGTTGCAATGATGTCATGGGGCTGCTGTTCACTGGGCATAAATAGCACAGTGTAGGTGGAGTTAAAAACCAAAAAGGGAACAAGTGTGGAGAAATACATGAAGTAAACTGATAAGCATTAGGCAGTTATAAAGAGGTTTTTAGTTTTTATTAATTATATTTTTTATTTTTCTACATTTTTGTTTGTGAACTGAAACACAAAAAGAGATCATTTAAAAACCAAGAATTGCTGAAAGATTACTGCAGCTTTTGGAAATAAAATAACCTGACATTTATTGTAAATACTGTTCACATAGCTGCTGGGCTAACAGCAGTATATGGTTTTCAGATGACATGGGGCCCTGACCTGACAGATAAAGATCCAGACACCAACAAGGAGATAATAAAATGTAAGGCTGGATGAGCACAGCAGGCCCAGCAGCATCTCAGGAGCACAAAAGTTGATGTTTCGGGCCTAGACCCTTCATCTGATGAAGGGTCTAGGCCCGAAATGTCAGCTTTTGTGCTCCTAAGATGCTGCTGGGCCTGCTGTGTTCATCCAGCTCCACACTTTATTATCTTGGATTTTCCAGCATCTGCAGTTCCCATTATCACTCACCAACATGGAGATGATTGGTCTGTAGACTAATGACCAGTTATTGATGTAAAGGTCTTTTGTCTGCCAGCAACTATGCAAATGGCTCCCAGATAGTTCAACATCTTGGGGTTCTGAAGAAGAGACAGAGCAATCATTAGATCTGTGCAAGCTCAGGAGCTTTCTCTGTTCTCTGCAATATCAAGCAATTTAAGCCTGAAGAAAATCAGTTTATTTTTTCTCGAGCAGTTCTTGTAATTTGTGGCTCTTAACTAGTATGTCAGAGACCTTCTATAAGTATAACCCAGTCACCTTGTGCCTTCTGACAACTAGTAAGAGTATTTGGAGAAGGAAGGTTGAGAAGCAGCATTCTGCTCAGCTCAGGAACCGTCACAATAAATCCAGTGAACTAAGGTGACTGATCGGAATTTCCAGTCTTACACTTTTCCCATAACACCCACATCATTTTCATCTTTTCTCTGTCAATGTGTATGTGTGTATATGGGGAGGTTTCTGATGGGGGTGTTAGAGTTTTGACCTGTAACGTTATAGTCTGTTGATTCAAAATTATTTACCTGTAGCTGGAGTCTATTTATTCATAATAAATTGTACTTCTTGTTAAGTATAGAAATCTGATCCTTGATTCCCATCAAACAGGGTAAATTTCAAAATTCTCCATACTTCTTAAAATTTTTAAATTTCAAGTTGACCCCTGTAAATAGCCGGGTTTGATTTTCAGTGGAATAACCCAGTGAGGTAGACTGAAAATAAATTATCCTAGAACAAGAACATTACATCTTCCGCTAACAATATCACCGCTGGATTAACAAGTAAGGCGGGAAGGAGTGGTCAGAAGTGATTTGGCAACGGTGTACATGTATGACATCGAATGAAGTTCTTTTTTCCCACTGCTTTATCACTTTGTTTCAAAAGGGAGCAGGAGATAGCCCAGTTCTCATAGTCAAAAGGTTAGAATGTGTCAATCAATTGCAACTAATCAACTTTGGCTTGACTTCGGTGCAAGCTTATAACGAGGGCTCCATAACCTGCTCACTTCTTTCCCCTCTGGGTGCTGAAGGATATCTATGTGGTGACGTGCAAAATATCACAATGGAAGGATTGCAAAGTGCAATTGTGAGACACTTTTTGATAACAACTTGAGTCAGTGAAAATACTGAATTACACCAGACTAGATATTGTTTTGATGTTCTGTCATGGGTTTCTTATGAAACACAAGAAACTACCTCTGGTACAAATGCTCTACTTTGTTGAACACAATGAGATTGATAGTTAAGGAAAGCAATGACCAATTGCTTACAAGAAGACTCCGTTTTTGGCTGCATTGGAAATGGGGAAACCAGTAGCTATAAAAGGAGCGTGTAGACAGACTCTTATTTGTTTTATCTTCTAGGATTCCCTGATGAAAAGTTCAACAACTTAGCAGATTTTAGCCGTAACCACGCTTTTTCTGAGACGTGTTTGAAGTGCTCACTCAAAAACACAACATTAAACCTCTGCCCTCCATCTGCCACTTTGAAAAGGTAAAGGAAGCAATAGTTCAAGTAAAATTGTTGAAGAAGAATTCATGTGAGATTGTTGCTCCATACAGGGGTCCCTGCTTTACCACTGTCTGACTTATTGCTGCTCACAGATTTGGACAGGAATACACACAGGGATATAATTTTACCGATCAAACAAACTAAACTTTTCCCGCATTTATGAACAGTGTTATGGACCTGACCAAACCCCCTCTAACTATTCAGAAAATAGCCTAGATGCTATTTTTTCCTTATTTGAAAGGTAAATATGAGATGTTGCATTCCAGATGTAATTTGATTGGTCAAACTAGCAGATTTAAACAAAACACACTTTATTCATCCACTGTAGTTAAAATACAGTAAAAGAAGGAAGGAATTGGAATAACTTAACTGTCCTGAAAGACTTAACAGAATAATAGATACAGTAACTATTACTAATTAGCTGTGCCAATATAGTAACACCCCATAAACACAGCCTTGGAAAAAGGCAAATTCAGAAAATAGATTGTCTCACATGCAACTCCTGTAGTAAGTGGAAACCCCAAGTTTTTGGCTGTAACCGAAAGAGGGAAGAAACAATAGTTTCCACCTCTTCAACACCACAACAGTGACTGTTGAACAGTTAAACTAAAATCCCTGGCTCTGTGGGAACTCGATCACACCCATTCAGGCTGCTTCTATTGTTCCAACTTTTTAAAAAAACCCAAGGCCTCACAAGCTGTTTACTTTCTTACAGATTGTTCATCACTTCTCTTTTAGATCCACAGCATCATCACACCAGCTACTTTACATTGTCATACATTGTATTCTGACTTGCAAAAAAATGTGAATGGACTGCAGAATAGAAACTGTTTGCAGCCCAGGTGTGGGGGGAGGGGGTGGGATTTGGGGGATGTTGCCTGTATATTAAGATGGGATCATGTGTAAAATTGGATTTAGCACTTGACCTGTGGGTCCCAGCGGACTGACAATGACTGGGCATCCTCATGAGTCATGTTCACATTGAATGTGGATAATGCCAATGCAAGTCATGTCAGACCCATTGTAAACAGTTAGCTTATAGTGCACAGACTGAACCACATTGTGCCAGTTTCCTGTATATGTCTCTTGTATAATGGTAAAGTGATTATCTTTACATTTGAATCTGTGCCAAGCTTTGTAATAAGTGCATATTCTCCCTTCCTTTTGGGGTATATGACTTAGATGGAAGGAAAGGCTTCACCTTTCTGGTGGATGTATATGGTGTGTCATGTTGACCACATGGACTGTCTGATTATAAGACTGCAACCTGTGACTTTGTAGATAGCTTTTGCATTGAGTTGGCGTGCTTGCATTGAACAGACCCCCGAGCTCAGAATCTCCTGGAATGTAATAGAAATTCCTTTGGAGCCAGGTTGCGAAATTGCAACTGATATTTTCCATTTGCAAGGACAAAATTACACTCTAATGACTGACTACTTCACTATGCTTCCTTTTGTGTGATAAGTCAAACATATCATTAATGCAAGTGGTGTTGACACATTAACTGCCATACTCAGTACGCTCGGTATTCTGAAGCAATTCTGTCTGGCAAGGGTCTGTACCCTTCCAAGACACACGTAAGAAATGGAGGTTCAACCTATTACCTCTTCTCCCCACCGCCTCCAGAATAAGGGCCTTGAAGAATGTACTGTTTTTACTGCGAAATCCATGACAGTCGAGTGTAAAGTGACTTGCTAAGATTTTCAGATAGCTGGAAGAAATCTACTGTTTAATGGTTTTCCCTATCCAGTGTCCCTCACGTTTGGGAGACAGATCTACATCTTTCTTCCCTCCCACACTCTCAGCAGCCCATCATATACATGTGATGCATTGTTGGAACAATGGTAGGGAATGGTCCAAGATTATTGATCAATGATCATAGAGACATTGTCCCAACTTGAACTAGCATCAAGTGAAAGAGTTTGAGATTTTGAAGTCAATTGAATTGAATGACATATTGTCACTTAAATTTTACAGTGAATAATGCAGTAAAACACAGTGAAATGTTTCAACTGCCCCCACAGTCCAATGCCATTCTGAATAGTCAAGAAAAAAAGTAAAATAATACCACTGAAAGAGAGTCTATCTGCCTGACGCTGCCTCTACCATGATCATGAGCTGCTCACCAAGACACCTGTGACTCAACCCATCTTCCCCTGCCGTGCTGTAGCCTCTATTGGACCCACCAAGGTAGGAGTTACCACAGTTTAGCTGGCATCTCCTCGCCGCCAGGTTCACCTTGCCAACACCGTCACCAATGCCAAGGTCCCATGCTGAGCCCACATTTGCCCTGCAACCATGATGCTAAGGTTCCACTGTTGCCTCAATGAGGCCAGGGCGATCCCTGGCAGGACATATCACTCTGTCACCGTCTTCCTACTGATACCAGGAGCCCCTGCTCTGGGCCAAATGCAACCAGGAGTCCCTGGCTTCGCTGCCAGGTCAGGCTGCAGTCTCGCCAAAAGACCTGCTCTGGCTGCCCTCCTCCAAGATGTCTCATTGCCAGCGCTGCCATCTTGAAAAGTCCACTGCTGGCCACAGTTGGCCCCCAACAGCAGGAGGAACAGCCTCACTGCCATTGCTGCCATCTCCAATCGCTTGGAGGTTGCCCCCAACCTGCACATGAACCACACTTACTGCCGTGCCAGTGCCGCCCGTTAACCCGCCACAAGAAGCTTTAAAGAAATGAAAGATGAGCGAGAGAAATGAAAGAGAAGAGAAATTCAGCACAAGTAAAGAGAAAGCAGACAGGAGCGACGAGAGCCTGAGCACAGCCCTGGTATTTTGCTGCCATCTTGTACTTATGAGTACACAAGATTTTCTTATGAACTCACGAGTTTGTGGAAAAACACCACATTGTTGTGACCAGCTAGGAGACATGATATTGTAATGAGCAATGGTCAGGTCCTGTGAAGAAATAGGTGATATATCCAAAAATCATAACATCACAGCATACAAGATTATGACTTTGACACTGAAGATATCATGTAGACAACAGCCACACGTCTATGACAAATGGTACACATCCATCTGTGGTGACAGACAGCTTGTCATTAGAGTAAAGCAATACAGCCAAGCCATGATAACTGTGTTATGCCTCACCGTGTTAGTGTGTTGGAAACCAATTCTTGCTATTCCAGGACTTGTCACAAAAGGTAAAGATTTTTAAGATTGTACAAAAGATCCTCAATTTATTTGGCTTTCAGACCCAGGTTGACAAAAAGCGTGAATCAGTTTTCTTTATTACTTTGTGTTGCAGGTAATTGGTTAAAGCTATTGGTATACAGCACTAACAGTTAAAACTCTAACTCTAATGAATTCCCCCTCACACACAGACAGCAAACAGAAAAGGAAATAGATACGGGACAAGATGGAAGGACTGGAAAAAAACATTTCAGTAGTCTTTGTTCCCAAGTATTACTGTTGAGATGATCAGTATGATTCTGCCATTGGCCAGTGCAGTACTTTAATTAGAGAGACAGCAAGAACTACAGACGCTGGAGTCAGAGTGGGTGGAGTGTGGAGCTTGTTGAACTCAGCAGGTCAGCTACCATCAGGGGAGCAGGAAAGCCAATGTTTCAGGTTTACACCTTTCATCTGGATCTCTGGTACTTGCATGATCTTTTTCTGGATGTTTCCACTAGTTACTAGGAAACATAAGGTGACGTGTTCCCTTGTGAAAAATCCCTGATTTATCAGTTAAATTACAGATTACAATAACTGTTGCAGGAAATATAAACTAATTTTCTTTCGGTTACAGTGCGTTTTGACAGCGGAGGATAGTGCGATCACTCCTGAGCTCTCTCTATAACTTGCCCCCAGCTCCAAGTCTTTTTGTTATCTGAGAACCAATGTCAGAATTGTTGGTAGAAAGTCTGTGTCATTGAAACTGGTCACTAGTCATAGTCCAATGAAGTTCCTGTTGCAAGCAGGAGGTGCATGTGAACACTCCCTTAGCTGCAAATTGTCTGCAACTCAAACATCAATTACTGCTTATTCCAACTGTTGTTTACAATGCATGAAATGGGACTTTAGTTATCTGGTTTTCAAAACTGCAGCCACCATTTCAGACACTGGTTTTAAAACATCTCTTTCTCATTTCCGCCCAGAGTTTATTTTAAAAGGCACAGTTCTTACAAAGGATTAGATCTGATCAAGTTGTTCTTCCAACAAAGTATTCCCAAAACATATCGGTGCAATATGCATCCTTTAACATGCCCTGAAGAAAATGTTCCTATTCTTTCAGGGTAAAGGGGATTGTTGTGTTATTTCACCAGGCAGGTAGTGTACCTCTAAGACAGTGACGCAATATGTGACATTTGGTATAATGGCCTTGCCTTTAGTCAGTCTCTGTGCAATGGAGTCAATGCAATATGTTCAATAGATCAGTTAGGTGTTTGCAATGTATTTCAGCATCAGCAAGCACAGAACCCAGATTTTATGTAAGTCTGTGATATTACAGCAATGTAGATGATATTGCTAACAAACTTCAAGATATCTGTCTCAATAAGAACCCAATCTCTGTGGTACATATCATGTGAGCTAACATAGCCGCAACACTCTGATCAGATTATGCTAGCAGTGGAGTTCTAGCTAAGAAGGAACATCAATGTGGAGGATTGTGATATAATTTTGGTGCCATATTATGTAGAGAGTGTTCTGCTCGGTGAAACTACCTGTTGAGGAATGAGTTCACGTCCCTGTGGCAGCTCTAATCCCACAATAATGGTCGCTTCCATTTGTCCATTCCCACTTCTCCTCTCTCATGTCCAACCTTTTACAGTTCTCTGAGCTCTTGTCTTCTGAGAAGTCACCTGCGTTCCCATTCCCCACTGTCAGTGTTCATGTGTAAGAAGCTCAGTCAAAATAATTCAAATATGGGCTGTCTTTTATTCAATGGAATGAGGTCAATGAAGACAGAGACAATGTTTTTTAAAACAGATCATTCATTTGCACAATCACATTTGAGTTAATGGAGAAAGCTGAGATGCACTTCAAATGTCTTTGTCATTAAAACTGGCTATCTGATTTAGACCTTGTAACCCATTCAACAAGAAAATGCAGTGTTGGGATTTCAACTGTTACCAGCTGATCCTAAATTCGTCTGTGTTTGATTTGAATTAAAACTTGTGTTTGCAAGTGGAATGGCCTGAAATAAAGCAAAAGTTTTGATTTTTAAAAAAAGTCAGAACATAAAATGCAAATAAAGGTTTATTCCATTGCTTATAGTTAAATGCCTCACTGGGGAAAATGTTTGGTGGAGTATTATATTGTGATGAAGAAAACTGACATATAAATGGGTCTTAGTTTTTTATGAATAGAGGTTCCCAAGACTATGAGCTGTAAAGTTTTAGCAGATTTGAAGATGATTTCAACTTTGAAATAAATGGATTAGTAACTGTTTAAGTAGGGCAAACATGGACTTT
This sequence comes from Stegostoma tigrinum, assembly GCF_030684315.1. NCBI lineage: Eukaryota > Metazoa > Chordata > Chondrichthyes > Orectolobiformes > Stegostomatidae > Stegostoma > Stegostoma tigrinum. The sequence goes on along the minus strand of NC_081362.1, from coordinate 12,733,200 downwards.
ATATGCAGATCCTAATCAGCGCAGTGAACCGACAAAAGTATATCGTCTGACCAATTTTTCCTTTTTATGGTACCACTTGAACATCTGCAAAAGAAACCTGAGCCTACAGCCGTGGTTTGCGTTTCTACACATTGTGCAACACGCAAAACAAAACTGTGCCTGCAAGAGAGAAGGGGGTTTGGGGTAGATATGGAAATGTACCAGTTTGGGGGAATTGTTAGAGATGGAGTGTTGTGAACGAGACAACTGAATGAGGTTGAAGTTTGTTTTAAAGTGACTCCCAGGATATTTTAAAAAATAGCATTAATTGTTTGAGAATCACTTATTCTCAGTTCAATTAAAGAGAGAGAAAAAGAGTGCCATTAACACCGCATCCACCCCCCAACAGCCTGTTGCACCTACGCCTTCCCTCTAAGGTGATTAGTGGAATGCATTGGAGGGTGGGTGTCAAGGGCACAAAATGATGGATGTCTGAGAATTTGCAGAGAGTAGCAGAGCAGCAAGATTTTGATGAGAGTGATAGAGGCCAGAGAGAGTGGTGAGAGGGAGAAAGACCTGGTAATGAGAATGGATTGAAACCCTGAAGATTTAAAAAATGTTCTTTACTTCTAATTCCAAAATGTGCTGTCATTAAAAGGGAGGTCTACTGCAGAAAATCTGCACATTTAGATTCAGTGACTGTCCGACTAAGTCCTTTGTGAAGCCAATAGAATTTTGAATGTGTCAATTATTGATAAAACTTCTGCCAGGGCAAGACATATCAGGAAGAGATAGTGGGAGGGGGATGCTGATTATCATTCCTCTCTTGGCAGCAAACCACCCCTTGCTGACTGTTTTACTGTTTGGCTTGACACAAGGGTGTGGTTTAAAACGTCAGTTTCAACTCTTCTGGAATAGTCTAGTGGGACTGAATGCTGTTGTGTGTACCAGGCTAGGTTCTAATGTCTATGTGCTGTGAAGGTCACAGGCAGAGAACTATCCCTTACATACCCTGATATTGCAGATAAAGACACTCTCTCTTACTCCAAGAAGTGCAAGTAAGTTCACAAATGAATCAAGAAAAAGGAACTTTGTAAATTCAAACTAAGAATCTTGAGCACTGTTTGTTAATCTACCAATATCAATGATACAAGTAATCTCCACTACAATGCTAGATGACAAAGTTGGAGCTGGATGAACACAGCAGGCCAAGCAGCATCTTAGGAGCACAAAAGCTGACGTTTCGGGTCTAGGCCTGAAACGTCAGCTTTTGTGCTCCTAAGATGCTGCTTGGCCTGCTGTGTTCATCCAGCTCCACACTTTGTTATCTCGGATTCTCCAGCATCTGAGGTTCTCATTATCCCTGTCCGCTGCAATGCTGCAATGTTCAACTATCCATTCATTATGAAGAAGAGACTGATCCATGTATCTGATTTTTTTTAAAAAACCTTTGATCTTTTTGAATTTACTTTTTATTTTAAATCAATGCAATAATATATCTTCTCATGTCTTGTAATTAATAAACTCACTCTTTTTGTTAATTCAAGATTAGCCAATCTGACTCTTTTTTGTTTGAGTTTTGAAAAAAAAATTTATTAAGGAAGGAATCCTTCTATATTAACATTGTTGCAACAATCGGGCAGATGTGTGAATGAAGAAAAGCTAGTTTATCCTTCCTTACCTGGGAAGCAATGTCATAGTAACCCGTCTGCAGCTGTAAAGAACTGGGGAACCTTGTCCAGGGACAATGAGGGTAGAACTGGATGAACACAGCAGGCCAAGCAGCATCAGAGGCGCAGGTAAGCTGAGTTTCGGGTCTGGACCCTTCCTGCTCCTGAAATGCTGCTTGGCCTGCTGTGTTCATTTAGCTCTACACTTTGTTATCTCGTATATTCCAGTATCTGCAGTTCCTACTATCTCTGAAACAACCTTGTCCAAGGTTTGGCCATGGACAGTATGATGGCTCAGTGTTCAGCACTGCTGCCCCACAGTGCCAGTGACCCAGGTTTGATTCCACCCTTGGGTGACTGTCTGTGCAGAGTTTGCACATTCTCCCTGTGCCTGTGTGGGCTTCTTCTGGGTGCTGTGGTTTCCTTCCACGGTCCAAAGATGTGCAGGTAAGGTGGATTGTCCATGCTAAATTGCCCTTGTGTTCAGGAATGTGCAGTGTAGTTGGGCGAGCCTTGAGAAATGTAGGGTTAAGGAGATAGGCTTGAGGGCCTGGGTCTTGGTTGGGATTCACATTGGAGGGTCAATGCAGATTCAATGGGCTGAATGCCCTCTTTGCATACTGGACGGGATTTATGATAACACCTAGGAACATGGAGAGAGCAACAGAGGCTTCAAGCCTGTACAGAGTGACTGAGGCTGAGTGAGCCAGAAACCCAAGAGTATGGGCAGATTAAAGGACAGTATAATCAAGGAACAATGTCACAAGTAATAAGTGGTTAGTGTTTACAATTTTCTTTTCTCTAAGAACTAGAGAAGTCAGTTATACACAGAACTAAGAAACTTCGGTTCAAAATTCCTCTCCATGCTATTCCATAGCTCTTCATGCCTGAGGCATGGAGCCTAATTTCAGGTATCCTTGATTAAACCTATCATATTGGCCTGGGTACAATTTGGATCAACAGACCTCTACAAAACATCTTTAGGAAATAATCTTACAGCAATTTAATCTGATCATTGCATATGAAATTTATTTTGGTTCCATAACCTTCTGAATAGATGTAATATCTAAGCACAGGTTAACTCATAATATCACACCAACCTTTCCTGAATGTTTAGGCTGGACTTTACTGGACACTGTGATCTCATTTCGTTCAGTTAAAACGATGGGTGTAGAGGAGTGGGCAAACCAGCTGAAAGCTGCCTTACAGCAAGTTAATGCTGCAATCAGTGTTAGTTACTTTCAGGCAAGTTCTTTGCTTTGATCTCTGGAGGAGCTTCCACTTCAGAGAGCTGCTGGGAATCGCTGGTGGATTCTACAGTCCCAGCAGCGCCACCAGCAGGGGTGGCCATTGTTGGGACTACAGGAAGCTGCAGCCTGTATGCATTGTCTCTTTGCATGAGCTATATCATCTCTGTGGACTCCTTGACTATTTCTGACGGCAAGAACACACTGTTCCTCACATTCTGACCTCTGATCTACTCGCCCTCCCTCTGGATGTATAGTTTGTTCAGCTGCACATTCTAATAGCCTTTCCCAAAACTCTACACATCCTGGCCACTATTCGAGTGACTCAGAATCAGAACCAGGGCTGATGCTGTGGGGGAGTTTTAGCCCAGGCATTCAATTGAAGCCACACCTCTCTGTTTGGATGGTTACAGAGGATAACATAGCACGATGTTGAAGAAAAGCAGGGACATTATCCCGAGGCTAATATTTATCCCTCAATGAATATCATCAAAAAAGATCGTCTGGTCACCATTGCATTGCTATTTGTGTGAGCTTGATATGCTGAAATTGACCACCATGTTTGCAACACTATACACGTGACTATACTTAAAAAGCACTTCATTGATTGTAAAGCGCTTTGAGATATCTGTAGCTATGAATGGCTAAGTCAATGCAAGCTTTTTTGTCACAGACCTGCAAAGTTTCAATAAATCCACCTCACTCCATTTCTTGAGATCAGTTGTCCCCCTTTTACTTATATTTACTGGGAACATTCTTTATTGCTAAAGAATAAGCTCATCACACCAATTGGAGAGATATTTCATGAATCTTGATTTGGATCTTATGCTGATACTGGCCTCAAATGGTGTGTGATTTTACAGATATTCTATACTGTGACATAGCACTGTAGTATGGTGTCACCCCCACTTAAAAATCATACAGGGCAGTTGTAAAATTGGTCTGCAAATGACTCACGCATTTTGAACCTGTGCATTCTAATCATTGCAGCTGCAATGGCAGGGATGAAACTCTTTGATCGTACCAAGTAGGGGGATGGGGGGAGTGGGGTGGCAATTGCTGTATGATATTATCACTTGACTATTAATCCAGAGACCTAAGTAATGTCCTGGGACATGGGTTCAATTCCTGCCTCAGCAAATGGTGGAATATCAATTCCATTTTTAAAAAATTGATCGTCGATTGTTGGAAAACCCATCTGGGACACTAATGTCCATTAGGGAAGGAAACTGAAGTCCCTACCTGGTCTGGCTCACATGTGACTCCAGACCCACAGTGGTTGACTCTCAATTGTCCTCTGCACAATAAATGCTGGCCTAGCCAATGATGCCTTCATCCCATTAATGAATTTGAAACAAAATCTCTGCCAGGAAGGTTAGCACAAGGTGCATGTCTGGCTGGAATCAACACTATGGCCATTGCCTGAAGCTATGATCTACAGTGTGAACATTACACAAATCAGTAATAAAACTGTCAAGCCAGGTATTTATAGTTCTTGTAGATCTCCCTCCAACTATGACAACTGTCGATACTTGCTTTGACATTAATATAATAAAGATAGGCAGCAACTGAGTTAAGCTGCCCCGTAAAATGTCCTGACAGAATTCTGCTTGTCATGCGCTAACGTACGTACAAAACCATCTGCTTCTATGTATTTGGGACAATTAAATCTAAATTATATCACTCACTTTAACAATTAGATACTTTAAATACTTTGGTCATTTTAAGACTTAGGCAATTAAGATGTAATGACGTATACACTTTTCAACCTCCGTCCTCTTTCCAAAAAGTTGATGCAAAAATAATGGAAAGAAACAAAAAAAAATCACAGAAAATTTGTTGGTATTAGAGTCATAGTGTGATTACAGAAGGAGGACTTTTAGTTCTTCTGCTGTCTCTTTGCAAGAATTCAGCTCATCCTGCTTTTCATAGCCTTACTAATATTTCTCTTACTGTTCAATTCTGTTTCGAGAACCTCAATTAAACCTGCCTCTGGCACCCTCTCAGTCATTGCATTTTGGACCCTGACTGATCTCGACATTAAAAATTTTTAATCTTCATGTGACGCCTTGGTCACTTGGCTTATTAGCAGATGGTATGGCAGAGAAGTTGCTGTTGAGAGGGTGCAAGGTGTGGGTTAGATCAGTCTTTTCACATATTAATTTCAGATTTCCAGCACCTGCACTGTTTGATGTCTTGAAATTGCGTTTTCAGAAATTGCGCATCTCGGAAGTTTATGACCCTGTGACGTTGCTTGCAACTAGGCTATTTCAAAGAAAGGAGATAACAAGGTAGAGAGCTGGATGAACACAGCAGGCCAACTAGCATCACAGGAGCAGGAAAGCTAATACTTCCGACTAGACCCTTCTTCAGAAATGAAGGAGTGGGAGGGGTTCTGAAATAAATAGGGACAGAGGGGGAGGTGGGTAGAAGATGGGTAGAGGAGAAGATAGGTGGAGAAGAGACAGACCGATCAAAGGGATGGGGATAGAGCCCGTAAAGGTGAGTGTAGTTGGAGAGTTAAGGAGGAGATAGGTCAGTCCAGGGAGGACAGATAGGTCAAGGGGGCAGCATGAGGTTAGTAGGTAGGAGTGGGGATGGGGCTTGAGGTGGGAGGAGGGGATAGGTGGGAGGAAGGACAGGTTAGGGAGATGGGTACAAGCTGGGCTGGTTTTGGGATGTGATGGGGGAGGGGGAAGCTTGTGAAGTTGAGGTGGGAGGAGGGGATAGGAGGGAGGGAGGATAGGTTAGGGAGGCAGGGACAAGCTTGACTGGTTTTGGGATGCGGTAGGAGGAGAGGAGATTTTGAAGCTTGTGGAGTCCACATTGATACCATTGGGCTGCAGGGTTCCCAAGCGGAATATAAGGTGCTGTTCCTGCAACCTTTGGGTAGCATCATTGTGGCACTGCAGGAGGCTGAGGATGGACATGTCATCTGAGGAATGGAGGGGGAGTTGAAGTGGCTTGCGACTGGGAAGTGCAGTTGTTTAGTGTGAACTGAGTGTAGGTGTTCTGCAAAGCGGTCCCCAAGCTTCTGCTTGGTTTCTCCGATGTAGAGGAAGCCACAATGGGAACAGCGGATGTAGTATACCGCATTAGCACATGTGCAGGTGAACATCTGCTTGATGTGGAAAGTCTTTTTGGGGCCTGGGATGGGAGTGAGGTGGGAGATGTGGGGCAAGTGTAGCACTTCTTGCGGTTGCAGGGAAAAGTGCCGGGTGTGGTAGGGCTGGAGGGGAGTGTGGAGCGGACAAGGAAGTCATGGAGAGAGTGGTCCCTCTGTAAGGCAGATAAGAGTGGCGAGGGGAAGACGTCTTTGGTGTTGGGGTTGGATTGCAGATGGCGGAAGTGTCAGAGGATGATGCGTTGGATCCGAAGGTTGGTGGGGTGGTACGTGAGGATGAGGGTGATTCTGTTTTGGTTTTTATTGCAGGGTGGGGGTGTGAGGGATGAGTTGCGGGAAATGTGGGAAACACGGTCGAGGGCATTCTCAACCACTGTGGGGGGGATGTTTCCATCCTTGAAAAATGAGGACATCTGAGATGTATGGGAGTGGAATGCCTCATCCTGGGAGCAGATGCGCAGAGGCGAAGGAATTAGGAATTGGGGATGGCATTTTTGCAGGAAGGTGTGTGGGAGGAGGTGTATTCTTGGTAGCTGTGGGAGTCGGTGGGCTTGAAATGGATATCAGTTTCTCGGTGGCTGTCAGAGATGGAGACAGAGAGGCCCAGGAAGGAGACAGAATATTAGCGATTGTCCCAGTGAACTTAAGTTTGGGGTGGAAGGTGTTGGTGAAGTGGATGAACTGTTTGAGCTCCTTGTGAGAGCACGAGGTGGCACCGATACAGTCATCAATGTAAAGGAGGAAGAGGAGAAAACCTGGATGTTTCAAGGATTTCAGTTCTGTAGATGTTTCATCTTGTTGGTTTGAAGCAATTGAACACCCAATTGCAGAACAGCTTTACTGGAGTGGTTCCAGGCTTAAAAAAATTTCTGTTATGAGGATAAATTGGAGAGGCTGGAACCTTTTTCCTTGCGGAGAAGAAGTTAATCTGAAAGCAGTTTTCAAAATCACAGATTCCTTATTGCATGGAAGCAGGTCATTCAGCCCACTGAATCCACACTGACCCTCAAGAGTATCTCACCCAGACCCGCCCTATCCCTGCAACCCTGCATTTCCTATGGCTAATCCGTCTAACCTACACATCCCTGGACACTCCCTGCAATTTAGCATGGCCAATCCACCCATCCTGCACATCTTGGGGCTATGGGAGGAAACAGGCAGAAACCCATATAGACTTGGGGAGAACTTGCAAACTTCACACAGATGGTCACACAAGGGTAGAACTAAACCTGTGCTGTAAGGCACTAATGCTAACTACTGAGCCATTGTGCCACCATGAGAGGTTGAAGAGACTAAATAGGGAGGAGCCATTTGCTCTTATAAAAAGATCATGAATGAGAGGACACAGATTTAAAGTACGTTACAAAAGAAGCAAATTTCTTGCAAGGGAAAGCTTTTCACACAACCAGCAGTTATGATCTGAAGCGCACTGCCTGGAAATATAATGGAGGCAGACTCAACTGAGGCACTCAAGAGGGCTTTGGATGATCATTTGAACGGGAGCAATGTTCAGAGCTATGGGGAAGATATGGGAAAATGGTTCTTAGTGCTTCATTTCGACAACTAAAAGCACACTTGTGGGCTGATGGTCTCATTCTGCATTGTAGCAATTCTATGATTCTGAAGTTAGTTCACGACACAGCGCATTTCTGGAGAAGGAGGGGAGAAAGGGATATGATGGTGGTGAAGGAAAGTGGAATGACAATAAAGTAATGAGGAATGGACTTGTTTGGCCAAATTTTTTTTTGCATCAGTCATCAAATGTCTTGCATTCTTATGCAACATGCTTGTCTTTTCACAATGCTATTTTTGGAAATAGCTTCCATGGCATGGAACTAAAGCCATTTCTGCACAACTCATTAGGTTCACAAAGAGACGATACATAAATTATTCCCAAGTGGGTCACCTGCTGTGATCCTGGGATGACTTAAAAGCTCCAAAATCAAGAAATATTGGAGGTGAATGCTGGTTGCACATATTTCTCATGTGGCAGCGGGAGAAAAGGATGACTTTCAAACAGGCTTTGTGTCTGCAGCAATAATCTGTGACTGAAGAAATCAAGCTCTGGCTATCAAAACTCATACCATGATATTTAATGCAGTGCCGCAGAGCAATTATGGGACCATAAAGCAATAATTCATTAACTTCAAAATGACATCTTACTTGGACAACTTTTCTTAGGAGTTAAAGTTGTCCTGACTTGTTGTGTATCTGAAAGGCTGGGGCCGAAACCGGTTCGGAAATAAAAGATTTATCGATGGAAAATTGTCGAAAAACTGGAATGACAAGCATTCTAGCTTGGCTTTTTGCCGGATTTGCGATTGTATAGGTTGGGTGTTTTGAATTTCTTTTAAAAGGAAACTTTGTAACATAAATATCTATATGTAATTATGAATGGAAATGTTCCACATTTGAGGACAGCTGAGTGGAAAGTAGCATTCTGTGAGATTGTACTTGCTCAAGCCACAAACTTTGTTTTCGCTCTTGCGTTGTTATTCCCCCACCATCGATTAGTGTTTCGTGACAGTGTTTGCTTAAGACACAGTAAACACTGCAGCTATCTGTCGCCGATGAAGTATTGACATTTCAACCCTCCCCAACCTGTAGCACAGGATTCACTTTCCACAGCTCCACAAGTGAGCTATTTCTGCACTGGAGAAAGAGAAGGCAGAATTTAAAGTTATACCGTGACAGCAATCAACACAGATTTCTCCTGTTGTTTCCCTTGCCTGGTTGAATTCCAGTTTGCCAGAACCACTTGTCACAATGTGAGATATTATGCAGCAAACTCAGATTTTTATTTCTGTACATCTGGCTTCATTAAACTCTGAAGCAGTTTTCATGGGAACGAAGGTTAAGATCATACATCACCTGACATCTCTGCCTTCTGTCTTGTTCAGTAAGGAGGACATAGATACATAGAGATGTACAGCACAAAACAGACCCTTCATCCAACTCAATTAGATATCTTAAATTAATCTAGTCCCATTTGCCAGCATTTGGCCCATAACCCTCTAAACCCTTCCTATTCATGTACTAATCCAAATGCCTTTTAAATGTTGTTATTGTACCAGCCTCCAGTACCTCCTCTGGCAGCTCATTCCATACATGCACCACCCTCAGTGTGAAAATGTCGCCCCTTTTAGGTTCCTTTTAAATCTTTCCCCTCTCACCTTAAACTTATGCCCTCTAGTTTCAGACTCTACCACCCTGGGGAAAAGATGTTGGCATCTTCACCCTATCCATGCCCTTCAAAATCATGGAGTTCATAGATCATAGAAACCGTACAGTGTGGAAACAGGCCCTTTAGCCTAACAAGTCCACATTGATTATCAGAGCATGCAACCCAGACCCAACCCCTATAGTTCAACTAATCTACATATCCCTGAAGACTATGAGTAATATAGCATGGCCAATCCACTAGCCCTCACATCTTTGGACTGTGGGAGGAAACTGGAGCTCCCAGGGGAAACCCACGCGGACACAAGGAGAACGTGCAAACTCGACACAGACAGTCACCTGAGGGTGGAATTGAACCTGATTCCTTGGCGCTTTGAAGCAGCTGTGCTAACCGCTGAGCCACAATGTTGTAAACTTCTACAAGGTCACCTCTTAGCTGCTGATGCTCCAGGGAAAATAGCCCCAGCCTATTTAGCCTCTCCCCATCGTTCAAAGCCTCCAACCCTGGCAACATCTTTAGAATTTGTTTACTTACCCTTTTATGTTAAACAACATCTTTCCTATAACAAGGAGAGAAGAATTGCGCATAGTATTCCAAAAGTGGACTAACCAATGTCCTGTACAGCCACAGCATGATCTCCCAACTTTTATAGAAAGCATGATGAATCTTACAGAAATTCCCCAATTGACAGTAGATTGAAACATGTGGTTTAGGAGAGCAGGACTAAGCAAATCAGCCCTACAAGCCTGCTCCACCAATTAATATGATCATGGATGATCTTATCCTGGTCTCAAATCCACTTTCCTGCCCACTCCCTTGGCCTTTAACCCACATTTTAGCAGAAATTGGAGCGTGAGTTCAACTCCCCCGTCACACACAAATTGATGAATCTTGGGATCAATATTTGATCTGGAGTGACCTGGGATAGTTTTGCTTCCAGTATTGTCGAGGAAGAGAAGAAAGTACTCGTTAGCCTCCTTCAGAAAGAGCCAAATTGCTCAGAGAGAGAAAATGAGGATAAATAGAAGAAGAACATGCAGGGAAACGACTAGAAAAGAAGATCAGACAATGACCCAAAGGTGCTGGACCATGTTGTATGGCCTTTTCAATGAATTCATGTTGGAGCATTTATCCCTATTTTAAAAAAGTGTTCTGATTGTGAGTCTTTCAGACATGTATTTTATCCTGGTTTCTTTGAAGAGAGAATGAATGAGAGGCATGAGTTGTTGGTTATTTCATTGAAAGTGCAGTGGAACAGCCACTTCATATGCCATTCTCTCATAGAAATTATAACCCTTACAGTGAGGGGAGAGGCTAGTTAGCCCACAGACCCTCCAAACAGTATCCCACACAGACCCCTACTCTTTCCCCATGACCCCACATTTGCAGGGCTAACTCACCTAGCCTGCACAATTTAGCGTAGCCAATACAGCTAACTCAGACACTTTTGGAAGATGGGAGGAAACCAGAGCACCCAGAGTAAATCTGCGCAGACATGGGGACAACATGCAAATTCAATACAGACAGTCACCCAAGGCTAGAACTGAACCCAGGTCCACGGCACTGAGAGGTAGCACAGTGAGGTAACCACTGAGCCACCATTCCACAGCGTGAAGTGGCGAAAAATATACCTGAAAATTTGAAGTGGGTGGCAGTGCTAAAAGCATGTCATATGTTGTCCAGAGAGGTTGGGTCTTCCCCTTGGGCAAATTCTTGGCAATTTATTTAGTGTGCTTTCCAGGATTCCCTGAATTATTCTGCGTTACATTGTGAGTCTGTAACACCAGCTCCTGTGTTGGAAATGCTTCCCAGTCAGAGTCAGTTTTTAGGAACAGAGGAGAGAGATGAGAAAGGTGAAACAGATGTGTCAATAGTTAAGGTTTCATGATGACGTGTTTTTTTTTCCCACAGAATAGCCTGTATGTGTTAACAGTAATACAAAAGTGCTGGTGACTAATGAAATGTGTTGACAATGTGGCGATTGTAATGACAGATAAACTTCTCATTAGAATGCCATTGTGCACTACAATTTTGAAGTGGTGTAACTAGTTTTAACAACAATTTCATAAATTAATATCATGCAAAGAAACAAATAGGAAGAGAATGAAAGGGATGGCCATTTAGCCCCTTCACCTGCTCTGTCATATGACCATTTATCTGCATCTCGGCTCCATTCATGAGCCTTTCCTCTCAATCTGCTGGCCAGAGTTCAAAATGAAGTGACGATTTCTGCCAGTTCTTGATGCTTTGTGTGGGAGGCTGCCCCCATCCTTTGAAATTGCATGAAGAAGTGTTTCATAAACATGGAACAAATTCTTCTGCAGCTGCAAATAATGGCTCTGTGTTTTGGGTGGCAGTTGACAGTTCTGCAGAGTTAACAGAGTGATGAAAGTGAAGTCCATGTGTTGTAAAGTGGCTCAGATTGTGAATACAGTGCCTGGTTTTGTCCTGTGTGAACCAGCACGTTTCCAGGTCCCAGTCACTGATCTGTGCTGAATTTACAGATTTCAGCCAGTCAGACTGATACAATTGCTTTTGGAGAAAATGAGCCACCAAAAAGAAGAACAGATCACAGAATTCTGGTCAGAGGGGCAGTACTGTGGCTCAGTGGTTAGCACTGCTGCCTCACACTGCCAGGGACCCGGGTTCTATTACTACCCTTGAGGTACCTCCCTCAAGGGTGGTAATAGGTCCCTGGCAGTGTGGAGTTTGCACATTCTCCTCGTGTCTGTGTGGGTTTGCTTTAGTTTCCTCCCACAGTCCAAAGATGCACAGGTTAAGTTTCTGTGTATCCCAAAGTCTGCCTTGGAGGATGTTTACCTGAAGATCTGAGGCCGAATATCCTTGACTGCTGAAATGTTCCACCATTCCGAGGGAATATCCCCGCCTGACAATTGTTGTGCGCTGTCCAATCATCTGTGGTTGAAGATTTGCATGGTTTCTCCAATATATCATGCCTTGGGCATCCTTGCCTGCAGTGTATGAGATAGACAATGTTGGCCGAGTCACATGATCATCTGCCGTGCACATCATGGATGGCATTCTCAAGTGTGTTGGTAGTATCCATGTCGATGATCTGACCTGTCTTGTAGACCTTGCCATGACAGGGTTGTGTGGTGTTGTGGTTGATGTTGTCCTGAAGTTTGGGTAGTTTGCTGCAAACGGTAGTCTGTTTAAGGTTTGGCGGCTGTTTGAAGGTAAGAAGTTGAGGCGTGGGGAAGATCTTGGTGAGGTGCTCATTGTCGTCGATGATGCATTGAAGGCTGCGAAGAACGTGGCCTAATTTCTCCACTACCCGGAAGTATTGAACTGTGAAGGGTATCCTGTCAGTCATATCCTGTGTCTGTCTTCTGAGGTGGTCATTATGGTTTCTCGCTATGGCACATTGGAACTGACAAATGATAAGTGTAGCATTGCATCCCGTTCCTACGAGGGTGTCCTTCAGCACCCTCAGGTGTCAGTCATGTTCTTCCTCATTTGAACAGATCCTGTGTATGCAGCGGGCTTCTCCATAAGGGATGGCTGTTTTAATATGTTTAGGGTGGAAGCTAGAGCAGTGCAGCATCATGAGGTTATCCGTAAGCTTGAGGTACAGTGAGGTACTGAGGTATCTGTCCTTGATGGAGGTGCGTGTGTCCAAGAATGAGACTGATTCTAAAGAGTGGTCTGTGGTAAGTCTGATGGTGGGATGAAACTCGTTGAAATCGCTATGTGTTGTTTCAGTGGTTCCTTGCTATGAGTCCAATTGAAGAAAATGTTGCCAATTGTATCTGGTGTATAGCATTGGTCAGAGGTCGTCTGCGGAAAAGAAGTCTTGTCTGAAACTGTGCATGAAAACTTTGTAATATTGGTGTGAAAATTTGGTCCCATGGCTGTTCTGTGTGTCTGGATGAAGAGCTGGTTGTCGAAGGTGAAGATGTTGTGGTTGAGGATGAAGCGGATGAGTTGTAGGAATCACCAGATAGGGATGTTCCTTCCCAATGGGGTACACTTCAGTGGTCAAAGGCGTTCAACCTTGGATCTTCAGGTATTCAACCTAAAAGGCAGATGTCAAGATACACGACAATGCAGGGTCACCGAGCAGAGGCTGAAAGCCAGGTTTGGTATCCATGGGGATGGACTCAAGCAGGATCTTGGGTTCTTATTGCACCACAGGTGACCCCACCACACTATACGTCCTCACACATGCACAAATACACATGCACTCTCTCAGACAAACACACACACAGGCACATAATTCTGTGGTGTGAATTTGCATTGGCAGATTTTTAATTGCAGAGACATTCTATATTATTCAAAAAGCACACAATTTGTACACAGTCGATGTGGCATTTTATAAATTCCTACTTTGGAAATAAAATCAGTCTGACTTCAAGTTGATACACAGCCAGATTTTAAACAAGGACTCATGCCTAAAATGCATTGTCTGGCCTGGGATGTCATCTCTCGTCGACTGAGGGAACTGATAAAACCTTTAGTTATTTGGGGCAGTGACTTGAAAGAACTTCAGAAATCTTTCTTCCTGATTAAAGATTTAACAGCCATTTTTGGTTTGTTCAAAGCCACATGAGTTTTACAACCCTTTGATCTTTTGCTTATAAATTCTGTGTCTGATGCTACCTCTCTCATTGAAAACGAAAGAGGGAGCAAGACTCCGAAAGCTTGTGTCTTCAAATAAACCAGTTGGTCTACAACCTGGTGTCGTGTGATTTTTGAACTTGTCCACCCCAGTCCAACACTGGCACTTGGATGATATCTAGTGGTATAATCACTAGACTATTAATCCAGAAACCTAGAAAATATTCTGGGGACTTGGGTTCGAATCCTACCATAGCAGACGGTGTAAATTTAATTCAACTAAAAATAAATCTGGAATTAGGAATCTACAGATCACCATGAAATCGTTGTCAATTATCAGAAAAACCCATCTGGTTTACTAGTGTCCTTCAGGGAAGGAAATCTGCTGCCCTACCTGGTCTGGCCTACTTGTGGATCCAGACCCACAGCAATGTGGTTGACTTTCAGTTGCCCTCTGAATTGGCCCAGCAAGCCATTCACTTGTACCAATCACTACAAAGTCTCAAAGAAGCAAAACCAGATGGATTAGCTGGTCCTGGAAAAAAGACAATGGCAGAAACAGCCCTGTCAACCTTGCAAAGTCCTCCTCACTAACATCTGGGGGTCAGTGCCAAAATTGGGAGAGCTGTTTCATAGAGTAGCCAAGCAACAGCCTGACATATTCATACTCACAGAATCATACCTTACAGACAATGTCCCAGGCACCACCATTACCATCCTTGGATATGTGCTGTTCCATGGGCAGGACAGACCCAGCAGAGGTGGTGACACAGTGGTATACAGTCAGGAATGTGTTTCTCGAGGAGTCCTCAACATTGATTCTGGATCCCATGAAGCCCCATGGCTTCAGGTTACCCATGGGCAAGGAAATTTCCTACTGATTACTACATACCATCATCCCTCAGCTGATGAATCAGTATTCCTCAAAGTTGAGCATTACTTAGAGGAAGCTCTGAGGATGGCAAGGGCTCAAAATGTACTCTGGGGGGGATTTCAATGTCCACGCCAAGAGTGGCTCAGCAGCAGTACGAAAGATCGAACTGTTTGGATTGTAAAGGACATAGCTGAGGCAGGTGGTAAGGAAGCCAACAAGAGGGAAGAACATACTTGACCTCATCCTTACTAATCTGCCAGATGCAGACGCATTTTTCCACGACTGTATTGCTAAGAGAGACCACTGCACAGTCCTTGTGGAGATAAAGTCCCACCTTCACATTGAGGATAACTTCCATCGTGTTGTGTGACACTACCACTGTGCTAAATGGGAAAGACTTCGGACTGACCTAGCAACTCAAGACTGGGCATCCTGTCTTGTACATAAAAAGCAGGACAAATGCAATCCAGCCAACTACTGCCCCATCAGTCTACTGTCAATCATCAGTAAAGTGATGGAAGGTGTCATTAGTAGTGCCATAAAGCAACGTCTGCTCAGAAATAACCTGCTCAGCGATGCCCAGTTTGGGTTCCACCAGGGTCACTCAGCTCCTGACCTCATTACAGCTTTGGTTCAAACATGGACAGAAGAGATAAATTCCAGAGGTGAAGTGAGAGTGACAGTCCTTGACATCAAGGCTAAATTTGACCGAGTGTGGCATCAAGGAGCCCTAGCTAAACTGGAATCAATGGGTATCAGAGACAAATTCTCCAGTGGTTGGAGTCATACCTGGCACATGTGAAAATGGTCGTGGTTGTTGGAGATCAAACATCTCGGCTCCAGGACATCTCTGCAGTAGATGGCCCAACCATCTTCAGCTGCTTCATCAATGGCCTTCCCTCCACGATAAGGTCAGAAGTGCGGATGTTTGCAGATGATTGCACAATGTTCAGCACAACTTGCGACCCGTCAGATACTGAAGCAGCCTGTGTGCAAATGCAACAATACCTGAAAAATATCCAGGCTTATGCTGACAAATTCCAAGTGATATTCACGCCACACAAATGCCAGGCTATGGCTATCCCCAATAAGAGACAATCAAACCACCACCCCTTGACATTCAATGGTGTTACCATCGCTGAATCCCCCACTATCAACACCCTGGGGGTTATCATTGATTAGAAACTCAACTGGATTCACCAAATAAACACAGTGGCTACAAAAGCAGGTCAGAGGCTAGGAATACTGTGGAAAGTAACTCACCTCCTGACTTCCCAAAGCCAGTCCACCATCTACAAGACACAATTCAGAATAACAAAGTGTGAAGCTGGATGAACACAG
Source organism: Stegostoma tigrinum (assembly GCF_030684315.1). Classification (NCBI taxonomy): domain Eukaryota; kingdom Metazoa; phylum Chordata; class Chondrichthyes; order Orectolobiformes; family Stegostomatidae; genus Stegostoma; species Stegostoma tigrinum. Next base: position 12,717,206 of record NC_081362.1, on the reverse strand, counting down.
TAGGCCAAGCAGCATCTCAGGAGCACAAAAGCTGACGTTTTGGGCTTAGACTCTTCATCAGAGAGGGGGATGGGGAGAGGGTTCTGAAATAAATAGGGACAGAGGGGGAGGCGGACCGAAGATGGATAGAGGAGAAGATAGGTGGAGATCACAAGAGAGTTGCAGTGGGAGAGAGATTCCCTGAGGTTGTTCCGGAGGGAGGAGGGTAACTTCTTCAGTTTAGGCATCCCTTGAAGAGGCTTCGCAGTGAGGTTAAAATTGTGATCAGAGATAATGGGAACTGCAGATGCTGGAGAATCCAAGATAACAAAGTGTGAAGCTGGATGAACACAGCAGGCCAAGCAGCATCTAGGACCACAAAAGCTGGCGTATTACTGCCCACTTGCCTGGATGGGTGCAGCTCCAACAACACTCAAGAAGTTTGATACCATCCAGGACAAAGCAGCCTACTTGATTGGCACTACATCCATAAGCATCCACCCCCTCCACCACTGACGCTCAGTCGCAGCAGTGTGTACTAGCTACAAGATGCACTGCAGGAATTCACCAAAGGTCCTCAGACAGCACCTTCCAAACCCACGACCACTTTCATCTAGAAGGACAAGGGCAGCAGACATATGGAATGCCACCACCTCCAAGTTCCCCTCCAAGCCACTCACCATCCTGACTTGGAAATATATCACTGTTCCTTCACTGTCACTGGGTCAAAATCCTGGAATACCCTCCCTGATAGTATTGTGGGTCAACCCACAGCAGGAGGACTGCAGCGGTTCAAGAAGGCCAACCACATTCTCAAGGGCAACTAGGGATGGGCAATAAATGCTGGACATACAAATGAGTAGAAAAACAAAATGTCCTGTCTCCATACTGTAGGGATTCGATGAATTCATTGCCATGACTCTGCCAACTGGAGAGGCCAGTGTTTACGCGACATGTACAAAATTTAGTTATCAATCAGCATCAACTTAAAAATTATCTGAGTAGGAGCAAATCACTGCAGATGCAGGAATCTGCACTGAAATCAAGATATGCCTGAAAACACAGCGAGTCAGACAGCACCCATGCAGAGAGAGCAAGCTAACGTTTTGAATTTAGATCATTCTTCATCGGTGCTGAAGTGGAGGGGGAATGGTCAGCATTTATGCTATAGTTGGGGGGGTGGTGGCAGTGGTGGGGTGTAGAGTGTTGGCGTAGAAAGGACATTGACAGCTCACATTAAAGTGATCAAAATGTGAGAATGGCAGAACAATGGTGTGTCTAACTGCCAGACCTGAAACAGAAGATAATCCCTCTGGGATGGGGGGGGGGGGGGGGGGGGGTGCGTGGGGGGTGGGGGTTGGGAGGGGAGAGAGGACGTGGTGACAGAGATTGTAATGAGTAAATCTAAAATAAATAGGAGTTGGTGTTGAACTCAATATTAAGTCCAGAAGGCTGTAAAGTGCCCAGTCTGAAGGTGAGATGTTGATCCTCCAGTTTCAGCTGTGATTCGCTGGAACATTGCATCATGCCGAGGACAGACATGTGGGCATGCGAGCAGGATGCTGTGTCAAAATGACTGGTTATGGGGAGGTCAGGGGTCATGTTTGCGCACAGACCAGAGGTGGTCTGCAAAGCAATCACCCAGTCTACGTTTGGTTTCTCAAATGTAGAGTAGGCCACATTGGGTGGGTTTCTCTATATTGGGCTATATTGGGTGTAGCGAATACAGTACACAAGATTGCTGCAGGTACAGGTGAAATGATACTTCACCAGGAAAGACTGCTTACGCCCTTGGGTGGTGAGCAGGGAGGAGGTGAAGGGGCAGCTGTCGCATCTTCTGTGGATACATGGGAAGGTGCTGTGGGAACAGGGATTGGCGTTCGTGGTTGTGGAATGGACAAGGGTATCGCTTCCCATCACTCACAACAGTGTGATCGGGTCCACCTTGTTCTCACTTTTCATCCCACCAGCCTCCGCATTCAAACGATCATTCTCCACCATTTCAGACAACTCCAGCGGAACGCCAGCACCAAACACATCTCCTCCTCTAGTGAATCACAGCGCCAACTGGAGGAACAACTTCTCATCTTCAGCCGAGGCACTCTACAGCCTTCTGCACTTAATATTGAGTTGAACACCTTCAAATGGCGAACCAGCTTCTACTCCCTCCTTTTCTTTTAGCTTTACTTGTTACATTCTGTGTCACCATGTCCTCTCTCTCCTCCCCTCAACCCCGGTGGAATTGTTTGTCCTATTCAATCTGGAAATTAGATACACCATTCTTCTGCTATCCTCACATTGCGACCACTTAATCTGAACTAGCAATATATTTTCTCACCCAGCACTCTACAATCCCCACTCCCCAACTAAGGCATAAATACTACCGAATCCATGCTTCACCAGCTCTAACGAACAGTCACAAAGGGGTCAGAAAAGATTAACGAGGATCGTGCCAGGGTTGGAGGGTTTGTGCTATAGGTAGAGGCTGAACAGGCTGGGGTTACTTTCCTTGGAGCATTGGAGGCTGACGGGTCACCTTATAGAGGCTTATAAAATTATGAGGGGCTTGGATAGGATAAATAGGCAAGGTCTTTTCCCCGGGTTTGGGGAATCCAAAACTCAGGCGCGTAGGTTTAATGTGAGAGGGGAAAGACATAAAAGGGACAAAATGGACAACATTTTCATGCAGAGGGTGGTGAGTGTCTGGAATGAGGTGCCAGAGGAAGTAGTGGAGGCTGGTATAATTACAACATTTAAAGACATCTGGATGGCTACATGGATGCGAAGACTTCAGAGGCATATGGGCCACATGCTGGCAAATGCTACTCGTTCAGATTGAGATATCTGGTCAGCATGGATAAGTTGGGCTGAAGGACCTGTGTCCGTGCTGCATATCTCTATGACCTGTGAAGCTATCTGCACTCGAAATGTTAGCTTGCTCGGTCTCTCCATGGATGCTGCCTGACTCGCTGTGATCTCCAGCATTTCTTGTATTCAGTAAAAAATATCTGAACAAGCTGCAGCAAACAGAACTTTGAAAAACATAGAAATAAGAGCAGAAATAGGCCATTCAGCCCTGCAACCTTTCTCCAACAATCAATATGATCATAACTGATCATCCAACACAATCCCCTGTTCCTGCTTTCTCCCTGCACCCTTTAACCCTTTTAGCCCTCAGTGCTATATCTAACTCTTTCTTCAAATTGTATCACCGAAACTGTATCAACTTCTCCCAATAAACGCAAACATTACCTGTGAAATACTCTATACAGACATTTCAACCAGCTTACAACTCATAACACACAGGCAGTCTTACTGTAAGAGACAAACAAAGGTGTGCAGTACAAACTCAGTTTTGGATGTGAGTTTGCTCGCTGAGCTGGAAGGTTAGTTTTCAGATGTTTCTTTACCATTCTAGGTAACATCATCAGTGAGCCTCCGACGAATCGCTGGTGTTATGTCCCGCTTTCTATTTCTATCCCGCTTCGTCGGAGGCTCACTGATGATGTTACCTAGAATGGTGACGAAACGTCTGAAAACTAACCTTTCAGCTCAGCGAGCAAACTCACATCCAGAACCTCAACCTGAGTTACAAATCTTCTCAAAACGCGCAAACTCAGTTTTATTAGAAACACTCACTAATTAAAGAAACAACTCATATGTAAATTAGCTTTTCCCAAACTAAGCTGAATACCTGAAAAACACGTATACTACTCGCTCTGATTGGATTGCTGGATCCAATTCATTCAGCTCTATCAACAAAGTGCTCAGGCTCTCCTTAGAACAGGGCAGCTTTATTGCTTAGTGGTGAGCATTGTTGCCTCGTAGCATCAGGGACCTGGATTTGATTCCACCCTCAGCTGACAGCCACAGTCTAAAGATATACAGATGAGGTGTATTGGCCATGCTTAGATTGCCCATAGTGTACAGGCTGCGTGGATTGACAATAGGATAAGGGATGAGTCTAGGTGGGATGTTCTTCAGAAGGTTGGCTGAAGGGCCTGTTTCCACACTGTATGAATTCTATGAACAGAGCTGAGCCTTTGCTGAAGGAATGGCTGCCAGGTGTCCCTTCTGGAATGTTCTCTGACTTCAGCCAATGGGGTCACAGCATACAATGAGGTTAGGCCAGGTCATCATGGTTGTACCATTTCCCCTTCGAAGATATGAGTACTCCATGGTATCAAAGCTGAAACTGGGGAATACATAAATGTAATGTTGCTCATTAAGTAAAAATCAAAAGAACTGTTCATGATCTAAATCAGAAATCAAAACACAAATTGTTGGAAAAGCTTGGCAGCATCTATGGAGCGAAATCAAAGGGAATGTTTCGGGTTGAGTGATCCTTCCTCAGCACTGCTGGTATCAGTTCTGATGAAGGGTCACTTGATCCAAAACATTAACTCTGATTTCTCTCCACAGAAGCTGCCAGACCTGCTGAGCTTTTCCAGCAATTTCTGTTAATGTGTCTCACTGCTGTTCTGGCTGAGTATTGCTTAACAAGTTTTGAGTCATAATAACTCTCCCATCGTTCAATATGCTACACGGGACTGGGCTGATCCTTGTTTGCTTTTGACCGGTGGTAATCTTGGTCTTTTTGCATTCCACCAGGCCTTTCTTACAAATAGTTAAATTGGGCCTCACAAAACAATATCTCCAGCCATTACATACCATATATTGTCATGTAACATTAATTGCATTGGGAATCATGGGACTGAATTTAAAATTTCCATGAAAATAGCTCTGGAGGCAGCCAGAATGGGAATGGAAATGGAGAACCAATGAAGTCTCTTGAAGTATGGTGGAAATTGGAACCACTGTCTCAATTCAACTGGTAAAGTGCTGAAAATTAGAAGCAGAGCAGAGACGGTTCAGTCAACTGATTCCTAGGGTCCAGGGGTTGTCTGATGAGGAAAGGTGAGACACGTTGATCCTTCTGTTGTCTCCATGGGAGTTTTGAAGAATGACAGTAGACCTTATTAAAATAGTCAAGATCCTGAGGGGACTTGACACAATGGATGCTGTATGCAGGTTTCCCCTTGTGGGAGAGACAAGAGCGGTAGGATACAATTTACAAATAAGTGGTTTCCCAGTTAAGATGGACATCAGGACAATGACTTTTCTCTCAGAGAGTTGTTACTTTGGGCAATCTTTTTTCTCAGGGAATGCTGGAAGCAGAACCATTGAATATTTCTAAGGTAGAGGCAGACTAGTCGCTTGATTGACAGGAAAGTCAAAGGGTTTATTTACAGAAAAGTAGGGATGGGACCACAATCAGATCGACCATGCTCTTATGAAATGGAGACATAGGCTCAAGGTGCTGAGTGCTCCACTCCTGTCCTTAATTCACATGATTGGTTACTTTGACAATCAGTTGAAATGGTAGGAGTGCCAGGGTAGGTGGAGGGATGGAGTGGGGTGTGCGGTGGTGAGGCTTTATGTTCAACAATTCCACTCATCATCCCACCCTTCTTTCCTCCTTTTGTGACCAATAACGCAATGTGGAGGTGCCCTCATTTTCAAACAATGTCCCACCGTGCAGCTAGAGTGGAAAGGGTTAATGTGAATGTGTCAACAAGATGGCCAACATCATCAGCGAGAAGTGATGTAAAAATCAGGCGACTCTTACGAGACAATTCTCTCAAGATAGAGGAGAAATTTTGCCCGCTACATAGCTACCACGTGTAAATAATAGCTCATGCTTGCTGATAAACCAAGATTCCTGCAACATTTACTGAAGAACCCAGCCAAAGTAGAACAGTGGAGGAGCCATGATGGGTAAATGGAATACTGCTGCTGACATGTTGGAGAGTTCTGGATGATAAAGCATGATTTAGGGCAGAGGATGGAAGCGGGAGTGGAGAAAGTTTTCACAGACCGGTTTTTCACATGAGAAAACTAATTTGTGAGGAAGGGGAATAAAGTACGAATCTGTCAATGAATGGATTATTGTGCCTCTGCCAAATTTAAAATGTACACAACTTGTAGACAAACTACCTACACCATGAGTTGGTATGGGATAGCATAACTGCCAGCAAATCTCGACAGTGCAGGGAGAGGCTGTTTGGTCCATACAGCCTGCATTCAACCCTCTGAAGGCCATCACTCCCGGACCTAGCCCCCACTCTCTCCCCAGATTTCCCACCAAGCCTTCACATCCCTGAACATTCTGAGCAATATAGCATGGCCAATCCACCCTAACCTGCACATCTTTGGACTGCAGGAGGAAACTGGAGCACCCAGCGAGAACACATACAGATACTGGGAGAATGGGCAAACTCTGCACAGAGACTCGCCTGTGAAATCGAACATGGGCCCCTGATGATATGAGGTGGCAGCGCAAACCACTTGAGCCACTGTGCAACCCAGCTTCATTAAGAAGCATTGGAAGTGTAATGACAAGGGTATTGGAGTTGGGAGGGAGGCGTTATTGCAGGAAAGTAAGATCACGCAGTTCACCTATAACTCACCCGGTGTGATCCTTTCCATTTCTTACATTGCCCTCGATGGGATCCAGGTCACAAGTTCACCAGATGGCAGGGAGATGGGCAAAATCTCTGGCAGCCTGGGTTCTTTAAAGCATTTGAACTGCCCTGTTCAGAGTAAATGACTCCAAGTGTCTCTGAACACAGCACTGACCCCTGATGAGTTTGTATATTCCTCCTGCCAGTTTCCTGCATCCAGCAAAAAAAATCACAAACTTCCTTGACAAAAGGCTTTGAATGGATTGATCTGAACCACAGTGTCAGAGTGGGAGGGAAATGGACAGAGAAAATGCTCAAGTCAAAAGTGCTTCCTTAACAAACAATCTTGGCCAGCTGCTCCGAAATTGTGCCGAAGCCAATTGTATTCCTGTGTTAAGTGTGTAAGAAAATAAATGATTTCACCACCTACAGCTCGGGCATCTGAATGGGGAAGAAGTGATCTCACTCTGTGTGCTGAAATCCTTTTTTTTATAAATGAGTTGGTCCTACCACAGCGCTTTGGCAATAAATGACCTCACTCAACGTGCTCCTCTCGTAAACTGGGCCAATAAGATTGTGAGTGGGGCTGGTGGGGGGGCACTGCAAGGGAAGCTACGAGGAGATGTGAGATGGGCTAGGCAATAAAACAATGCTTGAGGAGTGAGCCTCCCCTACTCAGGTCTCCTGACTGCCAAAAACACAAAATGTGTAATCTCTGCAATGTAACCGGTATTGCCCACACAGACTCTGTCATGATGGTCTCCTGCAGCAAAGCCCATCAGCAAGACTCACTGTGTCACAAATGTGCGAACAAAAATCTGGAAGCGCGCTCTCTGCGGCCTCTTACAGACTGACAACAGATGTCCACCATAAATTCTGTTGACCCTCGGAGACATTTTCAACATTCTCCAAGTCCATATTTCTCACAGAAGTCTGACCCATTCTGCAATAAGCACCACTGGTCAACACCTGACAAAACTCTGAGAACAGTAATGTTGCAACTTAATAGGTCTTTTGTATGTCTCATAGCCTGAACTGCGAGGAGACGAAGATGAATTAAATTCTAATTGGGAGAAGTAATGGCTTCAGTAGTCCCTTCACAACTTGTTCTAGTGTGCCCACGGGAGTACTATTAACGTAGTTACAATCCAACTCCTGTTACATGTTCTGGATACTAAATGTTGACCTATCCTCATAAAACAACACTCAGAAACTCCTCCAAGCAATGCAATCGAGTATCTTGAAATGCGATCAAATGTGACTAACTGGTTAAAGCATCTTCAATTTTTCAATTTTATTAAATCTGAATGATGGGTTCAAAATCAAATTTAAAACATAAAGGGAGGCTTAATTCATTTTAGCATATTTTGCATAATCTGTGACATTATTTTTACCATGGATTACTTGTTCAGCTGTGAACTTTCCATACAAAACACAGTTCAAGGATAAACAGAAGAGGAGAAATGTTCTAAAAATTGTATGTACAAGAATTGCTGTGAATAGTGTCTTTATTTTGAGGACAAAAGGTGTCACCAGTAGAGGCTAAATCAAGGAGTTAACAGATGACATCGACACTAAAACCAATCAAAGGTATTATTTTATCTCCTGCTATATTTGTACAATTATTATTTTGTCCAAGAATGGCCGGGATTGAAAATTGCAATCATTGAAACATTTGAATGAATCAGAAAAATCTTTTAAAGAAACAAGCTGGTGAGGGTTCAGAAAAGATTTACCAGGATGTTGCTGGGAATGGAAGTTTAAGTCATAGGGAGAGACTGGATAAACTGGAACTTTTGTCACTGGAGTGTGGGGAGATTGAGGGATGATCCTATTGAGGTATTTTAAATTATGAGGGGGTATAGATAAGGTGAATGGTAGGTCACGGGGAAGGGGCGGGATTTCAAGACTACGGAGCATATTTTTCAGAGAGGAAGTTTTTGATCAATCTGCCGTATGGGACTTCATCACATGAGGAAGTTTTGAGTGTCCTAAATTGCATTAAGGTAGACAAGTCCCCGGGACCAGATGGGGTCTATCCCAGGTTAGTGCGAGACGAAACAGTTTTAAAAAGGACATAAGGAGCAACTTTTTTACACAGAGAATGGGTTGTCTATGAAATTAACTTTCAGTGGAAGTCAAAAGTCATATGACACCAGGTTATAGTCCAACCGGTTTATTTGAAATCACAAGGTTTTTGAGGAGTTATTCCTTTGTCAGGTGAAGTGTGACTTCCGACTTTGTCCACCCCAGTCCAATACTGGTATCTCCACATTCCAGAAGAAGTAGCCAATTTTGGTAATTACAATGCTGAAAAGATTTTTGGATAAGTTCATGAATAACAAGTGTTCGAAGAGAGATGGACCAAGTGCAGGCTGGTGCGACTAGTTTCAGATTATGTTTGGCATGGACTGGTTGGATCAATGAGTCTCTTTCCATGTTGCACAGCTCTATGACTCTAAGAAGATGTGAAAAGGACCTTTTTATCATCCAAACCCTTTGTTGAGATGACGGCACAACAGGGGCTTTGGCTGAAATCTTCCCAGCCCCCAGACAAAGTGAGCTATCGCATGAAAGTAGGGGCAAGCTGAGTGGTCAGAGAAGAGCTTCCTGATATTGAAAGAAAGAAGTCCCATATTTCAATCAAATGTTAAACCGAGAGATGCATCTCTCACCACTGACAGGCTAAATGCCTGTTTGCATGTTTTAGCATGGATTAACATTCTCACTGTGAAGGTCCTGATCTATCCCAAGGGTGGTTTCCCATTCTCCCACCCACGGGATAGATGCTAGACAGAGACAGCTCCCGATGTGAAAGTCAGGATACATGGTTCCTCCAGTTTGCATCTTGCTGCTACGGCCCACCATCAGTCACCAACACCTCAGGGTGTGACCCTCAAGGACAAAGGAGGGAAGTTATGCATGGAGACACAGGAAGTGAGAGAGATCCTTAATAAGTACTTTGCAACGGTGGTCACCAAGGAGTAAGATATGGCTGATGCTGAGGTCAGGGATGAGTGTGTGAATACTCTGGAGAATGTCGATATATTAAAGGAGGATGTTTTGGGTATCCTGAATTGCATTAAGGTAGACAAGTCCCCGGCTCCTGGTTATTGTGAGAGGCAAGGGAAGAAATAGATGGGGCATTAGGAGATATCTTCACATCCTCTTTGACCACAAGTGAGGTTCTAGAGGCCTGGAGATTAGCCAATGTTGTTTTAGAAAGTTTAAGAAAGGAAGCTGGGATAATCCAGGAAATTATAGGCTGGTGAAGCTGACATCTGTAGTGGGGAAGGAAGCTCTCGGAGAAGATACTGAGGGACAGGATATATGCACATTTGGAAGAAAATGAATGAGTTAGCGACAGGCAGCATGGTTTCAGACAAGGAAGGTCACATCTCACCAACCTGATCGAACGTTTTGAAGAGGGTATTTAGATAATTGGTGCAGGAAGAGCTGTGGATGTAGTTTATATAGACTTTTCTAAGGCATGTGATAAAGTCCCATATGGCAGATTGGATCAAAAACAAAATCACATGGGATTTGGGGTGGGCTGGCTAGATGGATACAAAACTGGCTTGGTCATAGAAGGCAGAGGGAAGCGATGGAAGGGTAGTTTTCAGAATGGAAGTAGTGGTGTTCTACAGTGATCAGTTTTAGGTCCTCTATTGTTTATAGTATAAATAAATGATCTGGAGGAAAATGTGGGTAGTCTGATTAATAAGCTTGCAGATGACACAAAGATTGGTGGAGTTAATGGTAGTGCTGACGATTGTGAAAGGATACAGCAAGATCTAGATAGATTGGGGATTTAGCACTGAAATGGCAGATGGAGTTTAATCCAGACAAATGCGAGGTGATGCATGTTGAAGGATCAAACTTAGTGTGAATTATATTGTGAGTAGCAGAACCCTTAGGAATATTAACATACAGACAGATCTGGGCATGCAGGCCCACAGTTCCCCAGAAGTGGCAACACAGGTGGCCAAGGTGACTAAGAAGACATATGGCATGCTTGCCTTCATCGGCCAGGGCATGGAGTACAAGAGTTGGCAAAACATGTTGCAGCTATATAAAACCCTTATTAGGCTGCATTTGGAATATTGTGTGCAAGTGAGTTTTGAGAAGATTTGTAGCTCAGGTTGAGGTTCTGGATGTGGGCTTGCTTGCTGAGCTGGAAGGTTCGTTTTCAGATGTTTTGTCACCATTCTAGGTAACATCATCAGTGAGCCTTCGACGAAGCGCTGGTGTTATGCCCCGCTTTCTATTTATCTGGTTAGGTTTCCTTGGGAAATATTGTGTGCAGTTTTGGTGACCACACTACCAGAAGGATGTGGAGAGAGCGTAGAGAAGGTTCACCAGGATTTTGCCCATTCTTGAGGGCATTGGCTATGGGGAAAGATTAAAAAGACTAGGATTATTTTCACTGGAAAGACGGCAGCTGATAGGACAACTGATAGACATCAACTAAATTATGAGAGGCTTAGCTAGGGTGGATAGTCAGAGGCTTTTTCCCAGGGTTGAAGTTTCAATTACAAGTGGGCACAGGTTCAAGGTGAGAGGGCAAAAGTTTAAGGGAGATGTGCGAGCCAAGGTTTTCACACAGAGAGTGCTCGGAGCCTGGAATGTACTGCCAGAGGAGGTGATGGAAGCAGGCACATTGGCGACTTTTAAGATACATCTGGATGGTTACATGAATAGGGAGGGAATAGAGGGATACAGACCGAATAAGAGAAGAAGGTTTGTTTTTTAGTTTAGTCATGGCATGCTGATCAGGAAAGGATTGGAGGGCCAAAGGGCCCGTTCCTTTCTCTTTTGTATCTTTTGTTCTTCTTGTTCAATGAGCAACGACTGCATGCACCACTCATCTACCAGGAACTTCAGGTCTCTGTTGGTGAAGCCCTGCCCAATGTGTCTCTACCTGCCTTGTCTGGATGAATTGGCAGGAACTGTCCAGGGCATCTATGGTCTGTCAACATTTGACTCAGTGTGCACTTGGGTTTTAAAGATGGCAGGAGCTCCGGGAATCCTGGAAGCAGCCAGTCTGTCCTGCTGATGTCAAGTGGGTATGATGGGTAGGTTGCCATTGTGGCGAGATTGCGAAGATAGCATGTGAAAAAGCCACTGGAGCTCGCAGAGAGAAACCCTCCTAGACACTTGTCAACAATGACACGTAGCTGTTTCCTGATAAGAATCAGTCCTTCAATAGCAAGCTCAATTATCCTGCTAGTTTGAATGAAGGAAATTGTTTTAAAAATACCCAAAGAACTGCAATACGTCATTGAAATAGAACATCATTTGTTATTGAGATCGTAGGCATGCTCCTCTGATGCTGCTCAGCCTGCTATGTTCATCCAGGTCTACACTTTGTTATCATTTGTTATTGTTGGGTCATAGAGTCACAGAGATAAGCAGCATGGAAACAGACCCTTCCCTCCAACTTTTCTATGCCAGGCAGATATCCTAAATTAATTAAGCTCCAATTGCCAGCACTTGGCTCATAGCCCACTAAACCCTTCCTACTCATGTACCCAAACAGATGTCATTTAAACGTTATTTAAATGTTTAAATGTACCACCCTCCACCGCCTCCTCTGACAGCTTATTGAACACACGCATCACACTCTGTGTGAAAAAGTTGCCCCTCAGGTCCTTTTTAAATCTTTCCCTTCCCACCCCTTGCACCTCGGCCATCTGACATCTGAAAGGCTAAAATCTCAGGATCAGATATCGGTAAATGAAGCCTTGCTTTTTCTTTTGCACTTTTCATAATTGGAGGGTGTTCCAAAGACCTTTACAGACAATGAACTGTAGTTCCCGTAATAATTCCGGCTCCCAAAGCAACCATGTGATAATAAGCAGATAATCTCTTTGTGCAACATGGATTAGAGGATAGATGAAGGTGATAACTTCAGGGATCTTCTTCAGAGTAGTATGTTGAGACTTTTTGAGCCTTCCAATCAGGACAGTTGGGGCCTCAGTTTATCAGTCAGCAGAAAGACCTCTGCTCCAACAATTCGGACCTCCCTCACTCCTCCAGTATAGCATTAGCCTTAACTTCACCACTGAAGTGAAAAAATTCGAGGTGAATTTGTAACTTTATAACTTCACAGTGACAACACTATCAAACTGAGTTGGAACTGACTGGATGTTCAATTAAAGTCTATTCTGGTATTAATGTGTTGCGAAGGAAAAAATAGACTTCTTTATACTCAAAGGGGTCTCTTGTTTTGCCTCTGGAAAGACAGACTAGTGTTCTGATTTTCTGCAAACTTTAGAGGTCATCACCTTAAAGACATGGGACCCCCATTTCTACATAAGATAATGGCCATCACCCCATTCACCACCTTAAAGATATGGAACCCCCATTTCTACATAAGATAATGGCCATCACCCCATTCCTATGGTGCATACAACACTGGCCATGATGTCTGAATTGCTGGATATCAGTCTTGCATTATCCAGTGATATGTCATAAAGGAACGTAGATGCCTGGAAATGGTTATTACACGGTTTCAAGAAATTAGGCAGACTGTTCCGAAGGATTTTGGAATCCTTTATGCAGCTCTGGTCTCCTTACGTAAGAAAAAAATATAATTGCTTCAGAAGAAATTCAGAGAAGATTCATTCAAGTGATTCCTGGGATGTACAGGATGTTTTCTGAGTAACAAACGGGCCTGTATCTATTGGTGTTTAGAAATAGGATGCTCCTTTTCAAATATGAAATCCCAAAACGGCTTAATAGAGAGGATGCTGACAAAATATCTCACATTATGAGACAGCTGACAACAAAGAGGAAATGGTTTAAAAATAAAGGATCTCCTATTTCAGATAGAAACTTTTCCCTCAGACTTTAGGAGACATTTTCTTCCCCAGATGGTGGAGACACAATTGTCGAGTATTTTAATGGTTGAGTGAAAAATGTTTTTATTGTAAAGGGTTTCAAAGTGTAGAGGGTGCACACAAGAGTGCAGAGATAAAGGAACAGCTGGATCAGCCATTGTCTTATCTGGAAAGGCTTATCCTCCTCTTAGTTCATGCTTTCATATCCACATATTAATCCTGCAATTTGGAGTAGGCTTTTTGTCTTGTCAAATGATGCACAGCTTATTGAAGCAGTTTAATGTCGGCTTTCTCCTTGGTCAAATCTGCCAGCAGCTGGCTTGGTGCCTGAAGGAGGCCCAGGAAAATAAGACTTTTCTGAGTGCCCTTAAGGGCTGGGTGAAGCAGGAGTGGTTCATCCTGGAAAGCCATATGTCTCTTTCTTCTCAGGAAATCCTCTTGCTCCTCCAATCAGGATTTTTCTGCAAAATACTGGGGCTTGCTCGCTCAGTGACATCCTCCTGCTTGACTTTGGCAGAGGCGTGAGGCAGACATGAGAGAGGATTGAAAACTCTTCAGATCTTGATACTTGGATTTGTCATGTATCCACTTTATTCTGAAACTCTCTGGGCCTTGCTGAAATCGCACATTGAATTCTGTTTATATTTTGATGTGGGTATCACTGGTTGGCCAGCAGTTATTGAAAATCCATACTTGTTCTTGAGAGGATGATGGTTAGCCAAACTCTTGAGCTGCTGTTATCCATTTGGTATAGGTAGACCCAAATGCTGTCAGGGAGAGAATTCCAGGATTATTGTCCAGCAACACTGAATGAATTGCAATACAGGTATGGAGTCATAGAACCCTACAGAACAGAAGAGGCCCTTCGGCCCATCAGATGCACCATCCCATCTACAGTCATCCCCCTTTTCAGCACTTGACCCATAGCTTTGAATGGTGTTACAATTCAACTGCTCACCTGTTTAATTTTTAAAGGTTGTGAGATTTCTTGCCTCGACCACTCTCCCAGACAATGTATTCCAAATTCTCACCACACTCTGGGTGAAAAGAATTTTCCTCAAATCCCCTCTAAATCTCCTGGCCCTCATTTAAAAATTATGCCCACCATTTCCACCCCCCCCATCGCGTCTCATATTAGCCCTTCATCCAAGGGGAATAGCTGCTTTCTCTGCACATATTTCAAAGTCAGGATAGTTGGTATCTTGGAGTGAACTTGCAGGTGGTGGTGTTGCCATGTATCTAATGCCCCTGTTTTTGTGGATGGAAGTGGTCATGGGTTTGGAAGGTACTGTCTATGGTGCCTTGGTGAACTTCAGTAGTGCACCTTGCAGATGGTACGTACTGTTGCAACTGAGCATCAGTGGTGGAAGAAGCGGATATTGGTGGGATGTGGTGCCAATCAAGTGAGCTGCTTTGTCCTGGCTGATGGAAGCCCTGCTACCTCACAATGCTAGGGGCCTGGGTTTGATTCCAGCCTTGGGTGCCTGTCTGTGTGGAGTTTGCATGCTCTCCCTGTGCCTGCGTGGGTTTTCTCCCACAATCTAAGGTTGCACAGGTTAGGTGGACTAGCCATGCTAAATTGCCCATTGTGTCCAGGGATGTGTAAATTAAGTGCATTACCCATTGCAAAAGTATAGGGTTTGGGACTGGGCTGCTCTTCAGAAGGTTGGTTTGGAATCTATGGTCTGAAGGGCCTGCTTCCACACTGTGGGGGTTTTATGTCCAGCTTGTTGACCACTGGTGGAACCAATAGCTGTGTAAACAGATCTTACAGTGTGTTTCGGATTGCCTATTTTCAAAACCACACAGTAATCCATGGCTTTAATACAATGCTTTCCCATTTCAGTCCACTAAGAAAAGTAAAATGAAACGGTCTTTAAACACACAGTTGATGCCATCTCCCCCAACTGTGAATTCTACTAAAGACAGACCACTTTTCCTGTCCTGTGCCCAATAAATGCAGCAGGTAATGAAAAATTGTGAACCATTAGGTGAATAGCTTGTTAATTCAGAATTTTCAAATGAAGAGCGGACTGCTAATTACATTTTAGAATTTGGGAGGTATGCATGGAACTGTCATATTGCCAACACACAGGGTCATCATGGGGAAAGTTTTGCCAGTGCCAGGCGGGGGAGGATGGAATATGTAACTTTCCAATTTAGTCATGGCTGGGCCACTTTCTTCAGAAATGTGCGCCCTTGCAAAGAGTTCCATCGCAGAGCGAAAGCATCGGGAGGGAAACACAACACACAAATCCCCTTCCCCGTTCTTACAACAACAGCTGCTAATACAGTCAGTCAAAATGTCCAGTGTGAATGTCAGTGAACGGATGAACATCAGTGAATGGAACAAGGTGCACAGCGAAATTAATGGTTAGGCTAGGTGGCAAGGTGGCTCAGCACCAGGGACCTGGGTTTGATTGCAGCCTCAGGTGGCTGTCTGTGTGGAGCCTGCACATTATCCCTGGGTTTGCTTGGGTTACCCCCCACATTCCAAAGATGTGCAAGTCAGGTTGGTTTTCCATGGGAAATGCAGAGCTACAGGGAGTGGGATGATTATCAGAGGGTTGGTGTGACCCTGATGGGCTGAATGGCCTGCCTTCACACTGTAGGGATCTATGGTATAAGTAGGTGCGTGGGTTACAAGGTGTTTCTCGGATGACATGTCAATGCTCATAGTTTGGAATCAATTGCTCCCCATGCTTTCATTAACTTTGTGAGTCAGTTTTTAAAAACGCGATTGTTATGAAGCAGAAATTACAGAAAACTACAATTGTTCTGTGTGAGTAGCTCACAGATCCAAAGCAATCTAACCACCAGGTTGATTCACAATATTGTATGCACACGGATTCCTAAAAGGCAAACTCGGTTATGGCAAGTGATAGTGCAGAAATATGGCTGATGGATGGGTTGGCAGGTGGATGGTGCTGCAGTTTGGAGGGTTACATGAGGGCAATGTGGCAGCTGGGTGAAGCGGGTAGGTAGTTGACGTGGGTGGGTGGGTCAATGGGGCAGTAGATTAGAGGGTAGCTGAGTCAGGTCAGGCTGTTGCGAATAGTCAGGATGAAGACTTGTCAAGTTAATCAGGAGTAGGCAGGCCTAACATCTCTTCAGCAGAGATTCAGGTAGATTGATGAAATCCTCTGATGCTGTTGTAGAGTTGGTGATTTTTGTAGTGGGACTAAAGGAGTTGGAGAATTGTCTATCAGAAATTCAAACTACTTGGACAATTCCCACAGAAGACTGTGTTTTGGAAATTCTGTTGGGTCCCAGTGTACATATTAGATTTTACATCTAGTCTCCAACAATCCAGAGACTAGAAGATATGGGCCAATTTATGGAAAAGACAAAGTGAGGAAAAATAGACTGTAATTAAGAAATAGACGTCAGACTAGAGAAGGCAAATGCAGCTGAAAGATAAAGCTCTTTGAAAAATTTCAGTTCAAAGCCTGGAAATTAATAGACAAAGTAATTTTGTAAGAATTCAGTAAAACAATATAATTATTAAAATAATAAAACAATATTACACTGTATTATTTCTAGGTTCAAACCCTGAAAAATATTGACCAGAAACATAAATAGGATTTATATCTCCCCGGCTTGTTACATGAAACCGCGTAATGGTCTCAGTGTGTTATTTTGAAAGCAATTCAAGTCATATTTTTCTTTTGGTTTTAGGACTACAGATTAATAAATTCAGGCACTGTAGATTGGCAAAGAATGCAAACGGCAGCAGTTTCAGAACTAAGAATACAATTGATAATGACAAAAATAACTCTTTTTAAACTTATGAATCAATTGCTTTATTGCAATACTTTTCTAAAGTTTTAATCGTGCAGAAGCCCATCAGTTCAGGGTCTGGTTGTGCAAAGCTAGCCATAAGAAGTGTTTTCTTCAATTAAACTTTGTGCATCAGTGGATTTACTTTATATTTGCAACCAGGGTACACTAGAAAACAAGAGTACAAATCATAGGTTGAAGCAAGCCATTTAGCCCATCAGGTTCTCAACAGCCACCTCGAGATCATCCCATCCTTGTAACCTGAATTTCTCATGACTAATCGACCTAGTTGGACACTACAGGCAATTTGGCATGGCCAATCTACTGAACCTTCGCACCTTTGGACAGTGGGAGAAAAATAAGACAAAGCACCCAGAGGAAACCCATGCAGACATGGGGGGACTCTCCACACACCACACTCCATACTGACAACCACCCAAGGGTGGAATTGAACCTACATACCCAGTGCTGTGAAACAGCAGCACCAACCACAAAGCCACTGTAATGTCCCTTTTCTGTCCTTTGGTAAATTCTGTGAAGACGTACAAACAAGCAATGAATTCAAATGGGACATGTATGTGGAAGTTTGTCCTCAAAAGCGCAGTATATGCAAAACCTTTCAGGATTCAGTCCATTTCGTAGTCTACTTAAGAACAGAAAAATCTCTCAAATAAGGATTCAGGTCTTGTAGTTCCATGCCCTTGGGCAGCCAGATGACCTGCCAAATTACCTTTATTCATTCATGGGATGAGGGTGTCGCTGCCTAGGCAGTGTTTATTGCCCATCCCTAATTGCCCAGAGTCAACCACAATGCTGTTGGTCTGGAGTCACGTGTAGGCCAGATCAGGTAAGGATGGCAGTTTTCTTCCTGAAAGGGCATTAGTGAACCAGATAGGTTTTTCTGAAAATTGACAATGGATTCATGATCATCATTAGATTCTTAATTCCAGATATTTATTGATTTCAATTTCCACCATCTGCTGTGGCAAGATTCGAGCCTGGATCCCCAGATTGTTATCTGGGTCTTTGGATTTAAGAGGCCGGCACTGACCCCCTAATAACTAATATCATAACAATTCATAGGGAAAAGTAGCTCATCAAACCTATTGTTAGACCGTCAGTACCTGTTGGTGTAATTTACTTGTATGGTCCTTGCTTTAGATTTGGTCTTTTAACCAACTGTTTATAATTGTTGCTTGGCTGGGACAACTTTGCATGCAAGTGTGAGTACTTTTCTTTAAAACCTGCTTTCACTTATTATCCACATCCACATTTTTTTGGATCATTTTTCTTTTCTTGGCTATAGACACAGTTTATAGCCAAACTTTCTGTTCATTAATGTCAGACTGTGTTCCTCTATAACTACACTTGCATCCACCCGCTTGCTTTATTAGGACTTTATTGGGTCTGCCCAGGTCAATGCCAAATTTGTCCTCTTAACAGTTAAACATGACTATAAAGAATGACTGGAGTTAAGTCAACTAGTAAAAGGAGAGATGCATATTCTACATCTCCCCCTGCATTATATGTGATCAGTTTTAACTGTATAATGCAGGAGACCTTTTGTATGATATTGTAATAAATATATAATGCACCTTATTAAAATCACCTCATTGTTTCAAATTACCTTTTGCATTAACAAAAGGATAATGACCCTAAGAAATAAATTTGTGATACTGGATTGGACATGAAATATTCACCACCCATGAACAGCGTATCTAGCTTTCTTACATTCTTTTTGTTTTATTTTAGATTTTTGGATCTACTTTTCATTTTTTTTGTGCTCTTTCATTAAGCTCAATGGATTGCAAACTGAAATTACAATATAGGTCATGGGCTTCTTTCTTCTTAAAACTAAACTTCGCTTCACTGTGTTTTCTAGCTCTATGTTGCGACTTAATACTGCTCTCACTGCAAAAAACTGGGTAAGATCAGTATAAAAAGTTAACCATGCTGTCTGAATACTGCGCTAATAATAGTTCAAGCAAAACAAGATCTTGTGGTTTAAGCCAAAAAGACAGGCTTCGAATGCCAAGAGCCAAATCCCAATAGTCAAACAGGACCCTTTCCCTTTCCCTAGCTCAAAGGCAACAATTTACAACATATACAACTTCAAAAAAGTGCCTTATCTCGACAGACATCGCACATAAATTATCCCACAAGAAATGACAGTTAAATGTTCAGTGTAATTAGGGTAATAATTACTAAGTTTGTATTTGGTGTGGTTAACAGCTGAATCTATTTTATCAGTAGTGCTTTGACAGTTGCATGACGTGAAATATTCCCTACTTAGCAGGCTAACTTCAGATTTACTGGATGCATTTGCAGGCATTGCTTATTTTTCCTGAGCATGACGAACAATTATGAAGTATCAAGCAATGTATATATTGTAATGAGGAAAAGCACGAAGTGAATCCATGATTCTCTGTAGAGTTGCTAGCTCTTTTGTTAAAGTCTGCTCGTTAGCTTTAGATTTCAATCTGAATTTTACAGCCCCAGAGCGAAATATTGTGATCGTCAATTCAGGTCACCAGAAATAGATACTAATTTGTTGAAGTTGCCGACTGAAACTGGAGGACATTTTCAGTCATTGATTTTATAGATAAATTGGCTCACTCATCGCTATTAACTGCTTCCTTATTGCAGGCACGCTATTTGTACTGCATTTGAAATGGATAGTGTCAATAAATATATTCATATATATTGTACAAATAAAGGGGAAAAAAAGACTTGCATTTATCTGGCACTCTCTAAAGTCCTTTTGAAGTGTATTTACTATTGTAGAGTAGGGAATAACCACAATTTTGACATTAAGAACGAAACGGAGTATCAATGACCACAAAACATTCCGGCATTTGAGGTCTTAAAAGACCTTAAGGATGGCAATGTGTGACTGATTTATTAGAAAGAGTGTTTCTCCAGTTAGGATCCTTAAGATGACCAGATGATATGATAAACTTAGCTCCCGACTTAACTGTGAGTCAAAAGTGGAGCTTGGTGTCAGATTTCACATCTGGTAGATGAACCATATGGTACACATAATACCTTAGCTTTTAAATGTGATTTACATCAAATTACTGGCTGTGGCACAGTGGCTCGGTGTTTTGCAGTGCTGCTGGGCACCAGGGACCTGGGTTCGATTCGAACCTGGTGCGACTATATGGAGTTTGCATGTTCTCCCTGTGTCTGTGTGAGTTTCCACCACGTGCTCTAGTATCCCTCCACAGTCCAAAGGTTTACAGGTTAGGTGTCTTGACTGTAGTAAATGCAGGGTTACAGGGATAGGGTGTGATTTTTCAGAGGTTCGGTACAGACTAACTTGGCTGAATGTCCTCTCCCCACACTGTAGGGATTTTAACTGAAACAATGAGATTCTTATGATTGCAATGTAAAATGGACAGCCCTGCACAGAAATGGAGCACAAATATCTATTACATTATATCAAGGGAATATGTTCTCAATTCAACACCTTTTGACATGAAAAGGCCTCCTGTAGTTTTAAAACTTGTAATATGGAGGATAATCAGTAATTTTGCACATGCACTTATGACCGCTGCTAATAATAATTACCCACCAAGCCTGCCAATTTACTTCAATGTGGAGCTTAACATGTCTCAGTAAGTAATGATAAAACATTGAAAATTCTTACCAAATATGATTGAGAGACAAAATTTTACAATTTAAGTACTCAATGTAATTTGCTGTTAGTGTGAGCATCAATCAAAATATAATAACAAAATTCACATTAGTAATAAGTCCATGTCATAAGCTATTTTTCTCCCCATTTTTGTAATTCGTCACCAATTGATATCCCATGAATTAAAGGCAGGATGACTGATGAATTTTTCAAGCAATTGGAAGGAAATGCCTCCGTACATCCACATTTCCCATCACTAATCTAACCTGCCTGAATATCTCCAGACACTATGAGCCAATTTCCCATGGCTAATCCGCCTGCCCTGCACAAAGGCTTTGCACTGTTAAGAAATTGAATGCCTTGCAGAGTGACGAACAGAATATTGGTCAGTCTTGATTTTTTTTTGCAATAAATACAGGCTCAAAGCAATCTTTAAGGTCTGCTTGTCTTCCTTGTCAGGGAGTAATGCATAGACATGTAATTTGGAGTCACTTTATGTTCTTTAAAGATGTTGTAAGTAGTTGTATCAATGTGATACCCTACCTCATTGGATAGATGTCAAAACTTCTAAATTTAAATTTGACAGTAATTAGGGATACCCAGTGCCCTGACTGGCACCCTTTCCTCAGTGCCCCCCAGGTTGAATTTCATAATGACCCCTATTTCATTGCTGTTTGCTGGATTGTTCTGAACTAGCTGCCATTTTTGAGTAGATATTCTGAACTTCAAAAGATGCTCTTCCATGTTTTCACTTCTAATATTTCTAATTTTTTTCACATTACCTGGAACTCAGGTTAAAATTGCAGAGGATGGATTAGCCTTTATCTTTGGCCAAATTCTACATAGAGTGACAGTCTTGTCTCGGTAGATGCACTGTCATCTCTGAGTCAGAGAAGTGCAGCATAGTGCTACAGCGCTGCCTCACAGCATCAGGGACCTGGGTTTGATGTCAGCCTTGGGTGACTGTCTGTGTGAAGTTTGACTGTCTGTGTGGAGTTTGCACATCTATGTAGGTTTCTGCTGGCTGCTCCAGTTTCCTCCCACAGTCCAAAGATGTGCAGATTAGGTGGACTGGCAATGCTGAGTTGCCCATCTTGTTCAGGGAGGTGGAGGCTAGGTGTGTAAGCCCTGGGAAATGCAGGGTTACAGAGAAGGGATTGGGGGATACTCTTTGGAGAGTCGATATGGGCTTTTTGGGATGAATAGCCTGTTTCTACACTGTAGGGATTCTAGATCTGTACTATACATGCTCCAAAAATTCTGACTGTGTATTTTGGGCTGCCATCCCAGTGCAAGAAGGGGTGCTGCACAGTCAGCATTGCTGTCTTCTGGGTGAGATGTTCAAATGAGGCCTCATCAATAATTTGGAGGTAAACGTCACGACATTGAACAGAGTGGATTGATTTGATTTAATTTATTGTTGTCACGTGTACCTAAGTACAGGAAAAAGTATTGTTTTGTGAACAGTATAGGCAGGTCATAACAAACAAGAATATACAGATCATAGGGTGATAGACACAGTGAAGCATATGAGGTTACAACTGCACAGGAGGTGCACAAAAGCGAGTTCAACATTAGATTTGAAGTTAGAGGGGTCCATTCATCAGTCTAATTATGGCAGGAAAGAAGTTATTAGTGAATCTGTTGGTGTGTGTGTTCAAACTTCCATTATATCCTGCCTGCTGGAAGAGGTTATAGGAGGACATTACTAGGGTGAGAAGGGCCTTTGATGATGTTGGCAGTTGTTCCTCAGCAACATTTAAAGGGAGTCCATGGATAGGAGTATGGCCTCCATAATGGCCTGGGCTGTGCACACTACTTTTTGTAATATCTTATGGTCCTGGACAGAGCAGTTTTGCTGACCTAAGCTGTTATGCACTCAGACAGAATGCTTTCTCTGGTGCATTTGTAAAAGTTGGTGAGGGTCCTTATCGACATGCTGAGTTTCTGAGGCCTCCTGAGGAAGAAGAGGCAGTGTTGTGCCTTCTCCACAGGTGTTCTTCATAGTGCTCCGGCCCACGTTTCTCTCTCAACCAACATCTCTGAGGTCCGGCCATAATCTCGTTGTTGCTTCTGGAATCATTTACCCACATTACAATAATGCCTGCACTTTCAAAATTTGGGATGCCTGTCGGTTGTGAAAGTGGCAATATAAACCCAAGTTCATTTACACAAACCCGAGAGGCCCAAGAAAGCTTCAAGGCTGTGATTTAATTCAAACAAGTTCATCTCTTGGCTGAATGATATGCTCTTCTACATCCTAAATGCTTGCTTTTATTTGTTCACATGATGTGGGCATCATTGGTTAGGCCAGCATTTATTCCTCATCACTGATTGCTAGAGGGCAAATAAGAGTCAAGCACACAGAGGAGACGGGCTCTGAATAGATAAGCTACTTCTCTCGATAGGTACTGGAGTCATATATAGCTTAGGCTTGGTAAGAATGGCATATGTTCTTCCTAAGGCTATCATTTGATTTGATTTATTTATTGTCACATGTATCTTGTTACCAAAAAGACAGTGAAAAGCGTTGCATAGTGTCAGAATCCTTCAGCGCCATCTTAAAACACAGAAAAATAAACTGAAGCATAAACCATAAAGGCAGAAAAATGAAGACAGCCTTCAATGGGCCTTCCTGTCAGGTGTTCCATCATGGGCCAATTATAGTTGGCATTCCAGGTTTTAATAAATTCAAATTTTACCAGCTGCTATGACAGGATTTGAACCTCTGCTCCCAGAATGCAAATCAGATTCTCTGAATTACTAGTCTAACAACATCATCACTACACCACTCCCCTCCCACAAAAGCTGACCTGACCTGACAGGAGCTGGACTCTGATTAGGTAAGGTACTTTTCTAGTTAAGTCCACAATCAAAAGAGTTGCAATCAGTTATGTTGGGAGTCCCAAGGCCTCTCTGCTCAGTGCGTGGTTTGAGTTCATGAATGTTTAAACTTTCTTCCTATGATGGATGGGAAGTCGAGCCATTGCTGCTACTGCTGCTGAATCTGGCACTTTGACAGACAAAAGGAGAGCAAGCAGAAACATGCTGAGTGGCAAACTCCCTCCGTCCCTGCAGGAGAGCCATTTCATTGCCCTCAGGGGAGAAACAAAACCTATGTGAGGAATGTGCAGCACTGGCAGGATACGGTTTCAGTTGCTATGGGAGTCTTCCACTGCATTTGTGATCATGTGGCAAAAAACACCCTTGAGTTACACCTAAAAAGAAATAAATCTCACCGACATCAGAAACAAATGCAGAGAGCCTAAACTAGAAACTTTTGAAACATATATGTGTTCATTCAGGTGGCACGGTGACTCAGTGCTTAGTCCTGCTGCCTCACAGCACCAGTAACCTGGGTTTGATTCCACCCTCGGGCAACTGGTAGTGTGGAGTTTGCATATTCTCCTGGTGTCTGTGTGAGTTCGCTACAGTTTCCATTCTCAGTCCAACAATGTGCAGGCTAAGTGGATTGGCCACGCTAAATTCTCCCATAGTGTCCAGGGAAATGCAGGGTCACGGGGGTGGAGTAGGGGGCTAGGTATGGTTGGGAGGGTCAGCATCGTTTGATGAGCCAAATGGCCTGCTTCCCCACAGGAAGGGATTCTATGATTCTTTAACGGAACCATTTTGTCACAAGCTGTTGATTTCACTGTGCTGGACCAGCTCCGTTGGTTGCAGGTAACTGAAGAATTTGCGAGGATTAATCCCAGTGACTTCAGTGACTCAGCACAAATTCTAAACTGACAAAACAGCACTGCGAGGGAGAGATGAGACATCTCTGCTTCCTTCAATCAGGGTGCTAATCAAAGGAAAATAAGAGAGAGCATTTGGTGTCCTGGCCAATACTTGTCGTTCAACAACTGTAAAAAAAAATCATTTGACTGTGATCACATTGTTGTTATGAGTAAATTGGTGCCTGATTTGCTTCATTACAACTAAACTTAAAAAAATGCTTGATATTTTTTAATGTTCTGGGCTACCTGACATTGTGAAAGTCCATATTGATCTGCAAAAGCCTTTCTTTACACAATATTAAAAAAATTGACTGTTTTGCATTAATGCTTATTCTAAAGTCATAATCAACATTATTTTTGATTTGAATAATGCCATGAAGCTTGTGTTACCACAGCTCTACCCCCTTACTGGAGTGGGATGACTTGTTGTGGGCTTAAGTTGAGGGAGGAAGTTTAAATAGGTGGTGATCTGACCTGTTAGAGGAATTGAACCAATGCTGTCTTAGCATCACAAGCCAGCCAGCCAGCCAACTGAGCTACCCAACTCCCAGCAACTCTACAGCAGGCTCAGCCATGCCTGCAACTTGGGCCCAAACTGCTTGGTGAAATGATGTAATTATTCAGATAAACATGCATTAGGAAGGCTCTTAGCAACAGTATTTACATGGCTGGCCCAGTTCAATGGTAATCTCCAGGAAGTTGATGGTGGAGTTTCAGTGATGGTAATGCCATTGATCATCAAGGGATGATGGTTAAATTTTCTCTTGCTGGAAATGGTCATTGCCTGCCACTTCTGTGATGTGAATGTCACTTTTGACTTGTCAACCAACTTGGACTTGCTTTCCTTGCCTCTGGATTGACGAGTTATGAGTGGTGCTGAAGATTGTGCAATCATTTGTGAACAACCTGATTTCTGACTTTATGACGGAAAGAAGATCATTGATGAAGCAGCTGAAGAGGGTTGGGGTGAGGACACTACCCTAAAGAACACCTGCAGAGATGCCCTGGAGCTGAGATGATTGATGTCTGACAACCTCAGGCAACTTCAAATTTGCTGAGCATGACTGCAACCGGCAGGGAGATTTCCCCTGATCCCTATTGATTCCAGCTTTGCTCGGGGTGATCCTTGATAATGCCCTTGGAAAAATGCAGCCTTAATGACAGAGCTCATTTGCAGTAAAGCTGTAATGTTGTCAGGAACTGAATGGCCCTGGTGGAACCCAAACTGGATGTCAGTGAGCAGGTTGCTGCTAAGACAGTGTTTCTTGGTAGCACTGCTGATAGTCCTTCCATAACTTTACAGATGATCAAGAAAACACTAATAGGGCTGTAATTGCCAAGATAATCATTACTTTGACTTGGCCTGTTTCTTGTACACAGGGTGTACCTTGGGAATTTTTCACATTGTTGGCCACATTTTGGAGGTACTGAAACTAGGGATGCAGCAAGTGCTGGAGCACATGCCTTACGTCATGTTGCCAGCATATTATCAGGACCTATAGTCTTTGCAGTATCCAGTGTCTTCAATTGTTTCTTGATGTCATGTGGAGTGAATTAACTTTTCTGAAGACTGGCATCTGCAATACTGGGGGCTTTTGGAGTAAGCTGACAATGTTCACCCATTTGGTATTTCTGGCCGGAGATTGTTACAAGAGTTTTGGTGGCTCAGTGATTAGCACAGCAGCCTCACAGCGCCAGGGACCCGGGTTCGATTCCAGCCTCGGGTAACTGTCTGTGTGGAGTTTGCACATTCTCCCCACGTCTGTGTGGGTTTCCTCCGGGTGCTCTGGATTGCTCCCACAGTCCAAAAATATGCAGGCTAGGTGGATCGGCCATGCTAAATTGCCCGTAGTATTCAGGGGTGTGTGGGTTATAGGGAGATGGGTCTGGGTGGGATGGTCCAAGAGGTAGTGTGGACTTGTTGGGCCAAAGGACCTGTTTCTACACTGTAGGCAATCTAATCTAATCTTTTGCAATGACGTACTGGGATCGCTCATCGGAGAGCTGGGGATGATTGTGGAGACTCCTACTGCATTGTCCACAACCACTCACAACTGGATGCAGCAGGAGAGAGATAATGGGAACTGCAGATGCTGGAGATTCCAAGATAATAAAATGTGAGGCTGGATGAACACAGCAGGCCAAGCAGCATCTCAGGAGCACAAAAGCTGACGTTTCAGGCCTAGACCCATCTGATGAAGGGTCTAGGCCCGAAATGTCAGCTTTTGTGCTCCTGAGATGCTGCTTGGCCTGCTGTGTTCATCCAGCCTCACATTTTATTATCTTGGATGCAGCAGGACTTGGTTTTTACTCATTCATGGGATCAGGACGTCACTGGCTGCACTAGAATTTATTGTTCATCTGTATTTGCCCTTGAGAAGGTGATGGTGAGCTGTCTTTTGAACCTCTGCAGTCCATTTTGTGTAGGAAGATCCACAGTGCTGTCAGACAGAAAGTGAGACTACAGATCTGATTTGTTGGTTGTCAAATTATTTAGCTCAGTCTAACACCTCAGGTTGTGCAGTTTGACATGCAAGTTGCCCTGTGCTGTAGCTCCACGCAGTTGACGTATCATTCTTAGGTATACCTGCTGCTAATCCTGGCATGCCTCCTGCACTCTTCATTGAACCAGGGTTGATCCCTTGGCTTGATGGCAATGGTGGATATGCCAGGCCATGAGGTTGTAGATTGATTTGCAGCACGGTGCTGCTGCTGCTGATGGCCCATAGCGCTCATGGATGCCCAGTCCTGAGTTGCTTGATCTGTTTGATGTGTCTCCCATTTATCATGGCGGTAGTGCCACACGTGATGGTGCACAGCCTCAAAGTGAAGATGGGATTTCATCTAAACAAGGCCTGTAGAGTCGTCATTCTCACTGGTACTGTATTGGAAAGATGAAGCAGTGGCAGGCAGATTAATGAGGATGAGGTCAAGTATGTTTTTCCCTCTTGGTAGTTGTCCTAACACCAGCTGAACACTCATTCTGGTTGCTATTTACTATGGGGCTCAACCAGCTCGGTCAGTAGTGGTCTTGCTGAGCCACTCTTGGTGAAGGGCTATGAAGGTCTCCACGCAGAGTATGCTTTGCACCCTTGCCAAACTCAATGATTCCCCCAAATGCGTTTTAGGTTGGAGAAGAATTAATTCACCAGCTGAGGGGAAAGGCTGGGTGTCAAGTGGTAATCAGATTTCCTTGCTCAGTTTGACCTGATGCCATGAGATTTCATGAGTTACTTTTGAGGACTCTCTCCTGACTGTATAGCACTGTGCTGCCTCCTCTTCTGGGCCTGTCCTGCCTGTAGGGCAGGTCATATTCAGGTATGGTGATGCTGGTGCCTGGGATCTTGACTGTAAGCTATGATACCATAGTGTCTGGCTACTTCTTGACCACTCTGTGAAATAGTTCTTTGATTTTCAGGTATACTTATAAGGAGGACTTTGCAAGGTCTTAAATTTCATGGTCCAAAAATTGGCACTTTTAGAGGCTTCATCGGGACTTCATTGGAATTGTTGTAACCCTTTCATATGCTACAGATTGTAACTGAGTGTGTAAATCATTTTCTCATTGCAAGTTCACTAACTGCAGCAGATGTTCTTATGTCATGCAGATGGTTATGTGTTGCATTCGCTGGAAATTTTATTCAATTTGGAAAGGAGATATAGAACTGCATCTACAGCTTTAAACTTACAAGAAAGAGGTGGGGATCAGATCAAAATAGCATAACCGTAAACTGTTAAAAATTCCAGAAAGTGACCAAGTCTACCTGAGATTGACATAGAACCATGGTTATTAACTTGATTGGACTAAGTGTTAGATTTAGGTCAAGAGCTAACAATGATCAGGGATTAAATGCAGCTTAGTAAACAAGAACGTAAAGGAGACTGTTTGAAATGAACTGGGGGATATATAGTAAAAATCAATGAGATAGTTGCAGAAATGAACATTATGTCTGAAATGCATTGGGAACTGGAGACAATCATTCTTACTTCATAGAAATGTTATGATGCAGAAGGAGGCCATTCAGCCCATCAGAAGCCAGGGCAATTGAAATATGTCACGGAACATATAGGATTTCGGTTTAGTTGATCGACCACGAAGAAACGACCACGTTTGAAAGGAATGTGGAGGAATATGAGCTATTCAGCAAATTTATGAAATGAATAAAAGACATAGAATATTTGCTGTGAGGTTCTTGATCCTTGAATAATTTTTCTTTGTACTCATTCACAGCATGAGGAGACTGCTGCTTGACCAACATTTATTGCTCATCACCCATATTGCAGTGCATCTGGAGTCACGTGCAGGCTGGACCAGGTAAGGATGGCTGTTTCCTACCCTAAAGGAAGTTGGTGAACTGGGTGGGATACCCCCAACAATTGACAATGGCCATCATTCGACTCTTAATTTTGTTTTAGATTCAAATTGCACCACATGCCTTGGCAGGATCTGAACCTTGGGCCTCAGCATATTACCTGGGTCTCTGGATTAACAGGGCAGCAAAAATACCTCTCCGCCACTGGGTCCCCTCCTTAAACATTTGCTTCTGATACCTTTTTGTCCCATATTGCCATTTTATTTTTGCCTTAAGATCCTTCTATAGGAGTGAAGGAAGCACTCAGATAATAAGAAACAGGCAGTACCTTTTTTGCAACACATAAAACTGCCAGTCTTTCTTCAGCACTCAAATGCCTCATGAGCTTCAAGAATATGAATATTTCCTATTAAAATCATCTCTGAATGGTGCTTACAGTACTTATCAGAGTAAGTGGCATGCTATATTGCTAATAATAACCATTCAATCTCTCTTGCCGGAAATAATTATGAGCGTGATGTCTCATTCCTTCAGATAGGATATTTTTAGAGAATTGAAAAGTATCAATTGATTTTTTGAAAACTTTCTCTGTACTTTTCCAATTTTTTTTTCTACCCCTTTCTTTCCCTCCCTTTGTATCTTTTCCTGTATCTGATTGACGTCAATTCATGCACACTATTCAACCCTGCTTCTCAGTTTTACCTGTACTCATCTTCAATTTATTAACTCACTGACTGAAGAGATAGACAGTTAATCCCATTACTCATTCAGATCTGGGATAGCCTGTTGCCCTAGTTTACAATTATCAGATTACTTTCCAGCATCTTTAAGGACATAAAAACATTTAAGTTGAAGAATTCAGGGGCTTAAAAGATTTATCTGTGATGGAGAATGCCCTGACACCTCTTGCTTCTGAGTGCTGGTTTAGTATTGGCACAATACATAAGAAAAGACACAAAAATAGCAGAGTGTTAGCCAAACAATGAGCAATCTACAATTTTTGGAACATAGGAGATAGGGGCAGGAGTAGGCCATTTGGTCCATTGAATGCTCTGTGTCATTCATCCAGATTAGAGATGATCCACTATCTCAATGCTAGTTTCCTGCTACCCTCATGTCCTTTGAGACCTTTAGTTAGTAAAAAATCTATCAACCTCTTGATGGATGTTCTCGAACATACACAATGGCTGAGTCTCCATAGTTCCATGGGTTGAGAATTGCAAAGATTCACCCCTCTTTGAGGGACGAAATTTCACCTCATCTCTGTCGTCCTCATCTCTAGCCTACTGTTTATCTTGAAACGGTGCTTAAAAGGAAAGGTGAAGTAAGACTGACAATATTGAACGTAGTTGTCTGAAATTCACATCCTCACTTTAGCCAAAGAACCAATCTATTCAAGTAAACACAGTTGTACCTTCACTGAAATAGCAGAAAGAAAATATTTCAAATAAATATGTAAAATCATGGTGTTGCCCTACAACAGAACTTTGATAAGTGATGTTTAGAAAGCTAGTTTACAATCAACAATTAAGCTTTCAAATATCAACAAGTTGCTGGTGATTCTAAAGGCCAGGTTTTACCTGAAGGAAATGTATATGTTAACATCACTGTTAGATCAGGCAAAAAGAAACTGATAAGACATGGACAGTATGTCACAAATGAAAGGTTTTACTTAAGGGAGTTTACTCAAGAGATGTGGCGCCGTGGAACTCATAAAACTCTAGGACATTTAATAAGTAACAGCTAGTAAAAGCAGAACATGGAATCTTCAGGATACATCCAAGACTTTGAGTAACAGAATATTTATTGAGTAAATTGATCCACATTAAAAGAAGAGGCTGTAGATATTTCCAATAATGTTTAATAACCAGCTGGTAACAAGCAAATAAATGAGGAATGAGAAATGACCACACACCCCAGGAGGAGTAACAAGATCTTAGAAATGGGCATTTTATAGTGTTCAGAAAGTAATTAAACAGAATAACAGGACTCACACTGAAATTACAGGCAATCACGGGAGCACATCTTTTAATCATATGGTCAGTGAATCAGCCTAAATCTGTATTCAACATAGTTAACACCAAATTTGCTTGGAATAGGTTCATTCAGGAGTGTAAGAAATTGAGCTCATTGGGAATTAAGTTAATGAAATAAAGTTTTGCTTCTTTATAGAGATGCATCTTTTATTTCTTGCAGTGCTGAAGATAAGGCAGCTAGCTGCCAGTAGGGTGACATGTTGATAATCATGCAACAATATGATTATAAATTGGGTGATAATCATATTTTGACCAGATGAGTGCAGTCAAAATGGGCGGGGACAAATGAAATGACAAATGGCTAAAACTGAAATGGAAATTAAATTGTATTCTCATAACACAGAGATTATGATGAACCTTTGTAAAGTATCCGTTTAACATTGACTACAGTATTGTGTCTGATTCTGAACTTTAGGAACAATGTTAAAGCTTGAGAGAGGATGTGGATGAGTATTATTCTGGGGTCTTCCATTCTTTGGATTTACTGGAGAAGCTGCAAGTGTTCTTCTGAGGGAAGAAGTGGTTGAGAGGAGAATTGATGAAAATATTGCAAAACTTGAGGACCACAATTAATGCTTGATTGGCAAAAGACCCAAAACTGAGATGGGGAAGAAACTTTTTGAGGCAGCAAGTGGCTAGGACCTGGAATGAACTTCCTCAGAATGTAATGGTTTTCAATAAGGAATTGGATTTTAAAAATGCAGGGCCTCTTGCAAAGGACTGCAGAGTGGAGCTAAAAACGAGTAGGTTTGGCTGTACTAATCTATTCTCTTATTCCCATTATATAACGGTCAATGATTTCTCCCAATTTCCTGTGGAAACATTTGGGAAAATATTTGCATAGTCTTCCAGTTGTAGCCAAACTGGTAGCTCTCTTGCTTCCCAATCAGGAAGTTGTGGGTTTAGGTCTCACAACAGAATCTTAAGCACAAAAATCAGAAAAGAGTGCACAGAACTATTGCTCCACAGACTGATGGTTTAGTGAGCAAAAAAATCTTCTTCATTCCCAGACTGATGATCAAAGTCAGCCAAAGGGTAAACTTGCTTTGGCAATTCTCCCATGTGTCCTGTCAATACAAACAGTTGGAGAAAGTGTGCTTCTAAAGTAAGTTTTTAACCACTGGTGATGGGCTCTAGTCATGGTTTGAAACCTTGAGGTCAAGATAAGGCTTGCCTGGTGCACTACTTCAGTTTTATTTGTGTTGTCCATAAGGACGATGTCATTCGAGGGCAGGTTCAGGCGGCGTTACAAGTCCAGCTCTCAACTCTTTTTATGGGATATGAGCAGCATTGACTGGGCCAACGTTTATTGCGCAGTGGACAGTTAAGAGTCAGCCACATTGCAATGGGTCTGGAGTTACATGTATTACGGAAGATTTTCTCTCCTGAAGAATGTTAGTAAACCAGATGGTCTTACAATCAGCAATGGTCATCATTAAACATATTTCCAGATTTTTACTGAATTCAAATTCCACGGTCTGCCATGGCAAGTTTTGGCCCTGGTCCCCAGAGTCTCTGGATTAATAGTCTAGTGATAATATCACCAAGCCGTCACCAATCTATTTCTCAACTGGCCACAAGTGTACAGTCACCAGCAAATAGGCAACCGAAGCTAAAGCTGAGATGGCTGCAAACAGTTCCCATATCAGAACAATGAGTATATTTCAAAAAGTCTCATTGACTGTAAAAATGTTATAACATGCCTGATGAATGTGAATGGCACCATGTTAATACATTTCCTCTTTCATTATATGTGGTATCAAATGCAAAACAATGGGTGATTCCTTCCTCAGAGAAGGTGTTTCTGAAGCAGGTCAGCAACCACCTTCTGAATGTAATGAGGGCTTTTGAAAGATTGGTGGATAATTTAAACCCCAAGCAAGTGACTTAGCATTGAGTATGACATTAACATTTTAAATTTCAATACAATACCATCTGAATTCCAGAAAAGGTGGTCAATTTGCCTTCAGGAAACAGGATGGCCGGTAAAGACTTTTGAGAAAGCCAAGTCTCTCCATTCTAACCAGAATTTTATTAAAAATCTGCTGCTGAACTTCCCAGACTTTTGAAAACCTGTGAGTACATGAAATGAGCTGTTTCCAATTTTTAAGAAAGGAAGCCACACGTGATTAAAATTCACACGTTTATTTTAAGTCTTATTAATCTATTGAGGATCACAGAACTTTGCTAATTGCCAAGCAAACATAAAATACAGATAATCATTGGGTCTGGTCAAGAATATTTTACAGATAGGCTTCTTTTATGATCCAGTACTAAAATCGGTCATTTTAGACCTTTCACTTGAACATCATACTACTAATTTAGTTAAAATACCATTTTAATTTGATCATTCCATGAACTTTATTGTTGTTATCACAGAGTAAAGCATGTGAAAGAAAATGGAGATTAAAAAGAGTCAATGCCTTTACAGCACAGCTTGTGGAGCAAGAGACAGAGGAGTCATTCTATCTCTGCCCCGGACAGGCAACCATACCTGCTTCCATAGTTGCTGACCCCCTCTCTTTCACTCAATGATCTCACCTCATCAGTACACTTTCCCACTTCCTGCAATTAATCCCTCCTGATTGTGGTTTCATCTGACCAACCCCAAAAGCTCCTATCACAATCTGCTCCCTGTCAGACCATAAAAACTCTCTCCTTATGGGCTGTCTGCTTCTCAGGTCGTTTTCCCACTCTGGCAACCCATTATTTGGGCTGGCCATTGGATGGGAAACCGGCGGAACCACTGGAAAATATGTCCTGAAGTTTATATCTGCAGGACATCAGGTTTACGTGCATGTCTGGCTTTCCTATTCCTATTCTGCTCTGAATATTCCTCTCCCTCAATGTTGGGATTATTAAAACTCTTTGTCTCTCCAAGCCAGCTGCCGTGTGATGTGCTGAGTGAGTTCACTTATCTTCATCACATTTCTGTGATCTACAGTATTATTTTGATTTTGTTCCAGTGTTGTGTTTTCCCTTTTGTATTGCTGCCAAAATGGCTCCCAGTGGTGTAAGTTGTAATATAACTGCACTCTTGATGTATTTGATGTTGTTCACTGCTACTGCATTGTTCTGTGGTCACTGATTTTACACGTCGCTTCAAATTTGTATGTGATTAGCTGCATACGATTGCAATAATATTGAATGAAACAACATAAAAAGTTATGAATTAGGAGAAGCCACTTAGCTCTTTAACCTTCTCCCCAATTCAATCCCACTGATCTGATTATTACCCATTCCCCTTATCATCAATAATCCTTCACCCCTTGCTTATCAAGAATCTACTAACTCTGCCTCCGAAATATTCAAAGACTCTGCCTCCACCACCTTTTGAGGAACAGAGTTTCAAACATTCCCAGTCTTCAGTGTGAAAAAAATCTTCCTCATCTCTTCCTTTTATGTCACTCCTTATTTTTAAGCAGTAACCACTGTCCATCCATTTATTCTATTGAATCATTCATTCCACATCTACCCTGTCAAGAGCCCTCAGGACCTTTTACGTTTCAATCAAATTGCACCTTACTCTTCCAAACTCCAGTAAATACAAGCCTGTCCAAGCTTTCCTCGTAAGACTGCTTGCTCATTCAAGATATTAATCCAGAAAACGTTTTCTGACCTGCTTCCAATGTGTTTGCATTTAGATTAGATTTAGATTTATTGTCATATGAATACAGAAGTACAGCAAAAAGTGTTTTTATGCATGTTATATGCAAAGTTTCACCACACTCCAGGGCCATGCTGAAACATTGGACCCTAATACAAGATTTTACTGTGATAGAGTTCGCCTTTCTCCCTTCGTCTTGAGTTCCTTCTTTCTGCAATAACTCCACACAGGCCAGGATCCAAATCACCCTTTATTTACATATAAGGCCAAGGTGGTTGACCTTGTTCCAGTCATGACACCTTTCTGCCATTTCTTGATTTGCAGTTACTTCTGGCATGTTATTTTCAACATTTCTCGTAAGGACTGATGCAATATATTTGTCCAATGCATCTGGCACCTCCTTAATTTTCTACCACTAATTCCCAGTATCACTTTCGATAGGATCAGTGCTCATTTTGTTATCTCTTTTCATTTTAAGAAGTTCATAGGTTGCTGGCGAGGCCACACCTGGAGAAGTGTGTACACTTTTGGTCTCCTTACTTGAGAAAGGATGTACTGGCATTTGAGGAGGTTCACTACATTGATTCCAAAACAAAGAACAAAGAATAGGACAGCACAGGAACAGGCCCTTCGGCCCTCCAAGCTTTCGTCAACGTGATTTGTCCTTCCATACTAAAACTGTCTTTACTTACAGAATCCTTATCCCTCTATTCCCTTTCTATTCATGTATTCATCCAGGTGCTTCTTGAATGTTGCGACTGAATCTGCTTCCACCACCTCCTCTGGCAGTGTGTTCCAGGCACTCACCACCCTTTGCATGAAAAACTTGCCTTGCACATCTCTTTTAAAGTTGTCCTCCCCGACTCCACACCTTGAACCCGTGTCCCCTAGTAATTGACTCCTCCACCCTGGGAAAAAGCCTCAAACCTTCCACTCTATTCATGCCATCCAGAATCTTAGAAAGTTCTACTAGGTCGCCCCTCATCCTCCTGCGTTCTAGTGAAAATAAGCTCAGTCTTTCCAACCTTTCTTCATAACTAAAATCCCCCATACTAGGCAACATCCTAGTAAATCTTTTCTGTACCTTCTCCAAAGCACCCACATCCTTCTGGCAGTGTGGTGACCAGAAATGGATGCGATATTCAAAATGTGGCCTAACCAAAGTTCTGTAAAGCTGCAGCATATTTTGTCTATCCTTATACTCAATGCCCCTTCCATTGAAGGCAAGCATGTCATACTGCCACCTTCAGCGATCTGTGGATCTGAACACTCAGGTCTCTCTAAATTTCAATACTCCTAAGGATTCTGCCATTCACTGTATAGTTTCCACCCTTCCTGACCTTCCGAAATATATCACTTCACATCTGTCCAAATTAAACGCCATCTGCCATTTTTCTCCCCATGCATCCAACTGATCTATATCCTGCTGTATCCTCTGACAAACCTCCTTACTATCCACAACTCCAAAAGTCGTATTGTCTGCAAACTTACTAATTAGACCAGCCATGTTTCACTCCAAATCATTGATGTAAACCATGAACAGCAGAGGTCCCAGCACTGACCTGGTAGAACACCACTAGTCCCAGCCCTCCATTCCAAAAAGCATCCTTCCACCTCTACCCTCTCTCTCCTATGACTAAGCCACTCCTGTATCCATCTTAGCAGCTCACCCCTGATCCCATGTGACTTCACCTTTTGTACTAGTCTGCCATGAGGGACCTTGTCAAAAGCTTTAATGAAGTCCATGTAGACAACATCAACCACATTTCCCTCATCAATCATCTTTGATCTTAAAACTCACAGCATTATGGTTGCCACTCCTGAAATGATCCCCTACTGAAACTTCACTCAACTGGCCAGGCTCATTTTCTAAAACCAGGTCCAACATAACCCATTCCCTGGCTGGAATGTTTACATTCTGTGTCAAGAAAGTATCCTTATGAATAATAATAATAGTCCTTACGAATTCTGCTCCATCCAAGCCACGAGCACAAAGTGAGCCCAGCCTATTATCAGGGAAGTTAAAATCC
Organism: Stegostoma tigrinum; assembly: GCF_030684315.1. NCBI lineage: Eukaryota > Metazoa > Chordata > Chondrichthyes > Orectolobiformes > Stegostomatidae > Stegostoma > Stegostoma tigrinum. The sequence goes on along the minus strand of NC_081362.1, from coordinate 12,680,781 downwards.
ATCCACCACAATAACTCTGCTGTTTTTACATCTTTCTGAAATCTGTCTACCTATTCTCTCCGTTATCTCCAGTTGGCTTCTGGGAGGCCTGTAGTATAACCCCAGCAGTGTGATTTTACCTTGCCTATTCCTAATTGAGAAGGTTGGCTTCTGAGGAGTGATTGAGTAAGACTATGAATGTATTCATTGGAATTTTGAACAATGAATGGATCTTATAGAAAGATACAAAATTATGAAGGGAATAGAAGCAGGGTGGTTGCTTCCATTGGCAGATGAACCTAGAATGAGTTGAGGAGGAACTTCTTCACCCAAAGGGCTGTGAATCTGTGGAATTCCCTGCCCAGTGAAACAGTTGAGGCTTCCTCCTCAAACGTTTTTATGACAAAGATAGAAATTTTTGAACACTAAAGGAATTAAGTGTTATGGTGAGCGGGCAGGTAAATGGAGCTGAGTCCACGAAAAGACCAGCCGTGATCTTATTGAATTGCAGAGCAGACTTGAGGGGCCAGATGGCCTACCCTTGCTTCTGTTTCTTATGTTATTATATCTATAGATAAAAGCATGCTTTATATCCATAGAAGTGATTCCTATCTGTTTCTTAATTTGTTTCTAGCTTTCGTTCATACTCCAACTTTTCATTCTCTATTGATATTTTAGTCACTCTTTGCATTTTTAAAATATTCTGTCCAAACGTCTGAACCGGAACATGTATTATAAGGAAGTTGGTGTCTGAAAGAGTTAACAGGCATCATGATATAGTCTCCACCCATTAGGATATAAAGGACTGTTCATGAGAGATGCTGACCAGGTTTGTATTTGTTGTCAGTGCTGATGAGAATGTTTCAGTAATGTGGTAACAATGAATACGCTTTTTAAGTTGAGCATGATTTTTCACAAGGGACCATCTTGTTATCTCCGATGAAAAGCAACTAGCTATTTAGTAGTATGTAATCAACCCAAGTATTGCTCATCAACTTTGATCCCTTCTTCTGCCACGGACTTCATGTGAGCATCCTTCTTTGTGTGGTTCAATATTTTAGACGACTACAAGCAAGAAAAGATTGATGGTAGTGAAGTTACCTAAAGCTTTTCAGCCTGACCTTACAATATGAGATTGAATTTAGCTGCTCTCATAAGAAGCTAGCAGCAGCAGTGCAGCACTATCACACATATTATAGCAGCAGCAGTAGCACAGGTTGGAGAAATCTTCAGTACTGCAAATGTCACAGTCATCCAAGAAAATAATCAGTTTCGAAAAGTGTGAATGCATCTTTAAATCGTCAGCAGTTCAAAGTCAAACAGATCTTATCAGCATCTATAGAGATAGTAGGAACTGGAGAATCTGAGATAACACGGTGTGAAGCTGGATGAACACAGCAGGCCAAGCATCATCAGAGGAGCAGCAAAGTTGACGTTTCGGGTCAAGACCCTTCTTCTGAAGAAGGTTCTTGTCCCGAAACGTCAACTTTCCTGCTCCTCTGATGCTGCTTGGCCTGCTGTGTTCATCCAGCTTCACACCGTTCTATCAGCATCTCTGACTGCAGTAGGCAGTAGCTAAAAGAACAGTTATCCTCATAGTGCTACTGACCCTGTGTCTAAAAGCTTAAATCACCCTAAAACAGTGAACGTTTTGATAAAGCTTGAGCAGAGTGCAAATGCTCTCACAAAGTGGGAAATCCAAGCCATAAACATGGGTTACAGTGGTTAAGATGTAAGCTGAGCCCCTGAGCGGAAGGATGAAAAGTTTTACATTTAAGGAAAAATTCTAGACATATGAACTCAAAAAAGGCTAAAAGGCCATAATAAGGAAACATTGTTAAAATTGTTTAAAAATATCAGGAAAGGGTGTAAGGAAATTCCTTGAATAAAAAGACAATCATTAATACATTTGGGAAAACAGCAATATAAACTGACAACTGAGATTGGAAGGATTGAAGCTGGAAGAAGAATTTGTTAAAAGGTGTTTTGTTGGAAAAAGTTAATTTTCATTGTTCAATTGAAAATATTCCTTTAAGGTGCAGTATCAGTGTGACACTATCTTTTTCAATGTGGAAAGCTTGAAGATGCAGAAGTGATTCAATTTGACAATAGTTTTAAAAAGGATACAAAAGTGACCAAGCATCAGGGCTTGAACTAATAGTCTTTCCTCCAACTATGGAGCACATATAAAATACATTATGCAGTTACTATAGAGGTTTGACTGCTGTGAATTATGGTGAGGTTTACGGCAGGAGTCTGTTGAGGCCTATCTCAATGCAGGGAGCATCTCACATCCTTTCTTATAAGCAGCAAGGGTGAGTCACCAATCAAGGGTGATATTGTGGTCCCTAGTTTACCAAATGCACCAAACAAGATAACCATTGAGAAATCTTGGCACAGAAATCAGAGCACCTCCAGTTCCAAAGGACCTCCATGTTGGATGTTGGGCAACACCATCTCAGGGCACTCTCCATGGGCACTGGCCAATATATACCCAACTTCTATGGATTTGGGTATTCAATATATGCCAGTCTCTGGATGATGGAGAAAGGGCAGGAAAGTGGAAATGAAGAGTGTTGGGTCAGCCATGATCCTATGGAATGGCAGAGCAGGCTCGAGGGGCTGAACAGCCTACTCCTGTTCCTATTTTTTACAGTCTAGGAGCTCCTGTGACACATCTCCGATCCACTTACAAGATACTTCGGCACTTCAATGGTGCACCTGGAGCTGCACAGCATCTTTTTGAAAATGCATTCACAGGATGTGGGTGTCATTGCCTAGGCCAGCATTTATTGCCCATCCCTAATTGCCCAGAGGGCAGCTAAGAGTCAACCACATTGCTGTGGATCTGGAGTCACATATAGGGCCAGACCATGTAAGGATGGCCGTTTCCTTCACTAAATGACATTAATGAACTAGAAGGGTTTTTCCGATTATCAACAATGAATTTATGGTCACTGTTAGACTCCTAATTCGAGATGTTTATTGAATTCAAATTCTACCATCTGCAATAGTAGGATTTGAACCGAGGTTCACAAAACATTACCAGGGTCTGTGGATTAATCATCCAGCAATAACGCCATTAATACTATCACCTCCCATTTTTATAATTATAATGATACCTATCTATCTATCTGTCTACTATTGTAATGCTGTAGCAAGGATGCTGAAAACTCCGGAACACAAACCCTACTCACGAACTGGATCAGACTGTATCTCCAGGTTCTTTGCTTGCTATCATAACTCTCACAGACTCTTGACTCTACCTGGGTACACACAACATCCCTTCCTTGCATTTCCTAACCTTGCCTTTTTGCACTTTCTCCCCCCCAGCCAGCGATAGCAAGGTCATATGACCCCAATCTTGCTTTGCCGTTTAACAAAGACTCGAAGGAAGAAAGCTTGCCATTTTTATTGGCAAGCCCTCATCAATCAAGGGGTCTTGGCGCAGTAAGTCAAAGCCAGCTTCCGATACCAGACCAGGGCCTTGGACATGGCCAGTCAGTCACTTGGGGTGATCAGGAGTCAGGATCATCTCCAAGTTAGGGGTGAGGCATGTCAAGCAGCCCACCACCATCTGCATTGTCTCTGAAAGAAGTGGGGACTGCTTTCCACCTGGAATGAGAGCTGGCAGACAATGTGGGTGATAAACGTTGGCGGCATAGCTGTTACATTTTGTGCAAGCGGGGCCTTGTATCCTGAATGAGTGAGTAGATGGTGTTGAGGGCTCACTGGGTTAGCCGTGTCTGGGTTGACCTAGGTGATACTGAGTGAAGGAAGATGTTGCAGGCAATGTTGAGAGTGTTAGAGCATGAAACTTGTTGGGAAGTGGATGCAGTAGCAGAGGTAGAGTGAGGGTGAAGAATTGGACAGAATGTAGTCGAACTCACCCTGGTGGAGTGGAAAAGCTCATTGATCCTTTTCCTACAGCTCCCTGTCCAGACGGCTCAGACTGCTTCAAGCTGGGAGGTGACTTCCGGCCACGCTGCTGTGGCTTGGTGTTGTGGCCATCACACGATGCTGCCACCCTTCCACCACTACCAACAGGCTGGACCTGACCTTTTCTGACTCCCTCTTCACCTTCACCACTACATGAATCCCCTTCCCCCAACCACCACCATGTCTGCAGCTAACCCAATTTCAAAACCACACCCCTTGACTTTTTGTCCTATCCTCACCCCAACCCTTGTCACCAATGGACCATAACCCTCTAGACACAACAGCCTTGTGCGCCACTGGATCCAATTTCTCCCATCCATCGTAAACTACCCTAAGCAGTGAATCACTGACCTTACTGCATTCCACTCTACCCATTTGGCATTCTAATGTTGCCCGCTTGGTGTCCTATCTACCTGTCAACTGACCACCTATGCATCTGGCATCATATCCCTGTCCCCTCCCTAGTTGGCACCTTACTCACCTGGCATCCAACTTGCTGTGCCATGACTCTAACAATCTAGCATCCGATCCCTGCAATCACCTCCCCAGCTGGCATTCTATCCAGCTGGCACCCTACCTACCTTGGACTCTGCTCCCCCCTACTCATCTGGCATGCTTCCCCTGGCACCCTAACTCCTTCCATGGCATCCTATTTATCTGGTACCCAATCACCCTTCACTCTTGCCTTCATAGGTCAGAGCATTGAGTAGAAGGAGGTGACACGTCATGTTACAGCTGTAAAAAACTTTAATGAAGCCAGTTTTGGAATAATTGCATGCACAGTTACAACGTTTAAAAGACATTTGGACAGTTACATGAATAGGAAGGATTTAGAGCGATATGGGCCAAATGCAGGCAAATGGGACTAGTTAAGTTTGGATTACTTGGTCAGCATAGACGATTTGGACCGAACGGTCTGTTTCCATGCTGTATGACTCTATGACTCTAGGGCTTGGTATTCTACTTACCTGCACACTACCTCCTTTCCCATTTAGCAGCCTATCCCCCCAGCTCCCTAAAATGACACTTACAATGTGCCAGCAGCTCTCAAAGGACTTTTAAATTTCAGAATAACGTGGCTGACTGCTGTGAAAACATGGCATGGCCTGCTTTTCTCTGACAGTTCTGCACTGCGAAACAGCTGTCAGAATGGAACTACGGACCTCTCAGAAATGTGGAACTCCCTTATTTTTAGCGTGAGAAGGGCCGGAGATTGCCACTCTCTGGAAAATCTGTTCAGCTTTGTTGTGCCTTTTGCAACCATTTCCAGGCAACGTGCAAGAAGCTAACGCTGAACCTTGAAAAAAAGGAATGTTTATCTGCATAAACAGGTCAAAAGAACCTTTAAGGAAGAATCTTTCAAAGGAAATCAAAAATAACAAAATAAACCTTAATTTAAACATATTAAATAACGATATTATTGCCTTTGGAAGATATGAGCCAGCTATGGCAGAGATCATACAGGTTAATGATCGTCAAACCCATTGAAATTTGAGACTGGGCCAAGCATTACATTTTACATGAGAAAGGCCCTTGGTTGATGTGAGCAAAACTACAATTGCCTGACAGAGAAGAGCGTGGTACGAGCATAGCAGTACTCAAAATCAAAGGAACGCTGAGAGTTCTTCTAAAATCTAAACAGAACTGCAATGAGATCAGAAGCTAAAAACCAGTGATCGATGTGCTGCAGTCAACAAGAACAAAAGCATTATCAGTCTCAGAAGATTGTTCACTAAGAGAAAAATAATGCGCCACTCGAGATTGATTACTTTGATGTTTGACATAATGCGTCGCAACTGAGAAATCTGAAGATACCACTCCGTTCACACATTTGAAAGGCTTAGTGCTATTCAGTTGACAGCTCTTCAACATTTAGAGTCATAGAGGTCAACAGCACGGAAACAGGCCCTTCAGTCCAACTTGCCCAGGCTGCCCAGTTTTCACAGTTAATCTAGTCCCATTTGCCTGCATTTGGCCCATATCCCTCCTTACCTATCCCATCCATATATTTCTCCAAATGTTTTTCAATGACAAAATTGTGCTCGCCTCCACCACTGCCAGCCCATTGCAGACACTCACCACTCTCTGTGTGAACAAAAATTGCCCCTCTGGATCCTATTGTAAATCTCCCTTCTCACCTTAAACCTATGCCCTCCAGTTTTAGACTCCCATACCATGAGGAAAAGATGCCTATTATCTCCCTTATCTGTGCCTCTTACAATTTTATTTGATCACTAAACATACATCCGTGATGTAATCAAGTCAGTTGCTTAAAATGTTTGTGCCAAAACAACTCTGTTAGCTTTACTGTCTATGAATGAACTTGATAAAGTGATGAAGTTACCCAAACACAGATATACAAGAACAGAAGGATCACAAGCAAGTAAAGCTCAGTAAAGTGTCAAAAGGGAAAGATTAATCCTGTCAAGAAGGCAATGATCTTCTCTGACATGATTTAGGGAAACTGAAGATCGTCCAAGGGAAATAAGCCTTTAATTGTGACAGAGATATCAGAGGATACTCTCATCAAAAATCATCTTGGGAAAGTCATAAATCCTGCAAGGATCTACTGTGGCAGCAAACTGAATATGTGCTCCTTAAGCAGCAGACTGTCAACTCAAGCAAGTTGTCAGTCATTTCTAAAGTCAGAGACTTGTGGGGAGATGAGGTGGTGGTAAGCCTACCTTAATCATTTGAAGCAGTTGTGTGAGGAATGTAATAACTAGGGGGGAGAAAAGACTTGGGGGAGATGTATTACAGAGTTATCTCCTGAAAGAGCTAACTGACATCATGAGATATTTTCTGCCCATCAGGATGAAAAGGACTATTCCTGGAAGGAGGTGACCAGTTATATGTTTGGTTCTAATTTTCAGTTAGAATGCTTCAATAGTGCAAATGTGAACTTACTCTTAAATTAAGCCTGTTAGCTCACAAAAGACCATTGTGTTTCCCAGGCTTAATGTAACGAGTTATGAAATTGTATGTAATAAACCTGCTTAATGTTTGAACCCACCTCGTGCCAAAGACTTCACGCCCAGCACGATACCAACAGTTTATACTGGTATTAACAGGAAGGATTAGTGGCAGTGATATCATTCAAAGCTTGTTAGCTATAAAATTATAAAGTCCTAGAGATCTGCGGCACAGGAAAAGAAAGGTCTTGTGCCCATCATGTCCACATCAGTCAAAAAGAACCACCTAACTATTCTTATCCCATTTTCCAGAATTTGGATGCCTGGCATTGCAAGTGCACATCTAAATACTTCTTAAAATGTTATGAGGGTTTATGCCTGTAGCACCCTTACAGGTAGGCAGTCCCAGAATCCCTCCAAGCTCTGGGTAAAAATGATTTTCTCACATTTCCTTTAAATCTCTTGCCGCTTACCTTAAATCAATGCCATGCATCCCCCACCAGCCTGGCTCATTCATCCTTTGATCAAGGGGAAAGATTTTTTTCCCTCTGTCATATTTTTACGGCTCATCATGGCACAATTGTATGTTTATTCTTTAAGTTTGCACAGTCTTTAACCTTTCCAGTTACCCACAAATTGTGCATCTTCCCCTTGGAATTTTTCTTATACATTCTGGGCATTCTGAATTATCTCCTTAAGTGAGTGCTAATGTGTGTTTATTTAACAATTTTCCACTTTAATTTAATTGTCATGCCCACATAAATGCCCTTCCATATGTTGAAAAGCGTAGTCTTGGACATGACAGTGTATCTAATTTTTAAATGCCCGGGAAATACCCTGATAAAGTAAAAAGTATTTAATCTTGGCAATGGACACCCTTTAAGGTGAGTTGAGGTGAATTTGGGGGAGGTAAGAGCCCTTTGGAATTATTGAAAGTAAATGTGATAAGATATGAATAGCGCATGTACTCATTGGAATTGTTAAACTGTCAAAATATTGATCAAGTAAGCTTACATCTGTCATAGTATTTTGATTTCCTAGTCTTTAAATCTTTCAAAAAAATCTTTCTACAGTCATAAGAAAAGAGGGGTGACCTTACTGAGTTTATAACATCATGAAAGGCATAAATAAGGTAAGTGACAAGGACCTTTTCCCATAGAGTAGGGGAGTTCGAAACTAAGTATCATATATTTCAGTTGAAAGGAGGAAGACTTAAAAAGGACTTGAGGTGCAACTTTTTTCCACAGAGTAAACTGCCAGAGGAAGTGGCAGACTTGGGTACAGTTTCAATGTTTAAAAAACATTTGGGTAAGTTCATAAATAGGAAACGTTTGGACAGATATGGGCCAAGAGCAGGCAGGTGGGACTAGTTTAGTTTGGGAACCTGGTCAGCATGGACTGGTTAGCCCGAAGGGTCTGTTTCCATGCTGTGTGACTCTATGACCCTGAGGGTTATCATTACATGCTTCATGCCGTATGACTGAGTTGGCACAAATTTGGTGTACAGGCCATAGATGGCCTTGGGAACAAGGAGAGGGAATGGAGTTATGAGGGGTGACAGGAGGCGACCATTGAGATAGAATGAACAGTGCAAGAGAGGACATACTGGGGTTCCAAAGCTTGAGGGTGCAGACTGTTTCTTTGTGCTATTTTTTCTTCCACTTCTTTGTCAAAATTCTGGAGCACTGAGGCTGGCATTTTGCCCAGGATTCAGTTGTTCCTCCAACCTCCCCATCTCCTAGAACCAAAATCTGATGATCCAGGACACATCAACCTGGTTGGCTTTTTGGGAGCTACATGTCCCAACTCCGTGCTCCTTCCCCAGGAGTAAAAATTCAGACCTACATGCTTGTGCGGAGGCACTCTGTTAATGGGATTACTTTTCGTAAAAAGGAAACATTTGCTCAGTCACAAGTTCATTCTCCTCATGTCTTGCAGTGACTACTGTAGGGATTGCATTCCTGTCGGAGGTTTGAATATCATGCAAATACCTTTAAAAACAAATCACCAAGAAACTAAGGTGTGAAACCGTTCCTCACTCTCAAAATTAGCATACAGCTTGAAAATACTATCTGCTACTTAGATTAAATCCAAGTAACTAATTGCTTTAAATTATGGTTTTCTTTATCATAGGATAAATGCTTCCAAATAGCAGAAGCAATGCAGACCACCCACTATGTTGACTTCTGTTTGCAAGTGCCCCTAAGGTCGTGCTGAAGAATCAAATCACTTTCGCAAGGGAACTTGATTTAGCTTGTCAAGCTATTGCTCTGTAGTTTAGCACCTGTGTCACTGTGAAATTGAATTGCAATGCCGGTGAACCAAGTACAAAGTAGATAGAAAGCACTTTTAGTGAATTCTTAGTTATAAAACAGGGTATTTTTCAAGTAATTGCATTGCTGAAGCTGGTAAATGATTTAAGCATAAAGAATTTGTATCATGGCCAGTGATAGAAGATATACATTCACATGCACAAACACATATATAGGACCCAAAACTGACTGGACAATGAATGACAAATGGAATCTGATTGTTGTCCTGGGAAGGAAGGTGAAGAGGAGAAGGCAGAAATGCAGGGAACAGGCCAGACATGGCTCAGGAACTTGACTACCATGCTGATGGCGTGGGGAAGGTATAATCCTTGATGGAGATAAAAGGAAAACACATCAGAGGAGGTGATGGCTGAGTGATATTGTCACTAGGTAAGTTAATCCAAAGGCTTAGATAACATACAGGGGTCTTGGATTCAAACCCTGTCTTGGGCGACTTTGAATTCGATTAAAATCTGGAATTAAGGATCTAATAATGACCACAAATTGATTCTTCAGGGAAAAGTCCCGTGTGATTCACTAACACCCTTTAGGGGAAGAAACTGCCATCCTTACTTGGTCTGGCCTACATGTAACTCCAGACCCACAGCAATATGGTTGTCTCTGAAACTGCCCTCTGGGCAATTAGGGATGGGCAGCAAATTTTGGCCTAGTCAGTGATGCCCATGAATAAATTTAACAAACTGTTGATGAATGTTGCCAACAACGTTCATGACAACTTGAGACAGAAGGATGGCAAGTGATCTCTCCAGTATGGAAATAGACTTTTAGGAAGCATCAGTGTTTGAAAATATCGTGAGCAGACCCAAGCAAATACATCATCACTTTGGAATAATATTTTGGAAGCCTAATGATGTGAAGTTTAGTCATTGGACAAGTAAAACAACATTTTTATTGCTGCTTCATCATGTTAAATCACTGATTTATGGCTTCTGGTAGATATTTATATTTGTGGTGTTTGCCATCTCACACCGTTCTAGTCAGGCATTCTCGTGACATTCAATAATCTCAAAAATTCTGAAATTCGGATAATTCCAAGCATTCACAATTGGAGAGGTTACTGTGCATTTTGTCTGATTGTGCAGATATGAAATGCAGGAAACACACAATCCCTATGGTGTAGAAGCAGGCCATTCAGCCCATTGAGCCTATGCTGGCCCCTCTGAAGGGCATCCCACCCCATCCCTGTGACCGTGAATTTCCCATGGCTAATCAGTCTAGCCTAAACATCCCATATGCAACAGACAACTTGGCATGGCCAATTCACCCAGCCTGTGCATCTTTGGAACGTGGGAGGAAACTGGGGCACCCGGAGAAAACACACACAGGCATGGGGAGAATGTGCAAACTCCACATAGATATTTACCCAAGGATGGAATCAAATCCAGGTTCCTAGTGCTGCCCTGGCGCTGTGAGTGACTAACTCCTGCGCGACTGTGCCAAACATCTGTCCTTTCCTTCAATGTGCAACTGCAAGCCTAATTGCATATCACGCATGTGTGGCCAGATTTAATTTGCCAGGGAGTGATTTCAAGGCTGTAATTTAATTGCGGATATTTTCACACCAATTCGAGGTGAATTGGGCATCATTTGCAGAAGCTTTTGCTATTTGAATCCCTTTGACTGATTTGCTAGTCTTCCTGCCCTTAGTTCTGTTCTAAAAGTAGCAGGTGCCATAACACAATGGGGATCTCACCTCTTGCTGCCTTTCTGCACAGATTGTGAGTTTTTATTTCTTTGCTCATAAAAATAAGTTATTCCTAATAAAAATTCCCAGACTTTGCCTGCACCCTGCTGCTCTGCCAGAAGTCTCCCCACCATCAATTTTCTCACAGAATCTCGCCCAGTGTTTTTTCTCTCTCTCGTAATGTGCAAGAATTACTCCCAAGTGCTAGAACGAGGAATATTTGAGCTCAGTTCACAAAATAGTAATAAGAGGAAGGCCATAACAGGAGAAGAAGGAGATCATGAACTGCACCTAAGGCTGAATGTGATATTTTTTAACCCTCTTCAGATGATAGTGAGCCAGACTGCAAACAATGGATATAAAAGAAAGGAGAATAGAAGGTAGAAATCAGAAGACATGAAAGCATTTTATAGACAATTTGTGAAAAAGAATGAAATTGGTTACTTGAATCACAATTAAGAAACCGAGGGCTAATAGCAATGTATTGATGAATGCCAGAAAACACAGAAAGTTTAATAGGCAGCTCATTAAATGTAAGAATGAAGTGCAGTTCCCCATTTGATTCTTATATTACTAGATTTAATAGGGCATTTTAATAAACATCTCCAGATCATGAAGTGATTATTGTTCCCCTTACGAAATGGGTGACTCCTCCTTCTGAAAGAGCAAAGGGGTTCAATTTTTCTGGGTATGTAGATCCACAGATCACTGAAGGTGGCAGTGCAAGTAGATAAGGTAGTAAAAAAAGGCTTCTGGCATGCTTGCTTTCATTGAGTATAAGGATAGATAAGTTATGCTGCCGCTTTATAGAACTTTAGTTTGACCACACTTGGAATATTGCGAAAAGTTCTGGTCATCCCACTGCCAGAAGGATGTGGATGCTTCGTAGACGGTTCAGAAAAGCTTTTCCAGAATGTTGCCTGGTAGGGAGGGGTTTTGGCTCTGAGGAATGGTTGGCTAGACTGGATTTGTTTTTAATGGAACATGGGAGGCTAAGGGGCAACCTGATAGAAGTTTATAAGATTGTGAATGGTGTGGGTAGAGTGGAAAGTATGAGGCTTTTTCTCAGGATGGAGGGGTCAATTACTAGAGGACACAGGTTCAAGGTGTGAGTGGGGGGTGGGGGTTAAGTTTGAAAGAGATGTGTGAGGCACGTTTTTCACGCAAAAGGTAGTGAGTGCCTGGAACATGTTGCCGGAGGAGGTGATGGAAGCAGACTCAATAGCAACATTCAAGAAGCACCTGAACAGAGGGGGTAAATTTAAAACTGAAATGAGATGAAATTTCTTCAGCCAGAGAGTGGTGGGCTTGTGGAATTCATTTCCGCAGAGTGCAGTGGAGGCCAGGACGTTGGATGCCTTCAAGGCAGAGATCGACAAATTCTTGATCTCAAAAGGAATCAAGGGCTATGGGGAGAGTGCGGGGAAGTGGTGTTGAAATGCCCATCAGCCACAATTTAAATGGCGGAGTGGACTTGATGGGCCGAATGGCCTTACTTCCACTCCTATGTCTTATGGATAAGAAAGGAATAGAGGGAGTATGGAAGGACAAAATGTGTTGGTGCAGACTTGGATGGCTGAAGGGCCTATTCCTATGCTGTACGGTTCTTTGTTCTTCTTTTTCAGGCATTATGATATTTCATGACATCATTTGAAAACATACATGTGTACAGACGACGCATCCAGCTCTCTCAATCCCTGTCCTCCCTCAAAGCTCTCAGGCTTGTATTCTGACATCCTGCATTGTAATGAACAAAAATTTCCTCCAAGGATATATATTCAGAACATTGAAGCCATTATCTTCAGTGCACACCTCAACTCTGTTCCCTCGTCTTTGATTGGCTCCCTTGCCTGCGAAACTGACTGAGGTTGCTCTCTGATGAAGCGTCTAGGCCCGAAACGTCAGCTTTTGTGCTCCTGAGATGCTGCTTGGCCTGCTGTGTTCATCTAGCTCCACACTTTGTTATCTTGGATTCTCCAGCATCTGCAGTTCCCATTATCACTGAGGTTGAACCAAGCTGCTCACAACCTAAGCACCAAATTTAATGCGGAGATTGCATCCAGCTGTACATTTGTGCCTTCACTCAGGACATCTGTCTCCACTCCTTTGATTTGATTTATTTTAATCACATGTACCTAAATACAGTGAAAAGTTTTGTTTTGGGAGCAGTACAGGCTGATCATAATAAACAAGAACATACAGATCATAGGGTGCTTAGACAGAGCAAGGTACACAAGGTAATGGCTGCCTAGACGGTGCACAAAGCAAAATCGGCATTAGCAAGATCAACATTATTGGAAGTTACAGAGGTCCATTCAGCAGTCTAGGAATGGCAGGGAAGAAACTGTTCTAGAACCTGCTGGTGCATATGTTCAAGCTTCTGTACCTTCTGCCTGATGTAAGAGGTGGAAAAGAGCATTACCAGGCTGGGAGAGATCTTTGATTATGTAGGCAGTCTTTCTGTGGCAATATGAAGTGTGAAGGTGAGATTTAGAAGGGACCAAAGGGGCAACTTTTTCGCACAGAGTGTGACTCATGTTTAGAATGATCTGTGTAGTGGAGGCTGGCACAATTACAACATTTAAAAGGCATCTGGATGGGTATATGAATAGGAAAGGTTTAGAGGGATATGGACCAAATTCGAGCTAATGGGACGAGATTAATTTGCGGTATCTGGTCGGCATGGATGAGTTGGACTAAAGGGTCTGTTTCCATCCTAGATAGCTGTATGACACGAAATGGAGTCCATAGACAAGAGGTTGGCTTGTGTGATGGTCTGGGCAATGCACACACCATTCTGTAGTTTCTTACAGTCTCAGGCAGAGCAGTTGTTGTACCAGGCTGTGATGAACCTGGATGCACTGTCAAATATCCCTACAAATGTGGCAAATCTGTGGCAGAAACTCTTGTGAGTACATTATTTCCTTCAGACTCGAACATGCCAGCATAGTCCTGGCTGGTCTCCCATGTTCTTGCACAAAGAGCATCATGGGTTTGTCAGCGGTTAGCACTGCTACCTCACAGTGCTGGGGCCCTGGATTCAGTTCCAGCCTTGGTGTGTGCCTATGTGGAGTTTGTATGTTCTCCCTGTGTCTGTGTGTGTTTCGTCTGGGTGCTCAGCTTCCCTTCCACCATCCAAAAATGTGCAGATTAAAATGGGGTGGTAATGGCAGAAACCATTGGTTTGGCATGGTTTGGAAACCATAGCAGAAATGGCAGTGGAGGCCAAGTCTCTGGACACTATCAAGAAAGAGATGTATAGAGCTCTTAAAGATAGTGGAATCAAGGGTTATGGGGATAAGGCAGGAACAGGATACTGATTGTGGATGATCAGCCAAGATCATAATGAATGGTGGTGCTGGCTCGAATGGCCGAATGGCCTACTCCAGCACCTATTGTCTATTATTGTCTAAATCCAATGTGGGGTGTAGGCCTGGGTGGGATACTGTCTGGAGGGTCAGTATAAACCTAATGGCCTGAATGGCTTCTTTCTGCACTTTGGGAATTCTAAGATTCCACTTTCTGTAACTATAAGGTCAGTTTAAACTATTCTGCCCTTGTCTTAATTTATCACTAAAGGTGATTCATCTCCCACCCTGCTTTGCTCACTTACCACCACTGGCTCATGTGTCAGCAACAAATTGCTTTAAAATTCTCATCTTTGTATTCAATACCTGCAAGGTTGCGTGGCCTCCCTCTGTGGCTGTCTCTTCGAGCCCTACAACTCTTCAGTTAGCCACACTCTTTTAATTCTTCCTTGTCAAACAAAACTTTTAATTTTAATCATTCCATGCTGGTTGCTAAATCCCTCAGTCTGGGGTTCTGCAGTTGACTTCGGAAACCTTGCCACCTCTCTCTATCTTGCTTTTCTCCATTGAGACACTCCTTTAAAACCCACCTCTTTTTATCAAAGTTTTGATTATCTGCTGTAATATGTGGCTTAGTGTTGTATTTTGTTTTACTCAGCACAGCACCTTGGAGTACTTTAATATGTTAAAGGTGCTTTGTGAATGCAGGCTGTTGTTGTTACTTTAGGTTTTAGGACATGATGAATAAGAAAGCCCGTATAAACCCCAGATTTGCAGGTTAAAAATAATTGCAAGTGGAGTGAAATCACTGAGGTTAGGAAACGTGGCCATTAATGATCACTCTCAACAATGCTGTGCTGATTAAAGTGGACACTGCAGAATAGAGCTCATTTTAATTTGTGTGGACTCCTATCTGAGTTTTCTGGTGCAGGGTCTTGCGCAGTGGAGAGGGCACAAGCTTTGCAGTCAAACACGTGGGAATAGCAGAGGTTGAGACGCCCACCTTAAACAAGCCGAGCTACAGTAATCATTTGGGAGCACGTCAGCTCCACACCCCATTTCCGGTAGCTTACGCCTGTTACATGTCTGGTGTGAAACCAGACCATTTGAAGTGAGTATCTCGGAATGTGAAGCAGGGAGGTCATGGAAAGGGCAATGCAGTCTTAAAATGAGGGAACCTCAACCAATTTCTTAACCATTCTTATTCATCTTTTGTGTACCTTTCCAACAGCCACTATTGAATCTTTGTGATAATTGTCACTGAACTAATTCATCCAGCTCCCCCCGGGTTAATGTTCTGGGAAAAAAGGTTCAAACCCTACCATGGCATGTGGTGAAATTTGAATTAAGAAAAAGTAAAATCTGCAATTAAAATTTAGCTTAATAATGACCACTGCAACCTCTATCAGTTGTTGGGGCAGGAAGAAACACATCTGGTTCATTCATGCCCTTCAGGGATAGTGGACCAGTGGTTAGCACTGCTGCCTCATAACCACAGGAACCCAGGCTCAATTCCAGCTCTCAGGCAACTGTCTGTATGGAGTTTGCACATTCTTTATGTGCGTACTCCAGTTTCCCTTCAAGGATTTGTGGGTTAGGCGAGTTGGTTTCATTTAATTTATATGTACCTAAGTACAGTGAAAAGTTTTGTGTGATGTAAGGACATACAGATCATAGGGTGATTGAACAGAGTGAGGAATACAAAATTACAGTGATGAAGAAGGTGTACAAAAAAACAAGGTCAATGTCAGAATAGAAATTTGAGAGCTCCATTGAGCAATGTAATAACAGTGAGGAAGAAGCTGTTCTTGAACCTGATGGTACATTTTTAAGCTTCTGTCTTTTCTATCTGAGGTATGGTTGGAAGAGATTATAACTGGATGGGATGGGTCTTTGATGATGTTGGCTGTTTTTCTGCAGCAACAAGAAGTGTGGATGGAGTCCATGGACGAGAAGTTTCATTGCGTGATGGCCCGGTCTATGTCCACAACTTTCTGCAGTTTCTTACAGTTATAAGCAAAGCAATTACCAAGCTCCAATGCACCTGGATAGAATACTTTCTGTGGTGCATCTGTAAAGGTTGGTGAGGGTTCTTATGGACATGCTGATTTTCCTCAGCCTCCTGAGGAAGAAGAGGCATTTCTTGATAGTCACATCTACTTGGGTAGTCCATGACACATTGTTGCGTATCATTGCTCCAAAGAACTTGACTCTCTTGATCCTCTTCATTTCAGCTGCATTGATCTAGGTAAGGACATGCACTCCTCCTTTCTTCCTGATGTCAATGATCGTTTCTTTAGTTTTGCTGGCATTGAGGGAGATTGTTATCATTGCACAACAACACCAAGCATTCTATCTCTTTCCTGTATTCTGTCTCATCATTATTTAATATCCAGCCAACAACAGTGGCATCGATAGTGAACTTGTGGATGGCGTATCGATTAAATTTGGCCACATAGTCATGAGTGTACAGGGAGTACAGTGGGGGGCTGAGTACGCATCTTTGTGGGGTTCTGGTGTTGAGAATAATCATGGAGGAGGTGTCGTAATCTTCACTGATTATGGTCTGTGGGTCAGCAGGTTGAGGACTCAGTTGCAGAGGGCAGAGCCAAAAACTCAGACTCAAAGTTTGGAGATTAGTTTGGTTGGGATTATAGTGTTGAAGGTGGAGCTGTAGTCGATAGGCAAAGCCTGATGTAGGTATCCTTATTATTCAGGGATGAGTGTAGGGCCAGGAAAATGGTGTCTGCCTTGGACCTGTTGCTCTGCTAAGCAAGTTGAAAGGGATCAAGGCGGGCTGGGAGGTTAGACAAGATGTGAGCCATGACTAGCCTCTCAAAGCACTTCATAATCATGGAGGTCAGAGCCATCGGATGGTGGTTTTTGAGGCATGTGTATGTGTTTTCTTTGGTACCAGGATGATGGTGGTCTTCTTGAAGCAGTGAAATTGTAGCAAAAAGAGGTTAAAGACGTTGACCATGGTAAATTGCCCATAGTGTCCAGTGATGTGCAGGCTAGATGGGTTAGTATGAGAAAAGCAGAGTCCTCAGGATAGGGATACTGATATGGTAGAAGGGTAAGTCAGGGTGAGATGCTCTTCAGAGGGTTGGTGTTGACTTGATGGGTTGAATGGCCTTCTTCCATATTGTAGGGATTCTGTGACAGCAATGAGACCATCTGCAAGTTTTCTTGAAGTGGATGAAACAGGATGCAATGCATGTATCACTATCTGTGAGCTGTGCTGAATCTGGAGATGTGGTTTGCGGTTTACTGTATGTTACCTCTGTCGCCCGCTGACATCCTTGAATCCCTCAGGTTTCAACATGCTCTGGAAACTTGGACAGCCAAGAAAAGTACAACTATAAGACTTAGGAGAAGAACAGACCATTCAGCCTGTTGAGTTTGTTCTGTCATTCAATGAAATTCGTTCAATTCAACTCATGGTTGATCTGACAATCTTTAACTTCATTTTCTTGCCTTTTCCTGTAACCCTGGGTTCTGTAATAATTTAAAATCTGTCTACCAACATTCCATATACTTAATAATCCAGCCAGACTTAATCATCCAGCCCTGCAGTAAAGAAGAATTAGAATCATATATGTTTCAATACAATCACCTTTCTTTCTTCTATATTCCAATGAGGACAGGTCTGACTTATTTAGCTTCTCCTCACAAAAAAGTCCCTCCATGCCCAGAATCAGCCAAGTGAACCTTCTCTGAGCCACCTCCAATGCCAGCATATCTCTCCTTCAATAAGGAGCCCAAAACTGCTCAGAATTCCAGGTGTTGTTTGACTAGAGTTTTCCTATTTTTATACAACAATTCCTTTGAAATAAAGGCAACTTACTATTTGCTGAACCTGGTTTTTAGCTTTTTTGTAGTTTATGCCAGGCCACTCTCAAATGCCACTGTGCTGTAACTTTCTGCAGTCTCACTCCATTTAAGTAATATTCAGCTCTTCTCTTCTTGCTGCCAAAGTGCGTAACCTCACATTTTATTCCATCTGCCAAGTTTTTGTCCATTCATCCCAACCTGTCTAGGTCCCTTGGCTGAATCTTACCCCTGTTTGGTGAAGTGCAAGTTGTGAGTTTGGTGGAGTGATATTTGCTGAACAAATGTCTTCGCTGTATCTTACTTAACTTGTCATATTGATTAATGTTTAAGCCACCATGGTGAGATTCATGTCTGACTTCTACTCCATCTTACCATGAGTCATTCATGGTGAAATTGCCACTTAGCAGGGGTTCTCTTGGGACTATGCCATCTTTCAAAGTCCACTGTGCACCTGCAGGAGTGCTACCATCTGCAAGCTGTGCTTCTTGGCTGTGTTAGGCATGAGGAAGGATGGCTGAAGAGTGGAGCAACACAGTGGCTCAGTGGTTAGCACTGCTACTTCACAGCTCTAGGGACCTAGGTCCAATTCCAGCCTTGGGCAACAGTCCGGGTGGAGTATGCATGTTCTCCCCATGTTTGCATAAGTTTTCCCCGCTGTTGCTCCAGTTTCCTCCCACAGTCCAGAGATGAATGGGGCTAGATGGATTAGCCACAGACAATGCAAGTTACACGGATGGGGTTGATCTGGGTGGGATGTTCTTTGGATGGTTGGGGTGGATTAATGGGCTGAGTGGCCTGCTTCTACACTGACTCTATCCTTGGATATTTGCACTATGCTTCTCAAAGGTCTTGCAGGTCCTTCTGGACAACATAGTGGCAAGGAGAGGAGACCTCTTCTTGGGACACAGGCAAAAGAAGTGATGCCAATACACTGTGCCAGCTGAATCAGAGATTATCACATTTTAGGGAGTCTGGGTAACTTACTTTGGTCAATGATCTTCTTCGGTCGATGAGGGGAAGTTAATACCAACTCTGTTTTTTATCTCACAGGATACTATCAGACCTGCTGAGTTTCTCCAGCTATTTCGGTTTTTATTTGCACGGAATAGTCTGCTATCTGCTGCCTCACTTTAATCTGTACCACTGTACCCATCTCCCACTGATGTTCCCTCTCTGATACCCTCTCTCTTATATGCAACAACTTCCCTTAATCGCTGTTGTCACCTCCATCGTCTCACACTGTTAACCCCTGACAACCTCCACCCTCGCACCTCATTGCCTCGGGGCATCTCAGCATGCACCAGCACTAACAGTGGAGCTGCCACTTGTGCCTTACTCATTTGCACCCGTTATGTCATTACAACAGAAGGCATGCAATGACGGGGATCAGCACAGTTGGACAGATGGGCTCTGCTGGGCAATCCGCGCCCTCCTATGCTCCGAGGAATGGATTCTTGCCCTGGCAGGAGGAGACAGGGACTGCGATTGATGGGGACGTGGAGACCTCCATGTCCTGACTCCTGAGTTAATGAAACTTGCAATCCTGCTGCAACAGTCTCATCAAACACCATGGCTAGCCAGTGGCTGTTATGTTCTCGACCTCTTAGATTTTACAGATGGACCATCTTCCCAAGGCTCAATCCATCCACTGCAGAGAAGAGTTCCTGAATGTACCTGGACTATCAATAGGATACATTTGAGGGACTACCATCTGCACTGTCTCATGGACCTTCACCTCCCGACTCCGTCCTACCAAGACAACAATACAGCAATGAGTACTGAGAGGTTACCCTCTGAGTTTCACATGCCTGCGATAAGGTGGAACTCCTTAGACAGAATCATAGAATCCCTACAGTATCTCACACATACCCACAGCCTACCCTATACCTGTGACCCTGCTTTTACCATGGCTAACCCAACTAGCTTGCATACCCCAGGATAGTAGGGACAATTTAGCACAGCCATTCTGCCTAACCTGCACATCGTTGGACTGTGGGAGGAAACTGGAGCACCTGGAAGAAACCCATACAGACACGGGGAGAATGTGTAAACTCCATGCAGACAGTCAAACAAGGGTGGAATCGAACTTTCTTTCACACATTCACTGTAACAATCTGATCTTCTCCTTGCTTTTTTTGTTGCTGTTCTGCAGTAACCTCCAGATATTAGTTGCTATTCCTCTAGCAGTGTCAACCTTTATTTTTATCTCAGTCCTCAAGTAAGCATTGGAATCCAATAGCCTAGAACTCTTTGGGCATTAAATGGGCATGAAATATTTCCATCTTGTGTTGGGAATTTCCAATTAAAAATGGTGACAAATTGGAGGGACTGCCTAATTATTTTATGCAAATAAGGTAGAGTCCTTCTACTGCATCTCTGACAATATCATTAAAACTCAATGTCTGGTCATCCTCACACTGCTGCTTATGAGATATTACTGTGTATAATTGGACTGCTTTATTTCTGACTGTATTAGCCACATTTTAAAGGCATGTCCTTGCCTCTAAAGCACTTTGGAACATAGGAGCACATGAATAGGAATTGGCCATTCAGCTCTTTGAGCTGGTTCCACCATTCACCAAGATCATAGCTGATCTGTAATCTAACTCCATTTATCTGCCTTTGGCCCACATCTCTTAATAGCTTTGCTCACCAAAGTTTATCAGTTTCAGATTCAAAATTAACATTTTCTGCTGTTTAATTGCCACAACAGTTTATGGAAGTGTGCTCCAAACATCTACAGCCCCGGTGGTACCACCCTACCAGGTTTGAAATTTGTTGATGTTATGAAGGCTGCTATATCAATGCAAATACTTCTTGCTTTGGGGAAATTGGTGCCTGGAAGCATTGGATTCAATCAGTCTCAAGCTTGCCTTAAAACATAAATCAGGAAGTAGGTTTTGGCAACAGAATTGACTCAGGACCTCATTCAGGTAGGCTGTTGTTTTGGGCTGCTCAACAATTTTCTGCGCTATGAAACGATTCTTCTGGCTGAGTTGGGAGTTTTCAATATTTTTGGAGGACTGACTCTAGCAGCAGCTGCACTGTTGGATTTGGCTAACTACTGGAGTGCTCGGAGTTATGAGAACATTGCGAGACCAGCATTCGACACTGCCACACCAAGTGGAGTAGTAGCAGCAAGCAAGGATGACAGCCCTTACTCATGGAATAAGGAAGATTCTGAATCAAAATCACTGACTGCAATAGCATAGATCACTGGATCCCCTAAGGCCCAACATTTTGGGCCCTTGCATTTCCTCGTGTTCTCATCTTTAACAGCAACAAGAAGATCATTTGATCAGAAACAAATGCAGAGACAATGCAGGAGAAACTGTACAGATCGGCCAGCTTCTGTAGAGACAGAATTGGAGATCACTGTTTCAAGCCCAGTGAACCTTCTACAGAACAGTCCTGAAGAAGTGTCATACCAGACTCAAAATGTGAACTCCATTTCTTTCCTTACAGATGTGGCTAGACTCCTGAGTTTCACAAGCATTCTCTGTGCTTGTTTCAGATTTCCAGCATCCGCAGTATTTTGCATTTCTTCCAGCAGGATGTACAGCTGGTGTCTGACCACAGGCAACATAGAATCGTGCACAGGTCCTTCAGCCCATTGACTCTGCGTCAAAACTACTCTAAGTCTTCGCTTGCCCCACTTTGCGGCTCTTTTCCTCTCGCATAATGACATTTCAAGTGCTCACCCAAGTACTTTCTAAAATTTGTGAAGTTGCCTGTCTCAACCACCCTCCCAGACAGTGTGTTGCAGAACTCACTACCCTCTGAGTGAAAAAAAGTTTTCTTAGATCTCAAAACCTCCTGCCTTTCACCTTAAAAATTACAGCCCCTCTTGTTATTGATGCTTCGAAAAGGGAGGCAATGGCCTAGTGGTATTATCACTGGGCTATTAATCTAAAGACCCGGGTAATATATAACAATCCTGGGTTTGAATCTTGCCATGGTGGAATCTGGATTCAGTACAAATCAGGAATCAATGATGGATATGAAGCCATTAACGATTGTTGGGAAAACCCATCTGGTTTGCTAATTCACCATTTATGCCCCTCACAATCATTTACACCTCTGTCAGATCCTCTCTCAACCTTCTCTGCTCCAACGAAAACAACCTAAGCCTATCCAGCCTCTCTTCACAGTTGAAATGCTCAAACCCATGTAACATCCTGGTTCACCTCCTCTGCACCCCCTCCAGCGCAGTTGCATTGCTCCTGTATTATGGATATGGTAAGTCTTTGCCAATTGGCAGCAGACATAGCAGGCCTCCGACTGTGTTAGTTCCTCACACTTCTGGTCTGCATTCCACTTGATGCTCTGGAGATACCAAGGATCATGATCCCTGCAAGGAAGCTGCAGATGGATGGTGTTCGAACACATGGAGTAAACTATATGCAAGAAGCAAATCTCACATTTATGCCCCTAATTCATAAGTATCTCCTGATGTAACCGTTGGCTGAGGTAGAGCCAATTGTGCTGGAAACTGGGATTTTAGTGGGAACAAGATTGCTGAGTGTGATCGCTAAAGAATTTGATGGCAAAGAGATTCAGAACAAATAGCCACATTGCTCCTGTAGGTGATATTTCAAATTTACTTGTGTAGGATATTCTGGCTGCTCAATACCCTTAAAAGACTTTGTGGTGAGATCACTTGGCATTATCATTTTTAAATTATTTCCCCAAAATATTTGGACTGCATGTTTTCGTATGGGAACCTCATTGTATTTTTTGGTTGAAGAGAAGGGGGACCAGCTGAGTGATTCCAGTTCTTGAGAATTTGCCAGAGCAACACTATGCTATAATTCATTGAAACATACGTACACATAGAAATTGTTATTTATTCTTTAGTGGACATGTTGCTGGCTAAGCTATGTTGCCCCTGAGAAGGTGTTGGTGAGCTGTCGTTTTGGTGTAGCGTGATGCACAGTGTTATTTGGAAGGGAGCTCCATGATTTTGACCTATTGACAGTGAAGGAGCAGCGATGTACTTCCGAGGAAGGATGGCGTGTGTCTTTGAGAGGTATTTGCTGTTGATTCTGTTCCTGTTTATCTGCTATACATTGTCTTTCCCTAGTGGTAGAAGTCATATGTTTGGAAGGTGCTGTCAAAGAATCAGTGTCGAAGCAGGCCATCAGGCACATTGAGCCCACACCAACCCTCTGATTAATACTTACTATTAATATAATACTCTCACTCTCCAAGAGCATGCAACTCACACCATTCCTACTTTATAACCCTGCATTTCCCATGACTAATCCACCTAGCCTGCACACCCTTGGACATGATGGGCAATTTAGCACAGCCAATCCACTTTACTTGTAAATTTTTGAACTGTGGGAGGAAACCAGAGCACAAGGAGGAAACCCATGCAAACACAGGGAGTATGTACAAACTCCAAACAGATGGCTACCTAAGGCTGAAATTGAACCCAGGTCCCCAGTGCATGAAGCAGCAGCACTAACCACTGAGCCACTGTGCCACCCCCCAGTATCCCTTACAAAGGGTACTTTGTAAGGTGCCACACTTCTGCCTCTGTGCATCGATGGTGGAGAGAGTGAGTGTTGAAGGTGGTGCATGAACATTCGTTCCAGAGATGAAAGGCTTGTTTTATAAGGTAAGATTGGGCAATTTAGTCCTATACTCACTGGAATTTAGAAGGATTGGAGATCTAATTGAGGTATGGAAGATGCTGTAGGGGACTGGCAAAGCCAATGTAGAGCAGTTGTTTCCCCTTGTGGGGCAATCTCGAATGAAAGGTCATAGTTTTAGGTTAATGCATGCGGATTTAAAACAGAAATGGGGAGAAATTCTCAAAAGGGTTGTGAATCTACAGATTTCATCAGCACAGAGTGTGGATATTGTGTGCATTTATGGAGGAGACAGACAGATTTTTAATTAGTAATGTGTTAAATGGTTATGGAGAGTGGGCAGCAAAGTGCAATAAGATGACCATGATCATCTGAAGTGGCAGACCAGGCTTGAGGGGCTGAATCACCTGCTCTTGCTCCTAGTTCTTACAAATTTACGTACATATGTGCAACATATGTAGATACACCAGATTGAGGCAGTGGTTTTGCTGCGCTTTATTCAATCTAGTCTACTGTATTCACTGCTCGCAATGTACTCTGCTTAACATTAGGATGATGAAATTCAGACAGGGCAACTGTTTTGCAGAAGGCTTACAATCTGCCCATAAAAATGAGCTTCCAGTTGCCTGCCACATCAACACACCAGCAAGTTTTCTGGCCAACATCTCTGTCTTGGGCTTGCTGCAGTTCTCTAGTGAAGCTGAGCGCAAGCTGGAAGAACAATATTTCATTTTCTTCTTGTAGACCCTGCAGCCTTCTGGACTCTGTATCAAGTTCAATAATATTAGGGCATGAACACCTTTTCCCATGTACATCTCACAAACCTCACACCCCAGGCCCTGTCACAACCACAACCAAACCATTACCAGCAACTAATGGTGTTTGTTAGCATTATTGATTCTTCCAGGCTAACCATTACCCAATCTTTTTTTCTGTCCAATTGCAGTTCTCTCTCGTTGGGCTCAATCTCCAACTGCCATTTACTCTTCCCAACTTCAACAAGTATACCACACTTTAAACTTGCTACAATCTGTTCTGTAGGGTATGGGGAGGCGATTTCTTTGTGGTAATATTGTTGATTGAGAGACTCAAGTAATGTTCTGGGTACCTGGGATTGAATCCCCCCACAGCAGATTATGGAAGTTGAATTCAATGCACTTCTGGAATTAAGAGTCCAGCAATGGCTATGAATCCATTGCTGATGTTTGTAAAAGCCCATGTGGTTCACTAATGTCCTTTAGGGAAGGAGATTTTGATTCTTACCTGGCCTAGTCTACATATAACCCTAGACCCATAGCAAAGAGATCTACATATGACTCCAGACCCACACCAAAGTGACTGACTCTTAACTGCCCTCTGGGCAATTAGGGATGGGCAATAAATGCTGTCTAGCCAACGATGACCTCACCCCATGACTATAAAAATGCCTGTCGATTTGAAACGTTGACTCTGCTTACAAATGCTGCCAAACCTGCTGAGTTTCTCCAGCAATATTTGTATGTGGATACATCTTTGCTATGTTCCCTGTTCAGACTGATTTACTGCGGCACTCTGCACATCTAAAAAAGGTTGTGTGTGTTTGCCCACCACTGTTCGAACATCCCACTCCCTCTGAACCGTATCATCAATGCCACTTTTCCAATCCAGGCTACTGAGTTCTGCTTCCTGAGTGCATCCACCCTCCCTCACAGTCACTACTATCTCCCTGCCAAGTCCTGTGGACTTTCCTGTCCCTTGTAAGAGTCTGACTGAAGTGTCGCTGCCAGCATCATAGTGGTCACATCTTTCTCTCTGTGGTGAGAGAGGCAGCTGCTGCTCACCAGTTCACTGGGAATGAGATCTGTAGCCCGGTATTTTGAAGCCTTGGACTCATCAATTCGAGCAAAAAAAATTGGTTCCTGTCCTCCTTGCGCACTCAACTTTGACTGCACTCAGACATCTAGACAATTGTTTCAATCACCAAAATGCATAAAACACCGCAAAGCTCTGTAAAGCTTGACAATTCCTGTTATTTTCATGACAGATTTAGGAGATATGTGAATGAAGAGGTCTGCCTTTTTTTGTTGTTTTGACTGCCAGTTATTGAATGGAAATAATTTTGGCTAATTTTGAGTGATCAAAATACTGATAACTATTGTTTGCTCTCTATGAGGGATTCTGCCCAAGTGAATTTTGTTAAAAGCTGTGATCAAGGGTTATGAGTGATAGTCACACATGAGTCTGTTACAGTGCAAGGGGAGGCTAGGTAGGTTAAACCACAAGAAAATGAAGTCACATGTAATACCCCCAGCATCAGACGACTGAATATTGCAGCGCTTGAAGCTTATTTTATTTAAGATGTTATTCTCTTTTCTTTTGCAGAGGCTTAATTCAAAGCACATTGTGGTATTTGTCATTTACAAAATATCTTTTGAGTAGGTTGCGTGATTTGAGATAACAGTATGTTTCTGCTTTGATTCCAATCACGACCATAACCAGAGAATAACAGTATTGCATTAATCAAGGTCACTTCATCAAACATATGAAAACTTCACAGCTTTTTCTTATTCGAATTTATTTGAAAGGCATTCCTAAGTACATAGCTCAAGAAAGCCTAAAAGGCTCTATCACTGGCTCAATAATAGAATGTTTGCACCTCTTCCTCACTCATTAATATTTTTTATACTGAAAGTGAGATGATGTGAGTTGGCAATTGATTTATAGAACTGGGAGCCATCGGCTATGAGAGCAATGGAAGTGGAGATCAATCATTTTGAAAGGATATGGGGTGGGTAATTGTTGAAAATAAACTTGAAATGTTACAGCGGGAGAGCGGGAGTATGGAATTGATTGAACTGCGTTCTAGAGAGCTGGCATGGAATTGATGGACCAAATGGCTTCCTTCTGTGCGATAACGAGTCAATGATACAATGGCTCAATAAACTCAATACTAAAACGACATACTTTTAAACTGCAGGGTCGGTGTGGCATGCTTACATTTTATTTGTCATTTTGAATTTACACTTTTATGGTGACTTTCCAAGAAAGGTGATTCACACAAGGACTAAAGCATAGGCAAGTCACAGCTCCTTTACCACTATGGCAAAACATCCTCTCCAATCCCTGTCTCTTATTCTTTCTCACTGACTCCCAATGGCAGTTGTGAGGGGTTTAGAGATTTCTTTTTCCAAATGTCTTTTTGAAGAATTTATGCATTTCATACTGTTAGCCTACCTTTCCTGTCCTGCATAGACTCACTCACTAAAGGAATGGAATTGAAAATTCATTTGCCAATCCATCCATCAGTTTACCTCCTTCTACCTGTACAATTTTCTCCAGCTTTTCCCCTATCTTCCAATTCCTCAACTCGGCATTCCTTGTATTCCCTCCCACTCTGTTCTACCAACAGCAACAATGCCAAGCCTCTTGACTTTGTAAAATGGTGCAGCAAGTCTGAGGGGTTGAATGGCCTATTTTTGTTCCTACTTCTTTATAGTTTATGATAAACCTGTCCACAATGCCCTTCTGCATCCCATGTCTGTCCAACCCAATGTGACATTACTTCAAATCCATCTATTGATCTAATCTTCAGTCAGTTACCTGAATCCATGCTTTTATAACCCATTTTCATTTCTCCTCTTTGAAGGTTATTGGGATATTTCTCTACATTGAAAACACAGAATGAACAAGTTATTACCATTGTTTCAGAGATAGTAGGAACTGCAGATGCTGGAGAATCTGAGATAACAAGGTGTAGAGCTGGATGAACACAGCAGGCCAAGCAGCATCATAGGATTAGGAAAGCTTTTCTGAAGAAGCGTCTAGGCCCGAAACATCAGTTTTCCTGCTCCTAAGATGCTGCTGGGCCTGCTGTGTTCATCCAGCCCTACACCTTGTTATTTAAGTTATTGTCATTGTTTTATTTTGTTGTTGTCTTTACTTTGATACTCTACTGAATTAGCAATCAGAATTTTTTTTCCACTGCAGTGTGGTAAGATGTTGGAAGAATCAAGCCAACATAAACAGACAATGCAAGTTGTTTCTTAGTTTCTAAGTTTCTTTGAATCCCTACAGTGTGGAAACAGGCTATTCAGTTCAACAAGTCTGCTCCAACCCTCCAAAGAGCATCCCAGGCAGACCAACCCCATCCTTGTAACCTTGCATTACCCATGGCTAATCCACCTAGCCTGCATATCCCCTGGACACCATGGACAACTTATCATGGCCACACAGTTATTTTCAATGTACAGCTTTCTCATATCTCAATTAAGACGGTGGCACAGTGACTCAGTGGTTAGCACTTCTGCCTCACAGTGCCAGGGACCAAGGTTCAATCCCACCCTCAGAGAGCTCCCTGTGTGGGGTTTGTACATTCTCCCCGTGTCTGCATGGGTTTCCTCCCCCAGCTCAAAGGTGGATAGGTTAGGTGGATTGGCCATGCTAAGTTGCCCATAATGTCCAGAAAAGTGCAGGCTAGGTTGGTTAGCCATGGGAAATGCAGGTTTGCAGGGATAAGATGGGGGTGGGTCTGGGTGGGATGCTTTTCAGAGGATTTGTGGACTTGATGGGCCAAATGGCCTGCTTCCACACTGTAGGGATAGTATATGTAAGATCTACTATGTCATTTGGCAATTTTGTAACTATTACCATCATACAGGCTCTTGGAGGGGAGGCTGTGGCCTTAATCAGGATGAATAAAGACCACTGGAAGCAATGCTGTTGGTAAGATTATCTTTTTTTTAAACATTCTTCTATTTAGAGAATCATATTTAATACAATGTTTACCGTCGAACTCCAAACTCTGTTTTATTGTCCTTCTGTCACTGATGATGTATATTAACAGTTTACACAGATAACAGTAACCTTTTATGCTACACTGTCTCAAGTCTGAGTCAAAACATTACTTACACTCTTAAAATAAATTGTGCCAATATCTTGCATTTATTTATGTAATAGCTTGATTAAAGAGAATGGTTCCCCCTCAGGTTCCATTTTGCTTTCGCCCCTCCCTCTTGCTCTCAACTTTTTATTTTGTTCTTGTTGCACTGCCCCGAGTAGGCAGTGCTTGTAATTAGTTATTATAAGTGTTGAAATGGGTGATTTGGTGGTGGGTCATAACAAAAGCTAAAGAGATTGATTTGCAGGGACATTGTAAAGGGAGAGAGGGGGCAGGACAAATGGGCAGATTTAGGGAGGGAACTCAAAATGTTAGGGCCCAGATTGCAGAAGGCACAAAGCAACTGATGGGTCTAACTGCCATCATTATTGATCATCCCTAATTGTTTTTGAAGTGGTGAATCAGTGCAGTTGTGCTCAATGGGTACACGCAGGGTGTAATTGGATAAGGTGTCAAGGCTTTTAGCTCAAAAGTATTAAAGGAAGGGAATGCAAGTCAGGATGGTATGTGATTTGGAGGGGAGCCCGAAAGTGCTGATGTTCCTCATATGTTAGTTGGCCATATATATGTAGGCGTGCTGGACATTTTGACCAGTTTATGTACTAAACTCATTTTACTCATTGATAAGACAGACAAAGGGGCACAAAATTTGCTTTGTGGTTCAACTTGCCTCTATTAACAAATTATTCCTCGTTAAAAACATCTTCTAATGTGAGCATTTTCTAATATCTCACAGTATTTACTCTCTTTCACTGTCGATCTGATAAAAGATATTACCTGCAATAATCCATATGTTTGAGCCAGGCCGTTGGAATTTCCTTCCTTTCTGACATAGGGCTAGCTCTTTTCCACAAAGGTGGATCTCGCAGATCTTCTCCTGAGTCTTCTTGGGTCGCCATATGGTCTTCTGCCACAAGTCTTGCTGCGAGTCTTCCCTGAGAGAGTGAATTCCCCTCTCTGATGAAGGGTCTAGGCCCGAAACGTCAGCTTTTGTGCTCCTGAGATGCTGCTTGGCCTGCTGTGTTCATCCAGCCTCACATTTTATTATCTTGGAATCTCCAGCATCTGCAGTTCCCATTATCTCTGAATTCCCAGGTGTGTGTTTTTATCCCCAGGCCTTCCAGAATGTACTGTGGCATCTGGCCAATGGGGTCATGGACAGGATTCAAAGCGTCCAATGGGGTGTTGCCAACACCCCTCACTGTGGCCATGCTGGGGCGATGTGAAGTGCACGTCCTCAGGCATTGGATGAGTCAACGTGCTGCAAAAGTCTGATTGATACCTCGCCAACACACAACCCTTGGGCTGGTTGTAACTGGTTCCCACTGGACCTTTGAGACCTCTTTGATCTTGCTTGCCACTATTCTCTGCCACTGATAGCTGCTGGCTGCTGCTTAATTTAGTTTGGCCAATTTTCTGCCAGGCTTGATTCCTCCAGCTGTCGGTCAATTTAAAATGTCCAGTTTTGTGCCCATGGACACTTGACCACAGTGCCTCCTGCTGATCTCTTCAAGCATCTTTTGAAAATAGGATCACAGGCTCAGTCCACACACTTGTGCAGGCACATATCAAGTCTCAGCCTAACTCCCTGAGAATCTGGGTTCCCCACTGTACATAGACATCAATACTCAGTACATTATCTTCTTTACGCACTTCAATAACTTTAACAGTAGTACATACAAATAACTTAATACATAAACTGGGAATCAGAATCTAATTACAACAGGAGATAGCAAGAACTGCAGATGATGGAGTCACAGATGACACAGTGTGGAGCTGAAGGGGCACAGCAGACCAGGCAGCATCAGAGGAGCAGGAAAGTTGATGTTTTGGGTCAGGACCCTTCTTCAGAGATAGGCAGGGGGAAGGGAGTTGGGAAATAATTGGAGAGAGGATGGGTGGGGCTGGAGAAAGGTAGGTGGAATGGTAATAGGTGGATGCAGGTGGGGAGTGGTGGCGATTGGTCAGTGGGATAGGCGGGGTGGACAGGTGGGAGAGATATGGACAGGTTGTGACAGGTCAAGGAGGCAATGATGAAAGAGAAGTTTGGACGTGGGATGAGGCCAGGGGTAGGGAGATTTTAAAACTGATGAATTCCATGTTCAGACCATTGGGCTATAGGGTCCTGAGGCAGAATATGAGGTGCTGCTCCTCTAGTTTGCATGTGATGTCATTGTGGCACTGGAATAGGCCCAGGATGAGCATGTCATCAAGGGAGTGGGAGTGGGAGGTAAAATAGTTGGCGACCAGAAGGTGTTGTCGATTATCCATGCAGAGCGCAGACGCTCCCTGAAATGGTCCCTGAGTCTGCGCTTGGTCTCATTGATGTAGACGAGGCCACTTTGGGAGCAGTGGATGCAGTAGACTAGGTTGGAGGATGTACAGGATATGGAAAGTTTGCTTTGAGCCTTGAATGGAGGTGAGAGGCGAGGTGCAGGGGCAGGTGTAGTACTTCTTATGGTTGCAGGGTAAGGTGCTGGGCGTGGTGGGGCTAGTAGGGTGTGTGGAGCGGATGAGGGAGTCACAGAGAGAGCAGTCCAACTAAAGGCAGATAGGGGTGGGGAGGGGAATACCTTTTTGGTTGTGGGGTCAGATTGTGGGGGGGGTGGGTGCGGAAGTGGTGGAGGATGATACGGGGGTTGGTGGGGTGGGGTGTGAGGACCAGGGAGACTCTGTCTTTACTTTTGTATTGGGGAAGGGATTTGAGGGCAGAAAGATGGGAAATGCAAAGGATGCAGTTGATCACCGGATGGGAGAAGTTGTGGTCCTTAAACTTGGAGGAAATCTGGAATATTTCAGGAGTGGAATGCCCCACCTTGGGAGCAGTGTTGTGGAGGTGGAAGAATTGGGAGGAAGGGATTGCATTTTTGCAGGAAGGTGGGTGAGCAAAGGTGTAGTCAAGGTGGCTATGGTAGTTGGTGAGTTTGAAATAGATGTTGTGTTGAGGCGGTTCTAGAGATGGAGATGGATAAAGAGATAAAGATCACCCCCCCCACCCCACTCCCTGATGACATGTCCAACCTGGGCCTACTCCAGTGCCACAATGACACCACACGCAAACTGGAAGAGCAACACCTCATATTCTGCCCTGGGATCCGACAGCCCAATTGCCTAAACAAAGAATTCACCAGTTTTAAAATCTCCTCACAGCCCGGCTTCATCCCCCCGAAAAAATCTCCCTCTCATCTCCACCTCCTAGAGCTGATGCAACCTGTCCATCTTCTTCCCCACCTATCGGCCCCACCCTTCCCATGATCAATCCCCACTGGCCCCTAACTGCATCCAACATTTAACGGGCACACCTACCTTTCCCCAGTCCCACCCTCCTCTCTATTTATTTCCCAGCTCCCTTACCCCTCCCCTTTTCTGAAGGAGGATCCTGACCTGAAACGTCAACTGTCCTGCTCCTCTGATGCTGCCTAGTTGGCTGTGTTCTTCCAGCTCCACACAATTTACAATTCACTGGCTCATCCTCATGCCTCTTTGGCAATTAACAACATTTTGATAGAGTAAAATGCATCCCCACACACTGCAGATTGTCTGAGCACTATCCCAGGACAACAAAATGGGGTCCTAATCTGCTGCCTACAGTCATCATCCACTATTCTCTGGATAGTTTCCTTTATAGTCCTGGCGTTCCCTACTAGCACTGTCACCAGGTGTCGGTCTGCCTGATTTCCCTTTACTGTCCCGCTTGACCTTCTTCCTGCTGACTGTCCAGATTAATTTTATCCAACGTCTGTTTGACTTGCTGTGTTAAAAATCTGAGCCTACTATCCACGTTAGCTAAATCATGGGTATTGACTGTGGATACTCCTGCTCTGTAAACACTATTTTATTGCACCTCCCTACCTAAGTCTGGCCTCACACAATCCCTGTTTTCTATCCTAATAGCCAATAAGTCAAGTTGAAGTCTAATTTCTGAAGTTTGGAAAGTTGTCGATCTAGCAGCTGGGTTCTGGATGAACCTAACATCACTGGCGTCAATTTGTGGTGTATATTGTCGAACTGGGTTTTTCCTGTGTGTTTTAAAACCATCCCACGCTGTGGGGTGGCACTTTAGCTCAGTGGTTAGCAGTGCTGCCGCAATGGCTGTCTGTGTGGAGTTTTCACATTCTCACCACATCTGTGTGGGTTTCCCCTGGGTGCTCCAGTATTCTCCCACTGTCCCACAGGTTAGTTGGGTTACCCATAGTGTCCAGGGATGTGCAAGTTTAGTGGATTAGCCATG